>NW_027256888.1:37758158-38958158 GCF_029215685.1 Pituophis catenifer annectens
ATATAATTTATTTCTGTAAGTCTTTCCACCTGCCAAAATCCTTTTGTCTAGGATTATAGTAGCTTTCCCAATGGCATTGAGAGATTTCTGTCTGCTCTTTCTTTGACATTACCAGAGCCTCCAGCCTTTACAAGATGGAGCTTGTCAGAACTATAACGTCTTAATATTGTTTATTCTATAAACAAAAAAACCTAGGTTTATGCTAGATCAGAATAATATGTTTGGGTTAATTTAAGGAATTTAAAATGCAACCATGATAAATGACCTGTGTTCTTTATTCTTATTATTTGCTTGAAAGCCAAAAGCAAGGAATTAAATCATTTTAACATTCTTTTCATAATTATGACTAATAGTTAAATTATATTAATTCGTAAGAATTATGTTATTTAGTAGTGATTAAGACACTTTTTAGATAATTTTGAGTTTCTCTATTTTAAATTTAGTATGTGATGTTTTCATGCACTGAATATTTTGGGAATTTAAGGTGTTCATTGACAGTTGAAGAGAAGTTGGTAAATTATCTTTATGTTGGTGATTGCCTGACTTCTGGATAGAAAATCAAAAAAGCTGTCATAGAATGTTCATAAATACATTGGTATTTATGAATCTGAATTGTATTTTGAAGTATTTGAAAATATTTCCAAATTTGGGAAATTCTTAGTAACATACACATAAAGAACAACATAAAGAACAGAGAATTCCAGAATGTGAGGATATTCATTTTGAAAAAATAATTATAAACCTCAAATGTATGAAAATAGCCCCTCCAACTCATGTGAAACCAATGGAAAAACATAATAGAGACAAACTTAATTTACATGTAGTAGTAAGTATGTTGTTTACTTGCAAAAAGTTGACATGAAACAATTAGATGAACAAGCGAAGAAAAGGTTTTCTTCGCTTGTTCATCTAATCTAGGAAACCATCTAAGAAGCCATATAAATTATACAATCAAGGAAAAAAATTATAAATAATAAAAAACAGGTAAATAACATAGCATTTACAAATATGATAAAGCTATGATTTTCCATGTTCGTAAGAAATTTATTCAATGGTTAAATTATTAATCCTCAAAAATCAGTTGATGCAGAATACAAATATTAGGATTACCAAGCAATGCAGTATACATCATAGAATAAAATTATGAGATAATGAATTATATTTTTAAAAGAAAAATTTTAAAGCAAAATGTTTAAATGTTCCTGTTGTAAATTAGTGGCAAGAGCTGTACAGCCCCCCCTGTTGGTTGATCAAATTTGGGTGGGGGAATAAATATAAATTGAGCAATGTACACACATATGAGCTAATTCATACAGTGTTCGTGCCAATAATTGATGTTTCTAATTGAAGTTGATTTTAGCCAAATAATTTAGAAAGAACAGTATTAGAAAGTTAAATTTAACTAAATAAAAACACTTGATATATTATCTAGGAATAGTGTATAAATAACACAATTGCCCTGTTCCTCCAGAAGAATCAGTGCTTGACTTGCACAAATCTTTCTCCACTCAAACAGGAGGTGAAACAGAACCAAGATCTGTTAATAGTCCCACGTTTATGACTAAGATCTGGGGCTGCAGGTATTCCGAAGGCAAAAGGCCTTTTCCTCGATTATTCTTATGGATCCACAACCCTGTAAATATTGCCATGGGCTTCCAATGGGTTTTCCATACTTCCTGGGGATAAACCCTTCGTTATAGCAATATTCTGGATAGTTTCAGTTTTTTTTTGTTTCATCTCAGCTCCTTTAAATTTTTGTAAAATTCCAACTCTGATTCTGTATTTGCAGTGCTGATAGATCTGTGTCAATAATTCTCAAGAGAATTAAGCATTTATATTAATCCTGTTCTTTAATCCATTTTGCATTTTCTGCACCAGCTCAAAACACTTTTATTAGGGCTACTATATTTGGTCTGCAGAAATCTGGAGGACCTGGCAAGAGAGACTTGGACGGGTGGTCCTTTTTGTTTTCTTTTTTGTGGAAAAGCTATTTGTTGGTTATCCTGATTTCTGCAGCCAGAAATGGTAGCCTAACGTAATATAACCTAGATCGATGCCAATGCTACAGGATCAGAAAGGCAAATGCTACGGGATCAGATAATCAGTTTGTGATCATCACGTATCTTTAAGGCTGTTTGTTGTCTGAATAGCGCAGAAACCCGAACTCGCCAGGCACGGATCTCGAGCCTTAAATTTGCGATTCTTCCACAGTCCCCAATCAAAGGAGTTCTCCAAGGCGCCCATTGGGAAGAACTGACTTCTGCAATTTCAGACTGTCGGAGAAAATAATTCTTAACGCTCAAAGAATTAAGTACTTTGAGAGATGCATAGTCGCTTAAAAAAAAAAAAGAACAACCCAAGCATCCATCTTTATCAGATATTTAATTTGTTGTCCTTTTTATAATTTTACACTTTTGCTCTGCCACAAAAGACCAATTTTATTTTGCCTTCCAAAGCTTTCCCCGTTCCGGCTGCTCTTTATGCAATAGGTGCTGCTGTGATGCAGTCCTTCAGTGCGATAGCTTATCTTGGGGTCGGGGGCTCCGCCAGTCTCTGCACACATCTGAAAGAAGCGGGAGGTTCGTTTGGGGGAGACGAAAAAGCGCGAGCGGCTTGGGCCGTGCTCAGAACTCCGTCCTCCTACGGCAGTCCGAGGAAATGGGGAGAACGAGGCGCCCCGTGGCTTGGCAAGGGTTAAGCGATGCCAACCCCGCCCCCTCCCCTGCTTGGATGTAAACAGAGGAGCCTCAGCCTATCATGTCTGATTGCTGTTCGGTGCCTGAAGAGAAAGCCAGGCTCTGTAACATGATACATTATAGACTGATTCAACTTGGAAGGGCTGCGCTCAGCTCGTCACATCCAGAAGGCGGAATCACCACGGAAAGGTGGGTGACTGAAAAGCTACCCTTCTTTGACCTTACAGCCGAGCCGGGATAAAGTGCGAATACTTACTTCGAGAAGATCCACTTAAAACATTCAAAAACAGAAGCGCTAGTGCTGCTGTAGGTAAATGTGCGGATTTTTCTCCCCTTCTCCTTTTATGTATGTTTGTTCCGATGCGGTGTTACAGAATGGGAGGAGGAGGCTGCTCTTCTCTTGGAATCGGTGCAGAGGCAATATTAGCGTTGGAAATGAGGTGGCTTGTTAACCCCTGAAGAGCTAGATGGAGATCTAGCAAAGGCGAAGCTTAACTTTACCTATTTCTCAACGTGCTAATGCTCTTACAAAAAGCTCTCCGGTTACTTAAGCGGCTCTTCTTTTCGTACAGGACTTTAACATTCAAAGAATTCTTGAACGGGTATGTTGATTAAAAAAACCCGCAAATTATTGCATTCAAATCTTAGAATAGGAAATCTAGTCTTCACCGCTTTCTGATGTAGCCAAAATTGGGTTGAGTTCCTTAGGCTTTTGGACTTGATTAGTGCGAACGTGTATCGGCATTCTCAAAGGGTAGTAAATATTTCTAATAAAGGAATCGGCTGCCTGTAAAAATAACGGACCTCACCGTACAGCACTGTTTAGCATACTGCTGTTTTTTTTTAAAAAAATACTGTAATAAAGAGAAAAAGTAATTAAATATATAAATCCAACTTTATAAACGCAAATACAGTGTACTTCTATATAATATCTGAAAATGTTGATTTAGAAATAATTATTAAGTATTGCCAGGAAATCTAGGACATTTATTATGCTACTTGAAAGGGGGAGAAGCATGTCGTATTTTCCATTCCACACTTGCAAATCCAATGTTCTTATTTATAATTCTCTTTTCTTTTTTCTCATAACAGACATGGAATATGCAGACTATGTGATCCTGTCACAAAGTCATTCTGTTTATAAAGCTTAATATAATTTCATTCATTGCCCCAAAATTGTGTAGCTGTAGACTTGATCCCTTTCCACTGAAGTGGAAATACTTTCAGTAATTGAAAACAGATTCATGTCTGGAATTGTATAAACCACAGTTCTTGTTTTCAAAAATAAATCTTTTGTTCTCCAATTCTGAATGTTTGACTAAAGCGTTAAAAATTCATTGTTTTGTACAATCTTTATGAAATGAAAAATATTTAAAAGAAAACATAAGAATTCATCTGATTTTGAACAGCTATTCAGTAATCATAAAATATGTATTGATTTTTTTTTTAAAAAAACTTATACTAACATCTCATGTTATGTGCATTTAAAGGAGTACTTTTAATACATTTTATCATTCCCCAATGCAAATGGAAGTACATACTGATTTAAAAGTGGGGAACCTTTAGAGGATTTGATGGGATACTGATCTACTTCACTACAGACGTAGACAGCTGCTCTTAATTAACTTTGCTTCAGTTTCCTGGGCATCATTCTTGAAAACTACTCTTTCCAAGATGTTTTTTAGTTAGTTCAAGAATAGTTCAGTTTAAACTTTGTGGGCCTTCAGGCAAAAACTAATCCCTGCAAACTAACCTGTTCAGGAATTTGAAAAGCAGAGAACAATAGACTTACTTTACTGCAGAAGTAGAAAGAAACAAAATAAATGAATAAAATTATGTACGAAAAGTTGCTAGTTGGAATATTCTGTACATAGCATATTATACATAGTGTATTCTTTATGCTTATTGTATCGTGGAATGAATCACTATTACTTTTTTATATATAATAATGCAAAAAGGTGTGTGCACATTTTTGCATTATTATACATAACTGCTAACGCTTCTAAATACTATTTGATGGCCTACTGAATAGTTGATTTTGAAATTACTGTGCAGAAATAGCACAATGTATAGAAACACATTTAGATGGACGTTTTTTTCCTTCATTTTAATATATCTAAACATTCATGTTAATGAAATAATTTATATATCTATTTTATGCATTTTCCTTGTTGCAAATATTTCTAGAGAAAAGTACCAGTTAATCCAAATTATTTGTAATCAGGAATAGGAGAAAACAGCTTGTTTAGACATTTCATTTCATTTTATCTATATCTTTATCTTTTTATCTATACATATAATAAATATGGTGGAAGTTTGCGTTCCCTTCCACAGAATGCTGAAGAAGCAGATTCAAAAAAGTGGGATCTAAAATGAATGCATTTTACACATTGTGATAATAGCTGTCTAAATACAATGATCTGGATAATTAATGCCACATGACATATTGCATGCTTCACTCAGGTATTCATTCCTCTATAGAAGAGAATGGTTGCTAAGTATCCATCACCACTGGAAGTAATATAAAATGACAGAATTTTAGATCCATATTTTTGCATTTGTTACTGTGCAATTAGTAGAGGAAAGGTTTCAGAATTAAGAATTACATTTTGAAATACAACTTGGTAACTCGTACTTTTAAGTAATATTTCTACAAACATATATGCTGGATAGTGAAACAGAATATGGCCATTTTTAATAGGAACTTTGTTTTTCCCATACTATAACAAAGTGTTAATGTGAGAGAGCACAATCTACTGTAAAGATTTTCAGTTGACCTGCTTAAATCACACTGAAAAGAATGAATAGAACAGCAGCAGACCTTAGTAAGCAGAACCCTATTTGAAAAGCCTATAAGCCTATATATTTTATTTTAGATTGGAAAGGTTAGAAATAAAAATTATTATTTTTATATTGTTAACTCTTGAAGTCATATGTTGATAATATTAATCAAAATAGTTTCTTTCCAGATCTTTTTTATTCTAAATCCTGAAAACTGGAATTTGAAATGTTTAAAAATCACTATTTAGATTGATTAATCTTCTAAATATCATTGTTTATTAAAACTTAAATATGTAAAGTTATACTAAATCTTTTTCTGTTGGGGAAATCTCGAGACATTCATATATTAGAAGTACATCCCCATTTTTTTGTATATGCATTCTGTTCAGAGCTGTAATTGCAGAGCTAAAGAGAAATATGTGTTGCATACACATGTACATATAAAATTCTTTAGAATTGTTGGAGAACCAATTTTATATTTTGAATTCTGTAGTTTGAAAGTCTGTACCTTCAAAAGTATCCAAGAAAGGATGGATGGGTGTGTGTGTGTATGCATTATAGGTATATGTATGTACGTATATATTTTATACACATGCACACAACTATAAATTTACAATCAGACATCATGGGAAGCCATATTTCATATTGAATATCCAAGATGGAGAAGCAAATTTAAAATTGTTTGATAGGGTCATGTGAAATCAAATGGAATAAAGCCCACTACTAAATATAAATTAATTTTGTGGATTCTAAATAAATTTATAAGTATAAAGCTGCATGGATTTTAATGGATTTGATTTCCATACCAAATGCCTTTAGGATTAGATAGTAGTTGGTGCATGTGATTTCGTTTTACTGTATTTATAGAATAAGCAGCAAGTAACAAATTCCTTTAAGAAAATTATATTTGGACTCCTCATTAGCTTCACTTTTTAATGCTTTATAATTGTAAATAATTATAGTATTTTTATTTAACATCTGTAAAGAAATAACAGAGTTAGTATAACTACCAGTTGTGTATGAGTGAGTGCAACAAACATCACAGAACAGTAGAAACTGCTTCTCAAAATTCTTGAGTTTCAAAATTATTTTTGAGCAATAGAAAATTAGAATAAGAAAAGGAAATAATTTAGATACTATTCCGAAAATCACTTGATTATGGACCAGTTTGAATATAAACTTAGACTTGCTTTGTTTTGGAAAACAAGAGAAATATGTTTTACTAAATATAACAGATTTTTATTTCTGTTTTTATATCATTTTCTAATACTTGTTCTTGATTCTACTGATTTTCAGCTAAGCTGCTTTTTATGTTTATTGATTTTCTTTTTAGACTTTTCTCTCAAACTATAACTTACAATACGTTCAACATATTTTAGGCCCAGGTTCTGTTGACTATGATTAGCTGTGCAGTTCTCAGGTTTTTGGCTATAATTCCTGAAGTGTAAACTAAGAAAAAGGATTTGGTAAAACTTTTGAGGTAATTTTGATTATTTTTTAAATATATTATAGCCCTCTTAAAAACATATATTTAGTCAAAAGGCATAGTGGAATTAAAAAAAATAAATGGGTAAAAGTCTCACCTATAAATATATATAATGTTTTCTTTTTTTCTTTTTAGTTTGTAGATTAGATGTGAACCTATTAAAGATTTAGGATGTGCTTCAAAATAAGCTTAGAATGTGCTGCTTTATATAGTTTACATTAAATTCTTGAACAGTTGTTAATTTTTATACTATACTATTAGTGTACCTCAAATTAAGTAGTATTTTATACTGCTATTTCTAATGTTCTAATTTTTATTGAACATATTCACTTTTAGTCATAAACCATTCTTTCCTGGGAACTGTAAAATGTACTTGAGAACATTTTTAATAGTTCTTTTTAAGTAAAACGAAAGTAAGTATTAATTTTGTTGGTTAAATGTTATACTGTCCATTATTGCAAAACACACAACAATGTGCCCTGAAAAGTTTGTCTTTCAGTTTTTGTGATAATAAAGCTAGCTAGCATATCTCATTAATTCTGAAAGACCAAAGTGGTTAAACAAGTTGTTTAAATTTATGATGAGACTCAATGAAAATGCAAATGAGGTAAATAAATAAATAAGCAGAAGAATGATTGGTGAAGATAAACTTGGTATGGCTTTTTATTGTAGTTTCATTAGGCCTGTGTCATAGAATTCAACCTGTCATAGAATTCAACTTGTTGTTTTAGTTTTTTATTTCTCTTGGTCATACTTAATTAATAAGTTGAAAATAGAAGTAAATATTTTCTTTCTATGCTTTATTACTCGAAAAATGATTTTCTTTAACTTTTCAAACTGAGACCAGTTGATCAGTTTATATCTGCTCTAAAGATAACAATTCATTATCATATACTTACTGCCATTTTTCATATATGGAAAAGATAAGGAGAACATTAGCTGTTTTGGTTGCCCATGTAAGATTTTCATCTACAAATATGAAAGTATGGTTACTTGGAGATTATTCAAGTTAATATTGAATCAGTATTAAAATGTGGCTGTTCCTATTTAATAATATTTAAAAGCAATATTTAAAAACAGATTGTATTTGCACTTCTAGGCATGTACGTTATAAATTCTGGCACTTTAATTGAAACTTAAACATAACAGACTTAACTAGTCTCCTTCCAAATTTCAGAAGTCATTTAGGCGTTTTTGTGAACTTTAGATTCACAAACCATGTTTAGTCAATTGTGAGTGACAGGTGAATTCTCATTAAAACCTTAACTGACTTAACATTTCAGATATCTAAAAAGTATTTGAAAGCTATATATCTCAGCTTTCAGGAGTATATTTAAATAATTTATTAAATGAATATGACCCAGATGCTTATAAACTTTGTACTGTTAGCTGTAGTTGTTACGCACATATAAAGTTGATGTTTTTTTATCTTCAATATTGAATAAACAACAGTTGAATTATTTAAATTAAAAAATACACTGTAATTAATAATGTTGAGCAGAATGTAACATGGATAAAATTATTTTATGAAGTAATTTAGATTTGTTTTTCAATCATAAAAATATCCCATTATGAACAGAGATTATCGGAACCATTTTCATTTTTTATACTGAAGGAGAATAATTCTTATCACTAATTAAACATATTTCTTAACTCTGTTAATTAGATGGAAATGTATTATCTGAGGCACTGGGATTTATATGGCTGTTTAAAAGCTTTGGATACAGACCTTGAAACACCTCTCAATGTTGTCCACATTGTAACTTTAATAGATTGGAGAAAATGTACATACTAGTAATTAATAATTATGTTAATGATTACTTTTAGTTATTATCCCAATCTTGCTTACCTTTGATAGGGCAATTTCTAAGATGGTGCAAAAGTCTAAATGTGCATTTCCATCTGAAAAATGTTGTATAACCTGAATCAGACTAAAATGAGACACTCGCATTAGTATCATAGGTATATGGTTGACATTCAGTCTCCATTATTAATCCATAAAAAATCCATTGGAGAAGCTCTCTTCAAAATACTTTTACAGATAATGTTATATTATGGTTTTAGTATAGAGAAGTACCATACACCAATAACTGTGTGCTAATAACATTTTATACAGAAAGTTCAGCAATAACAACAAAATTCCTGACTTTCTGACATTTTCTGCTGAGCTGTAGACTTTCCAGAAGAATATTGATCAATAACAACATCAATATATCACCACAAGGGGGGTAATAAGTTTCCGAAAAACATTAAAATACATTAAAGGGTTGTTATACAAACGTTAGTATATAAACAATTACAATAAGCAGTACATTCCTGCTTCCTATCACTTTTGGTTTAACTATGTATGTTTCATATTTTGAGTAGGCTGTTTGGGGATAATTTTGTTCATATTTGATATGTTAATAGAGGGAACTAAAATGAGTTTAAATATTGTAGATAATTATAAAAGAAGTAGGTGATAATTCTATACAGACAGAAGGCATATTAGTAGACCAACTGATGTCTCTATAGCATTTAATGTGTGACATTTATATATATGTAATAAAGCTTTGTGTTTTTTTCAGCAATTCAGTATTTAAACTTGAAGAAAGAAAAATATGTCTAAATATAAATACAAAACATAAGCTGATATAAATTAAAAACAGCTGCAGATATGTTTTAAAAATAAAAAGCAATAAAATAATAGTAATGAAAAGTAATAAATTAATATATTAATATTAAGAATACTTTCGAGGTCAGTATGAGGGAAAGAATAAAATTATTTAGGAATTAAAAGTAAATTATTTATTAGAAAAAAATTTAAAAGCTGAGTTGGTCATCACAGTTATATTTTGATGCAATATAGTTAGGAAACTACTGAAAGAAACTTGCAATGGTACAAAAAGTTGGAGAAGATTCCATTTTTAAAACGTTATTGTTAGCTAGTGAGAGTTTTCTCAAGGGAATTGGAGCATGAAGGCTTTGAAGATTGCACAGTGCAGTGTACTGAGAATGAGGAATATGGGCTTCCCCCCCCTCCGCAAAATAGGCCTTTTAGTATCTGCATAATTAGCATACCATAGTCCTACACACACAAATAATATTGAAGTTCATGGATTAAGCTCTTAAAGCATACATTAGAATTGAAACAAACATTTAAAAAATAAGATGGAATAGAATTATTAACATGATTTTTTTTCAACGTGCCATTTGTTGTACTGATCACAGTAAGCAATTGATGCTTCCCAGAAATTTAGATGAATGTTTTTAAGCATCCCTAGGTACAGTTGAATGTATTCTACTGATTGTATGCAGCATAAGATAGTGAGCATATATTTTGTAGGAGAGCTGTGTAGGCAAAAATCAGGAACTTTGTAGCACCCTTTCAAATTAACAATTTTAATAAAAGACCTAATTTTTTGTCTCATGAAAGCTTGTGCCTTTGATAAAATTTGTTAATCTGGAGAGGGTCCACTAATCTCCTTCTGATTTTTAAATGTATATTTATGTGTATATCTGTCTTAATTTTGCCAAGCCTATTATTCTAAAAATAGATTCCTTTTAAAATTAAAAATGTAGAAATGGTCAATGTGTTTGATTAGTGAAAAATATTATTTACTGATATATTATTATTTTTGTCTGTGTAAATCATGTGTGGAATTGTTCAGGATTCTGTTTTTTTATAATTCTTACCAGGGATCAATGTGAAATCTTAACAGTACTACGGTTGTAATATATGGTTTTAGAATGTCAAATGATGTATATCTTCATTCTGCAATGCTGTAGTTGCTTTCTCGACAATAAACTGAATTCAGGTCAGAGGATCTTTTTTTACTGAAAAACTTACTTGGGGTTTTGTATTGCTTAGCGTTCTGTTATTAGTAATCTAAAGTTCTGGAATTAGTGGGTACATTTATTTGTCATTAGAGAGTATGTCTAATTAAATGTAACATAACAAGAAAGTTGTCTTGCTCAGACATATTCAAAATTCAATCTCCAATTTTAGTATAATGTTGGCAGTAATGAAGTTTTTGTTCCTGTAAACAAATTTTGAATGAATGCTATGAGGGATTTTTTCCCATAAATTTACTTATTAACATTCTAATATAGTATAATGAAACTAGATTTGTTAGATCAAAATTATTATTAGTCATTGAACAGAGTAATGAATATTTTATCGATCCTCACTGGCTCAAGTTTGACTCAGCCTTCCATCCTTCTGAGGTTGGTAAAATGAGGACCCAGATAGTTGGGAGCAGTATGCTAACTCTGTAAACTGCTTAGAGAAGGCTTGTAAAGCACTGTTAAGTGGTATATAAGTCTAATTGTTATTGTTAATACTATTTTTCTGATATATGTATATGTACATATGTATATATTGTATATGTTTTTGCTTAAGTAACTGGTAGCAGACTTATTTGGACAATGTTATAATTTGCAAGCCATAATTTTCCTGAATGCATTTTTGTATCTAACTGGAAAAAAAATAGCAAAAAGTCCCTTTCGGTAGACATCTTAAGATTCTCAAATAATTATTTTCTAAAGCAATTCTAGGTCATGCTTGCTAAATTATTTCATATTTTGTTGGCTCAAACAAGCCATATAATTGGTATTTTGCTTTTGAGGAAGTACATCCCAAAGTTTAAAGATGCTAACGGACCTGAAAGTCAGAAGATCATCATTTTTGTACAATGATAAAACATTAATAAGATTCCTTGTTAATTTTTATTTCTAAGTAGTCTTTGATTCAAAATTTTATATGTGGGTAAAATCCAACAATGCACAGACAAAAACTCTTTTTTCACCTCCAAATGCTCTTACAACGCAATCATCTTCTGCTAATTTCTTTCTCTGCTCCTGCAATTTATTTGTACCTTAGTCCAGAGAACGTAAAGCTTTCATGCAATTCAGCTGGTGGGAGGGGGAGAGAGTTTATTTAGTTATTGGTTTTTATGTTATCTTTTACGTACTGTAGATCTTGCTTTGAAAAGTTTTTCAGGATCATTCTTCTTATTTCTAGCAAGATGAATGTGAGTCTCTTATAATTTCATTTCTCATTTGTTCAAGTGTTATATCCTTTACAATACTTTTCATTGAATGCTGTCCAAGTTGTCTGTATGTGGCATTTATTTTGAAGCTGCAAGCAAAGTTTGTGTGCTGTGGTTGCAAACACACATGGAAAAAAATAAGACAGCTTTCAAAACTTACAAAGGAGGCTTGCAAGAGACATGACTGTTTTAATGCTTCAAAAAGAAATGATTTGTTCTTGCTAATGTATTTGAGAACCTTTTTAAAATACTTTCCACAGCCCGCATTGATTAAAAAAATGTCTTTAAACTTTATAGGTACTAGACTTGAATTTCAGTTTTTGTAAAATGTATTTAATTTTTTTAACCTATGATAGTAATTTAGTTTTATATAAGATTATTATAATGAGCATTTAAAAAGTAATTACTTTCAACATTTTTTCGATGACATAAAAACTTATCTTTATCCTTTGGAATAATTCCTAGCTGTTATATAATGTTGAAGTAGTTTCTCAATAATTCGTTGGAAAACTGAATGAGAAAATCCTTCTTAGAGGATGGTTTCATCCTGTTTGTTATGGTTGTCAAAACATTAGAGGCAGAGAAAACTTAGATCTTGGTAGAAGAGAATTTAAAGATTAAAAGGGGAAGAAAAGTATCTTCATCAGCAGAGAATCACTTTTACTTTGGAGGCTTCTCAGCTTTTGAAATAGGAATGAATTTGTGTAGACACTGAATCCAAACTTCCTTATTTCTCTTTTTTGGACTGGGCATCAAATCTGTAGTGGGGTGGGTATTTATTCCTTCATATTGGCTTCATTAGAATAACAATTTAAACAAGACAAACCACTGGTTGGGTGGGAAAGACATTAGATCTTGCCCAGCCATTAATGAGTTAATAAAGCATGAGAAATTGTGATCTTCCATATAGGTGATCAGTTTGTTTTGGCTGCCCTGTGCTTTTCCCCACAAAAAGATCAATGCATAGCTTGAATCAAAACAGTAGTTGATTTTAATTTAACAATAGTTGAACAGCAGTTTCATTTAATTTTAATTTAATTTAATTTAATTACATTGAAAATTAAATTGATTAATTTTAAAAATTAAAATTAAATAGTTGACTTAAATATTGTTGACATAACCTATTTTTCTGAAGGAACTCAGTGGTATATAAGGTAGTCCTTGATTTACAACCACAATTCAGCCCAAAATTTCTGTTGTTAAGTGAGACATTGAGTTTTGCTCCATTTTACAATCTATCTTGGCAAATTTGTTAAGTAAATCACAGCAGTTGTTAAGTTAGTAGCATGGTTGTTAAGTGAATCTAACTTCCCCGTTGACTTTGCTTGTCAGAAGATTGCAAAAGTTGATTACATGACTGTAGGACATTGCAATCGTCAAAAATATGAATTAGTTAGCAAATGTCTGAATTTTGATCACGTGATGCTGCAAGGTTGTAAATTAAAAATGGTCAGAAGTCACATTTTTCAGTGCCGTTGTAACTCCAAACAGTCACTAAACAAACTGTTGTAAGTCAAGGACTATTTGTATTGTCTTCCTTCTCCAAACATGAGCTAGGTTTGGCTGAGAGCATGATGAGCTCAAAGGTGAGCTTTAGAATGCAAGTGGGTTTGATCCCAGGTCTTCCTGCTCCTGGTCTAATATCTTATCCCTTAAATAATTCATGTAAATAAAAGGCAATTTAAACGTCTATATTTAAAATAGGTAATTTTTAGGAAAGTTTTTTTCCCACAACTTACTTTGATTATTGGCAGGAATTTTACTGTACATTCTGTGAAAAGGTTTAGATTTTTAATGTTAATATCAGTGTGTGTCAGAGCGTTGTCTAGCATAGAATTTCTTTGAAGAAGTGAAAAAATGTTTTCAGATTACAGCTAAAGCAGCATTATATAGAACTCTTTATTGTTCATTAACTTTGTAATAGGCACCAACCTTTATAAGTTTGCTTTCTAGGAAGAGAGTTCTATAGTTGCCAAAATTTGGGAAGAATCTGGCAGTATTTTTTAAGACTAATATTATTGTTAATGCTTCTCAAGAATAAGCTGTAGCTCACAGAATCTTGTGATTTTTAACTATTTGTTATTCTCAAAGAAGTGCTACCACATTGTTTCTGACATAAAAGTATGCTTGAGAATTGTGGAATAGATACAAAAATGCCCAACCTCTGGTCTGCGGACTGATACCGGTCCACAACCTGTTGAAAACGGGATCACTCAAGTAGTGAGCTCACAAAGCTTCATTTGAGCATGCACATGATCTAATTTTCACACATGAAACCATTTCCCCCCGCCACCATTGCTGGTCCATGGAGCCATAAAGGTTGGGGACCGCTGTTCTTCAGTGCGCTGCTTGGAGAATCCAAATGTTGGGGGGCAGTTCCTCAGCTTGATTGCCAGACTGGGTGAATGTTTCTTTAAGAAACGTCCTTGGCCACTCCTCCCTTGCTTGGCTAAGCTCCAGTTCATTCACTCAGCCAAGCAAGAGACTGGTTTTTTCCTTGGTTCTGGCAATTTGGCTGAAGAATTTCCAAATTTGGACTCTCCAACTCCTTAATTACATTTTTATTCAAGCGGTGGTTTTTTTCTGTGGACTTTTCAGCTCTGTTGTTGCTGCGGTGGGTGAGTACTCCCTGGAGATCTGCCAGGGGACTCTCCTCCGTTTTGTTGATTGATTCCTTGGAGCACTATCTTTCAGGCATCTCCGAGTGATTGTATTTGCCGCCAGCAGCTGCGTTGGGGTCCGGATCGCCGGAATCCCCACCTCCGCCGTCCACAAAACCGTTCCACCGTTTAAATTTGGCGGCCAGGAGTCCCTGCATTGGTCCGCAAACTCTTTTGTGATCGGCTTTGCTTATCCTGCTGCGGCGCTGGGAGGCTTCAGGGAGAGCCGCGCGCCTTCTGTTGTAATTTCTGACGGCTTCTTCGCTCTACAACGGCGCTCGGCGGTTAAATTCGAGCCGCGCGCCATTTTGAATTGTCAATAGCTTCCCGCCATTACTCTGACAGAGGCGCTCGGCGGCAAGAGCACTCGGTGGCTAAATTCGAGCCGCACACCAATTTCAAACGTTTTCTGAGCCTCCCGCTTTTTATCATCAGCAAGGGCCATCTGCATTGCTACGGAGGCGTTCTGCAGCTTTACTTCAGGCTGAGAAGGCATTGTTTGTTCTGCGCTGTTGCGAAGCAGCTCTGGGTGTTTTGACACCTTCTTGGCCACCTTAATTGCTGCTAATTATTGACCTGCCTACATAGCAGTTGGTTTTCTGCTTCTGTTGTTGTTCCTGTTGGACAAAAAAAAAAATTAATTACAATTAATTAATCAATTCTTCAATTCATCAATTACTTCTCTGAATTGTTTCAGTTACCTACCTTGTCTGCATCCTCGCCATGGCTGAGTCTGACATGTCATCGGAAATTGAGCAGGCCTATAGTCCTCCTGAGGCCAGGAAACGGTCAAAGGCGCCTGCCAAGACCTCTAAACATCGTGATGTCAGGGCTAGGTCTGCAAGCCCTCATCCTACCACTTGTTCTGCCGCTGCGGATAGGGCTGAGGATAGGAAACGCAAGGCCTTTGAGAAGCAGTATCTTCTTGCCCAGCAAAGGGCTCACATCACATCGCCAGATGTCTCCGGACAGGCCAACCCAGGTGACTCAAGATCATTCTGTGGCTGCTCAATGCTCTTCCGATGTACAACACCTAAGAGAAGCTGCCTTTCCATCAGTGGTTCCAGGACCCAGTGTCCCAGCCAATCAACCTTCAGGTTGGTCTGCTTCGGAGGCTACCTTTACACCTACGGCCGCTGGTCTTCATCCGTCAGAGGGCCTTCAGCCCTCTCTGTTTCGGGACATCCAGGATCTTGTATCTCAAACTGTTTCTCGCATCCTGGCTTCTGCTCCTCACCAGGGGTCTCATGCTCCTGTCCTGGCTTGGCTCCATTGTATGGCAATCCGCGACGTGCCTATTCCCAACGTCCGGACTCCCTTCTTACAGAAGACTCTCTGGGAGGAGGGGGAATTGTCTGAGGACGAGGACCTAGCTCCGGAAAGACCTTCCTTTACAGGACTCTTCCGCCCTTCCATGTTTAAGTCCTTGCTCCACAAGGCCAAGATTACCACGAACATGGGGGTAACATCCTCTCAGACATCTCAACACACGGATCTTAATCCTCATGACGATTTATTTCACCTGCAGAAACCGGATCAAGATTTTATCCCATGCCCAGAATTATTCACAGACATTCAAAGATCTTGGTCCCAACCTGCTTACATTTCTGCACCTACCGGACTTGATAAGCGGTTATATTGTCCAGATCCTTCCTTTCAGGAGCTAATACAATTATCTTCTGTGGATCCCCCTGTGGCACAACTAACGTCGTCCTTGGTGATTTCTAACGATGTGCTTGACGGACTCAGGACCGAGGACAGAAAGGCTGAGCTGTCTCTCCGCAAGACACACCAAGCAGCTGCCTGGGCCATCAGGTCAGCTACATCTACTTCTTTCTTTGCTTGCGCATCACTAATCTGGTTGCGCCAATTACAGGAGCGGCTTCCAGCTGAGGACAGCAGGCATCACCATGACATAAATAAAATCGTGGCAGCTACCAAGGAATGTGCAGACGCGTCCTTGAATGTGGCTTAAATTTTCCTCTCGGGCCCTTGTCTCCAATGTCACCTCTCGGCGTCTTCTTTGGCTTCGCCACTGGAAGGCCAATCTCAAATCAAAGTGGAAGCTGGCATCTGCTCCCTACAAGGGTTCTCTTCTCTTTGGAGAAGCTTTATACCCTATAATTGTGGAAGATAAGGATAAACGAAAAGTTATGCCTTCCTCTTACAAACGTCATGACAGGAGATTTGCTCCTTATAGCCAAAGGCAGCCCTTTCGGACTGACTCCGGGCCCAGCGGGTCCACTTTTCCAGACACTACTCTCACGGAGGCGATCGGGCCGCTGAACGACCTACCTACCGGGATCGGGGTAGAGGTCAGCCTAACACCAGACGCCAATACCGTGGGGTGTCCAACCGGCCATTCCGAAGGGGCAAGTGACTATATCGCAGAGCTCCCCATTGGAGGTCGTCTTCTCCACTTCTTGCCCCAATGGGTTTCTTCTAAAACAGACGCTTGGGTTCTCCAGACTGTGAGGTTCGGCCTCACTTTGGACTTCCTCTCCAGCCCTCCGAACCGCTTCCTTCGATGCCCGATTCCAAGCAACCCGGAGAAGAGAGCGTTAATGGACACAGAAATTCAACATCTGCTTGACATCTGCGCTATCAAACCTGTGCCGGTAGAACAACGGGGATCCGGTTTCTACTCACGCCTGTTTCTCGTCCCAAAGTCTTCCGGGGACTGGAGAGGGATTTTAGACCTGAAGGCACTGAACAAGTTCATCAGATATCATCACTTCAAAATGCAGTCGCTCAAGTCGATTCTGCAGGGCGTCCAACGGGGCGACTTTATGACGTCAATCAATCTCAAGGAGGCTTACCTGCATGTCCCGATCCGTCCTTCACATCGACGTTTTCTTCGGTTTGCCTACTCCAACAGGCATTTCCAATATCGGGCCATGCCGTTTGGCCTCTCGTCCGCCCCTCGGACCTTCACGAAGCTACTGGCGACCTTGGCTGCATCCCTGCGACAAGTCCCCATCAGGGTCATGTGCTTTCTGGACGACATCATCATCCTATCTGCCTCTCGAGATCAGGCTGTCGACGATCTCAGGACAGCTTCTCGTCTTTTACAACAGCACGGGTTCTCTCTGAACCTCGGCAAAAGTAAGCTCTCGCCCACCACTCGCATTCTCCACCTTGGAGCTGTCATAGACTCGGTCAGTTGTCGTGTCTTCCTGTCCCCGGACAGGATTCACAGCATTCGTTCCTTGGTGACCGAGGTTCTATCTCTCAGTTCCGTTCCCTTGATCACCTTGTCCCAACTGCTCGGCACACTAATTTCGTGCATCTCAATTGTCCCGGGGGCTCGTCTTCACAGTCGTCCTCTTCAATGGTTCCTCCTGCCCTATCAGAGATCCCTCCGAGCGTGTTCGAACATCACAGTTGTCCTCCCAGCTGCAGTACGGTTGTCTCTGAGATGTCCCCGTCCATACGGAAGGGCTCCTTCTTTCTGGAACCCAGTCGGATAATCCTAACGACGGACGGAAGTCAGTTCGGCTGGGGTGCTCATCTGCTGTCATCGGTTGCCCAGGGCCATTGGTCCACTCGGGACTTACAGCACGACATAAATTGGTTAGAACTACGAGCAGTCCACCTCGCTCTCCTTCATTTCCGAACATCTGTGAAGGGACGTCATGTGCTAGTCCTAACGGACAATACAACAACGAAAGCCCATGTCAACAGGGAAGGGGGAACTCGCTCCAGGCAGCTGATGGAAGAGGCGACGAGGATGCTCCTTTGGGCGGAGAAGAACGTTCTCTCCCTAACAGCCGAGCACACATCCGGAGTCGGCAACGTCAGGGCGGATTGGCTCAGCCAGACTCCAATAGATCAGGCGGAGTGGCGCCTAGATCCGGCCTTGTTCAGGGATCTATCGAAGCGGTTTGGCCTTCCAACGGTCGACCTGTTTGCAACCCAACTGAACGCCCAGCTTCCCCGATTCTTCTCCCGGTTTCCCTGTCCCGGAGCAGAGGGTTGCGATTTCAAAGCGAGTGGCCACAGGGCCTGCTCTACGCCTTCCCCCCTCTGCCGCTCATCCCTCGGGTGATTCGCAAGCTGTTGGAGGAGAAGATGGACCTCATCCTGGTCGCCCCCAATTGGCCGCGTCGTCCCTGGTACGCGGACCTCCTGAGCCTTGCGGTGGAGCGCCCCTGGCACATTCCCAATGACAGGATATCTCTCAGCCAGGGGGTCATCCTGCACCCAGACCCGCAATGGTTGCAGTTGACCGTCTGGCGTTTGAGAGGATCCGCTTGAGGAAGGACAACATTCCGGCTAGCGTGATCCACACTATGCAGTCTGCCAGGCGTGCTTCAACAAACCGTATGTATGACTCCACCTGGCGCTCCTTTTGCACCTGGTGTTCCAAGTCCCATTGGGACCCCACAACAGCGTCTCCTTCTGATGTTCTCATGTTCCTGCAAGAGGGTTTGGACCGTGGTCTTGCTTCTAATACCCTGAGGCGTCAAGTGGCGTCCCTTAGCACAGTTCTGTCTTCTGTGGACGATTGACCTTTGACCCAGCATCCCCGGATACAGACATTCTTACGGGGAGCATCCAATCTCCGTCCTCCTACTGTCTATCGATACCCAACTTGGGACTTACCATTAGTACTTACAGCCCTCATGTGACTTCCCTTTGAGCCACTGGCATCTATATCTCTGACTCTGATGTCAGACTCTCCTAGTGGCTATTACTTCGGCGAGACGGGTGTCCGAGCTGGCGGCTCTGTCTGTGCGACCCGACCTTTGTGTTTTCCATCCCAATAAAGTGGTGCTTCGTACGGATCCTTCCTTTCTACTCAAGGTAAACTCTCTGTACCACCGAGCCCAAGAATTGATTCTACCTGACTTTTGTCCGGCTCCGAGCCATCATCTTGAACACCAATGGCATACCTTGGACGTTAAAAGGGCTCTCCGTAGGTACATCAAGCTGACTGCTTCTTTCCGTAAATCTGAAGCCTTGTTCCTGTCTTTCAATCCTTCTACATTGGGCATGAAAGTCTCATCATCCACAATTGGTCGTTGGATCAAGGCCTGCATCGTGACGGCGTATCGCACCAGACGGACTCCTCTACCTGGGAGGATCCTCCCTCATTCTACCTGTAGCACAGCCACTTCAGCGGCTTGGGCTACTCAAGCATCCATCCTTGACATCTGTAGGGCTGCAACATGGACTACCTTGACACCTTTTGTTCGACATTACAAAATTGACTCCTTTGCATCGGCTGAAGCTTCATTTGGTCGTCGAGTGCTACAGTCTGTCCTGGCTGTTTCCCTCCGGGATGACGCAGCCTCCCACCCTACTCCTGACTAGCTTGGGTATATCCCAACATTTGGATTCTCCAAGCAGCGCGCTGGAGAACGGACGATGACTTATCTGAACGTCCTTTCTCGGCGCGCTACTGGAGAATCCAACCCATCCCTTCGGCTGCTTCTGGCCAGGACTGTTCTGTTTTTGTCTCTTATTGTTTTGTTTCATGACAGCACCATCTTCTGTTGACCTCACGAATGAACTGGAGCTTAGCCAAGCAAGGGAGGAGTGGCCAAGGACGTTTCTTAAAGAAACATTCACCCAGTCTGGCAATCAAGCTGAGGAACTGCCCCCCAACATTTGGATTCTCCAGCAGCGCGCCGAGAAAGGACGTTCAGGTAAGTCAATGTCCGTTCTACACAACAAAAGCCTTAAATGTGTTCTCATGATTTGCTTGTAATTAACTGAACTATGATTTAATCACTTCAATTTTCTAGGTTCATACGACATGAACCATAAATGAACCACAGAAGCCATGTTCATATAAGACAATAGGCTGATATGTAATTGGAAAGCTTATGGGTCACTATGCTGTGCAAATATAGCAGAGAGAGAGATCCAGAGTAATTCAGCTCAGCTTTATAGTTAAGTGAAAATTTAAACTGAAGTTTTTTCTAACAGTAATAGTACCTCGCTAGTTCTTGAGAATTCATAACACAAGAAAATCTGCAACCAAAGAAAGCCACTATCTCCTTGTCTTTCCTTCCAAAGTGAAAGAATTTTAGTTTTCAAGATTGCTTAAGCAATGGTATAGATCTATTGAAAGAATACTCAGAATAGTTTCATGTTGACATAGGCTGTAATAACTTTTAAATGATTTGTTCTTTAAGCCTTTACATTTATTTAGAGTGATTAAATAAATAAAGACTTGTGATACTTCAAATAAAGTTCAGAGTGGCTATGCAAATCCTTTGAAAAAGGTGTTTTGCAACATGAAAAAAAGACACAGCAAGGTGGGCTATGCATGAACTCATAAACAGAATGGTCAGAAGCTGCTTTCAAAGTAGCCATTTGAGCCTGTAAAAAGGCAATTAAAAAAAAAAATTGCTCTTCTGCATATTGCCAAGCAGTTCTTTCTGAGTATTTACATAGCCTTACGGTGTGTTCTCAATTATAGACAACCATGTTGAATTAAAAATACAATTGAGCATGCTGTTAATTTTCCTTGGTAAACATATCAAGAATATCCTGATTTTTTTAAAAAACAAACCAAAATATATAGTTTAGATATTTTATTGCATATTTTTCTTGTCACAGCAGGAGTGGCTTTTCATTCTTACTTTTTAAAACCAAATTATTACATTTGTAAGGCCGCTCCCCCTCCATGACAACTCTCCATGACAGATTAAGCAACATGCAACAAAGAAAAAGTGATGGACTCCACCTTGTAAAACAAATACCTTGTTTAATATGCAATATTCCCACAAGAGGACCATCACCTTATATAGCTTGAGGCTTGGGAAAGAGCCTGAGGGCGGGCACAATGACAGAGAAGGCCTGCTTGTAGGGCCCAACGTATGATACTGTTAAATTGACAGGATTTGAAATATGTCAGCTATTTCAAATCAAACGGCAGACAGTCTCTCAAATAGACCAGCACTATGTTATGTTTATAGATAAATTGAACCCAGAAGCACATTGGTGCAAAAGATAACTGCCCATTCTGCCCTCCTAAGGATTTTCAAGGGCATTGAAATACATTGCAATAGTCCACACAGGGTGGCCAAACCATGAATGATTGTCTAGGGGCCTTCTAGATCCAGAAACAGGTGCAATATGCCATCACCTCCTTAAGTAGATGCTGTGAGTCTAGAAAACTTACAAAAGCATTCATTTTGATGATTTGGTGTGCATACAACAGTAGTTCTCAAACAGCTGACTCCGATATCCTTTCTTGAAATGTATCTGAGCTAAATTTCATGCAAGGGATTTCTTGAGTAAATAAGCTCTCTTCCATTTGTATAATAGATTACTGCATTCCTACTGATATATTATTATATATTTCTCTTTTCAAGCAGAATGGGATTCATTGACCTGTGTGGCTAATCCAAGGGTATCTTTGGATTGCAGTACAGGTAGTCCTCAATTTACAACAGTTCATTTAGTGACCATTCAAAGTTACAATAGCATTGAAAAAAGTGACTTATAGCCGTTTTTTCACACTTACGACCATTGCAAGATCCTCATGGTCACATGATCAAAATTCAGGCACTTGGCAACTGACTCATATTTATGACAGTTGCAGTGGCTGGAGTCATGTGAGCAACTTTTGCGATCTTCTGATAAGCAAAGTCAACGGGGAAGTCAGATTCACTTAACAACCATGCTACTAACTTAACTGCAGTGATTTACTTAACAACTGTGGCAAGAAAGCTTGTGAAGTGGGGCAAAACTCACTCAACAACTGATTCACTTAGCAACAGAAAATTGAGCTGAATTGTGGTCGTAAGATGAGGACTACCTATATTTTGCCATCTCCTTGTTTGTTCTGATTCTTTCGACTTAGTTTTTCATATACAGGCTTTTTGGATACGCCAATAATTTTCTTTATAATGATTTTTGGATTATATGAAGAAAACTGCAGGATATCTAAACATCTTTAATACTGTGGCAATCACTTCATGGGATATATCAGACATATTTGTGAATGAACAGGATTCTGCATTGGTCCATTAAACTGCAACTCAGTGAAGTAAGGGAATCTAAATAATTTCAGTGTACTAATATTTTATTATTCTGGTACTTGTTATTTTTAAGTAGTCTTATTTCTAAGTAATTGAAACTTCTGAATTGTTACAGATTCACGTATTTGTCTTGCTAGTGCTCACTGTTGCTTTCCAGTGTCCTCCTTCTTCAACCTTATAGGCTTTTACTTCATTATAAAATAAATTTTGTTCCAGTTCTGAAATTTAGCATGTTTTAGGTGAAGGGGCAAAACATAATATTTAATATTTTATCTCTATTGGATAAAGTTTCAATATGAGATTCATAGTAAAACATTTTATTATGTTAAGCTATTCTGTCTTTTCTACATTTCTCCTGGCTTAAAAACAGTATACATAATCCTACTTCGACCAGATATCAAAATACTAGCTTGGCTCATATATCGTGACAAGCCAAATTATACTTGGCTATATTACAGTTTATATTATATAATATTTTTTCACCCAAAAGAACATATTATCTCTGAATAGCTCTAAAGAGACTGCATGTGGTTTGTCTTGATTATACCACTTATCACCTTAATAATCACCACAATTATTTTATTTGCCAATCTCAAATAAAATTATTCTAGAAAACTATCTATAAAAACAAAAAAAACAACCCCAAATGTTATAAAAATATAACTCTGGTTTACTGAAGCACATTTGAATAGTACTAATTTGAAATTTGACAGCTGTATTGCTTGTATAATTAGCTTTGATGTTTCAGTAGGGGGACAGAGGAACAAAATAATCTGGAGTAAATGAAATATTCCTTTAATGTTTGTGTTTACAATCATTTTTGAAATAGGAGTATTTCAGAGGAAAAAGGAAGTAACATTTAATTTTTTACAAGGTCTAAAACTGCTTAGTATTTTAAAGATTTTCCAGGATCTAGTGGAATAATCCCATTTTATCAGACAATGAATTAGAAGCCCTCTAACAGCAGTCAAGATGGAAATACCACTGGAAAGAGCAACCTGATCATGAATAAGGATGCAAATGAGCATGCAGGAACAATATGAATTTCCTAAGTCATAATTTTAGCATAATAGTTTGTAAACATTGGCTTATGGCATAGTATTTGCAAACTATCTGCAGCAAATTATGTCCCTAAGTATTGAGAAGTAGGTCGTAGATTTTCTTTCAAAATTACATTTCTCAGTGACTCTTAAGATTTTTTTTTTAATTTTATTTTTTTTGCTTTAATTTATATGCCGCCCTTCTCCGGAGACTCAGGGCGGCTTACAATGCGTTAAGCAATAGCCTTCATACTTTTGTAAATACCTGCTTAGTAGGGCTTTCGGGGGCCCCCAAGCGGTGTTCTTTTTTATACAAAGTCAGCTTATTGCCCCCAGAATCTGCATCCTTCTGTGTAGTTGTGATATAGGAGAATTTATCTCCTTACCTAAGTATCGCAGTTGGGCCTAATTGGTATTTTCTTTCTCACTAACTTGAATTTCTTATAAATAAACTATGTTAAGTTGCTCATAATTTATTTTATAGTTCTTCTGATCCTTTTCATGGCTAAGGCCTAAGCTGTACAATATTCTTAGTTTCAGTTAGTTTCAGTTCATATCAGGCAAATAGAGGAATTGGAATTTAAAATCTTCCAGTTTGTTCTAGTACTAATTTCAGGATGACCCAACATATTGTTAGCTTTAGATACTTTTTCATAATGTAAGACCCTTTCAGTTGCTTCATGGAAAAATAGCTATGCATTTGTGAGGTGGGATACAAAGGAAATAAAGACACTCTCACAAAGAAAGAATCTTCCAAATCCAGTCATTCACCATCCATTTCAAGACCAACTCTGTTTGTTCTGTCCCTATAATACGCCTGTCAAACTTGTATAGGCTGGAGTTAACGATGAAAGAAAGACTACTTCATGGAGGAACGCTGGACATTTTCTGAGAATATCAGCTTCACTTTGTGATGGATCTGGAATTATGTAAAACTGTGACATACAAAGCTGGTTAAATCTGTTTGTCATGTATATTGTTTGTGAAGTTTTTTTCATGGTAATTTATAATATATAAAATAAGTGCAAAGTTGCTACTGTATCCAATTGGAAAAATATATTAAAGTACTTATAAATTATATTACTTTCATTTATATATTGTATACACAAATTGTAACTGTGGTAAGAAAATACAATTAAATTCTAAAATAGTTAGGACTTCTCTAAGGACTGACCAGAAGATGCATAGAATTTGATACACAAGCCTTTTTAACTTTGTCTGAATCTTTTTGTTAGTGTTACATTATGCTATACTTAGCTATTTGCTTTCCATTCATATTTATTGGATCTAAATCTATCTGCTTTTGGATTTCTAATATAATGTAGCAGAGTATATCCTGTATTGAATCACAAGCATTATCTCTTTGTAAAGAAGTGTTCAGTAAGCACAAGCTCACCAAACCACAACAAAAATATAGTTTTTTAATCAAGTATGTTTCATAGTTGTTGCTACAGTAGTTGTCATATTAGTACGCACCTATCTGAAGGATAACATTGCTGTACAGTTAGCAGTTCTTTTGAGTTTTCTGTCCCAACTCCTTCAGTTAAAGACTTTGTAAAAATCATATTCTGAAAAATGTTTCATT
Organism: Pituophis catenifer annectens; assembly: GCF_029215685.1. Lineage (NCBI taxonomy): Eukaryota > Metazoa > Chordata > Lepidosauria > Squamata > Colubridae > Pituophis > Pituophis catenifer. Next base: position 37,783,434 of record NW_027256888.1, read on the forward strand.
ACCGGGTGTATACTGGCAATGTTTCAATAGTGCCAGTAGTCTAGTAAAAATATTTTAGGTGATGAAACAAGATTAAGCAAGTTCTTCTTAAAAAGACTGTACTGTATATGTGAACACATGTATGGTTTTTTTTCTCCTGCCCTGAGCCGTGCTCGAATGTTAGAGTAGCTATTATTTGACGGCTTTGTGCAATAAAGGAAACTATTATATTGAATTTATGGTTAATTCCTTAGAGTTTTTCAGAAACTTTATGTATTCCTAAAGATATTTTGATGCATATGGATATGTTCATTGCATGTGATAAAGAATACTGTCACACAATCGTTTCCAATAAATCCACAAATTCATTTTATTGCCACTTGGATGACCGAATGCAGGCTAGTCATCTTTGAAAGAATAAACTGCACTACATATTCATTTTTATCTTGATGGTAATGTCCTTCAATTGATAAAAATTGTATAAATAGATTTCAATCATGAACTTATCTTTAACAATAATTTTTAAAATCACAAAAGCAAAACTGGTGCCATTCCAAGTAAAATTTTGGTACTGAATTATTGATTTTATAAAATAAGGTAAATTAATTTTATTTCAATCTTTTTTTACATCTTCCCTTCTAATGGGGACTTACTTTTATATATTCATAGAATGTCTGTTTTAAATGGCAAGTGCTAACAGGCAATGTTAATTTATATAGTTTTCTTTATTATGTGTTCATATTGGTTGCTGTAATTTATTTATTATTCCCTAAACAGATGGGAGTTTAAGATTTTAACGGCTACAGCATATTGGAAAAAGGAGAATACATTGAATTCTTTGTCAAGAAGAAAAAGAGAGACATAAAATAGAAAATGTCATTCTAAATACGTGTAGGTGGGATGGAAAAGATGGATCATACATTGACCTGCCAAATGTGACAGCCATTCTATAATCTGTGTATGACAGATGAGTACATATAAAATCTGCTGCTTTTTTGTCACTCTCGATTTATTATAGACAGTTTTAACTATGCTGCAGGCTGCAGCAGCTGTTGGAACAAATATTAATGATGTGATAATGAGTTGCACAAAATTTAAGAGTACATTAAGATTATTTAGGCCTGAATCCTTCTTATTCTCTTTACCAGATAAACTTTTACAGTTGGAAATTCTTGGATCTACTGCTATAAGTGTATATACCTAATATTTAAAATGTATTATGTTAGATCCTATAGATTGTCTATTTTATCACATACAGATCATTAAATTAAACGAAAACTAGCTTCTATTCTTTTTTTAATATTTTTTTAGAGATTTTTCCTGAATCTTATCAGACTTCACTTTAAGAATAGAACTGAAGAGATTTTAAAATCATCTATTGGTGTAGAGCAAGAAATTCTCTTTAAGGAACTCCTTATTAAGGTTGAATAACTGGATCAGTGAAACTACCAGATGAAGGCTCCTTAGAAGAAAATATCCTAGCTCTAACTTATAATTTTATGATTCTATGAAGTATTTAATAAATTTCTCCTGCATACACATACTTTCAATCATACACAAGAGATGTAGAAAAAGAATTTGTGGAGTCAACATTTTCCATGAAAATGTTTCTACTTGAGCTAAGTTTAAAACTACTATTTTCACTTTTATTTCAAGAGTAACCAGATAATCCTAGTTACCGTATTTTTCAGACTATAAGACGCTCCGAAGTATAAGACGCACCTAGTTTTTTGGGGGGAAAACAAGGGAAAAAAATCTGCCTCTGCCTCCCAGCAATTTACCTCCTTACAACAAACAGCCTGGTCAGCTTCAGTACAGCCTGATTTAGCACAAGCAGCTGATTGGCAGTTGGATCAGCCTCCTGGAATACCGCCTAACAGCTGTTCCAGGCTGTGGGGATCGGCACTGCCCATCGCTGCCGCCGCCTATCACCGCTTCCGCATGCCCCATTTTCAGCATCTGCATGTCCTGTTTTGGTCCGTTCTAGGCAGCAGGGATCACTAAACTACTACTAAACTGCAACTACTTTTACTTCAGCTTTCTTTTGCTTTACAGAAAGTGATAAATGCAAATATTAGTCATAAATTTACTTTTTCATCACTGTCATAACTGCAAATTGATGCATCAGTCCCTAAATGAGGACAATCTGTATAAAAATACCCCTTACATTTGATATTCTAGTTACGCTTTTTGATACCTATAGCAAAGTTTATTAAATCTTGGAGTTTTAGTTACATTTTAGACAATCATGCCCTAGTCACTTCACAATTGGCTTATTGTAATATATTATACATGATGCTTCACCTGAAGACAATCTGCAAATGAAAGCTCTTCCAGAATACAGTAGCATGGGCAGTGATGGGGCATCACATTGTGTCTTTGGGATCCTGTGCTTTGCAAGCTGCACCATTTAGTAGTTGGCTTCTAGGTGAAATTCAAGATGCTTTAAAGCCTTTATGCCATAGGATCAGACTATCTGATGGACTGCTTATATTCTGCAATCTCTGCCTATCAGGACAGTCCAACAGAGTGTGGTTGCAGTGTCATTTTTTAGGATCTAGGAAGTGCACTTACTCTGTTGAGGTATTTGCTTTTTGGAATGATTCCCTACCACCACCACCACCAATTTGTGTGCTTCCCAGTCTTATGCCATTGCAGAAAATTATTGGAAGCTTGGCAACTGAGAATTGCAGAGCCCCATTTTGTTTAGATTTGTTTCTGTTTTATTTTGGTGTGTTTTGATATTTTGGTCTTCTGATCAGTTATATTTTTGTATTTTAGTTTCTAAATTATCAGGTCTCCAGAGTTGTTTAGCAGTTTTGCAGCTCATTAAATAATTAAATATGTAGCAAATTACTTGCAATATTAGAAATAAAGTGTCAATATATGAAAAAAAGTATAGAATATTACATTGACATGTCTTTTTTTAAAAAAAAAAAATCTACCAGGCAATTTTGAAGAAATTAGTTTAGCTAGAATTTGAATATTTGATAAAGGAGGGGTGTCAAACTCAAGGCACGCAGGGCAGATCTGACCCACAGGGTGCTTAGATCTGGCCTGCAGGGCTACCCTGGAAACAGCAAAGGACAGCCAGCCAGCAAAAATGGGGCCCGGGGTCAGGGGGCGCATGGCCACGATGGCCTCCTGCAGCCCTCTGCCAGCAAAAATGGGCCCCATTTTTGCTGTCGAGAGGGCTGCAGGAGGCCATCATGGCAGAAAAGGGGGCCCAGGGGGGTACAAGCGTCCCCCAGGCCCCGTTTTCACTGGCAGAGGGCTAGCAAAACAAACTAAAAACAAAATAACAAAAGGATAAATGTTTCCCCTTTTACATTTGAGCATGCAAGAAGGGACAGGAAAGCAGAAAGGGAAAGAGGAAAGAAAAAGAAAAAGAAGGAAAGGGGAATCCCAAAAGAGAATTCTAGGATTTACTCAGAACTATCTGTTAAAGCGGCAACCAAAGACTTTGAGAAAACTACCAGACCGGAATTAAAGGATTAAAGAGGGGGGGGGGAATTTCTTCAAAACATAGGAAATTGGACTCTCAAATTGGGAAGATGTGACATTGGGAAAGCAATTTAAAATGCTGGAATTACAGATTTAAAAAATTAACATTGCTACTATAATTGAATTACAATTTAAAATAATTAAAACCAGATTTTTAGTAATAATACTGAAAATTAACCTGAGAGTGCCACCTGCTGGTGAAAGGAAAATACACAAGCCTGGGAATGCCCATTTAAAGGATTGTGAAAATATTTACTGGACTATATATATCTACCCTATGATTTAAATGTGAGAACAAGGAAGACAAAGTGACCTCTGAACGTTAGATTATGTGACTGAATCTATAAAGGTGGCTTAAAGAGGCTTGGATAACTCCCTGGACTATGTAAATGGAACTGACTGACTACTTATGGAACATAAAAAACTGTGATTAACATATAATTTGAAGAGTAACCTCAGGTTTGAACAAATGGTTCTTGGGCTATTGGCCAAAAGTGGAATTTATTAAAACAAGATAAGATCCAACATAAGGAGGTAACGAGCGGAACTTAGAACGAGAATGAGATGGACTGGATGTTTCAAAGCATAAAGGATATGATACAGAAATAATTTAAGGCAATTACGGAATTAATGGATGGCATAGATCAAAAATTGGAAAATATACAAAAGACAATGAGTAATGACCAAGATACCCAGGAAAGGAAGGAGCTACCAGAAGGAACAGAGGGAAAAACAGAATTGAGGAATCAACGAAAAGAACATAACGAGGAGTCATTAATAAAATTAATAATGCTTGATAAATCAAATCAGGGGGGAAACATTCTAAGAGATCTGAAAAGAGAACGGGAGGAACAGGAAGATATTTGGGGAAGGGAGACAGGGGTCCGGGCTGATAATTTTAAAGCTAGACAGTGGAAGAGGGTAGGAATTGGAGAAACACTTAGATTGACTAGGCACAGTCAATGCCTAGATTGATGAGGCACAGTGATGTAGACACAGATACAGACAGATTAAGATTTAAGAGAAGAATATGGGAGGCAAGTCACAAAAAGAATAAGAATTAAAGTACTGATGCAGGCAAGAGATGATGGATAGAAGGCAGATAGGGAAAAGAAGAAAATAAATTCTTTTTCTTTACATTTTTTTATAAAGGTGGCAGGAGGAGAAATTACAACAGAAATAGGAATGTGTTCAATAAGAGATTGAGGCATTACTTGTATATACAGGTATATATATTTACATGATGTAACAAAAGTAATAATAAAATGGGAAAATTAGAGACTGAATGATGGTATTACTAAGTAAGCTTAATATGGTGATTGGTAAACGTTTATTTATTTATTTATTAGTCATATTTCTATGCCACCCACTCTCCGAGGACTCTGGGCGGCTTACACCAAAGACAGTATACTAAATCGCATATTGCCCCCAACAATCTGGGTCCTCATTTTACCCACCTCGGAAGGATGGAAGGCTGAGTCAACCTTGAGCCGGTGAGATTTGATCCACTGATCTGCTGAACTAGCAGTCAGCTGAAGTAGCTGCAGTACTGCACTCTAACCACTGCGCCACCTTGGCTCTTACATTGAGCGATTAAATAATGAAAAGAACATATTTTAATATAACCGTGTATCAATACTAGAATTATATAGATTGGATGAAAGCAAAGAATATGACGAGTTATTTTGTATGCTTAAATAATATTGTGATTGGAATTAGAATAGTATATTGGAACATTGAATAATGAAACAATGAAGGATAGTATTTTAATATAAACAGATTCGAAGAGGGAAATATGAATAAGAACTAAGTATTAAAACTGGAAAAATTAGAGATTAAATAATGGTATTGAGTATATTTAAATAATATGATTTGCAGTGAATAATGAAGTGAAATAGTGAGTAATAAAATGATGAAAGAACATATTTTAATATAAACAGGTGTATTAATAGTGGAATTATATAGATTGGATGAATGTAAAGAATGTGAATTGAATTAATTTGCATGTTTAAATAACAATATGATTGGTATTAGAATTGTATATTTAAATATTGAACAATGAAATAATGAAGGATAGTTTTGCCATACAAAGGGAACGTCTTTTAATGTAATAGTGACATGAATAAAAGTTAGAATAAAGACAGAAATAAGAGAAAAGGGGAATATTAGTTTACACATTATAACAATATGAAATAATAAGATAATTTTATACACATATGTATTACTACTAGAAATATATAAGCTGGATGAATGTGATAACTATGATTAATAATATTATTTTATCTGTACTGAAATATATGGCACCCGGGTGTTATACTGTTCACACATTGATATGTATATGTAATATAAAATAAAAAACTTGATAAAAAAATAGATTGTTGATTGTAGATTAAATGGACCTACAGTATGCAAAATCTGGCATTAAACTGTAGTATTAACAGGATGTTGCTTGTTTTCTATCCAGATCAGGCACTTATTTGAGGCCACATAATTGTAATCCAATCTAATCCAATCCTCCTGCAGCACTCTGCTGGCTAAAAATGGGCTGCGCAGGACTTCCTGTGGCTCCGCGATCACTGATGGACGCTCCTTTAGGAGCTCCAGCCCCGTGATTCCGTTTGCCGCTAGAACAGCGAAAATCAGCTGTCTAGCGGCTTGAAACTCCCCCCCCAGGGAAAAAGGGGGAGAGAAGAGCAGAAGGGTCTGGGTAGAGCTCCCCTAGACCCCTAGGTTTTTCTTTTTAAGCCTGGGGTTTGCAGGGTGAGAGCTCCCTGAAAGCCCTTCAGTTGCTCCGGATCCGGGATGAGTCTGCTTTATGCAGACCGAGGCGTCGCGACCACACCAGCAACGCAATTTTAAGGATTATAAGAAATTTGGACTTTGGATGCTGGCAGAGCAAATCAGGAGAACAAAAACCGCAAGTACTGATCTTTAACTCCATTTAAAAAGGAAAAAAATGGCGCCTGAGGGCGTGAAATCGAAACTTACTAGTGAAAATGATCGTTAACCCTTGTAACATTCTTAAAGCTACTGGATTACACATTAAAAAAAAGATTTAAAGTGAAAGCGGAATGGAAAAGACTATGGTATTGACTTCAACTAATTTACATTTCTAAATTGTGCAGAAAATAGCTGGTCTTATTGACCTGATAGCTGAATAAATATAAAGTGAAGATTGAAATATGGCTGACATTAGGGCTGGAGGATTGTTGTCTGGTGAGTCAGCAAACTCACAAATTGTGACTGCAAAGATTTTTCAAGAACTTTTAAACTCTTTTACTTTTGCTTTCTTGGAATCAATTGATAGAATTTTTCAAAAACATAACTTGGAGAATAATGATTTGCTGGCTGGAAAAGATGATGAAACTAACCAGAATAATGTGACTTTGGAGGATAAAAAAGCGGCTGTCAGGATTGAGATGGAAGTTGGTACAGCGGAAACAGAGGTTTTGGCAGAGGCTTCCACGCAACTAATTGAAAAGCAACAAAGTAGACTCTTTACTGCAAACTGAAAAATTTTATCGTGACAATTCTTGGTCTTACAGGCAGAGGAATGAATTGATTGATTATATAAGCAGGAAGAATCGAAATGGGGGTTTCAAACCAGAGGAAATAATTCCAAGAAGAGAACGAATTTTCAAGATACATCAACCTCAAATCAAAATTCAAAAATTTTCGAAAATAAAAGCAGGGGGAGGAGCAATACTGAAGGAGAAAGTATTACTGAAGAAGAAGGACTGGAAAAAAATACAGAAAGAAAGGAAGAATGGAAGATTAATTTCTTTTGAGGAGGATTTTAGTAATAATTATTATTTTATTGAAGTAAAAAAGGCTTAATTAGAATTGGATAGCTTTTTGAAACTTATTGAAGTATTAAAATGGTTAACTTAAAACTTAATGGATAGTTTTTTTAAAAAAAAAAGTTTTGAAACTTACATTTTGAAGAATGTCTTATTGATAAGAAGGTAGGGAAAGGATCCTAGCAACAATTGTGAAATGTGATAAGAAAAGATCAATTTCTTTTGAGGAGGATTTTAGTAATAAATCTGAAAAGTTTACTGTTTTATTGAAGTAAAAAGGCTTAATTAAAATTGGATAGCTTTCTAAAACTTATTGAAGTATTAAAATGGTTAACTTAAAACTTAATGGATAGTTTGTTTTAAAAAAAAAAGTGTTGAAACTTGTATTTTGTAGAATGTCTTATTGATAAGAAGGTATGGAAAGGATCTTAGTAACAAATGTGAAATGTGATAAGAGAATTTATAAAAGGAAGGTTGATGAATAATCTTTAAAAGGGGAGTTAAAGAGTGTGAGGGAGTTTCGAATCTTGTAGTAAGTTAGTTTATTTTAGCTTATGTTTGTTAAATGTTATACCCTGTTTTTGCTCTGGGAAGTCGGGGTGTGTGTGGGGAGGGGGGGTTGAAGGATGGTTGAGGATAAAATTGTTGAAATTTTTTTTTTACTAAAATAAAAAGATAGATAAATATTAATAGAAAAGTAAGAGATTTGGGGGGAATGTCACAATAAATGAAATGATAAAATTAAGATATGATAAATACTGGCAGAATAACAAGAAGATACAAAAGATGTACTCAGATGATACACTGTATGATTGATTAAGAATTGTATGTTTGTTTGTTTATAAAATAAAAACTTTTTTTAATAAAAATGGGCTCCGCGGAGGCCCTGCATGGCCCGTTTTTGGCCGGCAGAGTGCTGCTGGAGGCCAAAAATAGGGCCATGTGGGGGCCGCCTGTGGCCCCCCCACCATTCATTTTGCCAGCAGAGGCACCACAGGCCGGTCCTTTGATATTTCCAGGCTGGAACTGTGGGCCAGATTTAAGCAGACCGTGAGTTTGACTCCCCCACTCTAGGAGATCTTGTTCTTCAATTGAGTTATTTGGCCATATGGAAATAAAATCCATTCTGAACTCTAAGCAGGTAACTTGATAATAGTCTATACTTTTAGACCACTAGGCCACATTATTCTCTTATATACTTCAGATTCTTGTCTTACAATTGGATGGCATGGGGGGGGGTATCAAGGTGAGCCAGAAAGAGAAAGGCCTGTTTCAAACCAAGAGCTTATGTTGGAAGCTCCTAGTATGTTACCAGCTTGGATAAGGCCACCTTTTTACCTTATCAATAAAATTTAAAATATGTATAATATAATTTCTCCATAGTGGTGGAGACAGCCTGCAGGAATGGATTGTACTCGTCTGTTCAGTTGAACAACTGAGAGTGTCAAAGTTGCAAGTCCCGCCCTTGTTGCTAGGGCTTCCCAGCTTTTGACTCAGTCCTTCAGATTGGACGGACATGTCAAGTGCTTGTTCCAGCCTTTATTTCCTGGAAGCTTTCTTCTGACTGGAAATTAGTTCCTGGCTGTTTCTTCTGAGATTCTCCAACTGTGAGTTGCCAGCTGTCTCTCACGTGTGGTTGAGTCGCTGGGTTTTTCTTTACCAGCGGGAGCCTCAGCTCCGATTGTTGCCGGCTTTGCAACTCTCTCTCGGATGGATTACCTTCTGAACATGGTGGCTTTCGTTGATCGATCACCATCCGGAGCCCCTGTGGAGTCTAGCGCTCCCTAGACAGCTATGGGACTGCCTGTGGAGCTTCACGCTGCCCCCATATTTGGAGGCGATTTGGAGGAATTTTGCACTCTGGTGGTCGGGTGGCCATTTTACCATCACGGTCTGCACGTCCCCGACGTTTAGACTGGTTAGTGGAGCTTCACGTTCCCGTTTTGGACTGAATGCAGTGCTAAACCAGTTTCTGGAGTTCCATGCTCCCTTAACAGCTACAGCAGTGGTGCACCTTCGGGTGAATAACATGCCGCGGTAGCAGCCTCCTTTTTTTACAGCTTTTTAGGAGTTTCGCACTCCCTGGGCAGTGGCCAGCGGTGAAGCGCCCTCAATTGGCATGCCACAGTTTCAGGATCCCCCATTTTGGAGCTTCGCGTTCTTTATTTGATTGTCATCTACACATGGCAGAGCGCGGTTACTGCTTCTTTGTGCCTGCTTCGGCCTCTTTTTTTCCCCTGTTCAGAAAGTGCGGCGGACCTTATTAAGACCTGACCATCATTACTCTGGTTTCGTTGTTCCCTGTTACTCGCGCTGCTGGCTACACTCTGGTGTTACGTTTGGGAGCTTCGTCTCCATTGACTTTCTGTCTGCCTGCAATTGGGAGCTTTGCACTCCATTGAGGACTGCCCACCTGACTTAATACCCAGTCTTGGCGTCACAGCCTTGTGGAAGCCGGACTAGCTGCCTGCCACAACACAAATTTTTTGGGGACATCAACAGTTGAGCGAACAGAGCTATTGGCATACAATGCCTAAAGCCTTATTCAAATCCTGGAGAGGCGGGAAATCAGACATAACCAAGATGGCTGACTTGGATGTTGATACATGTGGGCCAGTTGTTTCCATAACAGTTGCCAAGGAAAGCATGAGCAGAGGCAGGCATGGGCCTAAAGGTCATTCTAAACCAGGCCACCATTTCAGTGCCTCCAAAGCACCCCAACAGGATGAAAGGCGCAGGGATCAGGCACTACAAAAAAATTGTGCTACAGCAAGCAAATCCAAGCCCTCTACTCAGGCCTTCCAGGCTGAGCCTAGTACATAGGATGCTTCGCAGATATGCGATCAGCCTCCGGCTGGCACCCCGGATCAAATTTCCTTGCAGGATTTTTCCTTTCCCATTGCCAGAGCTAGCCTATGGGGGCCAATTGATGAACCTCCTGTTTCCCCCAGGGGTAGTGGGACAACAGGACTAGTTCCCAGGGAGAGTCCTACCGATACTCTTGCCCCTACGGCCAATGGGTTTCTACCAATTTCGGACCCGTCAATGACACTACCTGTGAATGTTCAGGACTTTATCACTAAGGCGATTTGGCAGACTATGGCTGCTGAATTTTGGCAGTCCATACAGGTGGGCTCTAGTATGTCCATCCTGTCTGACAGACCTTCAGAACTGGGTCCAGAAGAGTTCCAAACCCTTTGGGATCCAGGTTCACCTGCCCTATCTCAGGAGAGCCGCCCATCGTTCTTAGATGATGGGGAACGTGGTGAGCCTGACCTGTTGGAAGATGAAGATCTAGGCCCAGAGAAACTGGCATTTACTGGCCTATTTCCGCTGACCATTTTAAATCCTTGCTTTTTAAAGCCACCAACGTAGCTCACCTTGCCTCATCTGCAGAGGAGCCATCTACATCACGAACCCAGGAGTCAACGGACCCCATGTTTTCTGAACCAGATAAAGCTGTGGCTGCTGTTCCTTCTCTGTGACTCTTCGTGGATGTCATTCAGCACCAGTGGGCATCTCTGGGATCGGCCCCATTGCCTACAGCCGCAGATAAACGTTATTTTAATGTAGGACTGGAGTTAGCTCAAATTCTCCAGATTCCTTCGATCGATGCACCCATTGCAGCTTTATTGTCGACCTCCAACACTCCCAGGGAGTCCGAGGACGATTTGAGGCCCAAAGGTAGTTGATCGGACCAATTGCTTCAGTGGGCTCACCAGGGTGCAGCATGGGCAATTCAATCAGCCACTACGGCTTCATTTTTTCAATCGGGCAACCCTAGTTTGGCTTTTGCAATTGCAGGACAAACTACCTGCAGAGGATACCAGACAACAGCAAGATCTTAATAAGATCACTACTGCGGTCCAATTCTCAGCCAACGCTACTTTAAACTCGGCCCGATTTGCCTCCAAAACCATGGCCTCTGCTGTGGCAGCTCACCGCCTTCAATGGCTAAAGAACTGGCAGCCGGATGCCCACCACAAGTAGCGCCTTGCTTCTGCCCCATTTAACGGGCGCAAGTTATTCGGGGAGGCGCTGGAACTGTTAGTGGTTGAGACCAAGGACAAACAGAGATTGTTGCCTACCTCTCACTGCAGGGGAGAATTTCGCTACTCTCTGTTCTCCCGTCATCCTCAATTTCGGGGTTCCAATTGGGGACATGCAACTATTCATGGACAGGGGATCTTTGGCCTGAGTCAGAGGGGGCAACAGGAAAGGCTGGGCAGAGGTAGACCGTTTCAAACTAAAGGACCCATTCGAGGGGGAGGAAGTCACTCGTTCCGATGCCACAGATAACTGCATTGATAACCCACCCAATGGGGGGCAGACTGGCCCTCTTTGCCAACCGATGGGACGTGATTATATCCAACATGTGGGTTAGGAATACTGTACGATCTGGCTTATCCCTAGAATTTCTTTCCACTCCCCTGAGGTTCTTTATATGTTGCGCTGTGTCTCACGACTCCAGTAAGAGTCGTGAGACACATGGCCAATGGATTTGGCCATGAAACACCTACTAGACATTAGGGCTATCCAAAAGATACCGCAGGACCAGATAGGGTCTTATTTCTCGTTCCCAAGACCGTGTGTGTGTGTGTGTGTGTGTGTGTGTGTGTGTGTGTGTGTAGACCTATTCTGTATCTCAAAAGACTGAACCAATATCTCATGTGTAAAAGGTTCAAAATGCAGTCTCTTCAATCAATTCTTGCTGGCGTCAGGAAGGGCGACTTCCTAACCTCTGTTGATTTAACTGAGGCGCTACCTGCATATTCCAATTCTTCCTGACCATAGGAAATATTTTAGATTTTATTATTCAGGTACTCGCTATCAGTACAGGGCATTGCCCTTTGGGATTTCTTCAGCGTCTCGCACATTTACAAGGGTGCTGGCCACTTTGGTGGCCCATCTCAGGGTCAGACTGGTGCGTGTCCAGTGTTACTTGGATGATATTTTAATTCAATCTTCTCACCACCAGTTGACGGTGGATCTCCAAGTAACAATTCAAGCCCTCACTAACCATAGTTTCTCTGTTAACCTAGAGAAGAGTCACTTGTCTCCTTCCACCTGCCTACTCCATCTGGGGGTGGTGATAGACTCGCTTGAGTGTAGAGTTTATTTGTCCCAGGAATGGCAGGACAGCCTCAGGGCCCTAGCTAACAGGGTCCAAAGAGAGTGTAGTGTGCCATTGGCTCTTTTATCTCAACTCTTGGGTAAAATGGTATCTTCCATTTCCATTACGCCATGGGCCCGCCTCCATTCCAGAGAACTTCAGTGGTTTCTTTTGCCTTTTCAGAGGTTGGGCAGAAGCAATTCACTGGTCAGGGTCCTGCTTCCGGTCAATGTCCTCTGCTCTCTCAACTGGTAGAGATCACCGGTCATTTCCAAGAGATGACTTTTTTATGAGCCACAACGGCTTGTGGTCACAACAGATGCCAGCCTTTTTGGTTGGGGTGGCGCACCTCCATTCACAGGCGGCTCAAGGGCAATGGAGTTCTCTTGATTTGCAGCAGAACATCAACTGGTTAACTGCATGCCGTGTATCTGACCCTCCTTTACTTTCAGCAGTTGGTCTCGGCCAAGCATGTTTTACTGCTAACAGACAATGTGGCCACAAGAGTGCACATCAACCATCAGGGGGGCACCAAATCAAGAACTCTGATGCAGGAGGCCAAGAACCTAGGTCTTTGGGCAGAACAGCATCTGAGCTCCTTGGCGGAGCACATCTCCGCGGTGTCCAATGTGCAGGCAGACTGGCTCAGTCGGACAGTCATCAACCAAGCAGAGTGGCGCCTGCACCCGTCCCTCTTTCCAGGACCTGATGGACTGCTTTGGCACCCCGGAGGTGGATTTGTTCGCCACTCCAGAAAACTCACAACTTCGGAGATTTTATTCCAGGTTTCCAGCTCCACAGGCAGAGAGTGTTGATGCTCTCCTCAGCCCGGGTCCGTCCACGCTCCTTTAAGCCTTCCCGCCTCTTCCCCTCCTGCTGAGGGTGATTCAGAAAATCCTGGAAGAATGGGCGTAAATCGTGCTGATGGCCCCTCACTGGCCAAGGAGGGCCTGGTTTGCCAATCTCAGGACACTGTCATAGCCCCACTCTGGAGGATCCCTCAGGGTGTGGCATTGCTCAGTCAGGGGGTGTTGGTCCACCCGGACCCTCGGTGGTTCCAACTGACCGCCTGGTGCTTGAGTGGCGTGCTCTGATTCTCCTCCAGGGTCATCAAGACCATTCAGGCCTCTCAAAGACCATCCACAGAACGCATTTATTCCGCCACATGGTGGACCTTTTGCAATTGGTGTGCACGTTCAGGTCTCTCCCCGCTTACGGTCTCGATAGCCCAGATCCTGGAGTTTCTTCTTGATGGCTTAGATGGTGGGCTATTACCTAGCACCATTTGGAGGCAGGTTGCAGCTCTTTCATCTGTACTAGTTTATGGGTCCATTGAATCTCTTTCACAAGATCCCACCATCTGAAGGTTTCCTAGGGGTGCCACTAATTTATTCCCCCCCCTCGTGGAACACAGGTACCCTATTTGGGACCTGTCTATTGTGTTGAGGTAACTTACTGGAACCCCATATGAACCCTTATGGTCTGCCAGCCTTTGTATTTTGTCTTGTAAGGTCACCTTCCTGGTGGCGATTACATCCGCCAGGCGGATTTCAGAGATTGCCACTCTTTCTGTCCGAAGTGATCTCTGCATGTTTCACGTCGATCGTGTGGTCCTCCCTCTATATCCATCCTTCATTCCCAAGGTTAACATGTCATTTCATAGACTGCAAAAGATAGTCTTACATAATTTCTGCCCTAACCCTACCCACCCTTTACAGAAACGTTGGCATACCTTGGATGTGTGGATGTATATCTTAAACAACCTGCTGCGTTAAGGAAGACGGAGTCATTGTTTGTTTCTTTCCTTCCAGCTTCTTTAGGTTGCAAGGTCACGCCTTCCATAACTGGCCGTTGGATTCGTCAGACTATCGCCAAGGCGTATGAATTACGTTCCCTTCCTAAGCCTCGACATGGAGGCTTAGGATAGCACACTCGACATGGAGTGTGGCTACGACAGCGGCATGGGCCACGCAGGCCTTTCTGGAGAGATCTGCAGGGCGGCCACTTGGACCTCTCCTTCACCATTTCTTAGGCATTATAAATTAGACATCTTTGCCTTGGCAGAGGCAGCATTTGAACGTAGGGTCTTAAAATGGGTACATACCAAAGGGGAGTCTCCACACCAGACTGGGGCCCGCCCATAACTTAAGGGACAGTTGGCTTTGGTATGTCACATTCCTGGATGCTGTCTCCACCACTATGGAAAAGGGGTGTTGGTCTTACCTGATATGCACCTTCTCGTTGGGTGGAGACAGCACCCAACTCCGCCCTTTAGTCAGTCTGGTTTTTGCTCATAGCCTTCTGCCTTCTATATTCAGATCTTTTTTCCCTTCTGACGACACGTCGAGTCTGTTTTTTAGTCTTCACCAAAAGCTTGGAAGCCCTAGCAACAAGGGCGGGACTTGCAACTTTGACACTCAGTCCTTCAACTGAACAGACAAGTACAACCCATTACTGGATGCTGTCTCTACTCAATGAGAAGGTGTGTATCAGGTAAAACCAACACCTCTTCTCATATATCTCTTTAGAATAAAGCCCATATGGTTAGGATGTATTATTTCAAGTAAAAGGCCACTTAATCTCTTAACAAGAATTAGCGTAAAAAGTTTGCAATCTACATTCAGTAGAGAGCTAGAGCTATATGCTTCAGAATGGATAGAACGTTTTCCTTCTTTATATATCAAAGAAATGAAAGCTCTTTCTTTCTATGATGAAAGAATTTCTTGGCATAGCTGAATCTAATTCATTATTTGAGTTAAAGGTTTCATCAGAATTTCTTGGAAAGTTTTGTAATAAATTGCAGAAATACTTTCAGTCTTAGAGCTTTATTCAGTTTCATGTTTATTGCCTCTTTGATCTCATTTTCAGTTATAGGTTAATTAATAACTTCTGTGTTGATTTGTAAATTTTTATAGTAATATGCCTTTTAGGTATAATTCAACATTTGCAACATGGGTTTTTTGTTTGCTGTATTATTTCAGGTATGATTAATGAATTGCTGTATCATGAAGAAATGATTCTAAAATAACAAGATAAGCAGTTACTAAGGTTACGCCTTCCCAGTTCTATAGTTAAGATAGAACTAATTCATTTTGACCACAAAGTATTATTGAACTTGTTCCCAGCTCATCACCAATTTTTTGTTTACCTTGCTAAAACAAGTGGTCCTTGCTTAATAATCAGTCGTTCAGCAACCATTTTTATGACAATGCTAATCAAATGCTTCTTGTGGCCAATTCTCAAAGTTACAGCTGTCAGAACATCCTTGCACGCATGTGATTGCAATCTGTGTGCTTGGCATCCGATTCACAATTACAATGTTGCGGCATTCTATGATCATGTGATCATCATATGAAACCTACAGACAATCAGTGGGGAAGCCAGCAGCAGGTTACATCTTCATTTAACAACCCATGATGATTCACTTAACATGGACAACTAGAAGTGCTGGAATTACCATTGCTAAGCGACACAGTCATATGATGTTTACACTTTACTACTGTGTCACTTAGCAATGGAAATTCCAGTTGTTAAATGAGGACTATCTGTTCTATAAAAGAGCAACATTGGTGTCATCTGTGTGAACCCAGTAAAGGCAGATAAGTAAGCAATCTTGTCTGCCTTCAGTCCTATCTTATCTATTCAGTCTGATCTATCTTAGTTTCCTCCAGTTGCACTCCATCTATATTATATTAATTTAATTACTCAAATCTCCCCATTCAAGCGACTAATCTGTCTCCATGAGGGGGCTTTCTCCATATTCATAGATCAAATTCAGCATCAATAGTTATCTAAGATTTGGCAAATTGAACCACCACATTTTGGAAAACACCCAGACTATTTTTTCTTTGTAATTATTAAAAATAAGAATCCTAATATATCAAAGGTCCTATTCTTTTATCCCTGGATTTACATGCCTGCTGGAATACTTGTTTTGACCTGTTTCTTGTTCCTGGGCTGGGTATTTTATTTGGGTATTTCTTTATTTTGTTTTTGTTTGCATTTTTGTTCCTTCAAATCAGTATTGCCTCCTGGCAGCTGCTTGAAGTAGTCCTTCAAGCCGTAATGGCAAACCTTTTCTGGACTGAGTGCCCTAAGCGTGCGTGGGCCCAAACCTCCAAAACGCAATGTGCTGCACACATGCACAGCAGAGACCTGATGACCAGCTGGCGGGAGGTGCATGCACATGTGCAGCGGAGCTGAACTGGGGTGATGGCTCACATGCCCACAGAGATGGCGCTGCATGCCACCTGTGGCACACGTGCCATAGGTTCGCTATCACAGCCCTAGAGTTTTCTTGGCAAGGTTTTTGGAAATGCTAGGGCTGAGAAAAGGTGCTTGGCCAATGTTACCTAGCTGACTTTATGTCTAAAATGGGACTAGAACTCAAGGTCTCCTGATTCCTGACCTGGTGCCATAAGCATTACACTATACCGAACTGGCTGGTTTTTTTGTTTTTTGCTTTGCTTTAATCTTTCTTAAAATATATAGACATCTGGAACATCACAAAGTCTGTATAGTATGGCAACATACATGTTCTTTGAATTGAATAGTTGAATAGTTTGGTTGCGCTAAAGATAAACAAAAAGTTTCTCAGAAATACAGCTGACGTTACATAGCTCCTATCTTGAAATTTTTAGATTTGTTCTCCTTCAGTAACTTCCTCAAATTTAACCTTCAATTTTACTTCAGGCAAAATTCAGTGAGAACTGGTTGACTCAAATTACTGTGTTTTGAGAACAGTAATTCTTTTTACTTAGCTTGAGTGTATTATAGATATTCCTATAGTACTAATGGGATTGATGTATTAATTTTATATTTTGGGACAAACTGTCCCTTCCTCTTTGTCCCATTATTTGATAGTCAAACAATTCTTGCAGTTTCTGTCATTCTTAGAAATTATGTTCTTCATAAAGGCAGCTAAATGAATTTATGTTTCCTTTTGAATTCTATGAAAAATGTAAATGCTCACATTTTTAAAAATAAAAAATGTTTATTATTTTAAAACTTTGGAAATAAGAATCTTGGTTCCAGGTTTATAGGATTATAAAATAGCACAGTAAACTTCTTCATAGGGAAGTAAATTTGTACTTATTACATCTGTAAAATTCACAGGTTAATAATAAGATACAGAATGTATGTTGCTAATGTTGACCAGCATCTTGTGACTTGTTACAAGCAAATGGATTTTTATGAACTTGTCATTTCCCCCCTCCCCCAAATTATATATATTGAGGGAATTATTCTAGGTTATTTGATATCTAGGTTGAAATTCAGTGCTCCATCTTTATAATGGCTTAAAAACTGAAACCTATTTTATTGTTTGTAATTTACAATAATGTAATTTTGCTAATATAATATATGTGCTGTTGTCATAGTTCTCAGTGAATATTTCAGATCTTCTTCAACAAAGATGTATAGTAAGAGCAATGTTCCATGCTATAAGTATAGTCAGAAAGTTTTACTTTGTCTGCATTTTTTATTCCAAAGGCTATGTTTAATTTTCATTGATAGACAAATACAGTATTTCTGGAATAATGAAAAATGTTTTCTACCCCTCATTAATTCATTAATGTTAGATAATAAACCATACTTTTATGGCTACCTGAACTTGAAACATAAGATGATGGTTTGCTCCTTTAAAGTTTTCAATATTGCTATTATGTATGAAGCTTATTGGATTTGTATGCCAGATGATGATCAGTGAATTATTTAATTTCAGTAAGATTCTAAAGTATTTGGGTCACTGCATAGTGAAATATTTTTAGGTGTGTTTCTCTCATAAAATTCTGTGCGAAAGAACTACATCAAGTAACAAAATGAAAATATGAAAGTTAAGACAGTTTTTTTGTAAACCTATTTGGGGATGTTGATCATGAATTTATATACTGCAAAATAAATAAATTAAAAATTCCTAGTGGCTTTATTGTACTCATATAGATTTCACCGTAACAGTACAGAAGCTGTTTGTCATCTTCTGTATCAAATTCTATAGTTCAACTACTAGGGTATAACAAAAACCACATTGAAATTTAATCATTTAAATGAGTAACTCCAGATATGTGGGACTAAAATTTCAGAGGCCCTCCTTGCTATGAATTCTGGGATATTTGCGCAAATATGAAGGTCACTGGGTTGTAAAATGCTCTTGTGTGTCTGTGTGTGTGTGGAAAGGGAGGGAGGGAGTGTGAGAGTGTATTTGTTATAAATAATGAACGTGATGTAAGGCGAGCTTTTGTATATGTGTTCATACATCCAGAAGATATTTCTGGGAAAGTGAAGTTGGCAGGTAAAATAAAGCAGATTGTTTCAGTGCTTTGATGGGGCATGAAAGACAAATGTATTACTTTTTTTGCTGCAGTAATTCTTTGTTACAACACTGACAGTTAAGAGTTTCTCCAAAATAGTTCTGCTCTGAAGGACACACATACTTTACAGCATGAATCTAGTTAAGTAGAGTATTAATTTTATGTTGGAATGACATACTGGTTAATGAAATAAAATCACAGATTTATCACTAATTTCTTTACATTATTATAATTTTTTTCTTATAATGACGTTACAAGTAGTCCTTGCTAAACAATCATTCATTCAGCAGCTATTCAAATTTGTGACAATGCTGAACAAGTGGTACTTGCGACTGGTTGTCAAAGTTCCAACCATCACAACACCCTCACATTCACATGATGCAATTCAGGCACTTGGCAACCAGCTTTCACTTACAACAGTTGCTGGGTCTCACAATCATGTGATCACCATTTGCAGCCTTTCCTGTCAGCTTCCCACAAGCAAAATCAATGGAGATTCCTGTAAATTGCTTTCAAGACCTTCCGGATCTTTTATTCTGTAGAGCTCAGAGCACCTGCCACCAACATTCCATAGTGCATGCTCACCTAGCTGTATTAATGCAGAACTGCAGACCATCATAATTACAAGCTGTTTGCCAACCACCAGAATCATATCACATGATTGAGGGGACACAGCAATAACTGCACCATGAAGTCTTTGGACATTTATAGTACCATCTATAAAATATATGTGATATTATTCCTCTAATATATTCTGGAAAAAAGCTCAGCTGGTCAGAGTGTAATATATCTTTTATACATAAGTATATACTTACATTTTGTTAAAGATTTTTTAAAAATAAGATAAAAGCAATACAGATATTAGAAAAGCAAAGCAAGTAAAGAAGAATAGTGAATAAGAAAATAGAAAACAATAGAAGAGGGGGGAAAAGGAAAGAAAATGTTATAAAGAAGCAGCTTCCAGTCTTTTTAACAGTAGTTAAATAAAGAAATTTTCAACAAGATAAAAGCAGTGCAAATATTAAAAAAGAAAGTAAAAAATAGTGAATAAATAAAAAAGAAAATACAAAAGAAAATAAAATATAAGTTTTATTTATTTTATTTATTTATATACCATCTTTATTATTTTTACAAATAACTCATTATCTTAATTGCTTCCACCATGTGGATACCCATTTCTTGAGCTCATAACAACCATTTTGCTTTCACCATTCTCAGTATTTTAGCATCCTGAAAATTTGACAGCTTATCCCCGTGATGGCGAACCTATGGCACACGTGCCACAGGTGGCACGTGGAGCCATATCTGTGGGCAGGCGAGCATTGCCCTAGCTTAGCTCCAGTGCACATGTGCACGCTGGTCTGCTGATTTTCAGGCCTTCCGGGTCCACCGGAAGTTGGGAAACGGACTGTTTCCGGCCTCCAGAGGATCTCGGGGGGGGGGGAAGGCTGTTTTCATCCTCCCCAGGCTCCAAAAAAGCCTCTGGAGCCTCTGGAGGGTGAAAAACAGGTCTACCGGGCCCACTGTGCCACTGTGTGCCAAAAGCGGGAGTGAGTGCAGGGTGTGTGTGCACGTGTGCATGCACGGGGGGGGGGCAGGGTGCATTGAATTATGGGTGTGGGCACACTCACACGTGACCCTCTTCCCTGCGCTCCCCCCGCTTTTGGCACACGATGGCAAAAAGGTTAGCCATCGCTGGCTTATCCCCTAAATCAAGATCATTTATGATCAAGTTAAAAAAATATACTAATTTCAGTA
Source organism: Pituophis catenifer annectens (assembly GCF_029215685.1). Taxonomy (NCBI): domain Eukaryota; kingdom Metazoa; phylum Chordata; class Lepidosauria; order Squamata; family Colubridae; genus Pituophis; species Pituophis catenifer. The sequence continues at coordinate 37,803,896 of NW_027256888.1, forward strand.
CAGATGCTCGATGAACTGCCATTTTTTACTTATCTCCATTGAAAAAGTCCTTTGTTGTTGTTTTTTTAGCTATTTAATATTTCATAAAAAGATGGGTCTTCTTATCCTATAGCTGCTAAACTTAATTAAGAGCCTTTGATCAGGACATTTGTCAAAACTTTTTGAAAATCCAAATCCATTTATAATTCTATTTCAATCCTGAGAAAAATGTAGATCAACAAATAAAATTTACCTTTATTGAATGTGTGGCATTTTCTTTCAAGGTTTGGTCCTCTATAGTCAATCAGTTTTTTTAAAAAAGTTATTGAGACAAAATTATTTTAAATTGATATTTAGCTGACCAGTTTACAATTTTCCAGATATCCCCTGATCTCTTTTTGAAGCAGTCTCTTGGACTTTATATCTTGTATCGTCTGCAGTAAAGACCAAAACAAAGAATTCATTCTCTGAAGTTGTTTGTTTGCTTGCAGATATTTCACCACCCAACTAGGTAACATCATCTGTGCTTAGTTGGGACTTCACAAACTCTGACATTAAATTAAATACTAGGACATTTAGCTAATGATCAGCATTATCAGCTTCCTGTACAAAAAACAGAACCCAAAAAGAGAAGTGCATGTTTGCAGGGAGAAGCTCGCAACAGGATTCTTTATAAGTAAAGCATGGTTTTGAAATAGCAGATTCTGTATGAGGATGGATAAGTACCAGCTGTACTAGTGCAGAGGCTGACAGCAATTGTGTATATAAGGCTTTACCAAGTGCTTGAATTACTTCCTGCTAATGCTCATTCTAGCGAGCCACAGACTGTATTATGTACAATTATGTATGACTTCTGGAATCCTTGATCTGCTTCACCTTAACTGTGTTATTCCCTTGCCCTTTGAATCGAGCTCAGCAGTGTCTTGATCCAAATTGAATAAGACTGACAGTCTTGCCTTGTGTATTAATTAAGAATGCTTAATTAATTTATGACTTGCTGAAAGCCAGGTCACATTTAGAACTTAGTTTCTAACCTCCTGTTCATCTTTAGGGTTGATGGGTAAGGAAATTTGCTTGTTACTATTTTTAAAAGATTTAAAACAATAACACAATCCAAAATGATTTCACGGACAGAATGTTAGTTATCATCTGACCAACAATGGCAATGAAAATATAGGAAGGATGTCTCTGAAATAAATATATTCCTCTGTATCACTAAAGCTTTGTTATGAGCAAGTGCTTCACCAACAAAAGGATAAAAAGTTGAATTTCATTTATTTTAGTTATTGGTTGCACAAAAAGCAATGGTAGTGACCTGAAGGGAAGATAACTGAGAAATATGTCAATTTGAAGTCTCCCTTTAGTAGCAATTAAGGCCACCTCTATTGTTTTGAAAACAAAACTTCTAGTTTAGGAGTCAAAAACTTGTTGAGAAATAAAGGAGTGAAAAGTAAGCTCCATCAGACCCATTTAATGTTTTAATATTTTTATTTATTTTGTTTTATGGCGGTGTAAGGCACCTAGAGTTGATTGATAGTGCAATGGATGGCCTATCAATTGAAAAAATTAAATAAATAGATGAATAAATATAATTATAAATAATGTTTGTAATTTTTGTATTCAAATATTATTTGAATATCTATGAATAGCAGAAAGGACAACCTAATGATAAGTAATAGTGCCTGAATAGTACAGGTAGTCCTCAACTTACGATCACAATTGAGCCCAAAATTTCTGTTATTAAATGACATATTCCTCAACACATTTGTTAAGTGAGTTTTGCCCCATTTTATGACCTTTCCTTCCACAGTTGTTATATAAATCATTGTAGTTGATAAGTTAGTAACCTGGTTGTTAAGTAAATCTCCCCCCCACCCCCCGTATTAACTTTGCTTGTAAGAAGTTCACAAAAGGTGATCACATGACCTTGGAATACAGTAATAGTCATAAATATGAACCAGTTGCCAAGCATCTGAATTTTGATCACATGATCATGGGGATGCTGCAAAGGTTGTAAGTATGAAAAATGGTCATAAGTCACATTTTTCAGTGTTGAAACTTTGAACGGTCACTAAATGGACTTGTAAATAGAGGACTATCTGTATTTGATAAAGCTGTGCAAAGAATTGAAGGAAGTATTTCAATGGTTACTTGAAGTATTGTGGCATTGCATCCTTTGAAAGGCTCATCATGGCTAGTTCTAAGGCCTTTTTGGCAGCAGACTCATTGGATTTTCACAGCTATTATATGAAGAAACTAAAAATGGTTGTGCCAGATTATTGAGAAAATACATTGCCTTGATGTGAACCAATGTGTGCAGCGGAGGAAGGTTCAATTATTTCCCTTGCCTTATATTTAATTAATGTTATGTTTTCCCTACTGTTTATCACAGTTTCTAATTTTTTATTCTCTGAAATAGAATAGTACCACCTGCCAAGAGGACTCCCTCTAATTTCTGATACTGAAAGAGCTGCCTGTCAAGGGGAGCTGAACTCTTCTGAAGATCTGCGTTTCCTTCCTATATTCTGACAAACGAGTTCCTTTTCACACCTGGAAGGGAGCTAAATGCTTTTGGTGGAGTGCAAAAACAGAGCTCAAATGCACTCCACCAAAAGAGATTCCTTCCGACGTCTAGGGGAAGGGCGTTCTCTGTATGCATTCCCACACTCTGGAATGAGTTACCTACTGAGCTCCGTATTGCTCCTGATCTCCGTTCCTTCCGTTGTGACCTAAAGACTTGGCTGTTCAAACAAATGGGCTGACTATGATTCTGGGTTTTAATATTTTATTATTTATTACTTATTTGGTTTTAAGGGGATTTTATTGTTGCGTGCTTTTTAACTTGTGTTTGCCGTCCTGAGTCCTTCGGGAAAAAGGCGGCATCTATCTATCTATCTATCTATCTATCTATCTATCTATCTATCTATCTATCTATCTATCTATCTATCTGGGGGAGACCTAGGAGGCTACAATTAGGTGCTAAAAAAACCTAAAGACTGAAATCCAAGCAGGATTTTCAGCCCTGAGTGGAGAGACACTTATGTGTGGTCTAGACCAGGGGTGGGCAATTGTGGCTCTTTTACAACCTGTGGACTTCAACTCCCAGATTTCCTGAGACAGGAAGTCCACAGGTTGTAAAAGAGCCACAATTGCCCACCCCTGGTCTAGACCACACATAAGTGTCTCTCCACTCAGGGCTGAAAATCCTGCTTGGATTTCAGTCTTTAGGTTTTTCTAGCACCTAATTGTAGCCTCCTAGGTCTCCCCCACCCCATGTTCCTAACCCAGACCACTTAATGACTTGCAAGTTCACTTAATGACTGGGAGTACTGAGATTGTGGTTGTTGACATGGGCAATGATGTGATGTCTTGCTTAATGACTGTTTTGCACAATGGCCTAAATTCTGGCCGTAAATCAAGGATTATTTGTATTGCTTTTGTTTACTTCTGATGTGTTCTATTTACTTGCCAATCATAATTCTAGATACAGTTACGTTTTAGTTATTGGGATTTTTTAAAAAACAAACAAACTAGGATATGAATTGAAAATACTGTTTTTGCTTGTCTCTGAGGTGATTTTATCACCTATTGAAATAATGCTCATGAATTCAAAATACAGAAGTTCATCTAAAATTGCATATTATATAAAGATATCCTGCACAAAATACTATTTAATAAATGAAAAATGGGTTCAAACTTTGGGAATCCTGTATGACTTTGGTTCACCTTTTTTTGGAATTATTTTATACACACACACACATATACAGAATTGCTGCACACACTCATTCTTTTTCCCAGAATGTAATTAATGGAGTGTCGAAAGATTTCCCAAGTCCTGCTGGAATCCAAAAAAAGCTGTTAGTGGAAAAGATTAGCAGAATGCATGTCGAAATGTGTCTGTGATTGGTACAATAAGATTCACAATAGGTGATAGTGTTCATTTAATCAATGGATTATGTAAATTGAAGTTTTGCTAAAGTATTAACTAACTAAACAGAATAATTGTTTTGATGTACTATCTGGGGGAAAAAAGAGTTTCTTTTTGAATTAGTATCATAAACTTCCTCTTACTATATTTTATCTTAGAAGTTCTTTCAGTTCTTTGAGTAAGAAATCTATACTTTTTGCAAACCAAATCATTTATTTTAATAATGTAGTTTTGAGCAAAACAAATATAAAAGTGGATTTTTTTTTTTTACTTTAAAAAATTTGGGCATTTGATAGATTTTTAAGATTTTGTTCTTTACATAAGGAAATGCTGTAGTGCATTATAACTGGGTTTGAGAGCATTTGATCATTCATACTTTCAAACAGTTGTTCTGTAGAAGTAAAGCAATAAAAGATATCCACATGCTTTTTTGCATATGTTAAATATTGTATTCTTCAAGACTGATACTATATTTGGTGAATCGATAAATGTAGTGTATTCAAAGTATCTTACGATAGTGATCATGCTAAATTTTCATATGCTTCCTTTCTCAGCCATCATGTAAATACACATGTATTATACATATGTAGTTAAAGAAATCTGTTACAATTGTAGTGCAAATTTACTTGAAAACAGTCCCTTCTAATTAGTCTTATTCACAGCATGTTTATCTGGCTTGTATCCTTTCAGCAAAGTCCTGGGCATACTGATTTAGGTATTAAGTCCTATCAATTTTAACTGGGCTCTATACTATTTTCAGATAACATTTTTTTCCCAACTTTTTTAAAAAAATATTTTGTTTTAATATTTGCTTGTAGTGATTTTTTTTAGCAATTTAATTATGTCTTATTTAGCATTTTATTGATATTGTGCTATGGAATGGATTTATTCCTGTAATTCATTTTAATAATACCTTATTAAGAAAATGAAATTATATTAGGAATCAGTATTTTCCGTGTGTTGAGTTGAAAATGTCAAATTAAATACTAAGGAATTATCACCAAAGAACTCTCTCTTCTCTCCACATTCCTTCATTAGATTGTTCATCTGATAGCAGATACTCAGAATGGTTTAATATATATGCCAATGACAAGAAACTATGTTGTCAATTCAGGGCATGCTTTTTATGAAAAAGGACTTTACCCCCCAAAAATAATATTAGAAATAACATTAACATGCAATTTTCCTGTGATAAGGTGAACTTATGTCAGCACATACACCATGCTGCTGTTAAAGAGACAATTATCTATAAGGAGACTAAAATAATTTTACTGTATATAACAGGCTTAAGTATATTAATTAATGGCTTTATCACACTATGTAAATTATAAGAATGTTCAAATTTAATTATTTGTGAAATATTTGTTGATATCAAACAATATTTACATTATAGCATAAACCCAGATAATGCAAGAATGGGTTTTTACTTAGGTATATTGATTTAAACAATTTTTTTAAAAAAATTGATTTATATGCTGCCTTTCTCCGGAGACTCAGGGCAGCTTACACTGCGTTAAGCAATAGCCTTCATACTTTTGTATATTTATACAAAGTCAGCTTATTGCCCCCACAAAATGGGTCCTCAATTTACCTACCTTAGAAAGGATGGAAGGCTGAGTCAACCTTGAGCCTGGTGAGATTCGAACTTACAGTAATTGCAGACAGCTGGTGTCAATCACAATGCTATCAGTCTGCTGAGCCACCAATTTGATATCTCATCAATGCTTGATTTATTATTTATTTTTTAAATAAGAAAATAAATAGGAAGTAAATGAAAATGAAGCTTCTCTAGAAAAATAGGTATCAAAGAATTTTATAAACATTATTATACCGTATACCCAAATTAAGGACTCATAATCAAACTTTGCTGTATAATGTATTTAATAATGTGTATTAGACAACCTTATCTCTGAAATAATAAATGTGTTAAAGATAGAACAAAGCTTTAAAATTAGGTTGTAATGTTATACTGCCATTTCAAGTATTTTATACTTTGAAAGCATTAAATAAATAAATAGTTACATAGAACTTTATGTATTCCAAGATTTCTCTAATTTCCCCCATTTATTAAAAATATCAAGTAAGTAAACTAGTAGTTTCAGTCCTTGGCAAGAATTATCAAGAATAATTTACTGCTGTGAAGGCAAGATCACTATAATCCTTCTTGTTTCTCCTGACATTTGAGATTAAGAAGATACCGCAAGGTAACTTTTTTTTTAAATCAACACTGTAGCCTAAGTTTCCTCTAAATGCTTAAGTTTTCATGCTGTAAGTTAGTGACATTTATTTAAATATTCATAATTATTTGTGATTTCTCACATTCTACTTTAGAGACAAGGGAAGGCTATGTTAGCTGAATTATTTTGCAGCTGGACAGACACCATCTACCTTAGATCTTGCTGGTAAAATATCTTTGTTATCTTCAATCCTCATATCCTCTGCATTGTGTAGAAAATGTCCTGGGACATTCTCTTTTTCAAATCTTCAGTAAATAATTGTGTGGATCTTAACAGGCAGTTTTCATCTCCAGAAGTTATTGTTAGATTTTTCTTGGTGTTTTTTTTTAAATATTCTGATAACAGCTCAGTAGCCTCTTGCTGTACTCTGAAAAGGTTATTTTACAAGAAATTGCACAAATCCTTAAACAAAAGCTGTTTTTGTCAGCTACTGAACACAAAACGTTTGATTGGCTATTTATGAACAATTATCAGAAACCATGGCTGGATGCAATTTGTCTAGAGTCTCAGGAAGTTCTTCAGGTATCGTCTAGGAACCAGATATATCCATTTAAGAGCTGAAACGGACTGACTGAATAGCCCCCTCTTCCTTGTAGAGATTGCTGGCAATGGTCAACTCCATAACAAACAGAAATTGACAAATAAAAGGTATTCATTTCTTTCAATTTCAAAGCAGAGTGTATCTTCTGTAAGCCAAAAACCATGTTTATTGTCTGGACAATTTTATGTGCTGCTCTCCTGATATTAAGACAAGCTCTTAGTTGTATGGTAACCATGAATTTCCCAAATGCCTCCAATCCCAATTTCAAGGAAGGCAAGTTGAAGTCACACTGAGGCCAAGCAGTTTGGGAGGCATGCTGCTGTACAGAATGGGGGTAGTAGAAAAGCAGCATATCCTATTTGCCTTTTGAATCCAACTTAAAAGCAAGGCTCACACACACAGCTATCTGCAGAACTTTACCTTTACCTGCAGGTCTTCCTGTATCATTGTTGCCACTCCACTTCGTACATTCTGGGCTTGGGGCTAATGCCAAGCCCAAAATCCAGATAAGGAGATTTCTGACAAGAGAACACCTCCTTCCTCAACCATAACAGGATTCTGTAATGCTAGCCAGGTCTTTCCTCAGATATCCATAGTGTGATAAAGGATATAGAGTGGTTTATTACCATAAGGACTGGCAAGCAGCAGCAGCAGCAACTGCTGCTGCCACCGCCGCCAAAGACTGACTTCTGCAAGAATTTGGCTCTCACACTGAGGTCTGAAGACCTGAAGTATAATTGGTCTCAGATATCCAATTTCTGTTTCCCTGAGTGCGGCCCACTTTCTCCCTCCACGTGTTCTGTCTGTTACTACATCAGACTTTATCCTTTATTTTATCTCTCCCTAAGGTCCATTATCTTTAGTCCCCGATCCTACCTGAAAAAGGGTTTCCAATATCAAACTCCATCCCTCTTTCTAACCACTTCAACCAAGGGCGAAATTGACTGGGTTATTTAGAAGCTTGTGCAAGAGATTGGAATTGTATCTGTCTTCTTTGGTTATGGTACTTGCAAAGAGATTATTTCCTACAAGAATCCACTGTCACCCAGGACTGTAATGAAAAAAAAAAAATCCTTGACCCTAGGAGCCCACTTTCTTGCAAATTGCATACTTTTGCTAACTTGCAGTATTTAACCCTATATTTAAAATATATTTAATTTTTACTCCAAATTAATTACTTCTTCCTCAGGTAACTAAATCATTGAAGAAACCTGATCACAGCTATCTTAATAGATTTTAACAACTTTTTCCTATCCGTTTTTAAGTAAAAAACTTTATGACTAATTTGATACTTAATACTTCATTCATGTGCTTTAAAATTAAAGTCATACCTTTTATGACATAAGAATATTTTTCTAGCCAGTGATTACTGCAACTGCTAGGAACATTGATATTACTATATTTTTTAGCTTGGTTCTTCTGGAATCCTGTCAAAGATAATCTTCCATGCATAGTGGGAAGAACAGTATTATACTCGTAGCTCTCTGCTTTTTGCCTTTTTATTTGAAGAAAAATCAGAAACGATTGAGATGATTTAACATAATTTTCACAGAAAAGGATATCCATGAATACTAAGGAATTTGTGAAGGAAAAGTGGTAGAAGCTGTCCTTTATATTTTTAAATTGATATTTGTGAGGGAAAAGGAGATAGTATGAGTTGTCTGGGTAAATTATAAAACCCATTCTGTGATCTCCCCCTGATAATACTGCTCATTATGTTAAACAGTGTTGCTCTTAAACCCTCTGTAGTTTTCATTTTATGTGCATTGGCCTTCATTTGCTGAAATGCTTCAAGTTCACAGCACTAAAGTCATTTTGAAAACAGGATGTAATTACAAAGGTTTCTTATGCTTACCCACTGCTTTTTGGGACCAATGTAATTATCATTACATGTGGATACTGTAAATTGAATATCCCTTGCCTAATTACATTAAACTCAAGGGTTAGCTGCTTAAGCATCCAAATAAAAAAAGTTCACCCTTTGCTACAAACTGTAGAATTGGTCTGTTAGTTAAGTTGACCTTTAAAGCTCAGCATTTACATGATATTGTCAGGTGTACATTATAAAGATAGCTTATAATGAGATCTGTAATGAGTAACCCAGTTATAATGGACTTTTCTAAAAGTTCATTTATTCAGCGTTTTCTAATGACAGGATGAGATTAAAGTTTTAATCTGTATATGTCAAGCCCTTTTAAGGAATGAATTTCACTGTTCTTTGTTCAATTGCTGAAAATAGTTTAATATTACAACTCAAGCAGCACAACTTGACATTACTATAAATGTAATGAATTAGCCCTGCCTATTTAATCTATTGAAAAAAAATGTGTTTACTTTGATGTAGTTTCTATTCCTTACTCTTTTATAAACACATAGAACATATTAACTGCGTATGTATTCAGCAACATGAATTCTTTACATTTTTGTGTGACCTAATTTTAGCTGTAATATGCTATGTTGTTATAAATGTGATACTGATAATTTGATACTTTATTAAGAAAAACAGATAATTCTTTTTTTCTACAGAGAATTATTATTTGATGGATTTCTGCTTGTGTAGTCATTAAAACATTATTCATAAATATCACCTATTTAGTGTTGTTTTCTGACTTCATTAAAATTATGCCATTCCACAGCTGAAGCTTTTTTTTCCCCCAAGTGTACTTCCTGCTGAGTATCTTTTATGAGTTTTCACTTGAAAAACAACAGTCTGCTTTATCTGGGACAAGTAGCAAAACATGCATTATAAAATAATGTTTATATTGTACTGACTAGTATTTTGATGATACAAAATAAGAGTATCAAAATAAGCAGGTAGGACTGAGAACTGCAATATCCTAACAGTTTTGCCTTTTTATGTATTAATCTGCTGTCACACGCTCTTATTATACTCTTAATATAATTATATTTTGTTGATTTAATTACAAATTATTTTGTCTTCAATATTCTCTGTTAGTTTTAAAGTTATTCATGTTAATATTTCATGTTCTGCAAATGTTATTAAAATTTAACATATGAATATGTATTTTTACAAAATTATGTAGTATAAACCTTACATATGAAAATTGTTCATATTAAGTTTACCTATAAATATGGAGCAGTTTCATAATATCAGAAATTGAACATTAGCATACCAAAATAGAGAAAGATATGGGCTGAAGTAGAGTGTGGTAGAGATTTAACCAAAGCTGCTAAGTAGTATCAACAATGGAGATAAATTATTTCATTTTAATGAAATACAGAGAATTCTGAGACAAATTGGCTCTCAGCAAATACAGTGGAATCCAAAAAGTTCCTTTTCCTACTGATTTTTGGCTCATCTATAAGATATAAGGAACCAAAAATAATTTCCCATCTCTCGGTGAGCCTCTTGCCTGGAAAACTGTGAAATCTGATCCTACATTGCTAACAATTTTACTTCCAAGTACATTAAATTATTATAGTGGGGTTTTCAATGATGTAGCCAGATCAGCTGCATATCCCTACGTGTCTATGAAGTTTCTCACCCATGCGTACCCCTACCTTTATTTTCTGCTGTACTTACTTGATGCTCATGGAATAATGCCGAAATGACATAGCTATGTGATACAAACTTGGTACAGCTAGATTGGTTGCCTCACTTGTTATAACTTCTACCCAGTTATTTGCTGCTTTGCTTTGGGAATTACTGACATAGTTCTTCTCACATTCAATTAACAGCTCTATCAAAGGAATTCCATGATGAAGTGCAGTTGAGTTTAAAAATGTCACTAGTGGAAAATAACATTAAACCCCAATTCTCCTAAGTGGACATAGAAACTAAAGCAGAGAAGTGAAACAATGCAAAGGCTTGCTGGAAGTCGGCATACGACTGCATTAGCCAAATTTAGGCAATATCTGTGCAGGACAAGGTACAAGATGTTGGTTAGCTTGCCATACAAAATTTTATTTACTATGGTATGTACCAGGGACCAACCTTGTGCTTCTGAAATCAGTGGCACAAGTTTTCCTAATGTTTGAGTTAGGTGAATTATGAATTATTATACATTCCTATTATGACACCGCAGCATTTTACTATATATTCAAGAGCAGAAAGATACTTCAGATCACAGATGTAACACCTTTCTGTGAGTGCACTATGCATTATATCCACAGAAAAGATTGTGTTTGAAAACTAGACAAACTTTTTATATTGTTTTCCATTAAAAAAATGATCTCAAAGCAGCTAATAATTAAACATTTATAATTCAAATTAAAAACACTAGGCTAAAACAAAGCATACTTTAACAAGTGTTTAAAAATAAAAGCTTTAGCTTTTATTTTGAGAAATAATAAGTTTGCAATGTTAAAAGTTCTTCTTACTGGGACTAAAATTCATATAAACTTCAATATTAATATATCTATATGTATGTATGAGAGGCACAATGGCTCAGCAGTTAAAGACACTGAGCTTGTCACTTGAAAGCCGATAGCCTGGGTTTGAGATTCAAGTGCCACAAGACATGGTGAGCTCCCATTATTTGCCCCTGCTCCTGCTCACCTAGCAGTTCAAAAGCATCCAAATGCAAGTACATAAATAGGTACCACTAAATAGGTACTAATAGGGAAAGTAGCAGCATTCTGTACGCCTTGGCAGATAGTCATGCTGGCCACACAACCATGGAAGTGTCTTTGGACAATGCTGGCTGCCTCAGCTAAGAAACAGAAATGAGCTCCCCCCACTAGAATCAGACACAACTGAAAGGGGAAACCTTTACCATTACCTTTACAAGTATGTCTAAATTCAATCCCAGTGCTCTTAGGGCCTTGTATTATACAAATAAAATTTCAAGATACCTCTCTTTTAAATTGACTTCAAGCTAGCCTCTATTTTTACTTTTAACTTACAAAATAAAACTGTTCTAAAGTAAATGTTAAATGAGTAGTACAAAAGAATTACTTCCACAGGAAACACTATCAGATTGAAATTAAGGCTATGTTTCAAGTTGAAAAAATAGTAAAACATATTTTCAAATATTTTGCTCTTGTATGAGTTTATTTATTCTAAGTCTGCTTTTGAACATGCTCCAAAACATTTGATTCCTTTTATGCTTATTTTTAGATATTTTATTGATATTTATTTTTTATTTACTTTCTGATTTTGAAATGTAAAAGAGGAGAGTTATTTATTAAACCAACGAAAAATCAAACTGGAAACAGATGGGAAGTACAATTCTGTTGTTAACTCATTTTACTCTTGAATCTCTTTTTGGTTTTTAATTCTTTGACCATATTTTATTGGAGTGCTTAGGACTGTGGAATTGAAGTGGTTCTACTGCTGTCTTTCTAAGCACAATCAAAAAGTAAAATTGGGAGATTTGACCCTATCTTTGGAGATCCCCAGAGAATTCTATTATTTAATATTAAGAGAAAGCCCTGGAAGCAGGGGTGAAATCCAGCAGGTTCTGACAGGTTCTGGAGAACCGGTAGCAGAAATTTTGAGTAGTTCGGAGAACCAGCAAATACCATCTCTGGCTGCCTCAGGGTGGGGTGGGAATGGAGATTTTGCAGTACCCTTCCCCTGGAGTGGAGTGGGAATGGAGATTTTGCAGTATCCTTCCCCTAGAGTGGGGTGGGAATGGAGATTTTGCAGTATCCTTCCGCTGCCACACCCACCACGCCACATCAGACCCACTATGCCACATCCACAGAACCGGTAGTAAAAAAAATTTGAATTCCACCACTGTCTGGAAGACTCATGTATATGTTTGCTACTAAATTGTTTTAATATGTTCTTTTTCCTGCATAATATTATTAAGGATTATGTTAAACAAATAAAACAGATACAAAAAAGACACAATTAAAAAATGCACACAAAAAAGAAAAAAATATTTAGAAAGTGCATAAACCTCCCTCCCAAAAAAAGAAAAGAAAAGAGGCATTGGTCCTACCTGATATGCTCCTTTTCGGGGTGTGGCGATAGACTCCAGGCATCGGTTGACTCTTGTCCTATAGCTCTTAGACTGAGTTCAAACTGAAGATACGCCTTCTGCCAATGGTCACAGTTTCGCCGATGTCACCTGTAACACAGCATCTGCAACAACACCCCAAGGATCCCCTGGACCAGACCTTCCTCAGGGTGGGGCTGAAGTCTATCGCCACACTCCAAAAAGGAGTGTATCAGGTAGGACCAACGTCCCTTTTCCAGTGTGGTGGTGATAGACTCCAGGCATGGGACATACCAAAGCTGGCTGTCCTTACGGGAGGGACCTGGTCTGGTCTGGTCCTGTTCCCTGGTCATTCCCAGAACCTGTTGCAGGACCTGCCTACCAAATGCAGCCTCATCCGACGCAAAGGAGTCGAACCTATAATGCCTAATAAAAGGCAAAGTCCAAGTCGCTGCTTGACATATCTCTTCCACTGAGGCCTGTGTTGCCCAAGCTGCCGTTGTGGCAGTGTTCCTGGGGGAATGTGTGGTGAGCGCTCGAGGTTGTGGTAGTATCTGTAAGTCATAAGCTTTGGCTATGATCGCACATCTGCCGGCCATCGATGTATCTTTTTGCCGCTTGAAATGAGACAAAGGGAGCCTCCATCTTACAGAAGTCCGCTGTCCATTTAATATATATGTGCAGTGCCTGTCTCATATCCAGGATATGCCATTCCCGTTCCGTTGATAAAATTAACTCCTGCGCTGCATGGAATAAAGAATTAATCTTGGGTATGAAGGCCGGATCCAGCCTCAACACAACCCTGTCTGGATGAAAGATGCACCAATCCTCCTTTATGGAGAGTGCCGCCAACTCCGATATTCTCCGGCCAATGTTACAGCCACCAAAAAGACCACCTTATAAGTCAGAAAACTAATGTGGCTGGTCCTCAAAGGTTCAGATAGCGCCTTGATAAGGGCTTGTAGCACCCTAGGCAGATCCCAAGTGGGAAAATCTAGTAGCTGAGGTATTGATACCTTGGTTGGATCTATGCTACGTGTAGTACACCAACTAAAAAAACCTTTCCATGTAGCATTATAAATCCTAATTGTGGATGGTTGTCTGGCCACCTGGATCATGTGTATCACACTGGAGGACAAGTGTTCCCCCGTTAAAAGTCTCCGCTCAATTGCCATGCGGTCAACTGTAGCTACTGTGGCTCTGGATGACTGATGGGACCCTGGCTGAGGGAGACCTTGTCCGGAGAAATCCTCCACGGTCTGAAAATTGACATGCCAACCAGATCCGCGATCCAAGGACGCCTGGGCCAGTGGGCCGCTACTAAGATTACCTCTGCCTTTACCTGTAATATCTTTCTGACCACCTGTGGAATCAAGGCCAGGGGCGGGAAGGCATACAGGAATCCCCGGGGCCATGGGCAACGAAGGGTGTTGACCCCCTCTGACCCCGGTGCCGGGAACCTGGAGAAGAAGCGAGGCAGTTGGCTGTTTGCTGGGGAAGCAAAAAGGTCCAGAACCGGCCAACCAAACCGATTCACTATCTCCTTGAACAAGTCCGGATTCAGGTGCCACTCTGAATGGTCTATTGTGGCCCTGCTCAGTCAATCTGCCTGCACATTTTTTGAGCCCGAAATGTGCTCCGTTCTGATGGACAGTACATTCTTCTCCGACCAGCGACATAGCCGCTCCACCTCTGTAATGAGTGACTTCGAGTATGTGCCCCCTTGTCTGTTTATGTGTCCCTTTGTGGCCACATTGTTGGTGAGGAGGAGGATATGATGGCCCACAACCTGATCTCTTGAGGGCTAAGTGGGCCGCCCTCAATTCCAGCCAACTTATGCTTTGGCGGAAGTCCACCTGTGACCACTTTTCCTGTGGCTGGCATCTGTGGTTTTGATCATACGCTCCTGTTCCCTGAAAAGACAGCCCCTGGTCATGCGGTTGGATGTCCATCAACGGAAGGATTTTAATATCTCTGCCAGAATCCAAACCCGCATTGGTGAAGTGCTCCTGCCCGTCCTCTGAAAGGGGAGCAGGAACCACTGCTGGGCCTTGGCTTGGAGTCGTGCCCAGGGAACAATCCCTATGCAAGAAATCATCTTGCCTAAGAGCCTGGATAGTAAGGCCAAGGGAGGGACTCTGTCCGAGCGCATCTGTCTCATTAAAGTCCTGATGCTCTCCAAATGGTCTGATGACAGGAACACCTGACATGCTACGGTGTCGATAACCGCCCCAGATGTAAAAGGTGGTTGACCAGGGTGATGTGACTCTTCTCCACATTGATGGAGAAGCCTTGATCTTGTAGGCATCTTACAGTCACCTGCAGGTCTTCCTCTGCCTACCTGTGAGAGGATGACTGCACTAAAATGTCGTCCAGATAGCATTGTATCCCGACTGGTCTGGTTCTGAGAGAGGCTACTATCACTGCCAAGAGTTTGGTGACTACTCTGGGAGCCAATGCCAGTCCGAATGGCAGGGCCCTGTACTGTAGATGCCTGCTGTTGTAGCAAAATCTCAGGTACTGTCTATGAGATGTTAAAATCGGAACATGTAGGTAAGCTTCTGTAAGGTTGATTGAGCTCAAGAAGTCTCCCTCTCTGACATTCTCTAAGATTGACTGGAGAGAATGCATCTTGAACTTCCGATACCTCCGATACCTGTTTAGACCCTTGAGATTTAGAATTGGTCACAACCCCTCCCCCCGAGGCTTTCTGAATGACAAATAGGATGGAGTAATATCTGTGTCCCTTGTGTTTGTCTGGGACTGCCTCCACCACCCTGATCTCAATAGATGGTGAATGACAGCTTCCATGTCCCTTCTTTTTGAGGCGTCCCTTGATATGGGACAACAGATAAAAAAAATTCGGAGGTGTTGCAAGAAATTCCATGGAGAGACCAAATCTTATGGTCTCCCTTATCCACATGTCCGTAGAAGCCTCCTCCCATTGGTCTACAAAAAGGCCTAGCCAGCCACCAATGGGAGCCTGGTCCTGGAATCATCGCGATCTCTGAAAGGGGCGACTGCCACTCCCCTGGAAGGATTTCCTATTCTGGAGCTGTGATCAATTTTTATCCAAAGCCCCTGTCCTGACTGATAATATTGCCTAGGGGCGAAGCCTCTTTGGGATCTCTGGAAATTCTGTCCTGTATAGGGACGAAAACAAGGCTTCCAAAAAGGAGGTGAGGGACAGCGGTCAAACCACCTGGCAAGAGATGGGAACACTCGCCTCTTGTCCCTAGATGCCATCAACATTGGATCTAGGAACTCACAAAACAATTTTGTCCCACTAATTGGGGCAGACGCTAACCTCCACTTCCTCTTGGTGTCTGCCTGCCAGTGTTTGAGCCAGAGCATATGTCTGGCCATGATCGACGCAGCAATGGTCCTGGCTCCAAACTTGGTGGAGTTAAGCGTATTGTCCGCCATGAATTCAGCAGCAGCGACCACCTTATTAAAATCCTGTTGTGTTCTAAAGTCACTGACTGGCACCCTTTCCTGCATTTGTTTCAACTATAGCAGCGATGCTCTGGTAAAAAAGGAAGCTGCTGTGGCTGTCTTAATGGCCCAGGGAGCCGCCGGGTGCACCTTATGCAGTGCTAGCTCCAGTTTTCTTTCCTCCGGTCTTAACACATCCTCAGCCTCGGTGAGGGTAGCAGATGAAGATGCCAATTCCACCACCGGCTCATTGACCTCGGGGGTCTGAAGAAGCTCGGTGAGGTCTGGTGCCATATTATATAACTTCTTGTTGAACAACAGACCGGTGACACCCACTTCCATTGAATGACATCCATACATACCGGGGGCGCTGGGATAGCCTCCGCTTCCATCAATGGTTCGGAAAAAAGCAGGTCAGCGGGGTCTTGTTCCCCCATAACCTTGTCATTTCTGGAGATGTTCACCCCCAAATGGGTTGAACTCTTGGCCTTGAAAAGCAAGGCTTTGAATAAATGGGGCCTGAACAGATCCTTAAAGACCAGTTGGTCAGGCGTCAGGCCCTCCTCATCCGACAGCTCTTGATCAATCTGTCCCTCTTCCATAAAGACTAAGTCTTCACTGCCCTCTGAAGAGGCTGAGGAGTCAGAGTGGTGATAAGATTCAGGGGCCTCCCGTTCCTGATATGTTTGGAACCTCCCTTGGCGCAATACCTCTGGGATCACAGAGCCTGTCTTGCGGTTATGGCCTATGCCGCTTCAAATCCTCTTTTCACCGCTTCCGAGATCTATCCTTGAACCATCTGCAACATATCTCCCATAGAATCCTCCGCCAAGTGGATCCCCGCTGCAATTGGAGTAAAAGATGCTTCAGGTGGGGGTTGCTACTCCTGGACACCTCCCTACCTTGAGGTAGTGGTGAAAGGGACTGTAGGTCTGAACCCTGTAGAAGGGCCTGCTTCAGACGTCTGGTTTAAATCCAGCTCAGCAGACGCCGCTGCCTGGTCAGGAGGGGGATTAGCAATGATTTCTCTATCCCCTATGGGGCTGACATGTTGCCTTTTCTCCACCTCTCTCGCCCCTTTTGCAACCTGCTTTTCTAAGGCCTTCTGTAATCTTTTCTCAGCCCTCTCCTGAGCCTTCGAGGGTTTCTTAATGGAAAGAGCTTTAGCCTTTATTTTAGCTGCAGCCCCCCTGCTTCCACTTTTGGACCTTTTATATTCACACTTGGATACTCGAGCAGGAGCCACTTGAGAGTGATACCCCTCAGTAACCTCCCTGTGGTCCTTAATAGGAGCAGTTGATGCCATTTTGTGTGTTCAGAATTAGAATTTTAGATAAAGTTCAGTGTGAACACTGACAGGAATCAACTCCTGCAATGCACAAAAACTCCTCTCCAAATGGCAAACTTCCACAATCACTTTAAATAAAAAAAATTGGGGGGGGGCTTTAATAACCTGCAATATATCTCCGACATTAGCAGGCTCTTCCACGAATTACAGCAGTCTTGCAACTGTCCAAATGCCAGGAAGCAGGCCACCACCCCGAGGCTGCTCTCCTTAGAAGGCAGGCAACCAAGCAGGGGGAAATCCACAAGTTTTGGCCTTTGCTGCTCAAGGTCTGCACTCCTATCTGGGCAGGCAGCCTTGAGAGTTCTTCATAGACGCACACCGAGCTGCTGCTCTCTCCCTCGGCTTTTCGCACTCAATTTGCAGACCGGCAAATACCATCCCAGCATGGAGTCAGGTTAGCCACATTGCGTCTTCTCTGCATGTCCACATTACCTCCGGTGTTGCCTCTGTCTTCCACGGACTCCCCGCTCTCAGGCTTTGCTCCCAGCTTTCGAGCCAGTAAAGTAAGCTTGTCTTGAGCATTTTCGGGCTTACGGCCCTTCCCGCTCTTCCAAAATGGCACCCGCTGTCAGTGAAACTTGTGTATTCGGCCTCCTGACAGCCGAGCACTTAGCACCAGAAAAAACTTTCACTGGCTGAGCCACGGTTCTAAAGCCGCTCTGCTGAATCTCCTGCAAACTGTACCAGAATGTGAAAAAGCTCTAAGAAAAAATTGAAGAAAAATCACGAGAGCTTTTTTCCAACAAGTCTGACCGAACTCAAGACTGAGTTGAAACTGGGACCGTTGGCAGAAGGCGTGTCTTCAGTTTAAACTCAGTCTAAGAGTTAGAGAACAAAAGTCAACCCATGCCTGGAGTTTATCGCCACCACACTGGAAAAAAGAATATGAAGAAAAACACTTCCCACTTCATCCCCAACATGTTTATTCAACATTAACAAATCATCACTCTCTTTTAAACAAAATACCTCTTCATTCTATACTTCCCTCCATACTCTATAAACTCATCTCCAAATCTTCAGCTCTCTTTATTAATTTGCAAAGATACAGGTAAAATTAAGAAAAATACCCAAGTTCCCATCACCCTTTTCTTAACATTGCAAAAAAGAAAGAAAGAAAGAATTAAAAAATATTTAACATCACCAGAAAATTATCCCTATTTAAATATCAAAAATAATAATATAAATATTATGAACTAATCCATTAACCATTTCCAAAAGAAAAGTATCCAATCCAGATAACCATGAAGAATAATCAAATAGAGGAAATTATTTAATCAAAATTGGATAAACCAGTTTTAGTAGTTTTTTTTCTTCCATTCTTATGTGCATTAAATAAAATTCAAATTTCTGTTTTCTTCTATTCTTGCTTCACTTAACATTCTTATGATACTTATACAAGTGTACTTGTAATTTCCATGAAGTAACTCCAGTAAACCTCTTTTTATTTCACTTTAAAAGGGTTGTCCATGTTGGTCTTTTGATACATTATTTATATGTCATAAATTGTCTTAATATGCTGATAGATTCCAAATCCTGTGTTTGGATATTACAAATGTTTTTGAAATGGAATTCATAACTAAACTAATTCTACAATTTTGTGACCCAAATCTTTAAATTTTAAAAAAGGATTATTAAATTGTAAGCTATCAAGTTCAGCAATTTTTTAAAACTGTGCAAGGTGTATATAGTACGTAATGGAATGCTGCTAACAGTAGAAATGTAATAAATGAGCATCGCTACTTTAAAATTGTAAACCATTTGCTAAAGATTACTGATACAATTTTCCTGGGACGTTTTCCTCTCTTGCCAGTCAGACAAAAGTTCTCACACCCTTGTTTTCTTTTCACATTGACCAGACCCATTTGAGGAGTAGATTGAGTTTTGTTTTTTTGGAGCAGATCAAATCAAATGTTTTACTTTGAAAAGCAAAGCCTTGCCAGTATATTTAGCCTAATCCTAGCATTCAGCTGTGAGGGATTGTTTTACCTCTTATTGTTTAGATATTTCTGAGCTGCATTTTTCTTTCAACCCAGTTCCAATACAATATTTAAATACCTTTTCCAGAATAGATTTTTAGACTCATATAAAAGAGCTAATTAAGAACATCAGTGCTGCCATTTCATAAATTCTCTAAACTTTTTGTCTATAATCTGTGCAGTATAAAACTTCATGTAACTAAACTAAGCCACTTTAACTATTTTTTAAATTTCTTCCTGCTTTTTATCCCTCATTTTCATATGCTTCTGCCTCTTTTTGGCCGCATGCTGTTGAAATATATGAACTTGTGTAAAGTCTACACATCTCCTTTTCTTACCAATTCCCTTTTTAGGACTCTATCTGCTGTTTAGCAGATTTTAAATTATTTGATATCAAATTTTACAAAAACCAATGTTCTAAAACCAAAACTATTACCTCAGTGATGATGGATTTGGTAGACAAAATTACATGCAAACTGAAACTCCAAGCACTATTTAAAATTGCTAATCAAGATCTTCACTTTAAATTTATTTTTTCTTACATTTTTCAGTGTTAATGTTTATTTTAACTAATTTTTATTATGGAGTGTGTATTTGCATTATTAAAAATAATATCTGGTGTATCTTTTATGTGCAAAGGGAACAAATATTTTGTTCCAAACTGGGAATGAATCAGCTATAAATTTGAAAAGTTTCATTAGAATCTTTCAACTGTTGTATGATCTGATGGAGCAAAACACAGAATTTGTCAAGCGATCTATATTGTGTTGAAATAAAACAGCCCTCGTTTCTCCCATTGTGGATAATTAAACTTTTGTTCTTAACTTGCAAAAAATTTGATCATGAGTATTTTAAATTAAGATCATAATACTCAAAATTAAGACTCAAACTAATATTTCTAGTTCAGTATACTACTGATTAAAATGTTTGAACATTGCCACTATATCTGCTGTTTTCTAATCAGAATTGAAATAAATTATTTGAATACCTTGAATCAGCATCCTTTGAATGTTTTGTCAGTCCTATAAGAAAATACTGATATATGTGGTAACCGATAATCAATTTTAAATATGTTTATATCAGCAAATAATGTTAAAACTGCAACTGGAATGCTGGGCATTATAGTAAACCTGTGCTGAAACTAATGAATCCTTTACTTCAGCTACTATTAGTGTGCCTTTTGAAATTTTTATTTTATCATTTATAATGCATTATTTTTTGCAGAACCCAAATGCCAACATATAGAGCCTTTAGGAAAAGCAGCTGGTAGTGCAGTTGCTCATAAGATTAATCAACAGAGTTATTTGTTCCCTATGTACCGTATGGCCACTAGTGTTTATAATCAGATGTTGATTGTAGGTAAATTATTAAAATCTGTAGTTAGTTCAGTGCTATGTGTAAATGTTGTCCACATTGTAACATAGATATGAGAATTAATTTTGCCAGAAAAAATGAGGTGTGTAACAGTGAGAAGAGGTTACATAAATCTTTGAGTTAAAACAAGAGAAATAAATTGAGTCAAGTATGGATAGGTGAGAGGAAGAGAAAATTGGGAAAGTTGTAGTTGGAAAAAGTGGTAATTTTTAATAAAAGAGATGAGAAACTTAAGAGAGATTAGATGTAAAGGCAATGCATAGTTTGCAGTAAAAAGGTATTGAGAGGTATAATTTACAATACTGTATAGATGCAAAGGTATAGTTAGATTTGTTTACTGTTTAAATTTATTTTAGTCACTGCTACTTATTCTTTCCTCTTTGCATAATCAGAACAGAGTAGTCTGATGGATTTGAATGAATTGTGATGAGTTGAGAATATTCAGCCTTCAGAAATAATGGAAAATATACTTAACCATTGGTATGTGTGCTTATTCTAGACTTTATGGAAAAAACGCATTGTAATTGACAGTGAAAGGTGAATTTTCCCCCTCAATGTATGTTGTTTGGAAGATACATTTAATATTAGATATTTCCTAACAAACTTTGCACATTTCTAAGGTTTTTATATCAATTATTGTATACAGTTTGTTATTACATCTTATATGTGTTTTATATTAAAATGGTTCTTTCAATGTTATACAAAAGAGATGGGAGAATTGACTAGTTACAGATTAAAAAGTGTTTAAGAAATATTTTTTTTATGATAGGCAAGACTATTTTAATAATATTCTGACTACATGTTTTTTGCACCATAAACTTTTGGAGTATATATCATTTAAAACAAAACATATGTTTATATTATAGTTCTCCTGAGTAATTGTGAATTTGCTCATGTGAAAAAGACCATATTTCCCAGCTACCATATTACATTTAAAAATATATAAGAATATGATGTCAGAATCAAGCATACTGACTTATTAGAAAAGGATATATTCTGTTTTTAAAGAAACTAACAATTATATTTTATGCATAGTCCAAGATTATGGTTCTTCTGTATCTTACTTCATGAGCATGGATAGTGAGACAATTTGCAATTACTGAGATTTATATGAGCATATTACTCTAGATGCCATGATGGACTGAATTTTATCTCAGATATTTTACTAGTTCCAAATAAGACAGAATAATCAGTTGATAAAATATATATTCTGGATAGGATTGTTTCCTCTCTAAATGATGATATTTTTAGTCAGGGAGTGCTACTAAGAATTGTAAGGAATTGGGTCAATATTTTTCCCTATCTGTGGCTGGTGTGACAGTTGTTTGTATCCTTTCCTAGGAGTTTAGTTTGGTCATATAGATCTTCATCTGTTTAGTTTGTAACTTGCTAAATTTCAGGAGAGCAAAAGGCTTGCCTGAAACCTTCAGGCATTCTTGCAGTCCTCAGGTTGGGCACAAATGAAGTTTTTGGGACTGAGTGGTTGGTTGATTGCGTTCTAGGGAAGTTCTAACTAGCAAAAAGAGTTCTTGAATCTATTAGAAGCTTAAGATGCACATTATGTTCCCTATCAGACTAGCTCATCCTTTTATTTTTCCTTAAATCTCATTTATCTTAAAACAGCTTAAAGTTCCAAAAATAGACCTTTGGCCCAGCTATAATGATTTTCATTTTCCTGTTCTTCAGGAAGAAATGGCTGAAGTTTTCCTCCTTTATCGGTAGAGGGCACTGAAATATTGAAAAACAGCCAATTATGTGCTATTGTGCCCTCTACGGATGAAAGCAAAAGTGCAGTTTTTTTGTATGTATATGTGATCAATACCAACACCCTGTGACCAAAACATACAAAAAAAAAATCAAATACAATTTTAAGATTGTATTGTTATGTTACGTTATGTTACATTATGTTAACACATTTGATCCCATGCACATAAACAGGTCTTCAAGGCCTTACAAAAGATCAACAGGCACAGGGTCATCCTAATCTGTGGAGGGAAAATGTTCCAGCTGGACCATATTGTACAGATAGAAAGTGGTAATATACTGTGTTTCCTTTAAAAAAAAGTTTGAAAGAAATGCTTCAGGTATCACATAAGAAAGTATCTCTCTGCTGTTCTGCAAGGTGGTCTTACTTTTTTACATTACTTATTTACATTGTTTTTCTCTTTTAATTTGCATGCATGTATATATATCTTTAATTTTTTAATTTAATTTTTTTTAAATATTTAACACTGTGTTATAATATTTGTGTAAACAGATGAATAATGGAATCACCAGGATAAATTGTCAAATAATTTCTTTATCATTCTTAATCGAAGTAGCCAATGTTCCAAAAAGAAGTAAACTAGAGTGAGAAGCTTGGAAGATTCAGGAATGAAATTGCTGTATATAAAATCATATTTGGAAAAAACTCTGAAGGAGAGTTTTGATATTTTCGTAAGATCTCACAAAACACTATTTTAGTTTTAATGAAAAGCAATTGTAAATAATTAGTCAGAGAACTTTAAAAGAAGCTGGCTCCTTTCAGAATGGAAAGATCAAGGGCCTAGGTTTCATAAGTTTTTTTTTAAATTCAAGAATTGTCTTCTTTATCTATTTACTACTAAAATTCTCATTGTCATGAACTTTTGAGTGAAATGGTTATCATAGGGCAACAATTTTTGAACCAAAGTACCTCAAGTGAACTAACTTACAAAATGTATCCCAAATGTGGTACGCATGAGTCCCAAGGGAATGAAATTTGAGGAAGTTGTGGCTGCTTTAGTGCTACTATGCTGCTGCTGCAGTTTCATGATCTTCCTTTTCGACATTAGGAGCCATGGCAATGCAAGGGTTAGAATGCAGTATTGCCGGCTAATTCTTTCCACAGCCAGGAGTTTCATTTTGATCAGCTCAAGGATGACTCATCCTTCCATCCTTTCAAGGTTGGTAAAATGAGGACCTAAACTATTGGGTGTAATGTGCTGACATTGTAAACCACTCAGACACTACTTTAAAGCACTATGGACTCTCAAGTGCTATTGGGAAGGTGGGGGAGGGAGGATTCTGAAGCTCCCTGCCATCTTCCCACAAGGAAAGTTCATGGGGAAGCCAGAAGAAAGCGGAATTTGTTCCCAGTCCCATTGCATCTTTGCCCACCCACAATCATTCTGTTTAGGTAAGAAAATATCTCCGGACAGGGCACAGGTTGTCTGGTTCTACTTAATTGCCTAAAGACAACTTAACATCAACAAAGACATTATGGAGGTTTTTTTTACTGGCCCATGCCATGCACCATGAAATATTAAATAAAATTCAAAACCCTCATGTTTAACTTGAGATTCCTATTCCATTCTGTCTAACTGTGCAGACTTTTTCTTACAAATGGAATTTGTTATCCTTTTTTTATCCAATTTGTTATGCTTTTTTATAAGTAGCATTGGGATGTCAAGTTAGTCTAACTAAATATTAAATCAAATGAAATTTAATTAACCTAATTTGATCAAATAATTGGCTTAAACATTTATGAAGAAAATAATTCTGAAGTTCCAGTTGGCTATTTTAGTTAACTTCAGTCAACAATTGCTTTAGCTTTTTTGATTTCTTTTAACCTTTTCTGTAAGAATATAGTAAATATTTAGTGAAGTATTAAGAAATTTAAGTTTACACTTTGCACAATTGAAGGGAATGTATTTGATTAATGTAACTTAGGGAACTATAGAAACTTGTTCTTTTTCTAGACATATTTCAAACCAAATAAAAAAACCACAAATACATAAAAAATGAAAATATTTAAAACTAAAAATAAATAACAAGATTCAATACATGGGGTCTGGTACAAAGGTGGTATTCAGCTGATTCTGACCAGTTCTGGAGAACCGGTAGCTGAAATTTTGAGTAGTTTGGAGAACCCGTAAATACCACCTCTGACTGGCCCCGCCCCAATCTATTCTCTGCCTCTCGAGTCTCAGCTGATTGGGAGGAAATGGGGATTTTGCAGTAACCTTCCCCTGGAGTGGTGAAGGAATGGAGATTTTACAGTATCCTTCCCCTGACATGCCCATCTAGTCACGCCCACAGAACCGGTAATAAAAAAAATTGAATTCCACCACTGGTCTGGTAGTATCTATCGCAATCACAATCTGAGTTTGGGAAGAATGATCAAAGGAAACTGAACTGACTGCAAAAGAAAGGTAGAATGTTTTCATGGGATTGGTAATGGAATATAAAAGAATCAGAAACTCAGTATACATGCTCAGGATGAACTAAGGATGCAGTTGCCGCAAAGGTATCTTATTTTCTGGTATGGGTTTTGGAACAGAGTTTCTTTGGAAGCAAAACTATTGCCATGAGTTCAAATATTGACCATATTATCTCTTTTCACAAGATTGATAGCTTTGCACTCTCATTGGTAAACATGCAATTTTCCCAGTATCTTAAATATAAAATACAGCTATCTGTATTTTAGATACAGCTACAAACATAAGATATAATTTAAAATTCATTGGAATTCAGGGGTACCTGATATCTTTTAAGTATATTTTTGACAAGGTTTAATTGGTCATTAACCATTATGCTAAAAAAATAACAGAGTATGTATCCTATAATTAACATTTGTCTGAAGAAGTCTCCATTGAAATAACTGTGTAATAACTATTGAATGATCTCTAACTATCCTAACTTAGGTAATAAGTGTTTGTTAGCATATTTCCCAGAGGGAGAGATTCACGCTAAATACAATGTTTGCTCAGTATTAAAGCAGTTGATAACAAGGTCTGTGCAGTTACAAATAATAGTGCTTTGTGTGCGATCTGCCACAACACTTTTCAGTAATGCTATTTGCATGTAGGCTTTTAATTAACATATAACTGTCACCACAGGTTGACTACAGAAGGCTCTTGTATCCAGCAGAGAGATAAATGCCAATGCCACGTTACATGGGTTGGATAGCATACAGGAGGTCTATAATATAAAATGGATTTATAATTAAAAGCCACTCATTACAAAGTTATAAAAGAAAGAATGCCAGCAACCTGGCAATTTCATGGTAGAAGAGTATCATATTTACAGTACCTGAAAGGAAGATAAGCTTGAATTTAAAATGATTTTCCCTCCAAAAGTAAGAGTAGGTGGAAGAAGGGTATGTGTGTGGGAATGTGTCTTGTGTGCATACAAACACAAAAAAAGTTCTATGCAGTGCTCAGTTTCTCCTTACCTTATCAATCAAGGATTGCCAATTTTAAACAAAAACAATATTGAAGACTTGCTCTTTCCATAAATGTGTGTAGGAAGCACACTTAAATATGTTGTATATATGTAATGTATCTTAGTGTGTCTTCAAAGCTTTCCCAAAAGCTAAAAGAGTAGGGGTCTGAAAGGGCATGGTGCTCTAAAGAGCACGAACCACTAGTGAGAAGGTTTTATGCTAGGTTCTGATTAATAGCAAAATTAAGAAAGGGACCTGGAGTATGCCCAACTTATCTGATCTGGTGGAATGAGAAGATACTGTCCATGAGAGGCAATCCTGTAAATAACCTGGACTTGTGACATTGACCTGGAAAGAAACTGGAAATCAGTGCATCTTATGCATCAGCAATATAACATGGACAAACTGTGAAGCACCTAAAACTACATGCAACTCAGTATTCTGCCCCAGTTATAATTTCTGCATGGTCTTCAAGAGCAGCCACATGTAGACACAGTGGAGTAATTAAGCCAGAAACTATGAGTGACTATGACCCAGTTCTTCCAATCCAGGAATGGGTACAATTGATACAGCAGATGAATCTGCACCAAAGGTTTCCCTAGCGATAATTGCCACCAGTTCCTCAAGCAGGAGTTGTGAATCCAAGAAGGCCTCCAAATTGCTAATCAGGTCTCTGGAACTCTAGAACTAGGAAGACCAGAGATCCAGAGCAACTACATTTTGCTAGGATTGAGTCGAAACTATTTTTTTCTACATCCAAGCCTTTACAGCCTCGGGCATTTGGCCAATACTTGAGACAGTGTCCCTTGATTGGCAATATCAAAGAGATATAGTTGGCTATCATTAGCATAGTGATCATACTGCATCCTGGGTCATCAGATAGCCTCTCTCAGCAGATGTTAAGGAGGAAGGGTAAAAGATCCAAACATTAGGCATCAGACAGCAGGTGTACAGGACTCAACTCCCCCTCACCCCCTAGTAACAGCTGAATCTGTCCCAGAGGAAGAAGGAGAACCATTACAAAACAATGCCCCCCCTCCCATCCAACCCCCATAGCTAGCGAAGAAATATTGTGGTTTGTGGTATTGAAAACCACAGAGAAGTCTAAGAAAGCCAGGATAGTTGCAATATCCTAACTTTGATCCTTCCCAGTTTAATCCATAAGTGTGACCGACTGTCTCAGTGCTATAACCCAGCCTGAATATTGACTCCAAAACAATATAAATAATTTCAGAAAAGATTCATCAGGCAGTCTCAACAAATGTAAAAAAGAAATTAATATTCTAAAATGCTAGGTGATTGTGATAATTAACTTAGCTAACACCATGGGCTGTATCTCTGATATTGCATTGGATGCCACAAGGTTCAGTTCTAGGCCTTGTACAGTCATATTTTTACTATTGATTTGATAAGGAAAGGAAATATTTACCAAGTCTGCTAATGGCAAACAATTGGTTAGAATATCTTGAAGACAGAAACTATACCAACAGTAGTGATATATTAGAAAAATACATTGAAAATAATGGAATGAAATTTAATAGAGACAAAATTCATCATTTAAGAAAGAGAAATAAAATGCAAAGTTAACTGATTTGGTATAATAGTGGTAAAAATTCATAAATTGATTCTAAGGCTATATACCCAGATATAAAATTTCTAAACTCATGAAGTATTAATTGTTTGATGTTGTTTTGCACTGAACAAACCACACCTATAGGATGGGTATAGTCCTAGCCAGCATGCTTCAAAAAATAATTCAAATAAGCTGTTCAGAGGAGGGCAGGGAGGCTGATTAGGAAATAGTTGAAAGAAATTGAAAGAACTGGGTATGTTTAGCCTTGGGAAAACTGATGGGATTATACTCTTCAGATAGCTGAAAAGTGGGGGGGGGTGTTTTACAGATGCTCAGAGTATACTTTCTGTCATTCTGCAGCACAGAATATGGAATAATGGCTTTAATTTAAGGAAAAGAGATTTCTCTGGGTTGATATGTAGTATTTTTTTTCAAGATCATAGCTTAATATCATTTTAGAAAATCCATCCCAAGAAGTACTTTTCTAGTTTTCTTCATTTTTTTCTTCCCTTGCCTGGCAGAAAGATCTTGTTTCTTGTTCAGCAAACAAACTCTTAAAGTAGTCACACCTGATCCACCGTCTCATCCTTCTGTCCCTCTGGCAGTTCTAGCTCCTCAATTTGTCATCCATACCTAAGATTTGTCTCCCCTCTGCTACAATCTGGAGACCCCAATACCACTTCACAGAGTACATTAGTGAACAGAGATTCCTGGAGGATAACACTTTCAGAGAGAGAAGATTCAAGATACTAACTGTGGCCCAGCCAACTAGGACCACTGTTGCTAGGAAATCCACCAGGTCAGGTGACCTGGCAGTCCTTTTTTCTTCAAGATCTTCAGCTTACAAGTCTGCAGCACTTGATGGGCAGCATCCTGAACCCCTAGAAAGTGTTGTGCAAAACATTATTTGCGTGCAATTGATAGGTGGAAACTTGAGAACCCTGCTATAATCATTCTGCCATTTCTTGGCAAGTCAATGAACATTAGTTGTAAAATTATTTTACCTATGAATCTAAAACAAGACTGTCAAGCCTCAAGATTCATACCCAAATTAGTATTTTTAAACTGGATGAAAATATGATGGAAACATGAAATGCAACAAATGTAACAAACTTTTTTAAAAAATGCAACAGATACAACTGATTTCTGCATTTAATTATTTAGGGAATGAAACATTTAATAAAGATAATCCCTTCCATAATGAATTTCAGAAAACTGTAAACGTTTCCATCACATGCTATCATAAATTTGTTTAGCTATAATTTATCAAAATATTTTAAAAAATAATTACACGAAGGTAAGCAATTTCTGAACTATTCCGTGTGTTATCCTATTTTTTTTTAATATTTTTTTCCTCAGGTCCTCCCATGCCATCTTCTTCATCTAGTCAATCCGTTATTGAACATTTACATTCCCCTCCTCCATCTCCAAATCTCCATGACAACCAGAGATGGTTGCTAAGTACTAGTGCTATCCAGCCAGTTCAGGACTCTGACACTGATGAGGACTATACTGCCAGCTCTTACCTAGTACAGACCGGTCCTGTTTCAGTTTTTGCCTCAGGTCATGGTAAGAATAGGACATCTTGTCCGTAGTTTTTCTATTGCATCTTAAAATAAAATACTCTGACAAAACATTAATTGTTTTTATTTTATTAATTGTTTGAAAATGTATATGAAATAATATAAATTTATTTTATTTATTAAACAGAAAAAAGTAGGAGAACTGAATTATCTTTAACTTTTCCAATATTAAAATAAAAAATTCTAATCTAGATATAGTAGGGTTCTAATTAGAAGAGCAGGAGGTATTCTTAACTATAGAGATTTTTGGAACTTGTTAGCATTTGTCTAACAGTACTGTTCAATGTCTACTCAGAAGTAAACAGGATTACATTAATTGGCGTTTATTCCCTGGGAAGTTTGTTTACAGTGACAGCCTTAGCTCTTATAATTTAAAGTAGACCATTCAGAATCTTTGGTATCTAAGTTAGCTATGACTAATTAAAGTTCTACTGCTTACAGTAGGCTTATTTTAGATATAGGTACATACTACCTAACTGAAAGGAACAGGATTCTCTGCTCAATTCTCCCCCCAAAATTTTTTTAGATCCTTAGAAATGCCCTACAAAGAACCAGTAGATGCTCCTGAGAAAAGTGGCATGGAAAAAAGAAAGGAGAGTTTTGCAAAATGAGTTACATATTTTATCTAAGAGTTGCTTTAAAATGTAATTGGCAGATATATCTCCTTTCCCCACTGTAGAGCTCACCTTATTGAAGCTTCCACAATACTGTATACATTATTTTCAGGGGACCAGCAGGCTGCCATTGAAAAGAATGAGGGAAAAACCTGTCAAGCTGTCTACATGTGCCTACATCTGTATCCAATATTGTAACTTTCATAATGTTTGTAATTTTTGGAAGTTAGTAAGTTTAGTAAACATAAGTATTTACAGAAATTCTAATTCAAGTATTTTATCTTTTGTACATGACAGTTCTCAGAAGCTTTATAATTCCCTATAAAGTATTGCTTTAACTGATCAGCTATTTTCTTCTAAAAAACAGACATCCCAGCACTGAAGGAATATTTGTGTCATGTTTTATCAATCACAAAGAACAGTGAAAGAAAAGAATGCTGCAACTTTGAGTTAGATCAGTTGTTTGTTAAATGGTTTCATCTTTTACTGCATTATGCAGTTAAGAGCATATAATCAGGCCAGTAAGGGATGCTTAATTTATTACTTCCAATTCAGCACAACTAAGTATAATTTTCTTCCTAATAATATTGCATTCAGCTAAACAGGGGTGTCAAACTCACACTATCACATGACGTATCGGGATTTTTTCCCCCTTCACTAAACTGAGTGTGGGCGTGGCCAGCATGTGACGCATCCGACCCATGGGCCGGGAGTTTGGCAGCCCTGCGCTAAACAGCAACAAGACAATAGCTTGTTTTTTTAATTCAACCAATCCCAAAGTTTCCAATATTTCAGGATTAGCTAACTTTTGCTTTTAATGTATTTATTCCAACCCTTGTTCAGTAATAGAATTAAAAGGAACCTCAATAATCATCTAGTCTTATTCCTCATTCAGATTAGGATTTACTAAAGCATTTCATAGAGCTAGCTATTCAATCTCTGTTTAAAGTCCCCCAATGAAAGTGAACATACCAGTTTATAAGGCAAGCTCTTGCGTTTATTGGTAGCTCTTACCATAAGAGAGAAATAATGCTAACATCTAACTTGAATCCATCTTTCAATGTTATTTCAAATCATAGGTTGTGCTCCTGGTCCTGGCAGATAGTAGATAACAAGACATTGCCTTTTTTGTATAACAACTCTTAAGATATCTGAAGACTGTTATCTTATTTCTTCTTCTAAGTCTTTTTTCCTGCTAAACATATCTAGTTCCTTTAACTGACATTATAGGATTTCCTTCATAATTTTAGTAGTCACTTTTGAACTCATTTGAATGATGTCCATTTTAGATTGTAGTGGTCAGAATTGGACACAAGATTCATAATGTAGCCTGATCAGGGTAGGGTAGGGTAGGGTAGGGTAGGGTAGGGTAGGGTAGGGTAGGGTCAATTACTTCTGGTAATATGGACTATGAAGGAGGTTACTTACAAGTCTAAATTATTGCATTTGGTGATCATCTGGAAACATTAACTGATACAAAATGCAGCAGCCTGTTATAGAGTAATATTGTTACTATCATGCTACACCCTTGCTGAAGGAGGTACAATGCTAGTGTATTTTCTAGTACAATTCAAGATTCATATTAAATTAAGTCCATCAGGGACTGGATATTTCTGATATTCTCTTTCCAAGATAGACTCTATCCACCCAGTTTAAGCCAAGCAGAGAACATCTTACAAATATCCCTACTTAATTTGAAGTATTTGGGTAGACTGTTTTAAAAAGTATTCAAAGATTGCTTAATCTTTTCTGTTAGAATTCCCCTCCATTGGAAAGTACTGGCTCTTAAAGCAACAGTACTTCAGACTTTCACCATTATACTTTAAGCAAAGATAAATTTTTGAGTGAGATTAAATATAGGGAAGTACAGGAATGTTTTCCACTTTGAATTAAATTCCATGCCATGTGTTTTGGGGTCATTTGAAGTCTCATATCTGTTCCTTCATGTGACTACTACCCTTTCAGAATTGCCATTGGAACAAAGTAAGAGCCAGATGGTTTATGACAGAGGATAGTTTATACAAATTTAATAAGTAAATTCTTGTTCACATTAAATTTCAAACTATTTTCCGCATCAAATTCCTTAAACCAGGTCAGCATTTCTACTATATCATCAGATTGGTTTAGGGTGGAGATGTACAGTTGTATGCAAAAATCAAGGCACCTCTAGCCAAATTGTTTGTTTCAATTAATTCCTTAGCAAGATAGAAGCAGGTACAGAAGTTTGAACTTTATTTTAGTCAGATTTTATAACATCTCTTTCAGTATTTTTACATATTTTCCTGCTGTCTTATTTATAAATGTATTCCTAGTGCTTTCTTAGTTTCTTAAAAATCTTCCTGTACTTCCTGTACTTGCTTTTGGGATTTTCCCCCTACTCTTCCTTATAAAATTCTACATAATTCTGCTATATCAGTAGTATTTCTAAAATATTCTTAGGTCTTCTTGCATTGTAATGCATGTTGAGATTTTTTTTCTCATAAACGACTGGATGCTGAAGGTAATTCCAAACCCTTTAGTTCTAAATACTTAATTATTGGATTTGAATATTTCAAATTGTTATCCTGCTGAATATCAAACCTTTTTTCAACCTCAGTTTCTTCACTGTCTCTGGCATATTAGATTATTTTTCAAGGAAAATTCTGCTACAACTTTCCTAAATCAATCTGCAAAACAGAAGCCACAAATCATTCCAACCAACCTGCTAAGAAGCTTAGTTGACACAGGGGTACTCCTCAGATCCATATGCCAGCATTGTTTTTATAACAATTATTTGAATGAAAGAGTTATTGGAAGCCTTTTCTTCAAAAATCATCTCAAATATGTAAAATAAAGTTTTGTCAAGTCTGAAATGTTTTGAAACAAAGTGCTTTGTAAGGATAAAACAAATATAGAATGTTTTGTCACAACCATGTGGAGGAAAAGGGGTGTACTATTTTCAGGAAAAAGAAATACCTTATTAACTATTAAGCACAGTTTTAATAAAGTTTGGGATTCTATGGCATAGGAAACAGTATTGTACAGATGGAAGGAAAAATGGATTTCACTAAATATCAACATAACCCAACATCTTTTCTTTTTTAATACCATAATCCTTTACTTAATAACTAATACAAATGCTGTTGTTTATATTGATAAAAATGATAATTGCAATCCCTGATTATTTTATATTCCTATGTAGGACCTCATAGTGTTGAGAGATCAATTGAAAGTCTCTTTTGGCAGTGTTGTTGTTTCATATGAATAAATGGATAGTTCTTGATTGATTTTAAGAGTCTCATCAGCTTGTCCATTACATCTTGGATACAGATATCTGGAAGATATTACTTCTTCTCTGATGTCACATAAAGTCTGCACAATGCATTCCTCTTAACAGAAAATGGTCTGCTATCACAACATGCTCTCCCCCCCCCCCCCAAAGTGATTCTTTGGCATCTTCTGAGTTTGACTTCTATCCTACTCTGTGGAGCTGGACGTGTGAGGCTTGCTCAGGAGGCTCTGCACTGGCTTACACAATGAGATTTTGTTTCATATTGTTGAACTTCCTCATCACAAAATGTTCCCTGATCCTCTTGCTCCTTTGGGTTATCTGCTTCCACTTGTCTTTTGTTGTTTGGTTGCCTCTGACTCTGTAACCTGCCGGTTTGTCAAAAATGTCCATCCATAAGGTATTCTCAACAATTTTCTCTAGAATCATAAATTCAAAGGCATCAAATTTTCCTCATTAAGAGTTCCTGATGACCCAACTTCCACAGTTATCATTTACAATTGGGAAAACCATAGCCTTGACAGTATCTATGTTTTTCAATGTGTGATGTCTTTGCAGTTACATCAGGAGTCATCAGAATCTTCTTGCACCATTGTTTGCCCTCAATTCCTCTGATTATTTATCCTGATGCTAATATACATGATCAACTGTCATTGATAGACACTAACTAATATGGAAGACTTAGTTGACAAAGTGGAAGTGACCATTTAATCTTGACTTCTTGAATGTAAGAAAAAGCATAATCAAGCGTGGAGTTTGTCTTTAAGAAAACAGATTTTAATAAAGTGAAAACAACAAGAGCAAGATTTCATGCAAGGAAAGCTAAAGAAAAAAGGAACTCAAAATTAATAAAGAATTCCTGAAAACCGAGCTCTTAAAATAACAATCTCAGAAAAATCCAACAAGGAAAAAAAAAGAATAAATTGATTGCAAAAATACTGTAGCAGTTTGAACAACTAAAGGTGCAAATAGGAGGTGGAAAGAGGTATGATCACCAGTGATATATATATAGCTCAGAATTGTAGAGATAATGTCAGAAAAAACTGAAGTTCAGAATGAGGTACTTTTAAGATAAATATTAAGAACAAAGAAAATATACTCAAGATAAAGGAAACAAAACCAGTACACTAGTTCTCTACAGAAATGTCAGAAGATTAACAAATAAAAGTCAAAACTGTTCAACTTCTGTTTATCCTCAGTTTTCTGCAATTAAGAGATATGCAACTATAAAAAGAGGATAGAAAGAATACCTTTTTTACTTCCAGTTAAAATTGAAAAAGATAATTACAAAGTACTAGTTGATGGACTGGCCCAAACAGTACTGTAATGGACAGAAGGGATAGGGATAGGCTTGAGGAGCAGAAGGATGAGTTGCAACCAAGACAATGGCCAGATAAAAGTAATGTGAGTCTGAGACACAAATGTAATTTGAAAAAGTGTCTCAGACAGACCCTCCATATTTCCCACAAAGATTAAGAGAAGAAAAGTGGTAAACCTATTCAAATTTGCAGTATTCTCTTATTGTGACCTTATAATAAAAGTAGTATTAGCATTCATTACAGATTGCCCAGTCTGACCTGTATAATGTTTAAGAAATCATGGATGATGGGTCAGACAACTAGAAGAGAAAAATACTTGTATCTTCCAAACGGGGGGAGGGGAGGAAAATCTGAGGAATTACAGTCCAACCACAATCCAGGCATCTCTTACCACACTTCATTTTCATCTTCAAAAACTTCGAGTTCTCAGGACAGTAACAAAGCCCACAGAATTTTTATATTGAAAGTTGGTTATCTGTAGCATCTGATTCTGCGATTGAAACTAATGTGAGATGTGATAATAGGGCTG
Organism: Pituophis catenifer annectens; assembly: GCF_029215685.1. Classification (NCBI taxonomy): domain Eukaryota; kingdom Metazoa; phylum Chordata; class Lepidosauria; order Squamata; family Colubridae; genus Pituophis; species Pituophis catenifer. Next base: position 37,838,691 of record NW_027256888.1, read on the forward strand.
TGCAATATTTTGGATTTGAAGAGCATAAATAGAAAATCTGCCTACAATTCGTTAAAGCTGATGATTGTGGATTTTTTGTTTAGATTCATGTAGTTGTCCTCTTGTGGGTGACATTCAGTCTTAGATTTTAAAAAAAGATGTATTATGTTACTTAAATTCTTGTGCACAAGATGCTACCTTCACCTCCTAACCTAGCTATTATTGAGTAGAGTATTGCAAGATTATTACAAGGTACCTTTTAGAAATAGTTTAGTGCATTTCTGAAGGTTGCAATTTGTGCTGTGATATGTGAATCACCAGAAGATTTTGGAAAGAACTGAAATATAGTTGAAATGACTTAACCATGTCAAAAGAACAAATTGAATTTGGTTCCATTTTGGCTTTTTTGGGGAAGGGAGCTGCTATAATTTATAATAGCACTGCTGCACTATAAGGACAGGTTTTAATTCTACCTAAATAGATTCAAGCAGTAATTCATGGAATTGATCCAGTAGTTGGAAAAAATAAATGTTTTAATGACTATATCACACCCGTCCTTGTTTCATTGATTGATGTTCTGACTATGCATGGTTCAGATCAATAAACAAGGAATGCTTTGAATATGGGCGTGGTTAACAAGTATTTATATAAAAGCAGCCAGCATTGTTTGGTTGCCTAGGTAACAAAGGAAAATATTGAGAATTTTGTGTTAACAATATGTTATTCTGTCTGTATCTTTGTAGTCTTGAATTCTGGCAAATTATTTTGTGGCCTATTTCACAGCAACCAACTGTAGAAATAGTAGCAGAAATTTGGAATTACATTATTTCTTGCGAAATTATTAATAGAAATTATTTCTATTAAATACAGTGCAATTCATTTCTGAATAAATAGGAAATACAATATGGATTGTAGCCTTTTGTGTATTCTTTTTCATGTGAATGAAATGAAAAAATAGTATTCTATGGGTTAGTGTACTATGTCAATTACTAGTTAATCACATTGGAAGTCTGCTGAATATTTGCAGAAAATGTTTTCTTGTTAATTGAGTACATGTAAAGTCAGTGGTGGGATTCTGCCGGTTCTAGGGGGTTCGGCCGAACCGTTTGTTAAATTGCTGGCTTGCCCCGCCCCTCTGCAACACTGGGCGAGGGGTGGGCGAGCCAGCAATTTAACAAACAGTTCGGTGTTTTTTTATAATTTTATTGGCCTCGCAGCTGCCACGGGGCTTCAAAGAGCCACCCTACAGCTGATCAGTGTTAAAAGAAAAATGAGTAGACCGACGCCTGCAAATATAAATGAGTAGACCCAGTGGTGGGATTCTACTTTGGTAGAACGGGTTGTTAAGTAATTAAGCCAGTGGTTGCCAAAGTGGGCGGTACAGCCCCCTGGGGGGTGGTGGGATGCCTTAGGGGGGCGGTAAACGACAAGGGGGGCGGCAAGAGGGACGTTAGAGGCAAAGGGGAGCGACAGGGGGGGCTAAGTGGCAAGGAGGGTGGCCCCCCTTTGACCTGTGCCTCGCAGCACTCACCTCCTTGCAAGCAAACAACAAGAAAAAAACAGCCTCTTTCAGTTTCAGCATAGGTTAATTAGCATGATTAGATCGGCTTCCGACTCTCAGCTGATTCGCTCTCAGCTGTTTTGCAGGCTCGTTTGCAAGCTCTTGTTTTGCAAGCTCTTTACTTGCTGCAAAGAGTGCTCGAGCAGATTTTTTTTTTCCCTAGCTAAAAGGAAAATGAAAGTAAAGCAGGCTCTGCTGCAATGTGACAAAATGAGGCAGGGAGAGAGATTTTTTTTTCTTTTTCTTTCTCCTCACCAAAAAAGGTAGGTGCAAACAATGGGAAATTTAGGGCAAAAGAGGAGAGTTCAAGATTTTAAAAGAAAAAAGAAAAAAAGCTCTATTTAACTAAGGAATTGTAATAATTGAGATACTATTAATTGTATATTGTGTTGAAAGCAGAAATGGTTAAGTTGTGGTTTGGAGGAATATATACGGGAAATTATTTGGTTTATTATTATTGGTAAATATAATTAATTGATTTGTAAGAAATTGGATTGCATGAAAATAATTGGAATATTCATGTTCATATTGATTAATATACAAAAAAGATAGTTATATAACTAATTGATTTATATTAAAATGTTGAATTTGTATTAAACAACTATTACATAATTACATAATTAGCCAATGTGAGGATGGATATAAAAATAGATGACAATAGGAAGGGAATAGAATAGAAGGGAAAAATTGAATTTGATTAAGATTAGAGATGAGGATGAAGGGTAATATTGGTTTTTTTAAAAAATAGATGAGGAATAAATATGGCAAAAAGGAAATATAGAAATTGTAAATTTAATTGAAATGACTAAACACTGTTTAAATTTGTGAACCAGCCAAATACTCTGTTGAAAAAAAATACATTGTATGTTTGTATGTGTGTTTGTTTTGTTTTGTTTTGTTTTTGTTTTTATTGAATTTGTATACCGCCCTACTCCCGAAGGACTCAGGGCGGTGAACAGCCATAAAAATAAAACATGGAAATACAAAATTTAAAATAGAGATAAAACAAATTAAATAAATTTGGCTGAACCATATTTAAAAGCCCAATAATTTAAAACCAAATTTAAAATTCCCATTTAAAAGCGGAGAAGTTTAGGTCAGGCCGGCTTGCTGGAATAGGAACGTCTTAAGCGTGCGACGGAAGGTACGCAGATCCGGAATCCTCCGTATCTCGGGGGGGGAGCTCGTTCCAGATAGTAGGTGCCCCCACAGAGAAGGCTCTCCCCCTGGGGGCCGCCAGTCGACATTGTTTGGCCGACGGCACCCGGAGGAGCCCCTCTCTATGGGAGCGTACTGGTCGGTGGGAGGCTATTGGTGGTAGCAGGCGGTCCCGTAGATAACCAGGTCCTAAGCCATGGAGCGCTCTAAAGGTAATAACCAAAACCTTGAACCGCACTCGGAAGACCACCAGGAGCCAGTGCAGCTCGCGCAGGAGGGGCGCTACATGGGAGCGCCACATCGCTCCCATCACCACCCGCGCAGCTGCACTCTGCGCCAGTTGGAGCCTCCGAGTGCTCCTCAAGGGGAGCCCCATGTAGAGAGCGTTACAGTAGTCCAGACGGGAGGTGACGAGGGCATGAGTGACCGTGCGTAATGAGTCCCGATCCAGAAAGGGACGCAACTGGCGGATCAGGCGAACCTGATGAAAAATCCTCCCGGTCACGGCCGTCAAGTGCTCTTCTAAAGACAGCCGTGAATCCAGGAGGACACCCAAGTTGCGAGCCCTCTCCGTGGGGGCCAATGCTTCGCCCCCAATAGTCAGCGATGGCACCAGCTGACTATATCGGGACGTCGGAAACCACAGCCACTCGGTCTTGGATGGGTTGAGTCTGAGCCTGTTTCTCCCCATCCAGATCCGTACGGCCTCCAGGCACCGGGACATCACTTCAAGGGCATCGTTGGGGTGGTCTGGGGTGGAGATGTACAGCTGGGTGTCGTCAGCGTACTGATGGTACTCCACCCCGAAACCACGGATGATCTCGCCCAGCGGCTTCACATAAATGTTGAACAAAAGGGGCGAGAGGACCGATCCTTGTTTCTAATTATTGCTGTTTATTCATATTTGTTCTCTTTTACTTTTTAAAGTTTAACAATTCATTCTTTATCTTAATATCTTTATATTTGTTTGGGGTTGGCTTTCTTCCCTTTCATCTTTTTTATTGTACAGCAATCTTTCTCCTCAAACCTACCACCCCTCTCTTTTCTTTCCTTCTTACTTTCTCTTCCCCCCTCTTCTTCTCCTCCCAACTTCCTCTTCCTTTCTCCTTCTCCTCCTCTCTTCCTCCCTCTCTTACCCTCACTCCTACTCTAATTTCCCTTCCTTCATCCCTCTCTATTGCTGTATCCTTTTATGCATATGGACTACTCAGAGGGCTGAAAAAGTTATTTTTGACTGGTCCTCGTACTTTTGACCAGTCCTCGAACTTAGGACTGTCCTCACATTTTATGTTTTTGCCCTATCTTGTCACCATGGTGAAGAGAAGCAGTTGTGGAATGAGTGACACGGTTGTTAAGAATGCTACAATGGGCATAAATGATGACCAGTCATAAGTGCGAAGACCGGTCACTTTTTTCAGCCCTCTGGGTAGTCCTTTTGTGCATATGGACTACTCAGAGGGCTGAAAAAGTTATTTTTGATTGGTCCTCGCACTTTTGACCAGTCCTCGAACTTACGACTGTCCTCACATTTTACGTTTTTGCTCTAGCTTGTCACTATGATGAAGAGAAATAAGTGACACGGTTGTTAAGAATGCCGCAACGAGCATAAATGTGAGGATGGTCATAAGTGCGAGGACCGGTCAAAAGTACGAGGACCAGTCAGAAATGACTTTTTTCAGCCCTCTGAGTAGTCCCTATGCAGATAGCCATGCCCACCCGGTCACATGACCAGCTAGCTACGCCCACCCGGTCACATGACCAGCTAGCCACACCCACCCAGTCACATGACCACCAAGCCATACCCCCAACTAAGCCACGCCCACAGAACCGGTTGTTAAAAAAATTGAATCCCACCACTGTGTAAAGTACATTTCATTTACACACGTGAAAGAAAGTTTATGTGGTGGAGAGTATGTGGAGGTACAGAGCAATTATTTTTTATCCCAATTTGGGAATTATTAGTAAGTAAATAGAAGGACATGTGATTTCATTTCAGAAGTTCTCTGTTGGAAAAAAAGCATATTTTCCTAATTTGTATTGAAAGCATATTATGCATATTGGATATGCATAAATTGCCAATCACATCTACCCGACCCATCAGAGCAGGGAGGCAAGGAATGTTGCAGGTCCCATCCCTGAGGAAGATACACCTGGTGGGACCCAGAAGAAGGCCCTTCTTTGTGGTTTCTTTAACAATAGTGATTAAAGCGATATGAACCATTATTGGACTTTTTGTGAGAAACTAAAATTAACTGTTGATGTGGGGCTTTGATGATTAGATATGGGATTATGGAAATCATGTAAACAAATGAGTAATTTCCCCAAGAGTAAACAAACTCTTAGAGTAAGAGTTTGATCTATTTTTTACTTATATTTGTACCCAAGAAAGTTGGAAGTCATTCTTTTTCAGTTTTCCTTCTTTTCTTCTTTCTTTCTTACACTTTCACTCTTTTTCTTTCCTGAGTCTTTTCTTTTTTCAAATCTGTTTTTTATTTGTTTATCCCTTAGTTTTGTATTTTTTTGACGTATGAAGGATCAAAGACTCAGCCGTTATAATTCTACATTCCTTATTTACAGAAATCATATCAAAATTTAGAATGAAATCCACTGGGAGCCATCTCATATAAGGCAGACTCTGAGTCCCTGTAACCAAAAAGTGTTTATCGATAGAAGAGAATATTTGTAGCTCATATTTCTAGCTCATTTGTAGGGTCCTTGGTGCTCTCTGAGCCTGATGGTTTTCTTGCAGATGTTTCATTACCAAACTAGGTAACATCATCAGTACTAGAAGGGAGTGGAGTTTGCTCTTATTTTCAAATAGTAGTGGCTTACCCTGTCAGTGGTAAGTGATCAGTGATCAGTTGCTTCTCCAAAAGTTTTTTGAATGGTGCTAAGTCTCTATAACCTCAGGCAGAGAAGGGCTATTCTACACCCCTCCCTCAAATGTTCTTTAAAATAGTTTCTCAGCATTCCTTTAGGAACCTCCAACATGCAAACTGTGGTTATTCATCCTAAAATGAATCCTCTTTACCTGCAGCTTAAAAATTTGCTGTTTGCTGGGAAGGTGTGTAGCTAAAAGTCAGTCTACATTTAGTCTACATCTGATTTTGGGGATATTTCTTCATAACCAAATAAAAGTGTGTTTTCTCTGTAGTTCACACCCATTGCTCGTTGGATCTGACTGTCATAAAGCAAAACCCACATTTTGTAATTAACTCCCGCACCCAATTTTGGCTGGCAGAGTGCTGCACTAGGCAGAGTGCTGTCACGCCCACCCTGGCCACACTCACTCCTGGCCACACTCCCTGCCAGCCCTCCGAGGGCAAACACAACTCTCAATGAAATCAAGTTTGACACCCCTGGATTAAGGCATCAGGCAAGAAACCAGAAGAAAATGAGTTCCACCTTATGCATCAAATTGGGTGCCCTTAAACCAATCATTCTCAATCAGATTTAGGAAGGAGAAAATGGCAAATCACTTCTGAAATCTTGCCAAGAAAACTGCAGGGACCTGTCCAGGCAGTCACCTGGAGTCAATAATAACTTGAAGGCTCAAAAACAAATCACCATTTTGGTAAATTTAGCATGGTTATTTTTGGCCACTTATCCCAGTGTACAGTTATAACTTTATTGTCACTTTGAATGTACACTAATTGGCATACATTAAAATGAAATTTTGGTTCATATAGCTCTCAAAGGGTCACCACCTCCAATATACCCTGCATAAACATTACTAAATAAACAAATAAATACAAAATAGTATATAGCATAATATATTATATTATACCGTGTTTCCCCAAAAATAAGACCCTGTCTTATATTTTTTTGAACCCTGAAATAAATGCTTGGCCTTATTGGCATGCGCTCAAAAGCCCGATTGGGCTTATTATCAGGGGATGTTATATTTTGGGGAAAACAGGGTATTATAGTATATTAATAATTATTATTTATTATATGCATTCGTCATCATTTCGGGAAAACAATGGATGCCCAATTTTTTTTTATCTAAGTGGAGAGAGGAAACAGTTTTGTTCCAACCATTATGTATGCATTCATCTTTTTACTCTTGGCAACATATGTTGAAATATGCTTAGGAGGAGTATCTTCCAAAATTCTAAATTATTTCTTGGCTTCTGCAAATGCACAAACACATATATAGATAAATGTTTCTTGACTCATCAAAAGGCTTTCATATAATATTAGTGTCATTTTTAAAAGGCTAGGTTTTCTAGAAGAGTTTCTTTATACAAAATTTGTTCCGTGTTTTATATCTGGTCTTCTCTTCAATGTTGCATAAGCAACTTCATAAAGAAGTAATAAAATGAGATTTGTAAATGTGTTTATATATTGGAAAAATATTAATTAGGATGGTGCAAACTTAGTAAAATGAGTAAAACATGCCTATTTCATGTCTATTTTTCCCTGAAATATGTAAAATTTATACAAGTTCATTAATTTGCACTAGCACAGACACGTTTGAAGCATATTTCTGGAACAGTGACAATGCTAAGTATTATCTACATACAAAGATCAATATTTTAAAAAATTTCTTTGTTCAAATAAATTTTCTTTATGCAGGAAAATAGAATAAGTTTTAAAAATTAATAAACCTTTCCAAGTTCTTCCCAAATTATTTTTTTCTGACTCTTTCTTATAATTGACTTGATTAATCTATCTTGTTCTTAGCCTGCCAAAAAACTGTCAGCATTGCACTTCCACCGCAAAAAAAGTGTACAGTTCTGTTTAATTAAGCATTTAGTTGTTCTGCCAAAATCAAATTAAAGTTCCCCCTCATTTCAACTCTGTCTCACCAAAATCAAATTATACAAAGTGGTGGGCAATTAGTTATAATAAAAATATTGGATATTAAATTTGCTTTCTATTTTTTTAAAAAAAATATTTTCGATCTTTTATTTGAGTGAGATGCTAAAAACAATTATTTATTTACTAATTGTAACTACACCATTCTATTTGCCTCAGTATAATTCCAAGAAGGGTTATCTGCCTATCGATAATAGAAATTCAGAATAAAACATGCATATGACCAAGTGCTCATCATCATGAAAACTGATCATCGTGAAAACTATAATCATGAAAACTGATAGTGATAATCATATTTTACACTTACGTTTGAAGTATGAGAATTAACCAGAAAGATACATTTTCAAATAATGAATGCTTATGAAATGTTAAGATGGCTGTTTAATTAAAGTCTAAAGGAAAATTCTGACCTTGGGAGTAGGGAAGGAATGAGTAAACTGTTAAGAATGAACTTTCAGAAAATAATCCTGAGAAGAAAAAGTATCTAAAAGTACCTTATTGTTTATTACAAACAAAGTAATAAATCCTTTGTTTTCTTTAGAACAATGTGGGGCAGAGAGAAATTTGGAACAAGCTAAAATATCACAGCTAAAGTAATCTTGTTAGGACTGGAAACCCCTAATGGATTTTTTGTTTAAAACCCTCCCCCACAAAAAATGAACTAATGAATTATGGTTTTATGATTAGACAGGATAGATTATAGAAAGAAGACCATAGATTAAGAGATAAATTTATAATTGTATTTACAACTGTTGTAAAGTCAGAGATTACTAGTTTGTAACTTTTTATTTTTTTCCTATTTCTCTTTTACTTTGCATTTCTTACTTTTTTAGATTTCTCTTTCATTTCTTTTTCATACTTTATATTAGTTTTATTAATAAAACTAATACAACCTTAATAAAATTATATGAAAATAAAATAATCATCTAGATTAAGGTGCTCCAGGCTAGTTTTAACTTACCCAAAAGAAACTCTTTTCTGGGCTGCTGTACTTCTGATCTTTACTGTGTCACCAGGTCTGGATCACCTTTTTGCAAAAGGTATTTACCGTATTTTTTGGAGTATAAGATGCAGCTTAGTTTTTGGGGAGGAAAATAGGGGAAAAAAATCTGCCTACCAGGTATTCATCTGGCTAGCGTCCTTAGTCTGGTCAGCTTCAGCACATTAGTTTGTTGGTTTTTATCCCCTGCTTGGGGATAAAAAACAGCTTCTAAAGCACAACTGATCTTTGGAGAAAGAAGCAATGAGAAAAGCAGGCAAACCACAGAGATCGCTTCACGCGCTAGAGCCTCCTAAGGGCTGAAAAAAAACTTCACAGCTGAGAGTCGGGGGGGGCAGGCAAAGTGCTTCACTTGCTAGCACCTCGTTAGGGCTGAAAAAAAGCTTCACAGCTGAGAGTCAGAGGGACCAGGTGAAGATCGCTTCACTGAAAAAAAGCTTCTAAAGCACAGCTGAGAGTCGGAGGTAGATCTAGCACCTCTTTAGGACTGAAAAAAAGCTTTTAAAAAGTTACATTCGGAGTACAAGTCGCACCCAAATTTTCAGCCTCTTTTAGCAGGGAAAAAAGTGTGTCTTATACTCCAAAAAATGTGGTATTTTATTTATTACGTATGATGTAGCAAAACACAGCATAGTGCATGAAATTCACAAAAAGTTCGGCTTCTGCAAGAAATAGTAAAGGTGTTATAACTTTGAATATGCAGATCTGGCTTACACATGCACAGTGGACTTCTGTCAGAGTGGGGATTGACAATTTTGTTAATGGAGGTGTTACAGCATAAGAGAAGATCAGACACTATGTAGTCTAAATCCTTTCTACAAGACAAACAAATACATAGCTATCTTCATTAAAAGAAAACAATTTATCAGCCAACATACTATAAAAATAGTCATTTAAATCTATTCCTTATCACTAAATAGACAGTTCCACTATAATATCATATTGGCTTTTGAAGCTATAGAAGTAGGCTTAGTGTAGGTAGAGTAAGGCAGAAATCTTCCCTATACAGGTAGTTCTCAAATTATCATCAGAATTGGGATATTAATTTTCATTGTACATTATTGCAGTTGTAAGTCAAGTCGAACCCAATTTTTAAGCAGTTTTTACAGCGGTTGTTAAGCAATTCCCTGCGATTATTATGTGAATCATGCAGTCATTAAACAAATCCAGCTTTCCCCAATAGGTGTTTTTTGATAGAAATTGGCAAAAAAATGTTGTGAACCGTGATCATGTGATTATAGGGTGCTGCAACTGGTCATCAATGTGAGCCATTTACCAAACACTCAAATTGTGATCATGTGATCACAAGGGAGGCACAGCAGTCATGTAACTTATAGGTCGAAAGTCATTTTTTCTAAAGCAATAATTTGAACTGTCATTAAATAAACAGCCGTAAATTGAACATCTGTACCAAATTGCCTCTGCAATTAAAATTGACATAGTAAAGAGCTTGAGAGTGCAGCCTTCACTGTGTCCTGAATTTCTTTAATAATGTATGTTAGGGATAAATGGAGAATGAATTAGGCATAGTAGTTAAGGTGTCAGGCTAGAGACTGGGAGTTCTAGTCCCACCATAAGCACAAAGGCAGATAGTAACTTTGGACCAATCACACACTTGTAGCCCTGGGAAGGTGACACACTACTTCTAAAAAGCCTTGCCAAGAAAACTGCAGGGACTGTATTGAATGTTTGAATAGAATGGGAAAAAAAGGATAACATTGCTACAACTGCCAGACTACAAAGCCATTATAAACTTCCCATTTCCACATAGTATGCAAAATGATCCAAAAAAGATGGACAGAATAATGTTTGTTTGTTTGTTTGTTTGTTTTATTTTAATTTACATGCCACCTAAATATAGGTAGTACTTATTTTGACTAAGGTAAAAATATTTAATATGAAAAGAACCTTTCTGAATTAGACTAAAAGCACACACAGTCCTATTTCCCATATTGATAGAAACATGTTAGGCCTAGTCCAAGAACAATATTCAACCAAAGTTCAGCACTATATTTTCTTATACAAGTAGTCCTTGACTTACAACCACAATTGAGCCCAGAATTTCCGTTGCTAAGGAAGGCAGTTGTTAAGTGAGTTTTGTCCCATTTTACGATCTTTTTGCTACAGTTAAGCAAATAATTGCTGAGTGTTAAGTGAATCATGTCATAAATTGAATCTGGCTTCCCCATTGATTTTGCTTGTCAGAAGCTGACTGGGAAGGTTACATATGGTAATCACATGACCCCAGGACAATGTAAATACATGCTAGTTGCCAAGTGCCCAAATTTTGGTCACATGACCATGAGTGCTGCAACAATCTTATAAGTGTAAAAAGCAATTATAAGTTACATTTTTCAGTGCCTTTGTAATTTGAATGGTCACTAAATCAATGTTTGTAAATCAAGGATTACCTGTACCATATAGACAGAATCTTGGCAAACTAAATCTATACTATCCTAACCTAAACAATAAACCTGGGAGATTCTAGTATGTAGCTAGCCAAAGTCCATTCCTCTTCTCACGATCCAGCTCCTGACTGTGCTCATGCCCCTCTACTTGGAATGTGCTCTCTCCTTCCTGGAAATATTCTGTGTTATTGTAGTCCATCACCAAAGGCAAGAGCTTATTTCTCTTTGCTTTTTTTATTTCAGTGGTATCATATACTTACATTAACAGTGAAAGAACTGAAACTTCATTAGAAAACATAGCATAGCATTATATTACCAATATTTACAGGTAGTTAGTGATTTAAACTGTTTGCTTAACAATTATTGTTTGAATTAAGAAAAGCCTACAAAAGAGTGCTTCACAACCAACAAGGCACTTTTCACAAAACATTGCACCATTATTAATTATCATTACCTGAATGGTTAGCAACCTTGTTCGCATTTTATACTCAGTTTTCTTTTTTTATGTATATATATATTTTATTGTAATTTTTTCTTTTCCAAAACTCTAATACATGTTCAGGCAGACAGTGTCATTAATTATAGAGATTGGATTAATAGTTCATATAACCACCACATTATATACATATACATATAAATACCTCTTCAACTTCCGTATAAATATTACCTATTTTTGTTTCTGTTATCTATCCACCTATACAATTTTTCCCACACCACATAGTATTCTGAATTGTCTTTTTCTCTTAATTCTAAAGTTAATTTGTTCATTTCGGCACATTCAAATACTTTTTAAATAATCAGTCCCTCTGGTGGTAAGTTATGTTCTTTCCAATATTGCGCGAATGCGATTCTTGCTGCAGTAAGTATATGTAAAATCAGGTATCTTATTTCTTTGGCATATTTGGTTTTTAGTATACCGAGGAGAAATGTATCCGGAATCAACTCAATTTTGCAGTTTGTGAGGTCTTGTAACCAGTGTTGTATTTTGGTCCAATACTTCTTCTCTTCAGGGCATGTCCACCAGGCATGAAAGAAGGTATCTTGATGATAATTGCATTTCCAGCATTTGGGATTCAGTTTATACTCAGTTTTCAAGTGCTCCCGTGATCATGTGATCATTTTCTGCAATCTTCTGTGCTCGCTTTTCCAGAAAGTCAATGGAGAAGCAAGCAAAAATGGTTGCAAGCTGCTCTTGCCTGCTTAGAGGACTCCTTCTCATCTATGAGGACTGGCTGAAAGAGCTCCCTGCTGAAGAATTTCAATATCATGCAAGCATACGTGGCATCCGAAATCTTAGCAGACATGGAGCTAAAATCCTTCAGAAAAGAGCTCTTTTAGCCAGAGTTGATAGGTAGCTAAAATCCAAGCAGAATTTTCATCTGCTGAGTGGAGGGACAGTGCAGTAAGGAAAATGGATTGCCTCAGTGGGTGGCCAAAGCCCAGGTGAGGCTGCATCTGAGCTTAACAACCGCTTGCTCAATGACCAGTGTCTTAAGATGTACAACACTGGTTGCACTACTTTTTAAGTAGTGTAACTATTTAAAGAAGAAAAGATATATCTATGACTACCAGCTGGTCTTAAATATCTATGCAGAAAGTTATTTGAGAAGTTGACATACTGAATGGAATTAGATGATTCTAGCAGAAATGAAAGTAAGTTTCAAGAAGGTAGAAGGTGATTGAAGTAGGACTTGTAATAAGCTATTAGGGTGGAGAAATGCAAAGAATGCAGAGAATGAGTTAATGCAAAGAATGAGTTAAGAGCTGCTTAACTCATTCTTTGCATCAGTTTTCACACAAAAAGAAACTATAGCGCAACCTACCAAAAACATAACCATAAAAAACCGTGTAGAAATAAAAATTAAAATAAGCAAGAAAATAGTAAAAGAACAGCTGCCTTATCTTGACAAATATAAATTACTGGGACCTGATATATTACACCCATAGTTCTAAAGGAACTGGCAGATGTTATCTCAGAACCCTTGTACCATATCTTTCAAAAATCCTGGAGCACTGGGGAACTACCTGAGGGTTGGAAAAGTGATGATGTGGTTTCCATCTTCAAAAAAGAGAAAAAAAGATCCAGGAAACTATAGACCAACCAGCCAAAAATCAATACGTGGGAAGATACTGGAAAAGATAATAATAATTAAAAAAACCAGATCTAGAAACATCAAGAAACAAATAAAAGTTATAATTAGAAGCCTGGTTTGTTGCATGGGTTTATTAAAAACAGATCATGCCAAACCAATCTTATTTCATTCTTTAACAAAGTGACTAAATTAGTAGACCAGCAAAATGCTGTGGACATAATATACTCAGATTTCAGTAAGGCATTCGACAAAGTACACCACAACCTACTTCTTGGTAAGCTAGGAAGGATAAGGATAAGGATAATTTTATTTCTATACCGGCCGTCTCCCGAAGGACTCGGGGCGGTGTACAGCCAGGTAAAAACACAATACAAATATCACAATTTAAATTTAAAAAATTATTTAAAATATTACATTTAAGGTCAATTAACTAAAAAACCCAAAAATTTAAGAATTCCAAATTTAAAACTCAATTATGAAGCTAGCCCTGCCTGTCGGAAGAGCAGGGTCTTAAGAGCACAGCGGAAAACTCGGAGGTCAGAGATCTTGCGTATGTCCGGGGGCAGTTCATTCCAAAGGGCAGGGGCTCCCACAGAGAAGGCTCTCCCCCTATCCTCGTGGAGGATAGACATCACCATCACCAGATGGATTTGTAACTGGCTGACAAACCGTACTCAACAAGTAGTTCTTTATGTTATTACATCAGCATGGAGGGATGGGTGTCACAAGGTTCAATCTTAAGCCCAGTACTCTTCAATATCTTCATAAATGACTTAAGTGAGGAAATAGAAGGGGAACTCATCAAATTTGCAGATGAACACTAAGCTAGCAGGAATAGCTAAGACCCCAGAAGACAAGCTTGGTATCTAAAAAAAATCTTGACAGATTTGAAAAATGGGCCCTACCCAACAACATGAAATTTAATGTGGAGAAAAGCGAGGTGTTTTATCCTTAGGCAGGAAAAACTAACAGTATAGGTACAGATTAAGTGAAACCTGGGTCAAAAACAGTAACTATGAGAGTGACCTTGAAGGCTAGTGGATGATCACTTAAATAAGAGCCAACAGTGTGCAGCAGCTGCCACCAAAAAAGCTAATACAATCCTTGGCTGTATAAACAGAGGCATAGAATCAAAATCACATGAAGTATTAGTACCTCTTTATAAAACCTTAGGAAGACCACACCTGGAATACTGCATTCAGTTTTGGTTACCATATTACAAAAAAGATGTTGAGACTTTGGAAAAAGTGCAAAGAAGGGCAATTAGAATGATTAAAGGCCTGGGGACTAAAACATGAAGAACGGCTGTACGAACTGGGTATGGCTAGTCTAGAGAAAAGAAGGACTAGGGGGTGACACGATAGCAGTATTCCAGTATTTGAAGGGGGCAACTTATTCTCCAAAGCACCAAAAGGCAATAGAAGAAACGATGGATGGAAACTAATCAAGGAGAAAAGCAACTGGAATTAAAGAGAAACTTCCTAACAGTGAGAACAGTTAACCAATGGAAAAGCTTACCTTCAGAAGTTGTGTTTCATCATTGGAGGTTTTTAAGAAGAGACTGGACAGCCACTTGTCTCAAATTGTATAGGGTCTCCTGCTTGAGCAGGGGATTGGACTAGAAGACCTCCAACATCCCCTTACAGCTCTATTCTGATTGATTGATTGATTGATTGATTGATTGATTGATTGATTGATTGAAATATAGCCATGGTGAAATTATAAAATTGATAATTATTTGTGTTAACAGTTATTTAATTAGTTTTTTAACTAGAGCTGTCAAATTACTAATTTTAGATTTAGTGATGGCAACAATAAAGACTGTAGAAAGCAACATTTTAAGAAAAGTATTTATATTAGCAAATTATGTCATAAATGTTCTGTGATAAGCAAGATGGATAAATACGAAGTCTAGATCTGCTTAAAAATAATTGCTGGTTCAAGTTCAGCTTCTATCCTTGAGGTTTAGTCCTGTTAATGCTAGTTCATCACTTTTAGATACAGAAGAAAATCATCTATATTTGGCTTGTTTCTACACTGCTTTGAAAATAATAGAAATAAGAACAGTGCTAAAACAGAATAATTTGTATTAGCCTAAAGTAGATGATAATTTCTACAACTGTAATAATTAGAAATATATTGTTAAAACCAGAGGAAGCATATTCCAAAAACCTTTATATATGAAAGTATTTCAGATAGTCACCTTGCCTGTGTTTAGTATCCTATTTATAATAAGCTTTAAGGAGGGAAAAATAAGGAAAAATTATTCTGCTCCAAAATTTTCAGTTTTGCTTGGTTTCCCTGAAGCCTGGTTAAAATTCATTCTCACATAAAATGTCCAGTTAGGATTAGAATTACGTTTCCTTTGTGTTAAAAACCAGCAGAAAGGTTAAATTTGGAATTTTTATGGATAGTGGAAGTCTTCCATTTTAGCTTAGTTTTACTCTTAGCAAATATTTAGGGAAAAATTATGCTGACCCAATATCTGCGTTTAGTGTTAAATTTCCTTGACTTCTCAGCTAAAACTGGCAAACAAATTCAGGGTGATTTTTAATGACTAGTGGGAATTTTACATTCTATTTTTTACTAGATTTTTTTATTGAAAAGAAAAATAGGGAAGATTTATTCTGTACCAAATTACACAGTTGGTTTAGGGTTTTCTTGACCCCAGTGCTTAAAAACTAGCAGAATGGGTGATACACACCCTTATGTTTCTGATTTAACATACTCCTGCAGAGAAAAAAGATTTCAGTCCTAGAAAAATAATTACGGAAAAATACATAAGGACCCAATATATGCAGTTGGCTGCCTTGAAGGTTCTGCCAAAACTAGCAGGTAGGTTAGAGTCAGGATAATTTCTTTATGGATAGTGCATTTCTTATATTTCTTAATTTCCTTGGTTTTGGTTGTTGAGAATAATTCATAGAAAATAAATTCGTTTTATCTTATTTTAAATTTTGTATTTATATGTTTTATTCTATGGCTGTTCACCGCCCTGAGTCCTTCGGGAGTAGGGCGGTATATAAATTCAATAAAATAAGAAATAAATAAATAAATATATTGTGACAATACCAATGAAGAAGAAAAATAACAGCTCTTAAAAGAAACCAGCATGGCTATATAAAGAACTCTCTGACAAATTGAATGACAAAAATGGACAAATATAAAAAGTGGAAAGAGGGGCACATAACTAAGGCAGAATATCAGCAAATAGCCCGAGCCTGCAAAGTTGAAGTGAGGAAAGCTAAGGCTCACAATGAACAAAGGCTTGCGATAAAAGTAAAAAATAACAAAAAAAAAAACTTCTTCCAATATGTTAAAAACAAGAAAAAAGTCAAGGAAACAATTGGCCCATTGCTGGGAGAAAGTGACAAGAAGATGGCAAGCAAGAGAAAACAGAACTATTTACTTCGGAGTATTTTTCGGAGTATAAGATACACCAGAATATAAGATGCACCTTAATTTTTGAGGAAGAAAACAAGAAAAAAAGAATTCTACCTCTGCCTACCAGCATCAGGATCAGCCGCATCCTCACTTCCACTTGATTTTGATAACGAGCAGCACAGATCTTTTTATCCGTTTAAAACAAACCCTATCACTCTACGCGCATTTAACTGGAATGAGTGGGGTGGGGGATGATTTTCATGGGGGCAGAAGAGGGACTTGGCATCGAAGGCTCCACTCCCGAGACTCCCCCATCTTCCTACCTATAGCGTTGAAAGCTTGGCTTTCTTCCTTCTTTGGCCTGGATTATGGTACCTTTCTATTTTGTAGTATTTTGTGGTATCCCTTAATGATTATAGACCAGTAGCTTTAACATCTGTTGTCATTACTACTTGATAAAATAGAAAAATGTGGGTTATTATTATTATTATAATTATTATTATAATTTATTTTGTATACCACCCTTCTCCCGAAGGACTCGGGGTGGTGAACAGCCAGCAGATAAAATACAGAAAATACAAAAATTAAAACAATATTAAAAACCAATTAAATTAATTTGGTTAAAACACCCCCATATTAAAAAACCCATAATTTAGCAATTTAAAATTAAAACAATTTTAAAAATATGGTCAGGTCAGCCCAGCTTGATGAAACAAAAATGTCTTTAAGGCACGGCGGAAAGTGCGCAGATCCGGGATCCACCGTATCTCCAGGGGCAACTCATTCCAGAGGGTCGGTGCCCCCACAGAGAAGGCTCTCCCCCTGGGGGCCGCCAGCTGACATTGTTTGGCCGACGGAACACTGAGGAGGCCCTCTCTGTGGGAGCGTACTGGTCGGTGGGAGGCTACTGGCGGCAGAAGGCGGTCTCGTAAATACCCGGGCCCTAAGCCATGGAGCACTCTAAAGGTGGTAACCAATACCTTGAAGCGCACCCGGAAGACCACTGGGAGCCAGTGCAGCTCACACAGGAGATGTGTTACATGGGAGCATCGAGTCACCCCCATCACCACCCGCGTGGCCGCATTCTGGACCAGTTGGAGCCTCCGGGTGTTCCTCAAGTGGAGCCCCATGTAGAGAGCATTACAGTAGTCCAAGCAGGACGTGACAAGGGCATGAGTGACCATGCGCAAGGCATCCCGATCCAGAAAGGGACGCGACTGATGGATCAGGCGAACCTGATAAAAAGCCCCCCTGGCCACGGCCGTCATATGCTCTTCCAAAGACAGCCGTGTAACCAGGAGGACACCCAAGTTGCAAACCCTCTCTGTGGGGGCCAACGACTCACCCCCAAAAGTCAGCGATGGTACCAACTGACTATGTTGGGATGCCGGAAGCCACAGCCACTCGGTCTTGGACGGGTTGAGCCTGAGCCTGTTTCTCCCCATCCAGATCCGCACGGCCTCCAGGCACCAGGACATCACATCAAGGGCATCGTTGGGGTGGTCCGGGCTGAAGATGTACAGCTGAGTATCATCAGCGTACAGATGACACTTCACCCCGAAACCACGGATGATTTCACCCAGCGGCTTCACATAAATGTTGAACAGAAGCGAGAGAACCGACCCTTGCGGCACTCCACACACAAGATGCCTCAAGATCGATCTCTGCCCCCCTGTCAACACGAACTGCGACCGGTCGGAGAGAAAGGAGGAGAACCACCGCAACACGGTGCCCCCTATCCCCAACCCCTCCAGTCGGCGCAGCATGATACCATGGTCGATTGTATCAAAAGCTGCTGAGAGATCTAATAGAACCAGGACAGATGAACAAGCCCTGTCCCGAGCCCTCCAGAGATCATCCACCAACGCGACCAATGCCGTTTCCCTGCTGTGCCCAGGCCTGAAACCCGACTGGAACGGATCTAGATAAACCGTTTCCTCCAGGAACCGGGGAAACTGTCGCGCCAACACACTCTCAACAACCTTCGCCACAAAACGAAGGTTGGAGACAGGACGATAATTTGCTAATACAACTGGGTCCAGGGAAGGCTTCTTGAGGAGGGGCCTCACCACTGCCTCCTTCAAGGCGGCGGGGAAGTTACCCTCACTCAGAGAAGCATTGATAATCCCCTGGAGCCAGCCTCGTGTAACCTCCCGGGAGGCCAGTACCAACCAGGAGGGACACGGGTCCAGTAAATATATGGCCGCACTAAGCCTGCCCAGAATCCTGTCCACATGGGAGCCACAGGGTCAAACTCCTCCTAAGTGACATTCTCAAGGCCCGCCTCCATCACCCCGCCTGAAACTACCCAGTCAGAGTCCAATCCTTCCCGAATCTGAGCGATTTTGTCATACAGATATTGCATAAAGTCCTCAGCTCTTCCGTGTAAGGGATCATCCCTCGCTCCCTGATGGAGTAGGGAGTGGGTCACCCTAAACAGGGTGGCTGGGCGATTATCTGATGATGCGATAAGAGCGGAGAAATACTCAGATTTTGCCGCTTTTATCACCACTAGGTAGGTCTTAATATGAGACCTCACCATTGTCTGGTAGGATTCGGATCGGCTGGCCCTCCAACTGCTCTCTAGGCATCTTTTCCGGCGCTTCATTTCCCTGAGCTCCTCAGAGAACCAGGGAGCCACATGGGATCGGCACCGGGTCAGAGGCCGCAAAGGCACGACGCGATCCAAGGCTCCGGCAGCCGCCCTATCCCAGGCGGCTACCAGGTCCTTGGTCGAATCATGAGCCAGAACCTCAGGAAATGGCCCATGTCTCCGGAGAAGGGCGGCATATAAATCAAATTAAAAAAAAAAAAAAAAAAGCTCCCTCTGAAATCCATCCGGATCCATCAGGCGCCTGGGGCGGAACCACCTGACCGGTTCCGCCTCCCTGCGGCAGGGGGCAGCAGTACAGAAATCCAGTCGGAGGAGCAAATGATCAGACCATGACAAGGGTTCGATGACTACATCCCCTATATCTAGATCATTCAGCCACTGACCTGAGACAAAAATCAGGTCCAGAGTGTGTCCCCCTGTGTGCGTCGGGCCATGAACTACCTGGGTCAGGTTCATAGCCATCATGGAAGCCATGAACTCCCGAGCCGCTTCTGACGTGTCGCCGATGGATGGCAGGTTAAAATCCCCCATAACCATAAGTCTGGGGGTATCCACCGCCACCCCGGCTATCACATCGAGCAGCTCGGGCAGGGTCGCTGCTACGTGGCAGGGAGCCAGGTACGCAGTCAGCAGGCCCATCTGAACCCCACGACTCTACAAGGAGGGACTCACATCCGTCTATCTGAGGAACAGTGGCCTCCCTCGGACTCAGATCTTCTTTAATAATAACCGCCACCCCACTGCTCCTACCCAATGGTGAAAAAAGTAAGATTCTACATTTAGGCAAGAAAAATAAAATGCACAGGTACAGTATATGTGGTACCTTGCTCAATAGTGGTGAGTGTGAGAGGGATCTTGGAGTCCTAGTGGACAATCACTTAAATATGAACCAGAAGTGTGCTGCAGCTGCCAAAAAAGCTAACACAGTTCTAGGCTGCATAAACAGAGGCGTAGAACCAAGATCACGTGAAGTGTTAATACCACTTTATAATGCCTTGGTAAGGCCACACTTGGAATACTGCATCCAATTTTGGTCGCCACAATGTAAAAAAGATGTTGAGACTCTAGAAAGAGAGCAGAGAAGAGCAACAGATGATTAGGGGACGGAGGATAAAACATATAAAGAATGGCTGCTGGAATTGGATATATCTAGTCTTATGAAAAGAAGGACCAGGGTGACATAGCAGTGTTCCAATATCTCAGGGGTTGCCACAAAGAAGAGGGAGTCAGACTATTCTCCAAAGCCCCTTAGGGCAGGACAAGAAGCAATGGGTGGAAACTAATCAAGGAGAGAAGCAACTTAGAACTAAGGAGAAATTTCTTGACGGTTAGAACAATTAATCAGTGGAACAACTTGCCTCCAGAAATTGTAAATGCTCCAGCACTGGAGTTTTTAAAAAGAGCTTAGATACCATTTGTCTGAAGTGGTGTAGGATTTCCTGCCTAAGCAAGGGGTTGGACGATAAAACCTCCAAGGTCCCTTCCAACTCTTGTTATTCTATTCGTAACCAAATATATTCCCTTAGGCCTATTATTAAGCTTCCATGTGCTAAAAACTAGGAAGATGGTTAAATTTAGGATGATTTTTTTAAAAAAGAATACTAGAGTCCTATATTTTTATTTTGGGTGAGTTTTATTCCTGGAAACAAAATTTGAGCAAAATATAATCAACAATAATCTGCAACTGACGTTAGGTAAATTTTGCAGTTTATGATAAAAGTTACTTGAGGGTTAGATTCTGGATAATTTTTTACATAGTGTAAGTCTTGCATTTCTGTTTCACGTCAGTTTTTCTCCTTGAGAAACTATTAGAATAAAATTTGTTGAGCCTCAATATGTAAAGTAGGGGTTTCATTGAAGTCTGGACTAAAAATTAATTGGACCGTTAGATTCAAAGGTTTTTTTTTCCCCCAGTAACAATTTAATTTTTTCCTTTTTTGTCATTTCAACTCCCAGACAAATTTTTTGGAAAAATAAATCACAATTTATATTCTCCAATTATGGTCGATGTTAAGTTCCTATGAATGAAAAGTATTTCCATTGGTAAACCTTCATTAACTTGGTGGTTCACTGAGAAGCTATGCTGATAAAACTGAATTTAGAGCCTTGTTAAAAATAATTACTGGTTTATGTTTGGCTAAAAGGCTACCCTCCTTATTTCTAGTTAATCCTATTCACTTAGAGGACCTGTATTGGGCTTTCCCCTTAAATGCTTGTAGGAAAGGATATGAAATTAAAACAGCATTAAGGCAGTAAATAATTGTTAGAGATAAATAATGAAATGTTTACACATGCATTATGGCAATAATGTGTTGATATCTTGAAGGCAGGATATTTTGAACTTTCTTTTATAGTAAAATATTGAAGAACACTTACCATGGTTTGATTTAATATCCTTTACTTTGCATTTTCTTGGCATATCTAGAAGTGAGTATTAAAAAAGATACAATACAGGTTCCCTTTTGAGGAAAATATATTTGAAATATTAGATTACGTTTTCTTTTTGAAAAAGTTTCTACAATACTTAGTTATATGCTATAATTTGTAATTTCCTTACTCATTCAAATGATTTTTATGTTAGCTGTTTAACTTACAGACCAGAATTCTAGAATTGCATGAAAAATTACAAAATTATGTCTGGGTGTTTGTTAAACCATGGTGTTATTGTTTAGATAACAATTGTTGTTTTTAATCATTTAGTTGTGTCTGACTTTTGGTGACTTTATAGGCATGTGCTCTCCATACTACCCTTTCAGGCATAGCTTCTTTCAATTGTTGTATGTTCAACTTTTCATCAGATTTGATGTTATCAAGCCAGTGTGTTCTTTGCTTGCCCCTTCTTCTTTGTCCACACATAACATGGTCAAAGTAAATCAGATGTAGTCTTATGACTTTAGTTTATAGCAGGGTGGATTTGATTTAAATCAATCTGATTTAAATCACGATTTAAATCACAATTTAAATCACTAGTCAGTAAGGCTTGATTTAAATCATAGTTTTCTACATAAAGACTAATTCTTGCTGGTATAACTTTAATATGCAAGTAGATGAAGATTTTTAGAATAACAACTTTTCATATTAGTTTTTTTTATCCCCAGTTTAATAGGTTAATCATTCATATTTGGACAACTTTTCTGTTGTACTTAGGAAGGAGAAAAATAATCATTACCTTAATAATAACAATTTAAATAGATTTTTCAACTGAAACAATAACATTACAGCATATGTTATTTGCTTAAACAAACATCCATGTTTGTTAACTAATTTGGCTAAACAAAATATATATATTTTAAGAAACTTAGACTGTCAGCCCAGCCTACACATGAAAAACTTAAATACTGTCCTCTGTAGCTCACTCGTCATCTTCAACTTCTTTGTTCATAATCTGGAAAAGAAAAACAAGCTTATCGGGTCCCA
Organism: Pituophis catenifer annectens; assembly: GCF_029215685.1. NCBI lineage: Eukaryota > Metazoa > Chordata > Lepidosauria > Squamata > Colubridae > Pituophis > Pituophis catenifer. The sequence goes on from NW_027256888.1 coordinate 37,861,126, forward strand.
AACGATTTCTCAATTTAGAATGAATGAGTCCAAAGGAAGAGAATATTCTTTCAACACCTGCAGAAGAAGCTACTGCTGTTAAAAGTGAAATATTACTTGATCTAAATCCATGTGACTTAAGTGACTTCCACCAGTTCACTGGTGTGACTTTCTTTAAAATATCTTCAGCAAACATGTATTTCTTGAATGGTTCCCCCTTAGCTTTGAAGTTTATTATAGTTGGCATTACAGATGGATGATTGCTGGATACCCATGTCATAGCTAACTCCTCTTCCTCAGCCCTTAAGTTTTGACCCTGATACTGGATATTGACAATATTTGCCAAAAAATGAGCTGGAGACAGTACTTGTCCCATTCATTTTTTTAATGCTTGTAATTTAATTCTGTCCATGTGTAGTTCTGTTTTTAAGTGTTCACTCAGTTCCTTCCAAATTTCAACAGCATCAGCAATAAAACAGCTATTTTTCTGTATTTTGTTTAAAGCTTCAGAGATGGGTTTCAGAATGTTCAGCATATGTTCAACATTTCCCTTAAGCCCAATGTTGAGGATTTTGGCCATGACAGTGCCATCTATTTTATCTCAATTTTCTTCACAAACTGTCATCAGAATAGGCCAGTTCTTGATATACTGCTCAAAACAGTCCACCACAGAGTTCCATCTAACATCTTGTGGGAACGTTAGCTTGGTTCCACCCATCCTTTTCAGAGCTGCTGCAGCAAAATGATTGTTACGGAAGTATTTAGCAATTTCAACAACATTAGTCTTTATTTCTGGAACACTTAAGTCTCTGGCTAAGAGGTGCAGCAAATGAGCACTGCAACCATATGTTATTAGCTTTGTATTCCCTTCCTGCTCTTCTAAATTTCTTCTCATCTTGGATACATTTGCAGCATTGTCTGTGACCAAACTGCGTACTAGACATTTGAATTTTTGTTCACATGTTATTATAGCTTTTACTGCCACTTCTTGTAAGTATTCTGCTGTGTGTGCATTTCCTGACGTGTCAATTGTTTGTGCAAGGAAGACTTTCCCTTCTTCTGTTGTTATACAAGCACATACAATAGGATCATTGTGGACATTACTCCACCCATCAATACTTAGGTTAACAATTCTACCCTCCAGAGCTGTTGCACTTTGCTTCATTTCTCTGTCATACACTTTATCCACTTTATGCAGTTTCCCTGCAACATCTGCTCTGCTGGGTGGACTGTATCCTGGTCTCAGTGACTGAACCATATTAATGAAATGTGGGTTCACAGTCAGACGGAAAGAAGAGTTCGTTGTATAAACAAACTGTGCAATTTTTTCCTCAATTAACTCTTTTTCTAATCTGCTAGTTTTTATCACAAACTTATCTATGATGGTTCCAGGAGGAAAGGGTTTTTTCTTTTTTTTAGGTGACAGTGATATGTGGCTGTGGGTGTCTGATGATGATGATGCTAATGAAGCACTATCCTGGATGGATAACTCTGAAACTGTAGAACAGGAGGATGGTGATCTTGAAGGTGGATAGTTTCCAGAATCCATGAATTCCCCTAAACAAAAAAGTCAATGCTGTTATATTATTGTTTATACAATTTCTGCTTATTGTACACAGCACTGCCCCAAAAGGAATATTTGCTTTTCTTCATAACTTAAGGTGACCAGATTTTAACATTGGTAAAGAGGGACATTGTGGGTGTGGCTTATTTCATGGGCGTGGCTAGCTGGTCACGTGACTGGGTGGGCGTGGCTAGCTGGTCATGTGACCTGGTGGCCATGGCTATGTGTATAGGGTAAGGTGAACAGATTTTAACATTGGTAAGAGGGACACCATTGTGGGCATGGCTTATTGTGTGGGCGTGGCTTGGAGGCCATGTGACTGGGTGGGCGTGGCTAGCTGGTTATGTGACCGGGTGGCCATGGCTATGTGTATAGGGACTACTCAGAGGGCTGGAAAGTCATTTCTGACAGGTCCTCACACTTATGACCATCCTCACATTTATGCCCGTGCAGCATTCTTAACAACCATGTCACTCATTTCACAACTGCTTCTCTTCACCATGGTGACAAGATAGGGCAAAAAACGTAAAATGTGAGGACAGTCGTAAGTTCGAGGATTGGTCAAAAGTGCGAGGACCAGTCAAAAATAACTTTTTCAGCCCTCTGAGTAGTCCATATGCACAAAAGGACTAACCAGAGGGCTGAAAAAAGTCATTTCTGACAGGTCCTCGCACTTTTGACTGGTCCTCACACTTATGACCATCCTCACATTTATGCCCGTGCAGCATTCTTAACAACCATGTCACTCATTTCACAACTGCTTCTCTTCACCATGATGACAAGATAGGGCAAAAATGTAAAATGTGAGGACAGTCGTAAGTTCGAGGACTGGTCAAAAGTGTGAGGACCAGTCAAAAATAACTTTTTCAGCCCTCTGAGTAGTCCATATGCATAAAAGGATACAGTAATAGAGAGGGATGAGGGAAGGGAAGGGAAATTAGAGTAGGAGTGACGGTAAGAGAGGGAGGAAGAGAGGAGGAGAAGGAGAAAGGAAGAGGAAATAGGGAGGAGAAGAAGAGGGTGGTGGGAAGAGAAAGTAAGAAGGAAAGAAAAGAGAGGTGGTAGGTTTGAGGAGAAAGATTGCTGTACAATAAAAAAGATGAAAGGGAAGAAAGCCAACCCCAAACAAATATAAAGATATTAAGATAAAGAATGAATTGTTAAACTTTAAAGAATAAAAGAGAACAAATATGAATAAATAGCAATAATTAGAAACACACATACAAACATACAATGTATTTTCTTTGAACAGAATATTTGGCTGGTTCACAAATTTAAACAGTTGTTTAGTCATTTCAATTAAATTTACAATTTCTATATTTCCTTTTTGCCATATTTATTCCTCATCTATTTTTTTAAAAAACAATATTACCCTTCATCCTCATCTCTAATCTTAATCAAATTCAATTTTTCCCTTCTATTCTATATTATACCCCTTCCTATTGTCATCTATTTTTATATCCATCCTCACATTGGCTAATTATGTAATTATGTAATACAGTTGTTTAATACAAATTCAACATTTTAATATAAATCAATTAGTTATATAACTATCTTTTTTGTATATTAATCAATATGAACATGAATATTCCAATTATTTCCAGTATACAATTAATAGTATCTCAATTATTACAATTCCCTAGTTAAAAAGAGCTTTTTTTTCTTTTGTGTTTTAAAATCTTGAACTCTCCTCTTTTGCCCTAAATAATTTCCCATTGTTTGCACCTACCTTTTTTGGTGAGGAAAAGGAAAATAAATCTGCTGCCTATTTTTCCAACGTTGCAAGCAAACAGCAAAGCCAACAGCCTGTTTTACTTTCAGTTTCGTTTTGAGCTTGGTTTGCACAAAGAGAAAAAAAAATTGCTGAGCAATTTAGCAAGAGCAGAGCCCTGCGCAAATCAGCTGAGAGGGGGAAGCCGAGCTAATCAACGTAGGGCAGCCCTTTGAAGCCCCACGGCTAGACTTTAAACAGGTTTTTTCCCTCTAGCCATCAGCTGGGACTCAGGAGGCAGCCGGGACTCAGGAGGCAGAATGAAAAATCGGGACTTTTTTAAAACACCGCAGGACACGGGACAAATTGCTCAAAAGTGGGACTGTCCCACCAAAAGCGGGACGTCTGGTCACCTTATCATAACTGTACCAAATGACAGTAACATGCAGTAATAATAAGAAATATAATTTTGCTCAAACATGACAGTTCAAGGCAGCCTTTAGAAATATGATTCAATAAAAATGTTTACCAACCTGAAGATCCTGCCTGTTCAAATGTGTTTCTTTGGTCATCTTCATCACAGCACTTCTCATGATGTTGCCTCATTCGGGCCACCAGGCCTTGCATTTCTTTGTTGCAGTGTTTGCAGTTTGCACGCATGCCTGCCTTATCGATAGGTAAAGGAACTTTATTAAAATATTGCCAAACTGGGTCTCTTTTACGGCCTGCTGCCATTATAGGTTTTTTCCTCCAAGGAAAGAATGTGATAAACCTCAGGTCATACACACAAAAAGATCCAAAGACTTGTCTGTCTGTGACTGTGCAGTATTGTGCTCAGAAAGTTTCACTTCCATTTTGTACTGCTTGTCTGCTTGCCCCTTCCTCCTCACACTTAGTTTCACTTTCTTCTGTGCAGATCTATTCCACTCCAAACAATCAGAAAAATATTGTTTCTATTCTATTCACTGAACTTCTTGAAACTTAGCACTGAAGGGGTTGATTCTGTATTCATAGGTTTGTAGAACAATAGGATTAAGGTCTTTTTCTCAACTCTGTTCATGTTATAACATTTTTGCTGTGAAGAAGAGGCATGTGATCTCTGTTGAGTCAAATTCAGTTTTGAGAACTGCAAAAGTAAACCAAGCATCTGTGATAATAACTTGTAGGCAGAGAAACTGCCCAATAATCTTACAAAAACCTCTGGAAGAGCATGACATTGTGAATGGATTAATGGAATTTATTTACCAAAAAAATTAAACATATACAGCCTTATTCTACATAATTAAAAAACTAATCTTTATTTCATGATGGAATAACCTTTGGATGGTAATATATTTTCCTCAAAAAGCATTTTATTTAAAAAAATCCGATTTAAATAAAAAAAATCTGATTTTTTTAAAAAAAAAATTAAAAAATCATTGATTTTTATCCACCCTGGTTTCTAGTGATGTGTCTGATTTTATACCCCTCTCTGTTAGTTACTTTGGCTGTCAATGTTATACACAATAATTTACGCCAGCACCACAGTTCAAAGAAATCAATTCTTCTAACAGCCATTCTTAGTCTCCAACTCTTACTCCCATACATCATTGTAGGGAGGATTGTTGTTCTAACTAGCCTGCTTTTGTATTTATATCAGCATCCCTGCTTTTCCAGATCTTATTCATGCTAGCCATTCCAATGCGGCTTAAGGTTATCTTGCATTTGATTTCAGAAGTAGAACTGCCCTCGTGAACAATTTTTGATCCAAGGAAGATAAATTCTTGAACTAATTCAATTTCTTCCTTGTTGATTTTAAATGTCTCATGTCCCATCTGCAGCTGTTTTTATTATCTTTGTTTTCCTAATGTTAAGACTTAGTCCTACCTTTTCAATTTCGTCCTTGATTTTTATATACCTCTCTGATTCATTTTTGACCTCAAATTATTTATAGTTCTTCCACCAATCTTCACTCAACATCAGGCACTTCCAGATCTAATTTCTGCATGATCACTTCAGCATACAGTTTGAACAAAAAAGGTGAAAAATACATCCCTGTCTAACTCCCTGAACCAATCTGTGTTGCCATAAAGTGTTCTTGCTGTTGGCTCCTGATCAATCAGGTGGGTTGGAACACCAAGATCATGCAAAGCTGCCCATAACTTATTGTATTTTACACAGTCAAAAACTTTTCTGTAATCGATAAAATACATATATAGATTCTTTTGATATTTACATGCCTTTTCCATAATCCATCTAATATTGGCAATGTGATCTTAAACCACCCCTTTCTAGAGCCAGCTTGTACATTGGGTAACTCTTGATCAATGACATTCCATACCTCTGTTTTATAATTTTTAACAGAATCTTTCTCACATAAAAAAATCATTGCAATTGTGCGATAGTTGGAGCAGTTTCTAACATCACCTTTTTTTTCTAATGGAATAAAAACAGATATTTTCTAGGCCTGAGGCCATTGACATGTAGTCCATATCACTTAACACAGGGCAGTAATGTTAACTGGCACTGGTCTTAGTAATTCCGCAGGTATTCCATCAATACCTGGGGCTTTCCACTTTGGCAATTTCTCCATGGCCCATTCTACATCTTTCAAGACGTTTAGTTCTTTATTAATTGGGCTGTCATTGTTGTCATCTTGATGGTAAGTCAAACTGCTATAGAGTCCTTCCATATATTATTTCCATCTGTTCCTGATCTTCTGCTGGTCACTTAATACATTCCCATTGTAGTCTTTAACAGTTCCTTGCCATGCTGAAAGAAATAAGAATTAGATGTAGTTAAACAGATTAATGATCCATAATGCTTGTTAGAGTTTATGTTGCCAAATTAAATTTGAATTTTATATCCTTTGTATTTTAGGGTGCATAAAATTGGTCCCTAATGGTAAGGAATTCTGTGCCAAATCGATCAAATGATCAAGATATTTTGGATGTTTGGCCTATTGCATGAAGTTTTAGGCTATCCCATTTTAAATACCAGGCCAAGAGAAAGTTGAGAAAGTAGGTTGAAGGGGAAATGAATCTGCCTCTGCAAATAAAGAAAGTGGGCAAATATTAGTCATGTTGAAAGTAATAGTATCTGCTCTATCCAAGAAACTTATCCTGAACCTTCATTAATATTAATTCAAACACTAAATAATTCTAGGTGATTTCTTTCCTTTGAATACTATTGTTCTGTAAATATGAAAGAGTTGCCAAAAGAATATGGAATATATCTGTATAAACTCTGCTAAGAGTTTGGCTATATACGTATTTCAGATTTTCTTTATCCTTTCAGATTCTTTATTTTAGCACTGCTTACTGACTAATACATTAAAATATTGTTGAATGTCAAAATATTTCTTAAAATCAAAGAACAATAATTGGCCACTTTGAGGTCTTAGACTTTAACAATTACAATTACTATGATTTTCTCAAGAAAACCATCAAATGCAGTATGAGCATTTCAAAAGCTACTTTATAGCCAGATTTATGGGTATCTCCATTTTAAAGGGATTTTTTTCCCCTTAACATTGTTATAATAAAATATTGGTAAAATTAAAATGAAAACATTCAGCCAAAAATAACAATGACAAAAAGCTAATAGTTCAATAACCTTTCACCTTATTCTCCAGTAAAAACTAGATAGTTTTGAAAGAATAAAATTTTCTGCTCTTACATCTTTCAAAAGATTTCTCAATTTAGTATCTTTGTCTGAATGCACTATTGACATGAATCTTGCTGTCACTAAGCCATTAAGAACACTCTGAAATAGTATCCTTGGTTTTTAAAGAATACAGAGTTTTGACTTGAAGGCACATCAACCTTCTTCCCTCATCCTAGCTCAAGGAGTCCTATTGTCAGACGCAGTGGCCATGAAAGCAGCAATTTTACAGCACAAAAACTCCAATAACATTTACTGCGGTTGGCTGAAATTGAAATGCACACAGACATTGCTCAGTCTTTTTTTAAGCACCAGTTTCCCTTGGCTTCTTGACAGTTTGTGCATTTCAAAGAGACAAATCCTTTAAGAGGAAAGAGTTTTCCTTATAACTTGCTGTGGGGTAAACGGACCATTCAGGCATAGTTTATTGCATTACATAGTTGACTGTGTGCTGCCAAATGAAACACCATAATTGGCAGAATTATTTTGATCATTGGAATTCATAAATATCAGATAACTTTATAAGCCGGAAGAAAAGGATTTGAAAATATATAATTTATCACAAAATGGTGCCCTGTTAGTAAAAACAATGTAGCCATTTTTTTTCTTCTATGACAAATTAATAGCTGCTTAAAAAATAAGGGGAATTCATTGATTTAGAATGTATTGAACATATTTAATCGTAAACTTTTAAAAGTGCAGTAATTTCTGAAAAATATTAATAAAATCTACTTCCTTTTTTCCTTCCCTTATGAATCCTTGTTTCTGCTTTTCTGACTAATTGCTTAGCCATAGGTTAATATAAAACACTACATACTTTAATGCAAAAATTGCTTAATTTTAATCAGGATCTTAACTATATATGTTGTCCTCATTTAGTAACTATAATTAGGCCCTGCAACTTGATCATTAAACAGAACATTTTCTAGATGAAACTACAATTTTACTTATGGTCTTACTTCGCTTTCCTTTTATTACAAACCTGTGAAGGTTATAAATGTGAGGATTGGTTGTAAAGTTACTTTTTAAATACCATTTTAAGTTTGAATGGTTTTTAAAAAGGCAGTTCCTAAATGAATATTTTCTGTAGTTACCTCATCTTTTTAAACTAACAAAAAACAAGAGTCTGATCAAATCTGCCTACAGATTCCTTGCATTTAACTCACTTAACTCTAGCATAGAAAATGGTATTATATTTTAAAATTTATTTTAATTCGTTTTAAAATTATTTTGATATTTTATTATATTAATCTCTCTCTCTTTGCTTTCTGTTTTTATACCCAACACATTTCCATTTTTGTTTTCAAAAGAAAGTAGTAATGCTTTGGATGCTATTTAGATAAATTCATAGTTGCTTGTTGTTCATGTCTCATAAATTGAAGTACAGCATTTAATAGAAATTAAAATATATCACTTGAAATAGTGCATACGAAGCTAGCGTGGAATTTAATTTTATAAAATAATGTGTACTTTTTTAAAAAAAAGTTTTAATTTTATAAAAGAATGTACTTTTTTTTTTAAAAAAAAAGTCAGCTTTCTAATAATTAAGGATCTATGGAATCCTCCTTATTGTATGAAAGACATCCTATAGACACACATTGCATGCTAGTAAGAAATTGTCTTTTATATTTCATGTCATCAATGTGATTGAATTATTTAAAGAGTTCAGTTGACACATTTGATTTTAATGTTACCAAGAGTTATTGTTATGCTGTCTGAATATAAAATAGCATGTTTTGTTTATTATTGAATAAAACTGCAGCATGTGACTCATACAATTGCTTCAGATAGCTGTCAGTATAGTTTGCCAAAATATTAAAATGATGGGTTTTTATTTGTATAAATTGAGTGCTTTATCAGAAATATATCCAGTGTCTGCATATATTATTTTTAACTGTGTTTGCTCACTGACTCTTAATATACTCACAAACATTTTCTGTACCAATTTTAAATGATATCTAAGATAATTTTACTTTTCTCGGTTGTTTAGGAATAGCTTCAGCTCTACAAAGTTAGAAAAAGATAAGAATAAAAATAACCTTGAAACTCATAGCCACCATGTGCCTGTAGCGAAAATGCTTCAGAAAACAAGTGAAGCACTTCTAATGAATTGTGCTTTTGATTCTTTGAATCTGCACAGCATCTCCATCACGTTTTTACAGTTGGACTCTTGCTGTAATTGCTACTGGGATGAAGTGCACAACATGGGGTGTTGAAACTAAGTACTTACATTGTTGTGCTTCCCAAATATATATGACATAGTAGGAACAACAGACTATATAAATTTCACACTTGTATATCTTCATATTCTTCACTTATTTGCGATATACTGCTGATTTGTCAGCAGGCACTCTAGGAAGAGGTGATAAAACCAACAAATCTTAAATGTGTTTCTGAAAGCTGCTACATAACCTTTGAGTACAAAAGTCTTGTTGTAATGCTACAAGAGCATAATATTAGGTACAAATCTTGAATTGTATATATTAGAATGATGACGATATTCTCAATAGGACAAATTTGTGCTAAAAATAATTTGCAGCTCTTTATAAAATTCTGAATTTTTTTTAAGCTACCATTTGATTACTAACTTTGGAAGCCTCACTGATTTAATTCAGAATAATTAAAATATTGCAATACAATAAAATGAAATGTAATCTCCAGGAATTAATTTAAACAAAACTTGACTAATGTAATATGTAATGAGCATACAAAATAGGATAGACAAAAATATAAAACAAATTATATTAATGTTATTCAGTTGAATTACTTAGAATTACTGTTTTAAAGAGCGAGCCAATAGTTACCTTTCTCTAGTGATTATTCAAAACATATAATACAACAATTGTGTATATGTGTGTTAAATAAATAGACAAACATATGTGTTGTACTTTTGTACAAAATTGTGCCAAAGTAAGACAAAGAAATAAAGCCATGAGATTAAAAAATTTGAAAGGAAAGCTATCTTAATGTAATTTAGATCAACACCTTTTATTTTATCTCTCTGTGCCTTCCTATCTTTGCAAACCATATCTCCATGTGCTGTTTCATATATTGCTTTTCCTCATTTCTTTGTTTGACAATCTCACCAACTCATTTTCCCCCTTAAAAGAGGGCCTTACACATTGAATACAGCTATTTTTGGCTTCCCAAAGCCCTGCCCTGCGTGTCCCGGTTTTGCAAAGAACAGGCCAGTTTTTTGCAAAAACGGACCATGCAGAGATTATGGAAGGTCTGCAGAGTGTTCCTGGGGGCTGGGGAGGGCAAAAACGCCCCATTTTTGTTAAAAATGGGCTGTTTTTGGCCTCCAAAACCCCCCACACATCACTTTTTGCCCTCTGCAGCCCCCAGGAGCACTCTGCAGGCCTCCCAATTTTGCGAAAAATGGGACACGCAGAGGGTTTGGGAGGCCAGCAGAGTGCTCCTGGGGGCCGGGGAAGGCAAAAGCTTTTTTTTCTTGCTTTCCTCTTTGAAATCTTGGTGCGCCTTATACACTGGTGCGTCTTATAGTCTGAAAAATACAGTATCTCACCCAAAAAAACCTTTTCCTCTATAGATTATATAGATTAGGAATATTGCACAATATTCTACTCCTGGTTCTAAAATTATCACCACTCATTGGGTCATAACATGCAATTTTGAGAATTTTGTATGTGCCACAAAATTGTAGATGCTCCAGGGATATGAATACATACAGAATGTATAGGTAATTATAAAGTACTGCTCTATATACTTGCAGTTAAAGCCATCCATGGATAAGCTGAACCCAATTTTGGGGTGTGTTTTGGAACCTAAAATTCTTGGTTTATCTGCAAGTATGTGTGGTATACAGTATGTAAACACATATTTCAGTTTGTTTGTTTTTACTATGTACAAATAATTCTAACAGTATCTTAAGAAATTGTATATTAGAATATAGTGCCATGGGAAATTGATGTTTTACAAGGAAATTTGGGGTTGAATGCTGGATGCAGACCAGCAAAATCTATTTAGAGGAAGGAGAGATTGTTGAAATGACTCACGATTCCGGACCTTCGTACCTCAGGAGTAGACCGCAGGAGCTGTTGTTTACCTAGTATCTTATGAGTTAGGTGTTAATGTTCCTCATTGTCCTAGTCTGCCACCAGCTCCACTGGCAGCTGGCGGGCCACAAAATTGTTTATCTAGTGTCTTATGAGTTAGGTGGCTGAGAGTCGAAAAATATCATTAAGCTCATACTCATAACACAGCCTTTTAAGAACATAAAGTTCACCTGAGCCCCATTTAATCCTGTCTTTAGATTATTACTATTTTTTTTTTGTACTAGAAATAATTAAGACTTTTCAGATTAGCAAGGTTTTACTGAATTCTTCAGGTAAATTGCTTTCTCCTTGGAGTACGATATTTTAAATATGACTTTAAAAGCTCTGGAAAATATTTTTTGGATTAAACAGCAAAGGGGTCCTTAGAATATGGATTTTGGATTTTGGATTAAGCCTTGACAGACATAATTGAAATTACATGTAGTCCTCAATTTGCAATTATTCATTTAGTGACCATTCAGTGGCATTGAAAAAAATTGCATCCAATCCTTCCACTTAAACAATTGCAGCATCCCCATGACCACCTGATCAAAATTTGGGCACTTGGCAACTGGCATCTATTTACAATGGCTGCAACATTCCAAGGTCACATGTTTGCCATTGGAAACATTTTTAGCTGCCTTCCAACAAACAAGTCAATGGGGAAAGCTGGATTTGCTTGACTGTGGGATTCGCTTAACAAGGTATAGTTGCTCAGATTGACTTGGTAGCATTGGGCAGCTATAGAAATTGAATAAATAAATAAACTGCAGGGATTCACTTAACAAACCTGGTAAGAAAGGAGGTAAAATTAGGTGTGACTCATTTAACAACAACTATGTTTAGCAACAGAAAGTGTTTGTCCCAATTGTGGTCCTAAATCAAGGACTAGCTGTATAGTTTTTATTTAATCAAAAGTATTCTTCCCACAGGAAATGATTATTTGGGTTCTTTTAACAAGAAACATGATAATGGACCTTGAAGATTTGACACTAAAGAGAGGTAGCATATAATAAATTTGCTTTATTAACAAAGACATAACAAATCAATGTTTTTGAATATTGATCTTCAAAATTACTTGATATAATAAAACAATGTGTGTCATTGAATTTGCAGAAGAAGACAAACTCCAACAGATATTTGAAATTATTTTGAAAGTGGGCTTGTGTCAAATAATGAAAAGGATATAGAGAAAGATATACTGGATACATAGATAAAACTGGTATCTATTTCACAGGCAAAAGGAGATTAACAATTGTTAAACAAGAAAAACAGTTTGGAGAACTTTTTCTACTGAATTTAAAAAGGACCTCTATTAAAAACTTGAAAGAGTTTATGAGAAATAATAAGTAAAAGGATAAACTTTATTTAAATTAATACAAAAGGCGTCTATTAAAGTTTTCAAAGAAAATAAGCTCTGGGACTATTTTCTATTTTCTAATTAAATATTAAAATTGTTGAAAATTCAGGGAAGGAATACAGGGTTGGCTTATTTAATGAAGAAAATTAATTATATCTGTTTTCCTTTACTGGATTTTTGCTGACAAAGAACGAACTAGAAGGATTTTGAATTTATTTTCTAGTTAAGAGATTAGTTATAAGGTAAAAGGACTATATGTTGTATTAACAGATAGTGATAACTTATTTAAATTGTTTTACTTGTTGAGATGCAGGGGGAAATTATTTTTTTCCTTTCTTTTTCTATGCTTTTTTATTTTTTTTTTATTTGTAATTCTATAAAATTTGTTGTTTGGATTAGTTTTTATTCTATTTGTAACTCAAATTATTTGAAAATAGAATAAACTTATACTAGGTACTAATACATGCATATTGTACATTTATACTCTTAAGTTATTATTTTTCCAGATACTAATGCTGCAGCATGGTAATCAGAGCATATGTGATCCTTGCATTTTAGCTCAGTAGCCTTTGTGTCAAGAAAATAACCTCTATTTTGTTTGGGTTCACAGCAAGCCAAATTTTCATAAACACTGATGATTTATTAGTTCTGAATTGAGTGGTCTTCATAATATCTTGGCTAAATAGTCTTTGGGGGAGATTGTTCCATCTGTAGTGTTGCTTTTAGATAGACGATGCCTAAGTAGATATAAAAAAACAATGATTCCCAGATAAGAAAAACAAGTGAAAATACTATAAATAATATTTCTTTTAGCAGGATTTCTTCCTGATACTAAACTGCAATGGAGGAATGTTTTGAAGTTAAACGACAATCAGTATATTTCAGGCTTTTTTTTCAAGTGTTTTTATTGATTGGAAAGAGGACCAAGATGGGATAACTGGAACATAGAATTTACATATATGCATGTAATGTAGAGGGAAGTGCTAAGAAGTGAACAAGCTGTTATCTGTAAATCCATATTGTTTAAGATATCCCTTGACTTTAATCCCTGGGTATGAAAAGCTGGTGATTTCTTTAGTTAATAGCTAAAATATTTAAATATAGAATACTATAATCTGATCAATGTCTATTCATACTCTTTTTCTAAATCTAATTGCTTCTCTTCCACAACAAAATTAGGTAGAAAGAGCAGATTGATCCCTTTTATTCTCATATCTCATCTTGTACTTTAAAAAGCATATTTAGTTCAGGAGAGATTGAATTGAAAATTCCTCCTGCTTATTTGTTCAGATCTTTCTCTTTCCAGATCAGACAAATTTAGAAGCCAGGTGAGTATAGACTGAACCTGTCAACTACCAATTATAATCTCCTATTACAGGCACTCTATTGTTTCATGCGTAGCTTGTTTTAAAAGATAAGATAAATTATGGCTCACTTACCAGTAAGCCAGGAGCATGGGCATGAAACTCTTTGATCTTAACAAGCAAGAATGCCCGGTGTGCCAAGGAAAATTGTTCTGCCGCAGCTAAATTTGGTTGACTGAAAAAGGTGGTATGGATTTTTGGAAAAGAGATTTTGTTTAAGAGACTCCCTAAACATCTTTGCGCTAGTTTGAGCTTGTACATTTACTGTGATCATTTCAGTAAGTATCAAGTCAATTTTTACTCCCCTCCTTTGTTTCTATAGAGAATTTCCTTGTGAATATTTAAAGCCTGCATATATCTAAATGATCTGAAAATATACTATTGCTGTAAAATAGGAAGATTTTCTTCCTAAAGCCCTCATGGTTTATTCTGCTTTTTTCTTAAGTATTCAAGATTAAATACTTCTGTCACTCTAGAAGTGAAAGAAGAATTAATTTCTTTTTCTTGTCCTCTGCAAGAAGAGCAAAAAGAAGAAGCAATTTGTGCAAAATGTCTGAGAATGTTTCCTGTTGAAACTTGATTTTTTTAAAATATTGCTGAACAGACTTGGAGAAAATGGAAAGTACAGAAATTATCAATTTACTATGCTCATTCCTAAACTGTTATAGAATGCACATAACTTTGAGAAGGGCAAACTGAAAGCACAGTTTACTTCTGAATATCATTCTTTATGTAGCTGAACTTTTAAATTCATGATAGGTAATTATTAACCGCCTTAATATAACTAGAAGCTAATTTTAAGTATAATTCTGATATGCATAATTGCTTAAATGTAAGGTAGATTTTACAAGTGATAAGTACACAATAGCATTTGCCTAGCAAGGTAATATAGAATCTGTAGACGATTATGACTAGTTTAAAATATGAATCTGCTCTTTTAGATAGCTCTCTGTCAATCTGCATTGCTTGTTATACAGAATTTGCATTAATTTCAGTAGACCTTCTAGAATATTCTCATATAAGCTCATAAAGCAGCAAAACTAGATGAGTTCTACTTTATACAGGTAGTCCTCAACTTACGACCACAATTGAACCCAAAATTTATGTTGCTAAGTAAGAAATTTGTTAAGTGAATTTTGCCCCATTTTCTTGCCACATTTTTTAACTGAATCACTGCAGTTGTTAAATTAGTAACATGGTTGTTAAGTGAATCTGGTTTCCCCATTGACTTTGATTGTCAGAAGGTTGCAAAAGGTGATCATTTAACACTGGGACATTGCAACTGTCATAAATGTGAGTTAGTTGTCAAGCATCCACATATAAATCACGTGGCCATAGGATGCTGAACGGTCATAAGTGTGAAAAATGGTCATGTCACTTTTTTCAGTGTTGTAACTTCAAACTGTCACTAAATGAACTGTGATAAGTCAAGGAGTACCTGTACTGCTTTACTTACTTATTTGCTTGTCTTCTCAGTAAGTCAGATCTGTTACATTTTTTGAACTTGTAAAACAAATATGTTATTTTGTTTCTATTTAATAGAAATCACAAGTATTTTCCTTCTCTTTCTTTTGTGTATTCCTTTCTTAAACACAGGATTTCATAGCATTAATTAAATTTGCATTGTTAAGATATACCTTAAAAGTAAACCCCACAGAGAGCCAGTTAGGTGTAGTGACTAAAGTGCCAGGCTAGAAACTGGCCAACCACTGTTAGTTCCTGCCTTAAGCACAAAGTCAGCTGGGTGACTTTGAGCCATCATTTTTCTTAGCTCCTGGAAGCAAGCAGTGGCAAACCACTTCCAAAATATTTCCAGGAAAACTGCAAAAAGGCAGTCTCCAGTAGTAAAGACTGACTCAAAGGCACTCCTCCCAAAAAATGACTGGATTGTGATGATGAGCAGATGGGATTGTCAGCCCTTCAAGGTAGGCAAGGTCAAAAAACAAGCAGGGCAGAGATTCCACAATGTTCTTTATGACTGTGGAGTTGAATACCAAAATTTTAAAAGCCTGTCAGAGTTTCTGTTGGCTCATCTTATTCCAAACAAAATCAAGAGAAGTTTTGTTGAATTTTTTGTCATGCTTTCTACTTCTGCAGTACTAGCCTATTTTGGGAGAAAGCTCTCTTTTAACTGTTCACATACTCTTTCCTCATTCCCAAGGCCAAGCATAAAGGTGTTGAAGAGAAAACAGCTATCATTTAAGCATATGTTCAGAGACTGAAAACTACTGTAGTCTGTTCTTTGCTGAAGAGAAGAATGCAATGAGATGTTAACTACTGCCAGTAGACTATAAGCTACATTTATTTAATGGCTGCCTCAGACAACTTCATAGTAGATGAAGTTGAGGGAAGGAATCAATTTTTCTGCATAAACTGAGGAGATTATTGTATTTGATGTTTGCCCAGTCAGTCTAGTCTGCAATGTTAGCAATCCCTGAACTGGAGATTAAGAAGAGATTGGACAATCATTTGTCTGAATGGTATAGGGCAGGGGTGTCAAACCTGCATCATCATGGCAGTGTCACATGACGTATTGGGACTTTCCCCCCTTCGCTAAACCAGGCGGGGGCCGGGCCAGCACGTGACACAACCGGCCCACAGACCGCAAGTTTGACACCCCTGGTATAGGGGTTCCTGCCTGAGCAGGTGGTTGGACTAGAAGACCTCCAAATTCCCTTCCAACTCTGTTATTCTGTTAAGAGAAGAATCTGACTGCTAATGATGGCACCAAAAAAGCTTACTATAGTCCCAAGGATGATACTACAGAGGACTACTTTCTACATTTTGAAAAATTTTGAAGATCTTTGCTAGATTGCTTTTACATAGCAAGTCACAAACAGGAAAAGGAAGAACAGGTGTATTTTGATATCAGTTCTTAAGCACATATGTAGGTATTATCAACACAGACTCAGATTTTCCTCTGACTTTTTGTGCTTCTTATGAAAACTGCTAAAGTGGTACTATGCTGCCTTAATTTACCTATTGTATGGTAAGTAGCAGCCAACATGGTTTAAATGTATCTTTAAAAGTAGAAATAGGTTCATATTATAACTATCTGGATATTCTTCCATTATAATGATCCTCAGCAGTTCACATAGGAACCCTGAGTAAGAGATTGACAAGGTCTCTATTTTAGGAATCTGAAAAATAAATTGAACCATAAAGGAAGAAAATAATCCAATTGCTGAGACTTTCATCCTCTTTCACTGAGTCTTAGTAAAAAAAAATTTTTTTTCCACATTAAATATCACATTAAATTTCCTATTTTTGTAGATCTGAGATAAAAGTGGGAGGAACAAGGGACCATTATCTGGAACAGTTGAATTTTTTATTTAGATTTGATTTATGTAGAATATAAAATACTTGAGTCATTCAGGATATTTCAATTTTTCAACAAAATGTTACAAATCAAACGGTTTTGCCTAGATCTCAAAACATGACTCCTTCCTTGCTCCATGCACATGCCTAGTTAAATTACCAAGTACATTGCTTTATCCTGTCAGGCTTTACTCATAAAACACACACAAACTAACTGATTTTAATTGAAACAAATATGTTTAATTTTAAAAAAACACACATACATAGACACACATGGTCACATGGTTGCAATTCAGGTGCTTGGCAACTGGCTCATATTTACAATGGGTCCCAGAGTCCACATCAGGGGTGAGATGCTACTAGTTTGGACCGGTTTTCCCAAATCGGTAGTAAAAAATGCTACTGGTTCAGGCGAATCAGTATTTCCGACGATCAGCTGGGCGATGATCAGTTGTGACGCACGATTTATATTAGCTAGAATTGTTGGTTTTCCTGCTTTCTAGGTAATCTAAATCACATGGCACAGCTGATTTACACCCCTCCTCACTGTTCTACTTACCTTTGCAGGCTTGGCTTTAAAATATTACTTTTTAGCGCTCCGCAGGCGCGCCTCAGGCTCGCATGTGCACACTAGGCGCGCACTTGGTAGCAGACTCACAGAACCAGTAGCAGACTTCAGCGGATTTCACCACTGGTCCACATCATCTTTTTGCAAATTGCTATTTTTTTTTGCTGTTTTCCAAAATAAAGCTTGTGAAGAGACTCAATTAAATGTAATTCGTAATTGTGACTTTATACTCATGATTTTGAAACATTGAAAAGGGAATGCTTTTATACAAGAACTTGGATTAAATGGTGTTAATTGTGCTTCATATCTGGCTTCTCAATAACTAGATTTTCTTTATTTCTAGCTAATGCTATTAACTAAGGCATGCCTAGAATTCAGTAAAATCCTGATTACTTTCATATTGTCAACATAAACTTAGCAAAACATTATTGGAGCCATATTTTACTTTCTCATTAGCAGTTTTTTTCTTTTCATGTGCATATAGTAAAAGAAAAAGGGATGGATTTTTTCACCTTTGACTAGTTTTTATTTCTTCTCCAATCTTATTTTGTAACTTTTATTACGCACAGATAATCCTCATTTAGAGACCATAATTGGGACTGGCAACTTGGTCACTAAGCAAAGTAGTCACTAAGTGAGAAATCACATGACCACAACTGTACTTTCTGGCTACAAAGACACCTGGTTAGTCAGTTTCACAGTCAGTTTTCTTTTGTTTGCTGCCTTCCCATTTCCCCCTGTTGTTTGGAATGCTCACCCCAGTGCTAATTAATAATTAACAAGAACGGAATTAATGTTTGTATATGTGTGTGTGTGTGTATCTATCCATCCACCCACCCACCTATCCATTGGAGTGGAAGGAATTGGAAGACAAAAAGTAGGCACACAATGGGGAATAGGCATTTCTCAGCAAACAGCTGGTGTGTTCCTCACTGTTTGCTTGCTTACTCTCTCTAATATCTTCCTTTCCAATCTCTCCACTCTGGGGGGTGGGGCAAAAGAAGATTGCCTATAGAAATAGTTTTGTGAGCACCTTCTTTTCCAGGGGGGATGAAAGGAGAAGAGGGACTGTGTAACAGAATGGGGAATACACCAGCTGTTTGCCTAGTGTGCTTATGGCTGCTGGTTTTCAATGGTTATTCTCCATTGTGTGCCTGTTTGCTCTCTTCCAATCCCTTCCTCTCCTCTCTCAAGTGAGGAAGAAAATAAAAAGGTCAGACACAGGACAACGCGTACTAACTGCAATGGTGATCACATGGCTGGGGGATGCTGCAAAGTTCATAAATTGATTGTAAAGTTATTTTTTCAGCATTATTGTAACCTTGGATAATTGCTGAACAAGTGATTGATAAGCAAGGATTACCCATATTGTTCAACACTCCTATATGGTAAATAAATAGGAAGAAGCTAATATGTAATTTCTTTTCTTCCAATAAAACTCTTTCATTTTATCACTTAAAAATGTATGGTTTTTAAAAGTTTCTCAATTTCCCAACAGTTTAAATGAAATAAAATGTTAAAAATATTAGACAATGCTGTTCTTTAAAAATTAAAATATATTTTTACTAAAGTTACATAGTGAGATGGAATATAAATGTATTCATTTATCTTCCTTTCATGCAATATGTAAAACTTTCTATGGCAGTGTAATTGGAAGGAAGAAGGTTTGCAGAATTTAAACTGCAGTGCTAGATAATCCTAATGCTAATATAAAGGAGGCTTGTTTCCTTCATAGTGTAAAGTGTAACACTCTGGGGACATTCCCAAGTTTACACACATTTTCAAATTGTGCTAATTGTATGTCTCATCAAACTTGATGTTTAAAATTAGAAGATAAAATTTGAATTGCATCCTGAGCTCCATTTTGTCTTTCTTTGACCTATCAAAAATATGGCAGCATCACAATAAAAGAGTTTGATAGGTTTGATACAGGGGTGAAATGCTCCCAGTCCGGACCGGATCGCCCGATCCAGTAGCAATGGAGGTGGGTGGTTCGGAGAACTGGTAGCAAAAATCCCCGCCCCCCCCCCCCATGCCCACCTGAGCTGCACAATCAATCATCAGAGGCTTTTTTTTTTTACTTTTAAAAGCATTTTTTCTACAATTTCGGCCGAAAAAATGCTTTTAAAAGTTAAAAAAAAAAAGCCTCTGATGATCGCGCGGCTTGTCAAAGGCATTTAAAAGAAAAAAAGGGTTTTTTTCTTTTAAATGCTCTGAGGATCCAAGCTGAGTTCCCTGATCGGCAGAGCCTTTCGCCCTTTTTTTTCTTAATTGTTCTTGCCTTTTGGCAGCTCTGCACACGCACACATTGGGAACAGGCTCACACTGTTCTTCTGCTTCACTGATGTCAGTGCCATCTGGTAGTTATTTACTGCCTCCGCCCTGGCCCCCTCTCTGCCTCCGACGTAGAGCCCTTGTCCGAGCCTTCCCCAGACTCCAGGACTGGCCCACGTTCCTCCCCAACCTCCTCATTGTCCGAATCTGCTGCCAGCTTTGCTGGCCACTGGCAGGCAGAACACTCACCCCCTACTCTATATTAGTCTTCTGTTTTTCAGTCTATATGATTTACCACAAATGTCTAAGCCTATTTAGTATACTTACGACCAGTTCATATCACTGTAGCTAGTAAATGTTACGGTCCTTTTCAGATACTGAGTATCATATTTTTTCACTATAATGTTGGATCTAAAACAATTGTCATGAGTACATGGTATGAAAATTGAGGCGTTGTTATCAGTGGAGGAAGGATTGCTATGGATAAGTGATTTTGATTTATCCATTGGTAATATAATAAGCTTGACCTGCATATTTTACTACTAAAGTTGGTAGAAGTCTTGTCAATTTAGAAGTATTTTCAACACTTCCCAACTACACTATTCATAGCATTAACAGTCCACATTATGAAGAAGACTCTTCTTTGCTGTGGTATAGATGCTGGCAAATACATGGTAGTCATATTACTATGATTAATTATTCTTGGCTCGTGACAGCAAAAAATAATATGTATGTATATGCATTATGTGGACAGTCATGGATTTTGAGGACTTAATGTAATTTAAATCCCCCACCCACATTCAGCATATAGATTGTAGGACTGTATGTGGTCTGCCAGCATTATGTTTGTTACTGTGCTTCCACTCAACTTCTTATGCTTATCAGTGCATTATCAACTCATCGGTTTTCATAGAATTGTGATTTTATCTTACTAAGATAATTTATACAGTGGAACATATAAACATATGGATTTCATCCAGGTACTGCGCGACAGCTCCCGCAGTACCTGGATGAAACCGTCTATCTAGATCCGTTCCAGTCCGGCTTCAGGCCCGGGTACAGCACGGAAACGGCATTGGTCGCGTTGGTTGATGATCTCTGGAGGGCTCGGGACAGAGGTTGCTCCTCTGTTCTGGTCCTATTAGACCTCTCAGCGGCTTTTGATACCATCGACCATGGTATCATGCTGCGCCGGTTGGAGGGGTTGGGAGTGGGAGGCACTGTTTTACGGTGGTTCTCCTCCTATCTCTCCGACCGGTCGCAGTCTGTGTTGGCTGGAGGGCAGAGGTAGACCTCAAGGCACTTGGTTTGTGGGGTGCCACAAGGGTCGGTCCTCTCGCCTCTCCTGTTCAACATTTATGTGAAGCCGCTGGGCGAGATCATCCGTGGTTTTGGGGTGCAGTGCCATCTGTACGCTGATGACACCCAGCTGTACATCTCCATCCCAGACCACCCCAACGATGCCCTTGAAGTGATGTCCCGGTGCCTGGAGGCGGTGCGGGTCTGGATGGGGAGGAACAGGCTCCGACTCAATCCCTCCAAGACTGAGTGGCTGTGGCTGCCGGCGTCCCGATATAGTCAGCTGGTGCCATCGCTGACTATTGGGGGTGAGACATTGGCCCCCACGGAGAGGGCGCGTAACTTGGGTGTCCTCCTGGACGCACGGCTGTCTTTAGAAGAGCATTTGACGGCCGTGGCCAGGGGGGCTTTCTATCAGGTTCTCCTGATACGCCAGTTGCGCCCCTTTCTGGATCGGGACTCCCTATGCACGGTCACTCATGCCCTCGTTACTTCCCGCCTCGACTACTGCAACGCTCTCTACATGGGGCTCCCCTTGAGGAGCACTCGGAGGCTCCAACTGGTGCAGAATGCGGCCGCGCGGGTACTTACGGGGGCGACATGGTGCTCCCACGTGACACCTCTCCTGCGCGAGCTGCACTGGCTTCCGGTGGTCTTCCGAGTGCGCTTCAAGGTGTTGGTTCTCATCTTCAAAGCGCTCCATGGCTTAGGACCCAGTTATTTACGAGACCACCTTCTGCCTCCGATAACCTCCCACCGGCCAACACGCTCCCACAGAGAGGGTCTCCTCAGGGTGCCGTCTGTCAGGCAATGTCGGCTGGCGACCCCCCGGGGAAGAGCCTTCTCTGTGGGGGCACCCGCCCTCTGGAATGAGCTACCCCCAGGGATACGACTAATCCCGGACCTCCGGACCTTCCGCCGGGCCCTGAAGACTTTTTTATTTCAGCAAGCCGGGCTGGGTTAAAAATTTTTTAATTGGGTGAATTTTATGGGTAACGGGGTTTTAAATTGGAGAAGCCTAAGATAATTTAATTTTGTTTTAATGTATTTTAATATTTGTATTGTGTGTTTTTAATTTTGGCTGTTCACCGCCCCGAGTCCTTCGGGAGAGGGGGCGGTATAAAAATTTAATAAATAAAATAAATAAATAAATAAATAAATATATTTGCTATGTATACTTCAGCTTTGGTTGAATGAGATTGCTGAACTACTTTTAACTGGTATGTAGCAAATATATGATATATTTTATATTTTGAATGCCTAAATAATGTATTTTTTCCTGCCCTAGTTAGATTAATGTAGTTGTTCGCTTCCATGATCCTTCATTTTGTTGAATATGTGCCTTTTTCTAATCATTCATTGTAGCTGTTGTCTTGAAACCATTTAAGCTGAATATTTTTTTCCTTTATTTAGCATCAAAATGGAACTGTCAGCCAAACACCTAGAATGCACTTGGCCACAGCTGCTTCAGAATCACTCAACAACTGACTGACATTTCACTAAGATTGAAAAGAATCTTTCACATGTATCAATTAGACCTGCCAAAACTTGGCTTTGAAAGGCGCTCCAGCATCCCTAATAGCTATATGGAAAGAATAGGTTTTGACAGCTGTGGCTTGCCCCATCATTGCAGCAATGTGACAGGAAAAACTGCACCTTCTGAACATTTGTCTGCCACACAGTTATGAAAGATATAGTAATTGACCACCTTAGACTCAAGTGTAAAACTGCTTACATAGTTTTTGCCTGTGGTCCATTATTTCTATCTTGGAAGACTCAAGTGTTCAAATAAAAATCTTGGATCATTAATGTAACATTAGTCACAACAATAAGACAACATGTATCTGGCAGAAATAGATGCTAGTGCAGTGTAATCTTTCCCATGTTAAAGAATCACTGATCTGGAGCACTGTTCTGGAACTATTCGATATGCAGGACCTCTATAGAAAGAATAGGCATCAATATTGATCCATTGCCAAGACTATTGGATGCTTTTCAGCATGATTATATCTTGATTGTATAAGGCCTGTTGCGTTTTCTTCTCTAATAACCACTCTGACTCTCACTTGTAGTTTTCAAAAGCACTCTTATCTGGCCAAATAGTAACATACAAACCAGAGAGCTCATTTTTGTAGGAAAATAGTGTATTTTGCATTACGTCAAGGTAATTATTAGGAATTTACATGCTTTGAAAATAATTTGAAAGAAATGTTTCATACAAAAATGCAGCCACAATACATCTCTATAGTTAAAATAGCCTGATCTTTACGTGGAATCTCCCCAAATAGAATCCCAAATGATTTTTAATTTAGTTATCTTTTTTTTCCTGGCCTGTCAAACTCTGAAAAAAGTTGGGCTTCTTTAATTAATTTGTAGAGGTAAAATTTGCACAGTTACATTTTGTTAAACTATACAATAAAAATACTTTTCACTGTGATTTAATTTACAGTAGCCCTAGGCTTAGTTCCTCACTGACCTATTTCAAAGCAAACCCTGCTGAATTGGCAGCAGGGAAGTTTGATTAGCAATTAAAAATAAATATATAAAATCAGAGAAGTATAGGACTGTGCTGTTGCCTTTCTTCACTGGGAATTTACAGTTGCCATAAAGGGAGCTCTAGTTGTCTCTCCCCCTCTTCCCCATTAAATAAAGTAATGAGTAAAATGATTTTACTTTCACCTCTTTGTATCACTGGTGCTTTTACTGCTTAAAAGGAGTGGGGGGAATATGATCTTGAAATACTGGGATACTGTACTATAAAATGGTAGTGTATAAATATCCAAGATTTTGCTAAGCAAAACTGCACTGAGAAAGCAGACATGTTAAGTATGAATAAGCACATAGCAAAAATATTAGTCTCTTCAGTCAGGAGGCAAAATTAGTATTCTATATATAGAGACGTAAGATGTGGTTTCCTGTTGTGCAACTGATCATTTTATATATATTTTCATATAATGATGAAAGTTAATTCTCTACTGACTGATAATTAACTTCTAATCTAAATCAGATAAAGTTTTAAGTAGATTCTTTTTAAAAGCTGTTGTGAGCTTTAGTCTTTTAAATTATCCTGAAGCCCTAAAGCTTTCTATACTGATTTTAATCACATGCACTAACACCCACTGGTGTTGATAAGGGCAAAGCTGATTAATTGTATGCTACCTGAATAATAACATATTCTTCATACACATCATATGCTTTTGTTGAAATATTTCTAAGCCAAGTTCCAAGAAAAGGTTGAGAATGTTTTACATTTTTAACTTTGGTCATGCTTAAATTGTATATTTATTTTCCACTTTACATTTTTGTTAGTCTAAAACAATTAAGTGAGGATCAATTTGATACCTATAAGGAAAAAAAAACCTTTTATATAAGGCAGAAACATACCTGGTCTATAATATCTGCCATGTGTTTCTGTTATATACACAAGGTAAAAAAGTCTTAAATATAGATTATAAGACATTTTGAAAACTAATGCTAGTTATCCTGCCTGGGATTATTTTTTATTGTTGAGAGAGATAACATCTTTATACCATTGTTGTGATTGCAAGATTTTCTGATTACCTGTGATTCACTTTGAAACATAGTTATATCACATAGTGTGAAATTGGAAAATCTGTTTTATATGTGTTCTAATGGATGTAACGGTCATTAAGTATATGAGTCTTCTGACGTCGTAATCAGATGTGATTCAGTCTGTTAAATATCCATGAAGCAACATCTGCTTCACAGAGTGACCTTCTGCTAGAGGATAGTTAGCATCTATTAGCAGATCATAGTGCAGATCTGCCTGATTTGAAAGGCACTAAACTAGGATAATCTCCTGCTGTTTAGCAGCAAAATTGCAATAATTTATTGCAGTAAAATAAAGCTTGTTTTTTTCTTTTAAAAGACTCTTCATTACATAATTATAGGGATATATACAAAAACATTATATTCAGTTGAAATTGCCTGTTTAATTTCAAAATTGGCTTTTTTAAAAAAAGCTAAATTCAGATTAGGAGATATGTCGTGATTTCCTGTATAGATATCGATAAATCATTGAAAATTGAAATAAATTAAAGCCAGAAGTAGTTGTACCATCTGCTGTATATTAATTAGAACTTTGCCTACTAAGGGTAAAGTTTTAAAGAATGTAATTGAAACCAACTAATAGAATATATGCTAATATTTTAGAAAATGGGCTATTAGTTTATGCTTTAGCTTTAGCAAAGATAAGGATGATCTATAACAAACTTTAATTTTCTTTCTTCTCAGAGCAACCTCCAAATAACCAAGGCCAGTCGACCCTGCAACCTTTGCCACCTTCTCACAAGCAGCATTCAGCACAGAATCACCCATCTATCACCTCCCTTAACAGAAACTCACTGACAAATAGGAGGAACCAGAGTCCGGCCCCGCCGGCTGCTTTGCCCGCCGAGCTGCAAACCACACCCGAGTCGGTCCAGCTGCAGGACAGCTGGGTCCTTGGCAGTAATGTGCCACTGGAAAGCAGGTAATCCTTTAGGACCTTTAAGACTATAGTTATGCTCAGCATACTAGAAATCTGGAATTTGTGCTTCCCTTGTTCTGTTAGCACAGCTGGAATTTTAATTTACCATAGCCACATTTGATGCTACCACCTTGTCCCAAGCTGACATTTGAATTTAATTCTTCCCATATATATAGAGTTAACCCATAACACTAGCCAGCATGGAGTATATTCAGTTTGGGGTTAGCTTACTGTATGAACCAATACTTCATGGTAGTTTTAGGGCAGTGAAGGAGTGCAGACCTGATCTTGGGCATGATGAAAGAAGGAGCAAGCTATTAAGGGGAAGGGCATTCAAAAATATTATTCAATCCAGAGAAAGAGAAAAGCATAAGATAGAGCAGAGATAAAACCTGACTAATTTTCAAAATTCTACCATACAACAATAAAGATAACAATAAATTCCTGCAATCCCTGCTGTGCTTGTTTCTTGATCTTACCTATCACAAAGGTTTAGCACAGACCACTCCCTCTAAGGTCACTATATTGTCATTAACTTGATGTATGTAATTTCTACTTCATTTTTTTTTTTTTTTACTGAGTTTATATGCTGGTCTAATGATCAGACAACTCTTAATTTTCATCAATAATGTTTCATCTTTGGTAAATAAGAATTAGATCAGAAAGATGATGGTGGTTCTATTAGAGAAGTTTGCATGTATTTATTTTATTTATATACCAAATCTAGACAATGCCCATCTCCCTCATAGAGCAACTTTTAGCAACATAGATACATTCTGCTTTTTAAATTTTGCATATGATTCTTATTATTTCTTGTCCTTTGATTTGTATTTGGTGGCATTCTTTTGGTCTTTTTCCTGATTGCACTGCAACAACAAAACATTTGTGGGACATTAAAGGCTAACAGTTTATTATCCCATAAGCTTTATCACAATCCACTTGTAAGTTGTATGGAGTCTAGTCTTGATCAAGCAAATGTTATAAAACAACTGTTGAGCACGGGGAAGGGAAAGAGAAGAAGAAAAATAATAAAAAGAGAAGTGAGAGAATTACTTTACATAATGGTCCTAAACAAAGCACTATATCATTGATCATATATGTATTTTGGCACACTACAATGGAAGTTCAAGAACCAGCTTATACAGAAAATCCATTGATTGTTTTATAAGAAGAAAGGTAAGGCACAAATCATATTAATAAAATAAATAGATGCTGCCATTCTCATACGGAACATATCAGACAATCAAATGTTTACAATTAAGCCATACAAAACAAACATACTCATATTGACAGTCCATCAAAGGCTTGCTAAAGGATTTACCCATGCTTTTCTCAAGCTATGAACCTATCCAATTAATATTTTTTTTTTTAAAAAAAAGAAAGGATAAACCAATCTAGGAATAATTACTTAGAAGAAAACCTGAAAAGAAAACAACAAAACACTATTCGTTGCCATAGAGCAGCCAAGTAAAATCACTGAACTCTTATCAGCAATGTTCTATAGCGGCAGAACACATAATTTATGTTTTTTTAAAATACTGAAACCCCTAAACCTTTTGATTTTTTTCTTTATTACCGTTTTAATTCTCCCCATTGCTATCGCAACAGATTTGGTTCTGTTTTAGCTAATGACATTTTATTAAGTAAACTTCTAGAGCTGCCTATTTACTAAAATGAATTTAAAGTGGTAAACATAATGTTAGGACGAAAGCCACAAAACTGTTTTGCCACCTTTTTTTTTACTTCATTTCAGGAAGTAGTTTAGCTCCTGAGTAGCTTCCTGCTGTTGGTATACTTTAAATACTTTTTCCATTGAAGCTGAATAAATTGTCTAAGGCAGGGGTGTCAAACTAGCAGCATCACGTTGTCATCATGTGACGTATTGCAACTTTTCCCCTTCGCTAAACTGGGGGTGGTCGTGGCCAGCACATCATGTCTCATCTGGTCCACAGGCCATGAGTTTGACACTCCCGGTTAAGGTGTTCAATGGCTAAATGAATGAAAATATTCCCAGCTGGTGTCTCTACAGGATCCCAAAAATCACTACTATGCTGCCCACAGATTTCAATGCTGTTATGGCATTCTGTTATGAATGCCAACATAGATAACTCATAACTAGCAACCTAATGCTAGTTATGGAATGCAAGGATGAACCAGTGACAGCCAAAACTGAGAAAAGGTGTTCAATATCCACTATTGTGTCTACTCTGTGAATAAGGCCTGTAAACTATTTCCTCCCTCCTTCTCAAATATGGACATATTATCTCCCGGATATGAAGTGAATGCACATATGATGTGAGTATTCCTGAGAGAAAACACCAATAAATGGACCAGAATCGAAACTGCCAATAGTTGATACTGGAGGTGGTTGCACTGTGACTAAGATGTTGGGATATGATCTGCATTCAAAAGTCAAACTTTGCAAGCCTTTCTTGGGAAAGAAGCTGTCTGAAGAAATAATTAGATCCGATAAGAAGAAATCTTTGCCTACAGCCCCAAAGAGGAAAGAAAACAGATACAACAGAAATCCGGCATCTGTTTTTCTCTACTTAACAGTAAAATCCCTACCTTCTTGCCCTTCTCTCAAGATGGCTGCTGCTCAATAAGATTTTGTTTTTTCTCTTACCAACAATCTGCTGATTTTGCTGTTAAAGCTGGTTCTTTAGCAGTGCTGCTCTCCGGTTTTAAATGGGAGAGTTTAGGAGTGAACTAAGATGATTTTTGGACAATCATGGACCCAGTGGGGAAAAAGAGTCTTGAAGATTCCAATTCCCTCTGGAAGCAATTGAAAAATCATTGGGCATATCCATCTTCCTATCAAGAAGTTTCGTTTTCCAAGCATGCCTGAGTTTTAATATTCACTTTTTGACTTTACTGTTTTATTTTGCTTTTTGCTTTAAAAGTTGATCAGCAGTTGCATGCTGATTTATTTCAACCCCTTGCTGGACTCTAATTGCTTTTTCTCTTTTTTCCTTTTGCTATATTCTGGATAACCTCTGTTCCTTATGTATGAAAAAGCACAGCAACGTTTGGGGGGGGGAAGAAATATTAGACTTTAACCACTGGATTCTGTATTTTTTGAATGTGCAAAATACCTGGAGTTTATTTCTATTGAATTTTTCTTATAATCTTGGATTGAAATATAGAGGTGTGTGAATGCATGCATACATACGTGTGTGTGTGTGTGTGTGTGTGTGTGTGTGTGTACAGTATATCACAGAAGTGAGTACACCCCCTCACATTTTGTAAATATTTAAGTATATCTTTTCATGTGACAACACTGAAGAAATGATACTTGGCTACAATGTAAAGTAGTGAGTATACAGCTTGTATTACAGTGTAAATGTGCAGTCCTCTCAAAAAAACACAACACACAGCCATTACTGTCTAAACTGATGGCAACAAAAGTGAGTACACCCCTAAGTGATAATGTCCAAATGGGGCCAAAGTAGCCGTTTTACCTCCATGAATCATGTGACTCATTAGTTGTACAAGGTCTCAGGTGTGAGGGGGAAGCAGGTGTGTTAAATTTGGTGCTATCGCTCTCACTCTCTCATACTGGTCACTGGACGTTCAACATGGCACCTCATGGCAATGAACTCTCTGAGGATCTGAAAAAAATGAATTATTGCTCTACATAAAGATGACCTAGGCTATAAGAATATTGCCAAGATCCTGACACTGAGCTGCAGCACGGTGGCTAAGACCATACAGTGGTTTAACAGGACAGGTTCCACTCAGAACAGGCCTCACCATGGTCGACCAAAGAAGTTGAGTGCCCGTGCTCAGCATCGTGTCCAGAGGTTGGCTTTGGGAAGTAGACACATGAGTGCTGTCAGCATTGCTGCAGAGGTTGAAGAGGGGGTGTGTGTCGGCCTGTCTGTTTTAAAAAATGCTTTTAAAAGTTAAAAAAAAAAGCCTCTGATGATCGCGCGGCTCAGCTAGGATCGTCAGAGGCTTTTCAAAGCATTTTTTAAAAAGCCTCTCTGATGATCCCAGCTGAGTTGCCTGATCATCAGAGAGGCATTTTTTAAAAAGCCTCTCTGACAATCCCAGCTGAGTTGCCTGATCGGCAGAGGCTTTTCAAAGCATTAGAAAAAATGCTTTGAAAAGTTAAAAAAAAAAAAGTTGGCCACGCCCACCCAGTCACATTACCCACCACCACCAAGCCACGCCCACAGAACCGGTAGTAACAAATTTTACATTTCACCTCTGCTCCAGACCTAAACCCTATTGAGCATCTGTGGGGCATCCTGAAAGGGAGGGTGAAGGTGCGCAAGGCCTATAACATCCACCAGCTCCCTGAAATTGTCATGGAGGAGTGGAAGAGGACTCCAGTGGCAACCTGTGAAGTTCTGGTGAACTCTATGCCCAAGAGGGTTAAGGCAGTGCTGTAAAATAAATAGTGACACTTTGGGCCCCATTTGGACATTATCACTTAGGGATGTACTCACTTTTGTTGCCAGCAGTTAAGACATTAATGGCTGTGTGTTGTGTTATTTTGAGGGGATAGCACATTTACACTGTTATACAAGCTGTATACCCACTACTTTACATTTAGCCAAGTATCATTTCATGATTTTTAATGTTCTAACTATTTTCTGGTTTTTTTCTGTTATATCTTCTTGGGTTTTTTTAGTTTTTTTTTAATTTTGTATTTTAACTTTGTTCTGAGTAAAATAAAAATATATTTAAAAAAAAATTAAAATCCATTCCTTCTTTCAGCCTGCAATCAGATTAAAAAAGGGCATTAGAGAGGGCTCCTATCTGAGGGTCCCATGCTCAACAACCAAAGCACTCAACCAATAGCCAATCTAAGGAGTCAAGAACCAAGGTACATTCTGCTTAGCATGATGCTGTAATCTCCCAGGTGCCTGTGTACTAACAGAAATTTGGGCACACCTGGAGAAACACCTCCCAGAATGATCGGCTTGAGAAATGCCTCAGAGGGAACATACTAGAGTTCACAAGATTGAAAGTTCACAAGAGTTCACAAAAAAGTAAAATCCATCCTAGAACAAGCATAAATTTTCAGGATAAAGGGAACAATAAATAATTACCAGAATGGGCATGCCCAATAATATATGTTTTTTCTGTTATTTGTTCAGTGAAAATAAAGATCCTGAAGCTTGAGTCCTGGGAATACATGCTTCAGTCCTCTCTTTGTTAAGTCTGATAAATTTAATTGCCATGGTCATCTGAAAGTTTGGGTTCATTAAGCTGCAATTTATATCTAAGATCCCAAGTTCAGTTTTTACTATTGGTGGTTTTTATACTTAAAAGAATGGGAAAAATGTTTTTCTGAGGTTTTAAAAGAGTGTGTTTTGGGAAGAATTTAAATACCGTATTTTTCGGAGTATAAGACACACATTTTCCCCCTAAAAGAGGGTGAAAATTTGGATACGTCTTATACTCTGAATGTAGCCTCGCCCACCCACCGGCCCCCACCCTTTGGCCTCTGCCTCCCAGCAATTTACCTCCTTGCAGCAAGCAACAAACAGCAAAACAGGCCATTTCAGCATCAGCACTGCCTGATTAGCACAAGCAGTTGATTGTTGGTTGGATTGGCCTCCCAAGCCTCCGCTGCTTGCTACAAGCAGGCAAATTGCTGGGAGGCAGATTTTTTTTTTCTTGTGCTGAAAATGAAACTAAAGCAGGCTGTTTGCTGCAACGAGGCAAACTGGGAGGCAGAAGCAGAGTTATTGTGAATGTTTTAGGGTCTTGTTTTCTTATTTTCTTGTGTCCTTTTATTGTAAAATTTCTGTCTAGAATCAACAATTAGCTGGAATTTAAAAAGCATTTCACTAACTTAATTAAAATGTTACCTAAAGGAAAATAAAGAGAGGGGGAAAATATTGATTAATCCTTTTTAAAAGAGTTTGAAAAAAATACTTTTATCTCAAATGCAATATTAATTTGGTTTAATTTTGCCCAAGATAGTCATGGATCTTTTTAAACTTTAGACATAGTATGACTAAATCTGATGTGTTGTTCATCTTTTATTTTACTGTAATACAGTGGATTGAATTGGCCTTGTTTTCAGATTGGTAAGAAATACCAGTGATGTGCCTTTCAGAATTTCAGTCTGGAAAGCAGTAATCCAGCGTGCATTACAAGTTGTGATATGACCTAGCATTTGACACAAGCAGTTAATGTAGGTCCTTCAGGTATGACAGGTCATTTAATGATTGTTCAAAGTTACAACAGATCTCCCCCCAAGACCCACATATGACCCTGTTTCAAAGGTATGAAATCTGCACCGGTCATTCGCCCTTACGACCATCCGCAGAGATGCTGCAGCATGGCTACCTATCTATTTCCCCTTTAACTTGCTGGATCCTCAAAGTCACTGGGCTTGCTTTGCCTCCAACCGATTCCCTATGGACCTCCTCCCACCTTCATAATCGCTCACTTACCTTACAAAGATCTACAGAGCTCAGGAGGTAGGGGAAGGGAAGAAAAGCAGGCCTCTCTTGCTGGGCCATGTGGGAGAATTCCACAGGCAGTGTCTTTTTCGAAGCAGCTACTCATGCATCCTAGTAACAAAGCAGCTGAGCAGCATGATCAGAGAAAGTCCTGTGCTTTACAAAGAAATGTTTAATTTACCAGCAAAGCAGCTCTTTCTCCTCTGCACAGACTTTCCCAAGCCAGCCAATCATGCTCTTTTCGAATCTGAGCTAGCTCAGATTTCAAATACCAAGGTTTGCAAAGAAACATTTAATCCATCTCTGTGAGCCCTTTCCCCTCTGTGCAAAGAAGCATCTGCATCTTGAAATCTGAACTAGCTCTGGGCAAAGCAGCCTTTTCCTCTCCATGCAGGCAAACTTCTGCAAAATTGGCTGGCTTGGGAAAGTCTTTGCAGAGGGAAAAGGTAAATTAAACACTTCTTTGTAAAGCACAAAACTTTCCCTGACCATGCTGCTCAGCTGCTTTGTTGCTAGGCTGCACGAGTGGCTGGATCAAAAAAAATGATGCTTGTGGAATTCTCCCACATGGCCCGACAAGAGAGGCCTGCTCTCCTTCCCTTTCCCCATCTCCTGAGCTCTGGAGATCTTTGCAAAATAAGTGAGCGATTGTGATGGACGGAGGAGGCCCAAGTGGTTGTGGGGACCCCGAGAGGTGGGAAATGGAGCATGGTGTATATCAGGATGGGGAGAGGCTCAGGGTCATCGCTGAAGCACTAGGGTCATCCCTGTGCACTTAACAACCCGCGCAGGGAAGAGCTTGGATGGGGAGCTCATTAATGATGTAGTTGATTTACATTCTCAACTTCCCACCGTAGGAAGGCAGGTTCCATTACTGTCATAACTTGAGGATAACCTGCATAGAGTTAAATAGGATTTACAAACAGCTGACGTACCTGGCTTGTGAGTTCCACTGGTTATTAGTTATTAGTTGGCTTCTGAGTGTAATTCAAGGTGTTAATTAACATGCATATTCTTTTACATAGCTTTGGACCTAGTTATTATGAAACTTCCCTCCAATTGTGTCTACCTATCTGTAAAATATGATAGAGTGGGCATGTTCTGAGTTCTTTCAAACAATGCCATCATATGGATTTCTATAAGTGTATCTTCTTGGTCACTGCTTTTGCTATATGAAATACTAGTTATCCAGAGATTGTTTAAATCATCAATACTCTGTTTTAGGAAAGTATTGGAAACTTGGCTTTTCAAAATGATCATTGGCCAAATTATTTTGTAATCCTGTTCAGAGTTGAAGTTGAAATTATTTTTATGTAATCCCCAGGGAATCATTTATTTTCTGTATTGGTTTGTTCAATTGAGTTGAAACAAAGTATCTGCTTACAAGTGTATTATATTATTATTATTATTATTATTATTATTATTATTATTATTATTATTATTATTATTATTATTATTAGGAATCCTCAGAATCTGCTCCAGTAATACAATTATTTTTAAAGCAGAAAAATATAACCAGAATCTGAGATCATGGTTTAGAGTTACATTTCTGGTCTTAAACCGGCTTTATAAACTCTCCAAATGTAGACTGCAAGTTATTAAACAATTACTAGTTTTCCCTTCTAGTCTCTGGACATAAATACAGGAGGCCATTAAAGTTTATTAATTATGAATTTCACTTGGGTGAGATTGGAACAAGTCCGAGCAAATCTTTAAATTTTCATGCTAATCCCATGTTCCAATCTTATTTGGAGATTAAAAGCTTTCATATCCATTTTTATCAGTTGCAATGTGTTATATTATCCAATCCCAAGGAATTGTCGTTAATCTTAATAGTGGTTTCCTTAAAATAAACAAGTTTAATTATTAATACTGCTAAATTTAGTGTAGAAAATGAAAACTAGCTTCCTTATAGGTGGAATTGTCAAAATATTGAGATATAACACAACTTCTGAAATAGCCCGCTATATTTATTAACACATAACATAGTTTTAATTTTGAAATTATTATTTTTGTTCTCTATCCAGTTTATAAATTCTTATTTTGGTTATAATTTATCTAAGTAGCCTCCGTTTTTGTTTTGTTTTTTTGGTTTTGTTTTAAGTGTTTCCTTAAAATTCAACTTTTCTGTTTGCTTCATTATATTGGATAAAAAAACAGGATTCAAATCAAATATGCAATAATAGCATTTGAACAATCTGTGCTGTTTCAAACAAAATTGTCATTTTTATAATTATACTATCATCTTGTTTGTCTGGCATGATATAATCAAGAGCTATTTGCACTTCATTAAGAAAGCAGCAGGAAGCAGCTTATGTCCTGAGTTTAACTTTGTCTAGGGAATCTGCCTTTCTTGTGGTTTTGTGCTTAGCTGCCCACCCTAAATCTTCACTTTATGTACTCAATTTTGAATTGGTAAAGCAGCTGATTTTGGCAAAATTTTGGCAAAGAATTATTTTCAAACTGGTTGAGTGCAGCTGCTTTAAAGTTAATTCTGGCTGTCCTATATACATGTCTCTGCACAGCCCTTTGATTTTACTTCTTAGTGCAGGCACATGCACTCTCGTAGACAACCAAGATGGTTTCTGAAGCTCACTGCACAATACTTGCAAAGCAGGCAGCTGCTTTAAAATTTTAAAGAGACATGCCTTGTCCATGTTTACTACATTGCAAAATACACTTTTGAAAATTTTTGACAACCTTGCTTGATAACATTATGATAATGATGATGACCAGAGATTATGAAATAAATTACTAGTAGTTTCATACTTATACTTATCCCAAGGATTTATGACTTACTGTATCATTAGAAGATGTTACCATTTAAAAATTGAAAGGCAAAATGACCAAAATGCTACATGAATTATTTCATAAAGGAATACAAACTTAGAACCAGGTTCCTTCATTGTTCATTACAAAAGCAACACAGCTCCTTTCTGACACCAGAATATAATAGGTAGATGTATTTCAGAAAAGAGTTTCAGACACCCCGTCTGTAGAGGAAGGAATCAAAATACTTAATTTAGTTTGACAGGAATTATATAAATCATTTCAAATTTATTACTGTATGAATCATTATTAGAAATTCCCTTTCTCTTTGTTTAGTTTAATATATTCTATCAAACAATTAACACTTAATTGGTATAATTAATCAATTATATTGGCATTTGGTATAAGGGACAATTTGTGATAATTCTCAGTGCTCTTTGGAGTAGACTTTGGAGTTTTTTTGCAAGGAGAAAAGTATTTAAATAATGGTGGGGCAGTATTTCAGGACACTGAATTATTTAATTAGCAAGCTGACAATTACGAAAAACTAGAACTTGCTTCTGAAAACTTTGGAAACCATAAAAATCTATTGAAGTAATATATCTTTTTATAAGTGTGATTTCCAGTGAACCTCTAGAAAATATATTAATCTTTTAAAGACAGATTTGCATCCATATATTAAAGGCAAATACATTTGAACAGTACACAGGAAGTTCTCAACTTGTGAATGTAATAGAGTATGCCCATTATAGTTACAAGTCATGATGATTGTGAAGTTGGTCAGCCATCTGACTGACCTGTTTACTACTTTTTTTGTGTAAGCTAAAACTATGGTTGGTAAGCGAATCCATTGTTCTCTATGGAAGTAAACATTGGCTTTTGGCAAAAACATTGTAATTTTGTTCATGTGACTGCAGAATGCTCTAAATCACTATAAATGCAGGTGTGCCCAAAATGCAGTCATATGAAAGGGGGGGGGCGCACTATCAGAATTTCAGAACTGGGCAGTAAGTACCTTATGGGAGGGCTGTCATAACTTCAAAAAGTTATTAAGTGATTGATGAGTCAAGGACTACCTGTATAAATATTTAGAAAGGTAATATTAATGGGCAGGAAGAATAGGTCTTCCTAACATTTCTTAATCTGTCCCAGCCAGAGAGTTCCACTTCTGCTACCCAAGAGTTCTCCCTTTAGCCCAATCCAAGAAAAAAAGGTACTATCAAAGGGCTGAAATACATAACCTAAGGAAGGTTGTTCACAACAACAGATATAAAAACATCAAAAACAAATATTAAAAACCATAGTAATAAATACCCTAAAAAATCAAAATTATAGGTGCAGTGCATAAGAAGGAATCTCTAAGCTCACTGTTCACTATTGACTATTCCATTCTGTACTAATATCTAAAAAGTGTATATTTATCTAAGGTAAATATGGCATTTGGTTTAAAAGAAAAAAGAACTTGTCAGTTTATTGCCTATCATAGTATTTTTTTTCTGTTTTCTTCCTTTATTTGAAATATACACTTTTTTTTATCCAAAAATATGTCTATTCTAAACAGCTCACAAAAATATTAAAAATTAATATACTGTATCATCTAGTTAAAATCAAGATTAAAGCAACACCTAAAAATCTTACAACAGTATCAATAGCATAATCAAATCATTTTTTTAAATTTAGCCTCAGTTGAGGCTATATAAAGAAGAAATCAGACCTAAGCACTAATTTTCATATAGCTATTGCTGTTTCATATTTATTAAGCTCATTATGCTTCTTAAGATAGTGGCATACCTGAGAGGAACTTACAAGATATCAGATTCATGAGAAAAGGAATGTTCTTTAACACTGCAAAATTTCAAATCATATAAGACTTTAAAGTTTTCAGATATACTCAGAAACAATATAGTAGTGAAGACAATTTAGCAATGTAGAAACTGAATTACTGTTTATTTTGTACTATAAAAAAATGTCCAATTTAAACTATTCTATGTATTTGTAATTCTATGAATAGAGAAGTAATATTTTTAAAATTGAAGAGGGATTTAAAAAATTAATTAACCAATATCCATAATTCAGTTTATAAACTAGAACTAAGACACATCTAACAGTGTGCTGTCATTAAAAACTTACAAATATCCAGTACTTTACACTCATATTTAATGTGTTCTCCCCTTTAAAGCAGTTATTCCACAATACCAATCCACTTTCATAATCACAATTTAACAGAAATCAGCAGATGTATATTTATATATTTCTTATGGAAATCCAAGTTACAGATAATTGGCAGATTTGAAATACTTTATTTGAAATTATTGTTAGAAGGTATTAATATAGTAACAGAAATGTGAGATGTATAAGCTTTTAGTTTTGAATTTCTATGAACAGGGGTTTCCTCCTGGTGTGAAACATGTCCTAAGATAATAACCCATCAGTTCAGAAACATAATAGATTTTAGAATTCAGCAGCCTGTCTGCCTGAAGAGATCATTTATCATCCTTACTAATATACAATATAACAGATAGAATCATTATCCCTTTGTTCTTCATTTCCTATCTTGCATTCATTGGTTACATTGTAAGAACTTTTTTTTGTTTTGTTTTTGTGGTCAAGTATACTGTACTGTATGTACTTTCTATCTTTTCTGCAAAAGTAAAAACAAAAAAAGATTTCTGCAATAAAAATAGCAGCCAATTTTTGTTAAATTGGCTGGGGTATGGTGTTTCTGTAAGAAAGCAGGAGAACAAAAAGTGCAATTTCTGACCTCCCCATGGTCTGGTCAAACATTGAACATGGCCCCCATGCAACCTTCTTTCCTATAAGCTGCCTATGCATTTTGCATCCATTTTCCATTTCATTTCATTTCATTTCACTGCTGCTTTTTCTCTCTGCTTTTTCAAGCCTGATTTTATCATTATCCTGCTCCCTCTATTTCTGGTCTACTCAGTATGAGAACACTTCTGGTATGATTGGAACAATTTGATGTAAAGCTTATAAAGGTGTTCTGAATTTGAACCATTTTATGTATCTCTCATCTCATTATTTTAAGTATTTATCAAATGGCTCTGTTGATCACAATAGGGAAAGTTGGCTAAATTGTCTTTTTTTTCTGAAACAAAAATAGTTGAATTTTTTGTTATGCATTTAAATAACTTGATAGTCTTAAAAGGTATAGTGTAGCAGAAAATATGTTAGTCTCTACCCAGGGTAGAGAAATATTCAGTATTACCATGCATTTAAAAAAAAGGAAAAAAAAAACCTTCCAAATTAATCCCTGTAATTTCAATTCTCATTTATGCATAGGAGAAAGTCTTCCTTTCTGTTTTAACTATTGTAAAGGAACAGGATTTTAGATACATCATAATATATCTCCTTTGCTGCTTCTGGGAATTTAAAGAATTAGTATAGCTCCCAAGTTTGTGTCTAAATATTCAAATACTACGTTACTGCAACATCAGCAGTAATGGGATTTTGTGCATTAGCAGTCATTTTCTTACTTGAGATCAGGTAATATGAAGTGTTTGTATGCATTCTATATATAATTACATGCATTGAAACTACAACACTTAAACCTACATAGAAGGCAATATTAGACACATCAATACAAAGCAAGCAACAGATACTGTCTTTTCATTGTTCATTCTAATCCGAAATGTTCAGTGGTAATTTTCTTTTTTAAACGTATAATCAAACTAGTAGAATACTTTTCTGCTGCAAATTTCTACTGAATGGTTTTTGTATATACTTGATTATCTAATTTACCATTCGTAAATGTAGGTTCATTGGGATAAAAAGACATTAAAAGTAAGAAAAGAAAGCTGCTTAAGGCTATATTCTGAGGATTTTATTGAAACTCTAGTTTTTTACAATTTTATATACAATACATATATTCTTCTGTGAAACAAAACATACATTACTCCCCAGATTACAAAAGTACAAGCTCATTTCTTGGAATGTATGGTACATGTGGTTCATGAATAGCCTGCTGGGGGAAAAAGGAGAAAATAAAAGTGGCTAATTAAATACCTTTTTAAAAATGCAATAACATTTTAAGTTTACCAACACTAGGTTTACACTTTTAAAACATGAAACTTTTAAAATGCTGCTAGAAACTATTTGCTGACTTTCAAGGGCACATTGCCAATAGAAAATAAGGGAATATAGGAATCATCCAAAATCAAGATTTTTACTGCAAGTAAACCATTACTTAGTGGCATTTTCAACAGCCTGTAGCAATAATTTATCATGGAACTAGAAGAGACCTTGGAGGTCTTCTAATCCAGCACCCTGTCCAAGGCAGGAAATCTTTATACCACCCTAGTTAAATGGTTGTCCAACCTTTTTTCCCCAAAAAACTCACAGCAATGGAGAACACACAGCTCCAGGAGGCAAGCTGTTCAACCCTCTGCCCAAGGCAGGAATCCTTATACCATCTCAGACAAATGTTTGTCCTATATTTTCTTGAAAACAATAATTAGTGGAACTAGAAATGCTACTGGTTCGCTCCTGTGCTGCGCGATCCTCAGAACCTTTTTTTTTTTACTTTTTTAAAGCATTTTTTACTATCTATTCGCCGGAACCGGTAGTAAAAAAAATGCTTTAAAAAAGAAAAAAGGTTCCAAGGATCGTGTGTGAGGGACTGAACCAAAGTAGAAAAATGAGGAATGGAATGGAAAAATTACACTTCTTTCTTTGTTTCAGAGGCTTCAACCTTTTGGAATCCTTTGGAGGTTTCAGGATTTCAACCTTCCCTTGTTCAGGTTCTAGCTGCCCCTTTCCCACAGAACCCTAAATATCAGGTTTCTTGATATCCAGATGACGCTTTTCAGGATTTATGATTAGATCAGCTTTTCTTAAACTCTCAGGTACTAACCTTAGGTGTTGAAGGTATTTTTCCCAGGTGATACATGAGGATATCATCTAGATACACAGCGTACCATGTTCCTTTACCAGGTAGGATTTATTCATAAGACATTGGAAAGTAGGTAGTGTCCCATATAGCCTAAAAAGTACTGTCTTGAATTGAGAGATGCCTTGTGGGGCGGCAAATGTGTCTCTTTTGAATGATATTCCAGTAAAATTTTGCAATATCCTTTAGGTAAGTCTAAAGATAATAAATAGTGGTTCCATCTAGGCCATCCAAGAGGCCATCAACCTGGGTCATTGAATATTTCAAATTTTGCCACTCAGTTTATTTGCTGGAAATCTATACAAAATCGTATTTCTTTATTTGATTTTGTCAGTAATATGATTGGAAAACACCAGTGACTTACAGATGGTTCTATAATGTCCATTTCGAGCATCTTATTTACTTCACTTTGTTAAATAGTGCCCTTAAAACTTTCTTTTTTCAGCAAGCCGGGCTGGCTTCACACATTTTAAAATGTTTTTAATTGTCTGTTATTGTTTTTAATCATGGAGCCAAATTTATATATATATCTTTTTAATTGTTTTTTAATGTTTGTAGTTTATGTTTTTACTTGGCTGTTCACCGCCCTGAGTCCTCAGGGAGAAGGGCAGTATACAAATTTTAAAATAAATAAATAAATAAATAAATAAATAAATAAATAAATAAATAAATAAATAAATAAATAAATAAATAAATAAATAAATAAATAAATAAATAAATAAATAAATAAATAAATAAATAAATAAATAAATAAATAAATAAATAAATAAATAAATAAATAAATAAATAAATAAATAAATAAATAAATAAATAAATAAATAAATAATTGCTTGTCTACAGGTTTCCAGAACATAGAAAGAGTTTTTAGATGTTCTAGGAACCTGTAGGTAGGCTGTTGAATAGATTGAATTTCTCCCTTTCTGTACTATGTTCTACTACATCCATTAATCCTGGTTGCATGTTTAACATATTTTTAAAGTCACTTAATGTATTTTCTGTATCTTTTGTTTGATTTGCAGATAAATTGAATTGAATTTTATTTTGTTTATTTATTTTGCAAATTTATATGGCTACCCAACTTACAGTGACTCCAGGTTTTATACAGAAATAAAGCCCCAAACATAAAACCCAATGAACCTTGCCCCTTGCAACAATGATCAAACAAATCACTTGATGAGCTCCCTAACACCCTGGGATGCCCAGGTCACTACCAAACCCATGTCTTCCAAAAGAGCATCAAGGTGGAGGCCAATCTTAATTATACAGGGATGATGTTCCATATGAATGAGCCACCATGGTGAAGAACCTTAAGTCTGTTTAGGTCCCACTAGATAGACCTCCTTAAGAAAGGGGGCCGTAACATACAGGCCATGTAGGGCTTTAAACGTGATAGTCAGCATCCTGAATTGGTCCCAGAAGCAAATCAGCAACTAGTGCAACTCCTGCACAAGAGGTAACATACGTGACTTCTCGCACAAAACCATGTGGGCCATTGTTAATATGCATCTTTCCACATGATTGCATCCCAAGCTTGATCCAACAGTTCTGGTTTCCTTTCTTTTAATGCAAATAAAGTTGTCTCAAGTTCAGTTTTATCAAGCCATTTCCTTAAGAGATTAGCATAATAGATTTACCTTTATTCAAGTTCAAATTCATAATTCACTGGCTGAGTTCTTCTTATTAGACCCTGCTGCTTAGTTTGCAATTTGTTTTTTTACTAGGTTGTAACAATAATACCTGGTTTCTCACATTGAATTGCTTTGATTTTAAACCTTTATCATACTGCCTCTTTTGTTTTTTTCCTGGCTGATTGTTACTATTTCTGGCCAATGTGTCCATGTACCTTTAACTGGTTTCTCTGAATCAATATACATTCTATTAAGTTCTTAAGACCTTCTAAGTTTTCACACCAGCCTTCTTAGTAAGGTCCAACCCCCTTCCTCCAGGTTGCCTCCCATAACTGGCTATGGGATTTCCTTAAATGTGTTATCAGGTATCCCAATGTTTTGGGGGCTGACTTGAATAATTCTGAAGCACAGTTCTCAGGGTCTGTTTCACTCTTTCAGAGAGACTGTCTGTTGGGGATGATAAGGTATGCAGCCCTTTTATCCCTAAAGCAGCATAATCATATCTATCCCTAAATCAGCATAAAGATATCTAAGCAGAACTGATTGGAAATTAGATCATTAACTGTGAGCATTTTCTTTGGTATGCCTATCCCACTAAAGATGTCCAATTCCTATACTATTTTTTTAATAGTCACATTTCTTAATGGAACTGTTTCTGGATAGTGAGTTGCATAGTTGAATACAGTTAGGATTATAAATCTCTATCCATATGTCCAGGCTGCTGTTCCACATCATCCCCGTTACATATTCCTGCTACAGAACTTTTGTTTTTCATTTTTGTCTATAATGAATATGAAGAATATGTTTTGTGACATTTCTCAAGCAAGTAATTTTGAGAAGATGTTCCTATGATGACACCGCAAGTAATAATAATAATAATAATAATAATAATAATAATAATAATAATAATAATAATAATAATAATAATAATAATAATAATTTTATTTCTATACAGCCCTTCTCCCGAAGGACTCAGGGCGGTGTACAGCCTATTTAAAAACACAGACAAACAGCAATTTAAAATTTAAAATAATTAAATAAATTGGCTCAGATTTAAAACCCCAAAAAATTTAAATAGCCCAATTTAAAACTATTATGTTGATAGTCCGGCCTGGCGGAACAACAGGGTCTTCAGTGCGCAGCGAAACACCCGGAGGTCGGAGATCTTACGTATTTCCGGGGGCAGTTCGTTCCACAGGGCTGGGGCTCCAACAGAGAAGGCCCTCCCCCTGGGTGTTGCCAGCTGACATAACTTGGCCAATGGCACCTTGAGGAGACCCTCTCTGTGGGAGCGAACTGGTCGGTGGGAGGCTATTGGTGGCAGGAGATGGTCTCGGAGGTACCCGGGTCCTATGCCATGGAGCGCTTTAAAGGTGGTAACCAACACCTTGAATCACACCCGGATGACCACTGGGAGCCAGTGCAGCTCACGCAGGAGGGGTGTCACATGGGCACAACGAGTTGCGCCCATAACCACCCGCGCGGCCGCATTCTGGAAAAGTTGGAGCCTCCGAGTGCTCTTCAAGGGGAGCCCCATGTAGAGAGCATTACAATAGTCCAACCGGGAAGTAACAAGAGCATGAGTGACCGTGCGCAGGGCGTCCTGGTCCAGAAAGGGCTGCAACTGGCGGATCAGGCGAATCTGATAAAAGGCCCCCCTGGCCACGGCCGTCATATGCTCTTCTAAAGACAGCCGTGCGTCCAGGAGGACACCCAGATTGCGAGCCCTCTCCGTGGGGGGCAAAGATTCACCCCCAATAGTCAGCGATGGCACCTGCTGACTATATCGGGGTGCCGGAAGCCACAGCCACTCGGTCTTGGAGGGGTTGAGTCTGAGCCTGTTCCTCCCCATCCAGATCCGCACGGCCTCCAGGCAGCGAGACATTACATCAAGGGCATCGTTGGGGTGGTCTGGGGTGGAGATGTACAGCTGAGTATCATCAGCATACAGATGACACTTCACCCCAAAACCACGGATGATCTCACCCAGCGGCTTCACATAAATGTTGAACAGGAGGGGCGAGAGGACCGACCCTTGCGGCACTCCCCATGCGAGACGCCTCGAGGTCGATCTCTGTCCCCCTGCCAACACGAACGAGCGGTCGGAGAGGAAGGAGGAGAACCACTGCAAAACGGTGCCCCCTATTCCTAACCCCCTCAACCGCTGCAGCATGATACCATGGTCGA
The DNA here is from genome assembly GCF_029215685.1 of Pituophis catenifer annectens. NCBI lineage: Eukaryota > Metazoa > Chordata > Lepidosauria > Squamata > Colubridae > Pituophis > Pituophis catenifer. The sequence continues at coordinate 37,904,667 of NW_027256888.1, forward strand.
TGGTATCAAAAGCCGCTGAGAGATCTAATAGGACTAGGACAGAGGAGCAACCCCTGTCCCGAGCCCTCCAGAGATCATCCACCAACGCGACCAATGCCGTTTCTGTACTGTACCCCTGCCTGAAGCCCGACTGGTACGGATCTAGATAGATAGATTCATCCAGGTGCTGGGGAAGTTGTCGTGCCACCACGCTCTCAACAACCTTCGCCACAAAACGAAGGTTGGAGACTGGACAATAGTTGGCTAATTCAGCTGGGTCCAGGGAAGGCTTCTTGAGGAGGGGCCTCACTACCGCCTCTTTCAAGGCGGCAGGAAAGGTACCCTCACTCAGAGAAGCACTTATAATCCCCTGGAGCCAGCCTCGTGTAACCTCCCTGGAGGCCAGTACCAACCAGGAGGGACACGGGTCCAATAAACACGTGGCGGCACTAATCTTACCCAGAACCCTGTCCACATCCTCGGGAGTCACAGGATCAAACTCCTCCCAGATAACATTCTCAAGACCCACCCTGGTCTCCTCCCGTGGACTCATCCAATCGGAGTCCAAGCCATCCCGAATCCGAGCGACTTTATCGTGCAAGAATTGCACAAAATCCTCATCACGACCCTGCAAGGGATCTTCCCGCACTCCCCCCCGAAGAAGGGAGTGGGTCACCCTAAACAGGGCGGCTGGGCGGTTCTCTGCAGATGTGATAAGAGCGGAAAAATGGTTAGATTTTGCCGCTTTTATCACCACTAGGTAGGTCTTGATATAAGACCTCACCTGTGTCCGGTCGGAATCGGATTGACTAGTCCTCCAAATGCTCTCTAGGCGTCTTTTCCGACGCTTTATCTCTCTCAGCTCCTCAGAGAACCAAGGAGCTAATTGAGATCGGCATCGGGTCAGAGGCTGCAAAGGCACGACGCGGTCCAAAGCTCCAGCGGCTGCCCTTTCCCAGGCGGCCACCAGCTCTTCAGTCGAGTTGTGTGTTAGAGTCTCAGGAAACGGCCCAAGCTCCGTCAGGAACCTTTCAGGATCCATCAGGCGCCTGGGATGGAACCATCTGGTCGGTTCCGACTCCCTGCGGCGGGGGCAGGCAGTAGGAGAGTCTAGTTGAAGGAGTGAATGATCTGTCCATGACAAGGGTTTAATATCTAGGTCCCCTCTACCAAGATCATTCAACCACTAACCAGAGATAAAAATCAAGTCCAGAGTGTGTCCCCCTATGTGAGTGGGGCCTTGAACTAACTGGGTCAGGTCCGAGGCCGTCATGGAAGCCATGAACTCCAGAGCCACCTCCGCGGATGGGAGGTTGAAATCCCCCATGACAATAAGTCTGGGGGTATCGACTGCCACCCCGGCAATGACGTCAAGTAGCTCGGGCAGGGTCACTGCCACGTGGCAGGGAGCCAGGTACGTAGTCAGCAAACCCATCAGCACCCCACGGCCCCACTTCACACAAAGGGACTCACATCTGGCTATCTGAGGAACAGTGGTCTCCCTCGGACAGAGACTCTCCCTAATGATCACCGCCACTCCCCCACCCCTCCCCTGGGCCCTTGGCTGATGAAATGCATGGAAACCTGGTGGGCAAATCTCGACAAGGGAGACCCCCCCTTTTGGCCCAACCAGGACTCTGTAATACCTGCCAGGTCTGCACCCCCCTCCAAAATAAGATCATAGATGAGGGGAGCCACCTGGCATTACATAACATCAGCCGTGGACCCTGGGCCTGAGGCTCTACACAACCCAGGACACGAGTCACGCATTGGGGGCCGGAGTGCGCAATCGCTCGGAGACAGCGCATGCGCACCCCCGACACTTGATATGACCCCCCGTGCCCGTCATACCTGCCCCTCCCATTCATTATTTCAATTACACAGCCCTTTCTATCATCCCCCTGCCCCCCGGTTAAATTTCCTTTCACGACCCCTCTGCTGCAACTAATCGACCCATCATCCCGCACAGTCGCTATCTGGACCCCCCCTAGGTCCACTTTTACAACCCCCACCCACCCTCCCGGGTCCCCTTAAAATTTTCCTTAAAAATTTAGCTAAAAAACCCCTCAACCCCCTCTTTGCTGCATGCCATCTCTTGGGGTCCCAAAGCCCGTCATCAAGATAGGCCCTCGATAACGTGGAGGGCCACGCCTGCGAGAGGGGGGAGTCTCGCAGCGCAAGAAGGTCGGTTTTTTGGAGCATCAACCGAACCAAAGATGGGAGAAGAAAGGCCAGTCCGGGAATCTATCATGGTCCAAGGGATAACTGAGCATAAAAGGTCACAAAATATCCATTTATAGGGCTGGACTCCACTGTCCTCTCACAACAGGGAGAGGGTCCAATGTTCTTTTTCTCCAACGGAGGCTAATGGCCAACCATCCTGTCACGACGGCCGGTCCCGTTACAAAGTTAACGGGAGCAATGTTCTATCCTCTCCGTTGGGATGTGGAAAATCCCTCAGCTCTCTCAAATGGTGCTCAGTCTCTCCTACCAGCGAGGGCGTGAGTGGAGCATAGTAAGGGGTCCAGAGTGTAGATGTTAATAACGATGGTAATAGTAAAGATGCTAATAAAGATGATAATAGACCCATGGGCACAAGATCTTCCTTGAGGTGAGAGTAGGAGTAGCGAGACAGGAAAGCCCAATCCAGGAGTGGTTGGCCATTAAGGCCAACACCCACCCATATCTGGGGGAAGGGGGGGAGAGGCCACCCGAGGCAACCAACAAACCAAACCATGGTCAGCCTCCCGCCTCTCCAACCCCAAATCTCCACAACCCCCAGTCACAGCTTTGTTCTCAAACACCCCATCACAGTAAAAATCTACTGTGAGCCAGATTGTAGTCCTAGGGGTGAGGCTGTCCGCTTCTCCCCCATCAACCTGCTGCCTGGCCGTTTCTCTGGCCGGCCGGTCCATGTCAGCCATTGCCTCCGCCGCCGCCAGCCCGCAACCAGGCACCCCAAGCTCCCAAGGCACACCGGAGCCCCCAAAAGCGCCGGAAAAGAGCGTCCCAGCGTCCCAATAATGCACCATTCCTCCTAGTTCTAGAATATGAAGAACTGATTGACCTGGTCCTCTTGCTGGATTTTAGTAGTTACCCAATAATTGGTTATGAACTATGGTAACATATAGTGTAAAATAATGTTATTGTTATACATATCATTTAGAGTTGATTAAACATGACATCAATATATCAATATTATGTCCAATAGATTTGGGGAGTGAGAATTTCAGCAGCTTTTTAAAAATGCAGGTAAGATATTTCTGTTGTTGGCACTTTTTTGCCCAAACCTATTCTATAAAAGAAGTTTACTAGATGGCAGCACTACCTGACCTTGGATCATCTCAAAAAGTTAACCAGTGATTGTCCTGGTTAATATATGTACTATGATATTAAAAAAAAACATTGATATAGTCTAGACTGAAAACTGATAGGACATCACAGAAGAGGGCAGTATTGACCTTTCCATTTTTAAATTATTTTTAAACTATAGTATATTAAATTTATATCTTGTCGCCGTCTGTTTTCTCACAATGCCAACCTGTTAGGTGAATTGGACATTGTCAAGAAATCTATGTATGACGTGAGAATTATTTTTACACGTTCAAAAGTATAAAAACAAATAGATCATACCATTACCAAAATACAGAACAAATGGAAACCAGATTACTTAAAGACCTTAATTGGGAGCAGGTCTGGGAAAGATATTAAAAAATTGAACAGTGATTGAAATGTAAATAGAATTCTCATTTGATATTTAGTAGTTGCTGGCATTCTTTCATAATGACTTCATAGTTTTACTGCAATAAATCTGCTTTTTTGAGCTGTCGTGACCTACAAAATATATTCTTGCAGTATTTTGTTTTGCCAGCTGAGAGGTTTCTGACAGAAGTCAACAGGAGACTAGATTGGCCTATAGAACATTTATCTTTATCTTATCATGTAAGAAATTTATTTTCTTATTCTTGAACTCATGGGGCTTTCATAATATAGGGAATATTTATCCAGTTGGTGATACAAACTATACACTGTTTTGCTGGATATATAAGGTTTTACATGTTCTTTAGAAAATGTTTCCAATTAATTTGATTTAACAATCTGCTTAGAAAAATCATGTTGGAAGCAGTAACAGCATCAATCAACAATTCTAATAACTTTTTCCATGCAGTGCTTGATACTTGTAACAAAAATATTTAATATCATGTTTAAAACTATTCCTATCTAAGAAGGATTAAGTAAATACACAGGAAAATATAATAGATAGCACATTAAGAAAATAATATAAAGCATTTTACAAATTAGTTTGTGTAAATTTTAAATATATGTATTTTTTTTTTCTGCAGGCATTTCCTATTCAAAACAGGAACAGGGACAACACCACTGTTCAGTACTGCAACACCGGGTTACACAATGGCGTCTGGCTCAGTTTATTCCCCTCCTACACGACCACTACCTAGGAACACCTTATCAAGAAGTGCTTTTAAATTTAAGAAGTCTTCAAAGTACTGTAGCTGGAAATGTACAGCGCTCTGTGCTGTTGGGGTGTCTGTGCTTCTGGCAATACTGCTATCTTATTTTATAGGTAAGCTTTCCTTTTTATGTTCATTATAAACCTATATTCCAGTACTGCTGGAGGTAAAGATCTAGATATAGATCTGGAACTAAAAATATAGAGTCAGCACCACACTTACAGTTTAAAGATAACTTACTAGCAATTGCTGGAAACCATGTGAATATTTCCATGTAAAAAATTACATGGAATAGGAAATACCTGTATTTTATAAATATTTTCCTTCAAAAATGGCATCTGAAATGTTATTTTTAAAAAATTGAACTATAATTTAAGAGTGTTTTTCTTTTATAAGGGTTGGCTATCATTCAGCCATCTTTATATTAAAAGTGTAGTATATTGGTTATACACAAAATAGTTTTCTTCTAGCAAAAAGCCTGTATATCTTTACTTTTAAAAATGTCACTTACACGTAAATAATGAAAAGCATTGCTTAATTCTTCTTTCTTTTTCCCATGCTTTAAAGCATTATTTTACTGAATAAGTTACTCATGATTGCTTATGTTGTATTGAGTTGAGTATTTACTCAACTCAATACAATTAACTAATTGTAAAATGTAAAATGCAGTGATCCAACACTCTATCAATTAGCGCATTATACCATAGTATAATGGCAGAGACTGTGATTATTACATAAACAATATAAGAGTGAAATGTCAGGTTTTACTGGCATAACTAAAATGTCTCTGAACCCCAAATAAAATATTCTGTTAAACCAAGCCGTAAGCTTTCTGAAATGTTAAAACTTTGTGTTGAAATGCATTTCTTAAATTTAAGCTCAGTCTAAAGCACCAGCTGAATAAAATCTTTGAATTTAGACCCTTGTTGAAGCTGAAGCCACTGAAAATAATATGAAATAATAAAATAACAAAAAAATAGTTCTTTAGCAGTCGAAGAAATTTGCTTTTCCTGCTGTTTGAATATGATTGCCTGAGATTATTGCCAGTCTGCCTATTATCAAAGAGAATAAAAAGAGTTGCATGGGACTGATTCTGATGCATGATAATTTGATGCAGTATATGGCAATAATGGTAAGAAGTTTATTAGACTCAAAGACTTTTTGGTTCAAAGTATTAGGCAAAGACTTCAATTACTGTATGCACAAAAAAGGTATGCACAAAAAAAACATTTGGGCACATTTAAGTGCCACTAATGTCAGATATTGAATATCTAAATATGAAGTTAAAATGTCCGTATTTATACTTAGAAACTGATGTGCGGTTGATTAAAACTGATCTAAATTTTAATCACATTATTGTTTTAAGTAAATTATTGTTTTAAATAAATAATGTAATTAAGTTAAGGTATATTGTAAATTAAAAGTTTCCTATTAACTTGGAGGCATTTAAATACATTCAATTATTGTATTGTACATATTTAATGCTACTTATTCTTAACTTTAGTTTCAAAACAAATAAGGCTGACCATAAGTTTGTCTTATATTTTGATATACACTAAGTTTTCTAAGCAGTGATTAAAAGGGTGGAGATAAAGGTTGTTTAGTCTCTATAGTTCCTAATGCCTTTTGTTTCATACTTGGCATTGTGTTAAGCATACATTTTGCTGTAAGCATACATTAAATCTGTAATTCTTATTCAGCAAAGATATTTTTTTCTTTGAAAGAAAAACAGTAAAAAGCGGCATATTTTCAAAAGGAAAGGAACCTATTAAGTCTTTATTCTTGCCTTCTAATTATTGATATCTAGGGCTCCTAACCTTCATTGAACAGACCTTAATGTTTACAACCTCCTATATTTTGGAAGGAGGGGTTATTGCTGAAATAGTCATCTTAAACCTGCTTGTTGATATTCATGGATGTACTCTGTTAATTTTCGGCGTGTTTGTCCTACATAATGTCTGTAACAGTCCTTATGTTGTATGTTGTTGGTATGGTATGTTGTAGATGACTCCTGGTTTTTTTTTTCCTTCTGGGGCTACAGGATCTTTTGATTTACTTAAGATGTTTTGTTTTGTTTTTTATTGAAAAGTTTTACAAAAAGTTTACATATTTCTCCCCCCTTCCCTACCTCAACCTCCCCCCCCTCCTCTTCCCAGAACAAATTACAGGGTATAACCTTCAACAATCATAATCAATCCTAGTCTAAATAATTATGACATTCCACATCTCTTGTTCCTTCAATTCCCTAATTACCCGCCTAGCTTTATTACTTAAAGACACACCAAATATCTATATAATCATTCATAACCTATCTGCAATTTCTTATTCCGGTATTTATTTTGAATATAATCTATCCATCTTCTCCAGTCTCTTAAATATCTTTCATTTGAATGATCCTTCAGGTACGCCGAAATTTTTGCCATTTCCGCTAGGTTTGTAACTTTCATTGTCCACTCTTGGATTGTAGGTAAATCTTGCTTCTTCCAATATTGTGCCACCAACAGTCTTGCTGCAGTTATTAAGTTCAAAATCAATTTAGTCTCTATAACTGTACAATCCGTAACTATACCCAGCAGAAACAGCTGTGGTGTAAATTTCAACCTTTTTTTAAGAATATTTTGTAAAATCCACCAAATTTTAATCCAAAACGCTTTAACCTTTTTACATGTCCACCAAATGTGAAAATAAGTGGCATCCTCACAATTACATATACTTAAGATATTTTGGATGGCTTTAGTTGGTTTGTGTGCTACAATGATGTCTTGCGGTTGTCGTCTATTGGTGGTTTCTGAGAAGTTTTTGATGTAAAAATCTTTTAGTTGTTTCTGATATGTATCATATTAAAGTTAGAAGACTATGAAAATTCCTTAATCTGAGCAGACTGAATCATAGTTTCAACCGGGAAATGATGCATCCAAGATGCTAGGGAATTGGCATTCAGACAAATCAGCCATCAATGGACATTTGGAGATAAACCACATTTACACACTATTTTAAAGAGATAACAGTTTTTGTTAAAAAAAAAAGAAAACTAAGAAGAAAGCAAAAAGACCAGACTATATCTCTTTCAGCAACCAACACTGATGAGTAGGGATTAACACAGATAAACAATCAGCAAAGAACAATAGCCTAATCAAGGGACTTTCAAGGAGAAAGCCACATTTCCATGAACACTGGTAGGGCAAGCTACTGTATATAAGCAAGCCCCACACTCAACAGCACTAATGATACATAGGCCAGTAATGAAATCTCAGAGAGCACCAAAGACTCCACAATTCAAACCTTAGCTACATATTTTTTGTCTTTTAATCATCTTAAAACTTTTGGAGTTTTAAAGCACCTACTTCTTTTTGTTACTTTTTAAAAATAAACCTAACAATTTCTACAACTTTTGAATAATTTCCTTCTACTAATTTGTGTTATTTTGCTGCTGTTTGGAGTGCCTCTGGAACTGCAGAATATGGTTTTGGGGTGCAAATGTAGTTGTCTGAGATTTCCTATTATGAGGAAACTATAAACAAACTGGAAAATGAAAAGGTTAGATTCTTTAATTTGTTTTATAATTCCTAATGGGAAATCAGTGAGAAACAAGCTTTTCTGGCATTTTTCAGGGCATATCTTCTCATGTGGTTACATAATATTGTCACATTTGGAATATTGGAAAAAGAAACTCTATTATAACTAGATTCAGTCTATGCAGTGATTTAAATTTTGTTAGGCATGAGAAACTGTATATAAAAAGTCTGTGTACTTACAATTCCTGTAAACATCTCTCCATGACAACCACAAGAGATTGCTTGTTCTCTTCAAAATATGAAAAATTTATGTTTTACTTGACCTTAAATCTGATACAGTTTCTTTTGACAGGCTATTAGCTCTTTTCTTCATGTTATGAGGATATCCTCCATCTAAACTTTCAGTTCACTTGTTGTATAATTCCACAATCATTTTTTGTTCTTACTTTTTTCCTGGATATGAACATACTGCTTTCTAATCATAATATAAACGTGTCTGCTGCTAGATTGCAGAATATTTAAAATATACAAGTAAAACTCAAAAAACTAGAATATCGTGCAAAAGTTCATTTATTTTGGTAATGCAGCTTAAAAGGTGAAACTAATATATGAGATAGACTCATTACATACAAAGCGAGATAGTTCAAGCCTTGATTTGTCATAATTTTGACGATTATGGCTTACAGCTCATGAAAACCCCAAATTCACAATCTCAGAAAATTAGAATATTACATGAAATCAATAAAACAAGGATTATACATAGAACAATATCAGACCTCTGAAAAGTATAAGCATGCATATGTACTCAGTACTTGGTTTGGGCCCCTTTTGCATCAATTACTGCCTCAATGCGGTGTGGCATGGATGCTATCAGCCTGTGGCACTGCTGAGGTATTACAAAGACCAGGATGCTTCAATAGCGGCCTTCAGCTCTTCTGCATGGTCTCATGTCTCTCATCTTTCTCTTAGCAATGCCCCATAGATTCTCTATGGGGTTCAGATCAGGCGAGTTTGCTGGCCAATCAAGCACCGTAATCCTAGGTTTTGGTACTTTTGGCAGTGTGAGCAGGTGCCAAGTCCTGCTGGAAAATGAAGTCAGCATCCCCATAAAGCTCGTCTGCGGAAGGAAGCATGAAGTGCTCCAAAATCTCCTGGTAGACAGCTGCGTTGACCCTGGATTTAATGAAGCACAGTGGATCAACACCAGCAGATGTCATGGCTCCCCAAATCAACACAGACTGTGGAAACTTCACACTGGACTTCAAGCATCTTGCAGTGTGCGCCTCTACATTCTTCCTCCAGACTCTGGGCCCTTGGTTTCCAAATGAGATGCAAAAGTTGCTCTCATCAGAAAAGAGGACTTTTTTTCTTTAGCCCAGGTAAGACACTTCTGACATTGTTCGTTGTTCAGGAGCGGCTTGACAAGAGGAATACGACATTTGAAGCCCATGTCCAGGATCCGTCTGTGCGTGGTGGCTCTTGATGCACTGACTCCAGCCTCAGTCCAAAAGTCCCCAACACTTTTGAATGGCCTTTTCCTGACAATCCTCTCCAGGCTGTGGTCATCCCTGCTGCTTGTGCAACCTTTTTCTTCCACACTTTTCCCTTCCACATAACTTTTTATTAATGTGCTTTGATACAGCACTTTGGGAACATCCAACTTCTTTTGCAATTACTTTTTGAGGCTTTCCCTCCTTATGGAGGGTATCAATGATGGTTTTCTGAACAACTGTCAGGTCAGCAGTCTTTCCCATGATTGTGATTCCTACTGAACTAGACTGAGAGACCATTTAAAGGCTCAGGAGCCCTTTGCAGTTGTTATGTCTTACTTAGCTGATTAGAGTGGGACATTTTGAGCCTAGAATATTGAACCTTTTCACAATATTCTAATTTTCTGAGATTGTGAATTTGGGGTTTTCATGAGCTGTAAACCATAATCATCAACAGTATGACAAATCAAGGCTTGAACTATCTCGCTTTGCATGTAATGAGTCTATCTCATATATTAGTTTCACCTTTTAAGCTGCATTACCGAAATAAATGAACTTTTGCACGATATTCTAGTTTTTTGAGTTTTACCTGTATATTTTAAATATTCTGCAATCTAGCAGCAGACACGTTTATACTATGATTAGAAAGCAGTATGTTCATATCCAGGAAAAAAGTAAGAACAAAAAATGATTGTGGAATTATACAACAAGTGAACTGAAAGTTATTATTTATTTATTTATAAGTTAATTTTTTGAGTTTCACCTGTATATCATTTCCTACTTAGCAAATTAGAAGATACTATAGCTCTGAGTCACAATTGGTCCTGTGCTTCTCTTGTTATGGAGTTTCAGCCCAAGCCCCAACTCCTTTGGGGAAAATGCATACTTTCTCACTTGATAACATTGCCCTTAGCAATACAGCTACTTCTTCATAAACTGGAATTGTAATTGGTTCTATTAGCTAAAGCAAGTGCTCCACTGCAGAAGGACTCTGTTATTTCTTCTGCTTAAAAGGATAGTTAGTATTCCTGCTTAACAATTCTTTCTGATAGGAAGGGAAAAATAACTTTTCAATAACTCATGGAAGGAATAACAACCTGCAATTTAATACATCTCCATCTTGCCAAAAGTCTTCACTGTTACTGAGTTCTGTGCATATCTACTCAGTTAGCTGGCCTTTCACAAATCCAACAAAGGAAGCAGTCAGCAGGCTTGAACCACCTCCAGAAGATGTCAACCAAGTCTTTGCAGAGACTCTTTTTTAATTGAAGTGGAAGCAGTCTTCTATTGATCAGTGTGTCAGAGCATCCAACCATTTGGGCAATTGTCAGATTCCTTGCCTTGACAGTATACTATAATGAGATTAAACATTGCATATTTTTAAATTACTCAAATATCTATCCATCCAATTTCTGAATATGTTCCATTGGAATAATAAATAAAATCACTGATTTTTTTTTTCAATTTTCATCAAAGTATGCAAGGAAAAATTTGATTGAAAAGCAATATTCTAAACTTTGTCTTTTCAATAAATTACATTTTTTTCATAAGTGACCCTCAGTTCAGCTCATCAGGGAGATTTATTAGCTTTGATATTGTTGAATATTAAGACTGCCGCAAGCGATTCCCCCACCCCCATCACCGGCACAAATGGTTCAGCTGTTCTCTGATTGGTTAACCGAGTGACAGCTCTTGTATAAAAGGAGCTGTCAAAAGCATGGCTGTTGCTGTTGTTAAGTTGTTGCCGTTCATAATAAAGTTTGTTGATTGCTGCAGCCGCCTCGCCTCGCCTTAGTCAGTGATCGTGTGGACTGAGTATTTAATAGTGGCGACGAAGGTGGGATATGCCTGGCGGCTCTTGGGGGCATAGTGGAGATTCCAGTGTCGGTGGTTGTTGTGGAGCCAATCCAAGCGTGAGGCAGTTACACATCGCTGGTGCGCCTCAGCCGTGGTGAGAGACAATGGCTATGTCCCAACAGTTCGCCCCATTTAACCCGGCAACAGAGTCATGGGAGACGTATGTTGCCCATTTTGAATGCTTCCTCATTGCTAATGATTACCGTGATTTGTCAAGCGAACGTAAGAGAGCATATTTCTTGAGCTTTTGTGGCCCAGAGATGTTTGACACAGCAATGACTTTGATGGCCCCCCAGTCTATTCACGCAGGAACATGGGATAATTTTATGTCCAAATTAAAAAAGCATTACGCCCCCCGCACCGTCCCGCATTGCTAGAAGGCAACATTTTTACCACAGGGACCAGGCTGAGGGGGAGTCCATCAGCCAGTATGTAGCCGCTCTGAGGAAAGCGGCTAGGCATTGCCAATTTGTTGACCTAGACGATTACTTATTGGATTGGATTGTCAGTGGCGTGAGGGATCAAAATTTAAAGAGGCAGCTAATTGCTAAACCAGAGCTGTCTTTCCAAGAAGCGTTAGAGAGGCTTGTGCGGCAGAGCTCGCTTCGTTATCTATAGCCGATCTTCTCCGGGGCCAAAGCACAGAGCAACCTAAGGGGGAAGCAGTTCATTCCAGCTCAGCGGCCAGCTCAGTGGACTATAGTGATGAGGAAGAGCAGGACGAAGCAAGAAATGGGAACCGTGTTCAGGGTTCACAGCAGCCAGTCCGGCCAAATGCAGGTGCAGCCTCGCAATGCCGGGGTTGTGGGGAATTCCATTTGCGATCCACTTACCGTTTTAAAGACGCAGTTTGCCGCAGATGTGGCCACCATGGCCACATTGCCCGTGTGTGCTGGTCGGCACAACCGATCGCTGCGGTGCCAGCGCGGATGAATAGGGATCACCGGTCTTTGCCAAGGCGGCCCGGTACACAAGATGACAGGCCCAGCTGGGGGCGGGGGCCGGGTGATGTGAATATGGTTACCCTCGCTGCAACGGCCTCGCTCCGTAAGAAGATTTATGTGGAGGTTACCATCGAAGGCAAGCCCTGTCAGATGGAGGTGGATTCCGGCTCCGTTACCACGCTCGCATCCTGGAGCACGATGAAACGACTGGTGCCGCGGCTGGCCAAACACTGCCTCACACCTTGCGATGTGACCCTACAAGACTATCAGGGCGTCCAAATTCCTATTTTGGGGTGTGGAAAATTCCGAGTGAGGTTTAAGAAGTTTAATGGCAAGCTGCCTATAGTGGTAGTCACCGCCCCATTGCCAAGCTTACTTGGCCTTAACTGGTTTGAGGCCCTAAGGCTGACCATACAAGAGGTTAACGCCATTAGTCCTGACGAGCTGGATAATTTAGTAAGGGAGTTCCCCGCTGTGTTTGATGGCAAGTTGGGATGTTATAAGTGTACCCCGGTGTCTTTTTAGTTCAGATCCTAGTTTCCCTCCCTGTAGATTGAAGCCCCGGCGTGTACCATTCGCGCTTAAGGCTAAGGTAGATGCTGAGCTTGATAAACTCATTTCCCAGGGGATTTTAGAACCTGTGGATTTTTCCCATTGAGAAACTCCGATTGTAACACCCATTGAGGCTGATGGCTCGGTCCACATCTGCACGGATTACCACTCAACAATCAATAAGGTGCTCCTGGGCCATGCGTATCCTGTCCCTGTCGTGCAGCACGTTTTGCACTCACTGGGCAGAGGTTCTGTGTTCGCCAAGCTGGACCTCTCACAAGCCTACCAGCAATTGCTGGTCGATGATGACACCGCAGAGGCCCAAACTATTGTTACACACCGTGGGGCGTTCCGGTGTCGTCGCCTCCAATTCGGTGTGAGTGTGGCCCCGGGGCTCTTCCAGGGCTTGATGGAGAGAGTTCTTCAAGGAATCCCCGGGGTCATACCATATTTTGACAATGTTTTGATCTCTGCTACCAGCAAGGCACAACTGATGGACAGGCTGCGCAGAGTTCTCCGGCAATTTGACGCTACGGGGCTTAAGGTGAACCGCTCCAAATGCCAGGTGGCAGTGCCTGAGGTGGAATTTCTGGGATTCTTGATAAATGGCTCTGGCATCCACCCCACTCCGGTTAAAACGGCAGCGATTGTGGACCTCCCACCCCCCCCCCCCGCTGTAAGGCAGATCTTCAGGCTTTCCTCGGCCTTTTAAATTTTTATGCCATTTTCCTGCCTCATAAGGTGTCCGTGGCAGAGCCTTTACATCGCTTGCTGGACTGTGGGGCAGCCTGGGTTTGGGGTTCTTGGGAGGCTGCCGCCTTCCATGCTGTTAAACGCCTCCTTGTTTCGAATTTTGTACTGACCTAGTATTGTGAGAACCTGCCCCTTGTTTTGGTTTGCGATGCCTCCCCGTATGGGGTGGGCACAGTCCTTAGCCATGCCCTGCCTAATGGCCGTGAAGTCCCCATGGCCTACTTCTCACATACCTTAGGTCCTGCGGAACGGAACTATTCGCAGCTTGATCGGGAGGCCCTCGCCTTAGTCGCGGGGGTTAAACGTTTCCATCATTATCTCTACGGCCGCTCGTTCCTGCTGGTCACCGATCACAAGCCACTTCTTGGGATCCTTGCGGGTGACCGTCCTGCCCCGCTCATTTTGCCTCCACAGATGACGCGTTATTCAGCGTTCTTGGCAGCCTACTCGTATACCCTCCAGCACCGCCCAGGGCAGGACCTGGCACACGCTGACGATTTGAGCCGCTGCTCAGCAGAGGTGCCTACTCTGCTGCCTGACCCTGTGCCTGCTGTGGCCGTCTGCCTGATCGACTGTTCCCCGTTGCCTGTGATTGCTTCGGACATTGCCCATTTGTCTGCCCGGGATGCCGTATTGTCCCAGGTCTTGGACTGGATGGCAAGGGGGTGGCCACAGGGCCCTTTTGCACCGGAGTTGCAGCCCTATGCGAGCCGGCAGCTGGAGTTGCCAACTCAAAGTGGCTGCCTCTTATGGGGACACCGGGTAGTTGTCCTGCCCTCACTGCGGCATTCTCTGTTGTCCCAACTTCATCAGGGCCACCCAGGGATAGTCCGTATGAAGGCCCAGGGTCGCTGCTATATGTGGTGGCCCAACCTGGATAGGGATATTGTTAAATGGGTTGTCACCTGCCCGCAGTGTCAGGAAAATAGTCCTATGCCTCCTAGAGACATCCCCAGGGAGTGGGAGGACCCCAAGGTGCCCTGGTCCCGCGTGCATATCGACCTTGCGGGTCCTATGCAGGGACAAACATTCCTCATAATGGCCGATGCCTTTTCAAAGTGGGTAGAGGTAGTCCTGACGCCGTCCACCACTTCAGAGGCTGTCATACGGGCTCTCTGGGGGTTGTTCACGACCCATGGGTTACCCGACATTCTGGTGTTGGATAATGGGCCCCAATTTACGTCCACCCCCTTCGAGGTTTTCCTAGCCACCCAGGGAATTAGGCACTGTCTCATTGCCCCGTTCCATCCGTCTAGCAACGGATGTGCTGAACAGGCCATCCGATCAGCCAAGAACGCGTTGCGGAAGTTAGGCTCAGGGAGTTGGCAAGAAAAATTAAGTAGTTATCTCTTAGCGCAGCATACTACCCCATGCCACCTTACAAATAAGACCCCAGCTGAGTTGTTAATGGGCCGTAAACTGCGCACAGCGCTTGACCGCATACACCCTCTATACTGCCCAGCTAAGCCATTGGATATAGTGAGGCGGCACCTGCCGTTCCAATTGCGGGACCCAGTTTACGCTCGGAATTACGAGGGCAGCCCCTGTGGCTTCCGGGGATAGTTGTAGGAATTGCGGGGCCTTGCTCCTATCAGGTAGACTTGGGCCAGGGTAAGATTTGGAAACGACATCAGGATCAGTTACGGAAACGGTGGTTGACCACGAGCCTACCTCACGGGGACAGCGTTCTAGCAGAACACCAGGCGGAGCCACCCGCCGTCCTTATGGATCAACCTCCTCCCTCTCCCACGCACCCACCAATTGAGGCAACCCCATCTCACTCACCGGTTGTGGCCAATGAAGCAGTCGAGGACACCCAGAGGGTAGATTTGGGCGACGCGTCAGTACTAGGAGACAAGGCAGTTAGTAACCCCCAAACTGAAGTTCCTGGGCCCCGGTGCTCGGGGCAGAGCCAGCATACTTACAAGACTACGCATGTGCCACCAGGGTGGGAAGGGGTGTTGAATATTAAGACTGCCGCAAGCAATTCCCCCCCCTCCAGCAACCGGCACGAATGGTTCAGCTGTTCTCTGATTGGTTAACTGTGTGACAGCTCTTGTATAAAAGGAGCTGTCAAAAGCGCGGCTGTTGCTGTTGTTAAGTTGTTGCCATTTGTAATAAAGTTTGTTGATTGCTGCAACCGCCTCGCCTCAGTCAGTGATCGTGTGGACTGAGTATTTAATAGATATGGCATTAAATTTTTTCCATACCTCTTTTTGTCCATGCCACAAGTTTTCTTTATTTACCAATTGAAACTATTCCAGTACAAGGAAGCCTATTTATCGTTAATCAGAGATCATGGCTCTTCACCCGAAAGAAGAATATCCATATTATGTTTGTTTTGTGCTTCTTTCAAATATATCACAGCTGTACTGATTTCAGGTTAATTTTTCTCTCTAGAAGTAAATACAGGTAACTTTCCTTGGAAGTTTGTAATATTATGTCTATAAAATACCCATCATGATAAATCTGATATTCCGTCAAAATTCATTAATTTACTAATCATTCTTGTTCCATGGACATGACATTCCTTCTCTAGCCACTCCTATTTTGCCAGACCCATATAAATCTCAATCCTGCATAGCTCTGCTTCAAAATATTATTACGTCTGTCCTTTGATAACTCTATCTCTATACCTGTTCTTCGGATGACTGGATACATACCATCTGCATCTATTCAATTTGTTGTGTTCAGCAGGGATGAGGTTGGGAGGGGCAGGTGGTAATTTGTTAGACTTTGGGTTAAGAGATGAATCTTTGGAAATCACATTGAATCAAGATATGGTAATGCAAAACAAATAAAGCCAAGATGAATATAATTTCAGGCTTTGCATAGGATGAGAGAGATCACACTGAGTAACAATATATGCAGTAGCATGACCAACAATATATGAATATAAACCAATGTTTATGTAGCTGCAGAAAAAAGCAGTCCTAGGTTGCCTCAACAGAATCATAGTATCAAGATGAAGAGAATCCTTGCTATTGTATCTTCTGCATTGTTCAGATCAGATCTAAAACACTTCATGTCTGGGGCACAACATTTTAAGAAAAATGTTGACAATCTGAAGCATGTCCAGAGGAAAACACCAAGATGATGAAGTTCTGGAACAACAAAACTTACGAGGAATGGTTGAAAGACTATCACTGTAGAAGCGAGTTGGGCAGCATATAAATACTATATATCAAATAAAAATTAAATAAATTGTATCTGTTTAGTTTCCTCTTGAATGCCAGCTCAACCTGTAATAAAGCTGTATTGTTATAAACTCAGCATCTCTGGATGGTAGATTAAAGTCCCTGAGAACCATTAACCTAGGGGTCTCTGTGAACCAATTTTAAAAGTTGCTAAATAAATAAATAATATATTCATATACTATGATAATAGATAAGTCAGCCAATCAGGTTTGCATCACCAAACCCTGGGTGGATCAGACAGAGGAAGATTCCTCTCAGAGATAAACCTACCTGGGTTGGGGACTGGCACAGCCACAGTTCCAGGGAAGAGGAAGTGGGGCGCCTGCGGTCACCAAGGCAAAACTGGGGGGATCCATTGTCTTCAACGGAGGAAGGTAAGACCAGGGAAAGGGTCAAACCCTCCAGAGGAGCCTCGCTGTCCCTCTCAGGCCATACGGAGGACCCCCAGATGGTGGAGCAGGCTGTCCTGAGCCCTAGGTAGCAGAGGGCAAGCACCCAGCCTGGCCCTCGACTTCTCAGGGCACCAGGACCCCACAGACCAGACCAACTTCCTTCTCAAGGCTGCTGCTGCTGTGTTTGCTCTCCTTGGTTAGGTTGCTCGTGGTGTATGCAGGAGGGCAAAGTGTGTGGGTCAGAAGGAGGCTCACTCCGTCTCCATGTGAGGAGACCTGGTTTTGTAACCAAAGCATCTTCAACAATAGGAAGATCCTATCCACTCCTTTCTCTGTAGATAAAAGACCCCAAACTTGGGAGTGTGTGTGTGTGCATGCGCGTGCGTGCGTGCACATGCTTGGCTGCCAGCAGTTTGGGGAGGTGAGCTTGTGGGGCACCAAGTTGTCACCATGTCTACTTAACCAGCGCAACTTGTTCTGGGCCGATCCAGTCATCCTGACTCAGACACACACAGTAAGCAGTATTGAGCTGGCTATGCTCACCTACTGTGTTTCCCCGAAAATAGGACATGTCCCGAAAATAAGGCCAATTTTTGAGGTGGGCATAAATATACGCCCTCCCCTGAAAATAAGCTCTCCAACAAGTGGGGCCGGTTTTGCCATGGATTACGACCACTTCTGTAACAGGAGGCCAAGCGATGCACCCCATGTGCCTCATGGCGGCCTTCCAAAGGGTACTGTAGCAGCAGCTATCCACAATTTTTTTACCCTTATTTCATCCCAACAGTACTGGGCCGCATGGGTCAGGACAAAATAAGGGTTAACAAATTGTGGATAGCTGGTGCTATGGTACCCTTCGGAAGGCCGGTGCAAGGCGCAAATTTCCTACTGCAGAAGTGGCTGCACCAGAGGAGCGCTTTTGGGAGAGAAGACAAAGGGGAAGCGATCTCTTGCAAACTCTCGCCCTGCTCCCGCCTCTCCGCCGGGCGGCTCCCAGCAGTCCCAGACGCCCAAAGCCCGTGCCCACCTGGCTCCCTTTTCCACAGTGCCCGGCTCTTTATTGAGGGGAGTAGGGGAGAAGCGAGAGGCATGGAGCAAGACAGGGCTCGCTCTTCTTGCCGGCTCTTCTCCTCCTCTCGTCGGACATGGCAGGGCTTCCTGTCCCTGCCCCAATTGGATGCAATTTGGGGGTGGCAAGTGGGGAGGGGTGAGGCTGGGGAGACGTGAAATGTGTCTTATCTGCCTTGTAGCTCCGTTGCGTGTCTTGCCATTGTCTGCAGGCAAACACGTTGTAGGGTAAAAGAAACCTCGCGAGTTCAAACTTCTCGAACTCGCGAGGTTTGGTTTTACCCTACAATGTTTTTGCCTGCAGACAACGGCGAGACATGCAACAGAGCTACAAGGCAAGTAAGACACGCATCTCGTATCTCCCCGGACCCACCCTTCCCCACCTGCCATCCCCAATTGCATCTAATTGGGGCAGGGACAGAAGCCCTGTCATGCCCGGCGAGAGGGGGAGAAGAGATGGCAAGAAGAGCGAGCCCTGTCTTGCTCCATGCCTCTCGCTTCCCCTGCGCCCTACCTGCCATCCCCCTCGACAAAGAGATGGTGGGAAAGGGCAGCAGCCAGGTTGCTGTTACCATTGGGGTGTGTGGAGCCGTCTTACCTGCCTTGCAGCTCCGTCACGTGTCTCGCCGTTGTCTGCAGGCAAACACGTAAGGTAAAAAAATCCTAGCAAGTTCAATCAAACTTCTCGAACTCACGAGAAGTTTGGTTTTATCCTACGTGTTTGCCTGCATACAATAGCGAGACACGTGACCGAGCTGCAAGGCAAGTAAGACGCGCATCTCGCATCTCCCCGGCCCCTGGTGGTGGTGGGGAGAAGAGACGGCAAGACACATCTTGCTTCTCCCCCTCCCCACATGTCACCCCCCTCAAAGAGCCGGGTGCTGTGGAAAAGGGAGCCGGTCGGGCACACGCATTGGGCATCTGGGGATGCTGGGAGTTGCTCGGCAGAGAGGTGGGAGCAGGGCGAGAGTTTGCAGGCGAGAGGGTTGGATGGATGGATGGATGGATGGATGGGAGTTGGGCAAGTGCCCAGCTAACAGCTGATGAGTGGCTGTGTTGCGCTGCCACAGCAGCGCAACACAGCAGAAGCCATGAGGTGGCCACGCTCGCTGTCTCCTGCACCCCCAAAATAAGGGCCAAGTCCTTATTTCGGGGTTCAAAAAATATAAGACAGGGTCTTATTTTTGGGGAAACACAATAGTCATGGCGACGCAGCTACAACCGCCAGCCATGTCTACCCAGCCACGTCCACCTGGCCAGTGTGAGTCATCATAGACCCCTGTCACTGTGTAATAGTGAAGCACAAGCAAGCATAAGGTGGCAACTGACAGGGTGGTTGGGCTTCAGCTTCAAAAGATGGGAGGGAGGAAAGGAGAGAGTGAAAGAAAGAAAAAAGAAAGAAAGGAAAGGAAGGAAGGAAAGAAAAAGAAGGAAGGAAGGAAAGAAAAGAAAGAAGGAAAGAAAGAAAGAAAGAAAGAAAGAAAGAAAGAAAGAAAGAAAGAAAGAAAGAAAGAAAGAAAGAAAGAAAGAAAGCTTTAATGAGTGCAGTAGGGTCTGGGAACTTAGTCATTAGGTGCAATGGTCTCTAAGTAAAAATCATGATTATGATTATGATTATGCTTACAATTTTACTTCAGTTTTTCTCTGCATGGTACTTGAACTGGGGTTCTTTCTCTTTGCTTATTTATCCATACATTTTTGCATGGGATAAATAAGCAAACGAAAATAAGAGCAGATTGACACTGTGAAGATCATAAAAGTAAGATAACTGAGTTTTTTTAGGACTCTTATAACTCCTGACAGCCACTAAACTAGGCAGTTGCTAAGTGAGGACTGCCTGTATTTCAGCTAATAGCATTCTAAATGTGAAATCTGATACTTAAGGCTACAGTTTCAAGGTCTGGATTCTGTAAAGCAATTTACATAATTTAGTGGACTATGCTTGCTCATATGTGCAGTTAATAACATGAGTCATTTAGTGTGAAATAATTTAATTTAGCTGTTTCAAAATGGCATATATTAAACAAAACAGTGGAATAAGAAATTTTTGACAGAAAAATCAGATGTTAACAACTTAGATGACAAGTCACATTTGAAGACCCAGTTAATGACCATTTCTAATGTGGTGTAAATGTTTTACTATAATTGAGTTATGTGTCAGTATATATTAATAAAGTAAAGGTTCAAAGTTAATTAGAATTTTACACTGTGATGAAAACTGGGCAAATGTTGATTTACATTCACAAAACACTTACCCAGGTAATTAACAAATAGGCACACTGTGATATAATTGATACAGTCATACCTTCTAACATAAATACGAGATTTCTTTTTAAAAACCTTAATAGATTGTATTATGTGCATGTATTTAAAAAAGAAAATGAAGAAAGCTGAGTAAAGTTGAGGTGGTAACTATGTTATTGCAGAGAGCACTTTAGATTAAGAAACATTATTTGCTAGAAAAAAGCATCGTATTTGCAACCTTTCAGCTATTTTGATTATTTAGCTCAGTGATAGATGCGCATATGAGAATAGTTTTTCTTAGTGCTTACAATATGTCTTTCAATTCAACAGATGAAACCCTCCATAGGTCTAAATTAGAATATATCCTGTGTAAATTGATCTGTCCCCTTGTTTCAGACCATACCATATTGAATGTAAAAGTCTACAAAGAGTTCTTACTTATTTCATTTAAAAATAAAAGAAGCCACTGTTTGTGATTGTGAAATTCAATAAAAGAAGGTGTGCAATCCTAGAGATTTTTGCTTGCATTCAGAACATCTGAAAATGAGAGCGTGGAAAAGAAACAGATAAAAGAAAGACTAGTATACCTGCTGTGTATGTCTCCTCATCTTGATTTCTTAAGGATTCAGGAATTAAAGAAGGACAAAGGCATAGAAATAAAAATAAAAAAGCATTTGTTATTGCTATGACCTATGATCTTAGATTTGTAAATGCATGTAAATAAAATATAAATGCATGTAAATAAAACATCATAAATATAGCCACTTAATAAATTAATATACTTTTTCCTTTGAACAAGCAAGAGAGAGAAATTGAAGGAACTAATTCCATACATTTTAAATATATTTAAATACAACTGAATACTGATTTTCAGCCAACAAGTTTTTAAAAATAAATTCAATCTTGAATAATCCCTTTTTAAGCTTAATTCAATTTAATTTAATAATCCTATTTAATGCTGCACTGCATTGGGGTTTTAATGCAGAAAAGTCCTCTTTTTCTCCTAACCCTTGGCATAATAACCCAATTTTTTCATGGTATGGATTAGTATAGTACATTAGTGGGAAACCTGGTTGAGTTTCTTTGTATCAAATATAAATGGAACGTTAAACTTCTTATGAATTTTTTTTTTAAAAAAATACAGTGGATGCACTTTATCTGGCTTATTTCTTTTATTTGCTCCAAAAGCAAAAATCAGAACTTGGAGAAAAAAACCAACACCTTATAGTAATACATTCATCAAAAAGTCCTATACTGCATAGGACAAGAAAAGCCTACCCAACAGTTTCACAAAACCAAGATCATCTGTTTGGACATATGATGTACAGATGGAACAAATCGAAAGTTGTATGATAAAGTGGATACACAACTTGGAGTACACACAGTACAACAATGAAAGAGTTATGGAAGAAAATTAAGTTTTCTCTAGGCTACAATTTAAGAAAACTCGGTACACAGTAAAATGTTTTACTAATGGCAAATGACTTTGCTAATAATTAAAATACTGTAGATAAATCATGTAACAATAAATGTTAGAAATGCCATAACAAAAAAAAAAAACATTTTATCATGTATGGTGGTCATATAAAGAAACTCAAACATACTGAAAAGAAATAAAACAAAATATTCTGAACATTGTGAAAATTAAATTTGTGTTGAAATATTTCTATTATGTATAATTCTGGAAAATATAAATGAAAAATACCACAATATATTAAGATAATATGTTCACAGCTGTAAGAACAAATTTGGACAACATTTTTCCTGGAAGACTTTGATTTAATCTGCCTGCTGAGGTGGTATGATAGAGCCTGTAGTACAGTGGACTAAGCACTGTTATTAACATCTGCTGCTTGCAATTACTGCAAGTTCAAATCTCACCAGGCTCAAGGTTGACTCAGCCTTCCATCCTTTCAAAGATAGGTGAAATGAGGACCCAGATTGTGGGGCCAATAAGCTGACTTTGTATAAATATACAAAAGTATGAAGGCTATTGCTTAACGCATTGTAAGCCGCCCTGAGTCTCCGAAGAAGGGCAGCATATAAATTAAAGCAAAAAAAAAAAAAAAAAGTGACGTGCCTGGGGCTCCAGGCCGTCCCATGCGTCTCGGGCTGTTCTAACAGGCAGCTCCCTGGATTCTGTCCCTACGGGGAGGTTCCGAGCGGAAATACTAGCCACCGATGGGTGCACTGGTTTCCCGGCGTGCTGGCACAACCACCACCGCCACTTCGTTGGTTTTTTTCCTTTTGGTGGTTCCGAAGTCACTGCCCATTTGCTCATGGCAAACTCCGAGGACCAGGCGTGCTTTGCGGAGCTGTGGGGGAGCTTTGGCTTCCGCGCCTGTTTACTTGATCAATCGTGAGCTGTGGAGGTGGCATCGGTGCCCTCAAGTTGCGGCCGTCATTTTGCGAGCAGTTACAACACATGCAGCTGCCATTTTGTTGCTGTACCGGCCAAGCGCCTCCATTTTGGGACTATTCAAATCGGAGGGTTTTTTGACTCTTCTGGATTGTCCTGCAGCCCTCCAATTTAGCAAAGCGGCGATTTGGACTCAGGATCGAGTTTGCCTTATTTGCCTGGTAAAGCCTGGAACCTTAGCGCTGGGAGAGTGTGTCGTTCTCACGCTGCAGCAGAGGGATTGAAGAGTAGTCTGTGCAGTCAGGTTTGCCTGTCTTGCTCTTGACTTGGGCCCATTGCAGCGAGCCCAACAGTATCTGTGAAGT
The DNA here is from genome assembly GCF_029215685.1 of Pituophis catenifer annectens. Classification (NCBI taxonomy): domain Eukaryota; kingdom Metazoa; phylum Chordata; class Lepidosauria; order Squamata; family Colubridae; genus Pituophis; species Pituophis catenifer. The sequence goes on from NW_027256888.1 coordinate 37,927,851, forward strand.
GGTGGTAACTTTGGGGGGTGCCTTAGTCCCACTTCATCATCAGACTTGTCCTGCTAATTTGATTGACTGCTATATTTGGTTCCAGCTTCCCAATATACCAACTGCTCTTAAGCCATATATCTGTTCTTGGCCATGGCTGACTCCTCACTTTCTTTAGATATGGGGCATGAATTTAGCCCCCCCCAGGGTGAAAAAGTGACAACCAGCCCCTCAGGGGTCCAAAGGTCGGTCTAGGAGTAAGCCTAGTAAGGCTCAGCCCGCTCAATCCCAAAGGTCTGCAACTGTGGACAAGGATGCTCAAAGGCGTCATAAGGCCTTGGAAAGGCAGTTTGACATTGTCCACCGTAAGACCTTGACTGAGACTTCTACTGTTTCGGCTGCGGACCCAGCCCCCTCTGATCAGCCTGATTTGGGGAGAGCTTATCACCATGAGTTCCCAGCGATACCGGCTGGGGGGAGGGTCTGAGTACCCATAGTCCTTCTACCTTGGGCCTTTCAAGGGGGGTTTCACTGTCCCTGCCTGATGTTTCAGCCTCTCAGTGGGTCATGCCACCATCTGTTCTTCCGCGGCTGCCGGAGGCTATGTTCACTCCCACAGCTGTGGGTCTCCGCAGGGAGGAGGAACATCTCCCTAGCCATGACTTTAATCTTCAAGCTGTGCTTTCTGAGGCACTCTCTAAGATTTTGGTGGCTGGTATACAACAAGGGGCTCCTTGTTCAGGTCAGATAGCTAACCCTCAGCCCCAGTTGGCATTCGGCCAGCAGGCCAAGTTCCCCTGCTCATAGACATTCTGTTTCTCCTGAAGAGTCAGTGCAAGGGGAGGAGGATCCAGAGGATATTGAGTTCTCAGAGGATGAGGGCTTGTTGCCGGATAAACCGGCATTTACGGGGCTGTTCCGTCCCTCGCTATTTAAATCATTGTTGCACAAGGCGAAGGTGACTACCAACATGGGGATGCCTGGACCTTCTTCTGCTCCGCCCCTGGGGTCTGCTGGTCCTCATGATGTCTTGTTCAAATCGTCCACTCCGGACAAAGACTGTGTTCCTTGTCCACAGTTGTTTGCTGAGGTAGTCCAGACTCTATGGCGTCAATTGGGGTCTTTGACCATTCCCAGTGGCCATGATAAGAAGTTATACTGCTCGGCCCCTGAACTGGATGAATTGCTGGCCCTACCATCTGTAGATAATCTGGTGGCATCTCTTTCTTCTTCTTCTGTCATCTCTACTGACATTGTGGATGATCTGCAAGCGGAGGACAGGAAGGCCGGGCTTTCCTTCAAAAAGGCACACCAGGCGGCGGCTTGGGCCATTAGGGCCGCCACAACTACCTCTTTTTTCAACAGAGCTTCCCTTATCTGGCTACGCCAGTTACAGGAACGTTTACCACCTGATGCAACTAGGCTCCACCAGGACATTCATAAACTGGTGGCTGCCACGGAGTATTCTGCAAACGCTTCTTTAGATGCTGCTAAATTTGTGTCCCGTGCTCTTGCCTTTATGGTGACTTTGCGCAGACTCTTCTGGCTCCACAACTGGCGAGCAGATTTAAAGGCAAAGTGTAAGTTAGCCTCAGTCCCTTATAAGGCTCCCCAGTTGTTTGATGCTGCGCTTGAACCAATCTTGGTGGAAGATAAGGACAAGCGAAAAGTCCTCCTCTCGTCTTATAGGAGACCGGACAGGCGATATACTCCATATTCCCAGCAGCAGCCCTTTCGGCCTTTCTCCAGGCCCAATGCTCTTATACCCAAGAATTTCGACCAGCCTTCCGACAGGCAGTCATTCAGAGATCGGGGACCAAGCTTCAGCAAAGCAGCCCTTTTGTGGAACCAGCTACAGGTCCTTTCGATGAGGCAAGTGACTCCCTGTCTCTGCTTCCCATTGGTGGTCAGCTCTAGCACTTTCACCATCAATGGGAGGTGTCGAAGTCTGACGCTTCAGTTTTGCGCACAGTAACACACAGCCTGACATTGGAATTTCACTCCAGCCCTCCCAACCAATTTGTCCAGTTCTGGGTCTTCCTGCGAAGCAACAACTTATGGAGGCCGAGATTTGGCACCTGTTGGACATAAAAGCAATTGAACTGGTGCCCAAGGATCAGGAGGGAACCGGCTTTTATTCAACCTTGTTCCATGTGCCCAAGAACTCGGGGGGCTGGAAGGGGATCCTGAACTCAAGTGCCTAAACCTGTTCATTCGTTATCGCAGGTTCAAGATGCACTCCCTGAGATCGATCCTGGGCTGTGTACGGAAGGGGGACCTATTACAGTCCATGGATCTCAGGGAGGCATACTTGAATGTGCCCATTCATCCCGAGCACCGCAGATTTCTTCACTTCGAGTATGCCAACAACCACTTTCAATATTCTGCCATGCCATTCGGGCTCTCATTGGCCCCAAGGATGTTTACCAAATTGGTGGCAGTGGTGGCGGCATCAATCGCGATGATCCCGGTATGCATTCTTTGTTACCTTGACGACATCCTGGTCCTCTCGTCCTCCCCGGCTCAAGCTGCCCAGGATATTGCTCTGGTGATCAGTATCTCTCAAAGGCACGGTTTCACCATCAACCTACCGAAAAGTCATCTCACGCCCACCACCCGTATTCTTCATCTGGGAGCAGAAATCGACTCAGTATTGGGGCAGGTCTTCCTGTCTCCCGAGAGGCTGACCAATATCAGGGAGATGTTGCAGCAGGTGCAATCCCAGAGGTCCATACCCATATTGCTACTGTCCCAATTACTGGGAAAGATGGTCTCCTGCTTTGCGATCGTGCCCTGGGCTCGCCAGCACTCTCGCTCCCTGCAGTGGTTTTTACTGCCATTCCAGAGGTCGGAATGCAGCAATTCTCGAACCAGGGTGGTTCTGCCAGCCCGGGTTCATCTATCCCTCGTGTGGTGGGGGTGGTCAGTGATTCTGAAAGGCTGCATGTTTTTGGATCCCAATTGTCTCATGTTGACTTCGGATGTGAGCCTTCAGGGCTGGGGAGCCCATCTCCTGGATCAGGTGGCTCAGGGCCTATGGCCCTCGGAGGAACGGACGAACAGCATCCACTGGCTGGAGCTGAGGGCTGTTCGTCTGGCTCTCCATCATTTTCAGGACACTGTAGAAGGGCGGCATGTACTAGTCCTCACGGACAACATGACAACAAAAGCACATGTCAACCGGGAAGGGAGCACTCGATCCAAGCCCCTAATGGCTGAGGCGGAGAAGCTGATGAGCTGGATGGAACGACACACTCTGTCCATCAAGGCGAATCACATTTCCGGTCAATCCAACATCCAGGTGGATTGGCTCAGCAGGACGCATGTAGACCGGCGGAATGGCAACTTCATCCTTGCCTATTTCTGCAACTGTCACAGAGGTTCGGCAGGCCTCTGGTCAACCTCTTGGCAAGTCCGCAAAACGTCCATCTTCCTCACTTCTACTCTCTCTTTCCAAGCCCTACAGCAGAAGGATGCAACGCTCTTTGATGTCCATGGCCACCTGGCCTACTATACGCCTTTCCTCTCATCCTGAGAGTCATTCGGAAGCTACTGTCCAAACAGGTGGAACTCCTGCTGGTTGCTCCCCTTTGGCCTCGTTGTCCTTGGTACACCAACTTAGTGGACCTGTCCATATCCCCGCACTGGACAATTTCTCAGCACAAGATCTCTCTCAGCCAGGGGGTCATCCTCCACCCAGAGCCCCAGTGGCTCCGGTTGACCGTCTGGCACTTGAGAGGGTCATCTCTCGGAGAATGTGATCGAAACCATCCAGGCGTCCAGGCGCCGGTCTATGGCATGTATGAGGCATCTTGTCGCTGGTGCTCGAGGCAACATGTAGACCCGACTACAGCTTCCTTTCCTGAGGTTCTAGACTTCTTATAGGCCTGTCTGGACACTGCTACTTTGCAGAGACAGGTAGCGGCTTTGTCCACTGTGCTAACCTGTCCGCCTTACAATTCGCTTTCTCAACATCCACGCATTAGGGAATTTCTTCAAGGAGTGATGAATCTCTGCCCGCCGGTGGTGCACCGCTATCCTTCGTGGGAGCTGCTATTGGTCCTTCGCGCCCTCACATCGACTCCATTCAAGCCTCTGGGATCTGCAACCGTGAAATTTCTGACTCTCAAAGTTGCATTTCTCCTGGCAATTACATCGGCCAGGAGAATTTTGGAGCTTGCGGCCTTGTCAGTTCGCAAAGATCTTTCATGCCGACCGTGTGGTCCTGAGGCTGGACCATTCCTTTCTGCCCAAAGTGAATTCGCTTTTCCACAGGTCTCAGGAGCTCATCCTACCTGACTTTTGTCCGGCCCCTCACCATCCGCTGGAAGAACAATGGCACACCTTAGATGTGCGCAGGGCCCTCAGATGGTACATCAAAAGGATTGCTTCGTTTCGTAGAACAGAAGCTCTTTTCGTGTCATTTCACCCATCATCCATGGGCAAGAAGGTCTCATTATCCACGGTGGGGAGATGGCTTAAGGCTTGCATTGCCAAGGGGTACGAACTCAAAGCCTGACCTTTGCTAGGCAGGAGTCTCCCGCATTCAACACGCAGCGCTGCCACTACAGCGACTTGGGCTACTCAAGCTTCCATCACTGACATTTGTAGAGCAGCCACTTGGTCATCGATTTCGCCCTTTATTCATCATTACAAACTTGACACCTATGCCTCGGCTGAAGCTTCCTTTGGGAGAAGAGTATTGCAGAGTGTTCATTCCACCCAGGACCCGGGGAGCAGTCAGCCTCCCTACCTGGATCCTTGAGCTTGGGTATATCCCATCCATGGATTGCAGGAGCAGCGCACTGGAAAACAGACATTGTCTTACCTGAACGTCCCTTTTCTGGGCGCTGTGACTGCAATCCATACCCTCCCTTTCAGCTTCCTGCTGGGGGTCTGGGTGGCTGGCTGTTTTTGTTGTGCCTCTGCTTCAATATTTCTTTCTAGACCATTGGTGGACTGCGCCTTTGTGATAAAAGACTGATGGTTGGTGGACTAAGGAGGCATGGTCAAAGGAACAAAGAAAAAAATCTACACTCAGTCTCTAGCAAGGAATGTCAAATAACCCATCCATGGATTGTAGTCGCAGCGTCCAGAAATGGGACGTTCAGGTAAGACAACGTCCATTCTAGGAAAAGTGTTATTTTCCTAGAGAAAAATGTATTAAAAATAATAGATGACATAATTTAAACAGAAATTACCAATATTTTAATATAATGTACAAATATCTAGGTTGGCAAAACAAATGGAAGGGAAGCACCACTGGGAAAAAAACCTTTTAAGATTTGTTTTTTTTACTTTATAGCTGTTATTCTTTTCTATGCTTTAGCTTTCTAAAAAATCTGTCAAAATCTCAAAAGGGAAAAAAAGAACAAGAACAAATGGATAGCCTACTAATCTAAGTATTAGAACTATCCAAGTTTACTTCATGAAAAGGAGAAACATCTTCAAAGCGAAGAGAAAATGTCAAAATTCAAGCAATCTTTCCCTATTGGTAAGTTTGAAATCAGGCCAGGGAAGAATAAATATTTTTATTAAATAGAAAATGGAAACTTCCTGGAAAGATCCATTTTCCTGTAATGTCCTTCCTCATAATTAGACAGGAGCATCTGAAGCTGTGAAACTTTTTTGTTTTCTTAAAAAAGAAAAAAAAATGCCACAGGAGCTCATTTAACAAAAGAAAGGGGATCATCACAAGATGAGCAAGAAACTGGCATTTTCTATCTTCAACTTCATCTCTCATTTCCACTATCTTTTAGGGTGATGAGGAATCTGTTTAGAGATTCTTTGTTCCTTAAGGAGAGAAGTTGCTAGCCTATAGGGATATCCTGGAAAGTCTGTTGCAGTGTACCAAAAAATAAAAGTTTTCCCCAGTGGTGAAATCCAAATTTTTTTACTACTGGTTCTGTGGGCATGGCTTGGTGGTTATGGCAGGGAAAAGATACTGCAAAATCTCCATTCCCACCCCTCCAGGGGAAGGATAGTGCAAAAACTTCATTCCCACCCCACTCTGGGGCCAGCCAGAGGTGGTATTTGCCGGTTCTCTGAACTACTCAAAATTTCCACTACCAGTTCTCCAGAACCTGTCAGAACCTGCTGGATTTCACCCCTAGTTTTCCCTCCCAGTGATCAGGGAGCTCTTCTAAAAACTTCAAGTAATTTGCTGGACTACCAACATATCAAAAGCTTTCTGAAGAAAATAGGAAAGTAGACCAGCTAAGAATAGATGTTGGAAGAACCCTGTGATCCTTCTAGAGAAATTAGAAGGAACAATCAAATTTTGAATAACTTCATCTATTTTATATAAACTGTAGAACCCCTTCAATTTTCAAGTACGAATGCCCATTCATTGTAATGATTTTCTTGTTTAAAAGAGTATGCCTTCAGAATGTACTTTTAGACTATTTCTTTTACATGCAGATAAATTTTAAACTTAGTGTAAGACTTTCCTTACTTATGAATTATTTATTAGTTTATTGGAAAGAGTGCAGTATGATTAACATGTTGCCATAAAATTCTTGATCATAATTAATGGAATGTGGTTGTGGGAATGTTTATTCCAAAGGTAGAGGTTGAGAAAGTAAATATATCCTTGTAATCAATCACTATTTTAATAAAATATCTTTCAAAATTGCGTATTGTGGTTAAAAAGTATGGTAAATAAGAGACAGTTCATAAAATTTTTGAATAAGGGTATTCATGAAATTGAAACAATTAAATTTTGGGCTTGGAATCAATTCCAAGTGGAAGATTGTATTTAAAATTTCTGGATTGGTTGATTGTGATGAATAAAACTTCAAATAGATTAAGTATTCTGGTACTCCCAAAATAAATTGAAATTTTTCAGATATGTCAATTTGCATTTAGATCTTGCTTACCGACTACCTTATTCAGTGACTGAAGTTACAGTGCTGAAATAAAAACTTTACTACCAATATCCACATTTATAACCTACAGAGTTTCCCTGAGTTACATGATCACCATTACTGAATGTGTTTTCCTATGCCTGATCCATTGTTTTTCTCCCCTCCCCGCAAAATGGAGAGATTGGAGAGGAAGGGATTACAAGATAGTAAGCAGGCACACGGTAGGGAATACATATCAGAAGAATGTGGCAATGTTTGCAGCTCTGAGCTTGCTATAAGAACAGCCCAGTGTATTCCATGTTTGCCTGCTTACTCTCTTGTAATTCCTTACTCTTAATCTCTGCAGGCCAGGAAGAGGGAAAAAATGGTCAGGAACAGGATGCACTGCCTATAGAAATTGCTGGAGTTTTTTCTTCCTTCCCCTTCTTCTCTCACAGAGTGGAGCGTTCTTAAGCAAGCAAAGGAGGGAACAACAAACAAGCAAGCAATTTCTGTAGACAATCTCCTGAGCCTGACCTATTTTTGTCTTCCCTTTCCCGACACACAGAGCTAAGAGCACACAAAGCTAAAATCGGCAGGATACTAAAGTATGCACCCAAACTAACATTGTTCTCGCCACTCAAGTCTTGCTATACTACCTTCTCCTGTGGGTGAGGATGAGGGAGGTTGTGTGTTTGTTGGGGGGATAGGGTGATGAGCAAAGAATGCCAGAAGAATATATATTGTCAGCAGGAGAGTATGTACTTTCAGCAGGGACACCCAGGGCAAGATGATTATCCCCACTATCTAGTTGAAGAAGGCATCTATTTACCTTCTATTCATCTAACAATGAAAAGAGTATAATTGCTTTAGATAGACAATATAACGCTAGATGAGGACTTCTCATGTTGACATGCTGCAGAGGAAGAACTGAAAATCCTTCAGAGTACTAAAGTGGCTAAATTTAGATGTGGCTAAATTAAAGCGTTGGGAAAATCTATTTGCTGATGTTGTCAACAGGAAAAGAAAATCTTACGATGCAAAGACATAATTATAGTAGAAACATTGAATGAAGAAGCATGGACATGGAAGAACTCAGGTAGTGAAAGATGAAGTAATTTATTTACAAAGTGATGTCTCCTATGTAAGCTCCAAGTTAAACTAAAGTGGAAGAACAAAGCCAACCATTTTCCACTATATTTTCTTCCAATCTTTATTTTCAAGGAGAACATCAAATCACTAAAATCCCCAGCCACATTGATTGGAAACCAGAGAAATTGTAGAATGAATCCTAAGAAGTTGTTAAGGGTAAATGTAAAAAGAGATTACCAAAGATGAAGAAACAGAAAAAGGTAAAGTAGATGTCAGGACAAATCATGGAAATTGCCAAGAAGAGAAAAGACAAAGACAAAAAAGACAAAGTTCTCAAGAAAGAACTTAACAAAGAGTTTTGGAGAGCTTTCAAGAGAGACAAGAGGCAGTACTACAGCAACATCAGTAAAGATGTTGAAATGGAAGTAGATGGGAGAAAACAAGGAAACCTTTTGAACTCAAGATTCCAACCTTGAATTGGTATCATAGGGATGCCAATGGATAGAGAGTAACTGACTCAAAGATTAAAGATGGAAAGAGTGTAGTTAAATTCTGTACAATAGATATGTTGAAATCCAAAATACCTTAAGAATTTTTAGTACTGGATTAAAAAATAAAGTTGAACAACTCTTTGGTCATTATCAAATCAGAAGGCTGCAGAAATTGATGGCCTATCTACAGAAATATGGCAAGACAGAAAAGAAGAATCAAACTATGCCAGAAAATCTGGAGAATTCACACAGTGGTGATTAGAATGGAAGAAATTAATCAATGTCAAAGGAAGAAGTATAATATTTTAAATTTCATTTGCAAATTATGAATTTTAATTCCATAGCAAAATTATTCTTAGGATTTTCCAAAACAGAAAAAAACTGGTTTAGAAAAGACTGAGAAAAGGAAATACTATTGCTGATGCATACTGGATAACTGAGAAAACCAAAGAATGTCAAAAAGATGTCAATACATGCTTTATTGATTGTAGAAAAGCCTTTGATTATCATGTAAAGCTGTCAGATGTTTTTAGGAAAACGAGAACCTGGAATATGTCATTGTCCTTCATCAAAAACCACACACAGTCAAGGAAGATGCAGTCTAGATGGAATTTGATAAAACAGACTGGCTTCAAATGGTCAAGAGGAGAGACAGGGTTGTATTTTCCTGGAGTGGTTTCACAATGGGGGAAGAAATATCAATAATATGGTAGCTCGTGCACTCTGATAGTGAAAAATGCTGATAATCTGCAAACAGTAAGGTATCTCATGTAATTCTAATTATATATATAATATATAATAATAATTTATAGAATTGTCCAAAATCCAGGACCTATGACTCCTATGGAATACTTAGGAAACCTGTAAGATATAGAAAATATAAAGTCTTGACAGACTTAATTTTGGAAAATATTTGTAGCTCAGGGTTGAAATTACTGCTAGCACTGATGATGTTACCTACTTGGGTAATGAAACGTCTATGTGATGACCCAGGCTGTGGCACGAAAGCAACACAACCAGAGAACAGATCTAACTCCCCTTTATTGTTCCAACTGTGCTCCCAAACGTTCCCACATTCACTACAAGTCCTGGAGCAAAACTCGCACGCGCACTTTCAGAAGGCTCTGGGTGCAAGTAGTCCAGTAAGCCAGGTTAACCAAACAGCAACCAGGGTCAGCAGTCCAATAAGACAGGTTAGCTAAAAGTAACTAGAGCAAGAAGTTCAGCGAAGCAGGCAAACTGGCAAGCCCCACAAGACAGAGTACAGCAGTCTCCAGGCTTTGGCAAGTACACACAAGGCTCCACAGATTCAACGCTTGTTCCAGACAAATGCCCTTCCCACCGGCAACTCCTTACATCTCAGTCCCCTTGTGAAAAGGGGTGGGGCACTCTCCTCCCTCATAGCTGGCTCAATCTGCGTTGATATCGCCATCTCTCTTCCCTCCTTGCTCTTGGATCAGGAGTGGGTAGCCCTTGCTCTTCTCCTGAACTCTCCCTGTCTGCAGGCCTTACTAATTCAGAAAAGCCTTGTCTGAACTGACTCTGCCCTTCCCCAGTTTCTTCCAAGGCCAACTCCATCTCTGTCAGTATTTGTTCCAGCTCATCTTCCCCCACAGATTCAGACTCCAGAAAACAATCAAGCACAGAGAGCACCGAGGACCCCTATTTAATTTTCCCTCTCTCAAGTCTATTCTTGCTTTCTGTTTTATTATGATGTCTTCTTCCCCTTCCAGCAGCTCAGTTTTTGATATTGGAATGTCTCAGAGTTTTCTCCCAGCTATCGTGCTGTCAAGCAAAGCCTTTAATTCACAAAGTTCTGCAGTCCAGCATCAGAATCCCATCCTCAAAAGCTGCTGTGGCTTTTCCTCCCAGTCTTCCTCCATGTTCCAGAACTGGAATCTCTAGATTTTAATTTGATGAATTACAGGGTGGGTGTTGACAGAAATACAAAGTAGTAATGTAGACAGTTTTTAGTTGCTCCATTTATAAAATAATTTGCCAGGCTCACTTTTATATTGTAATTACAAATATAACTATAAATTGTTAATTAATTTAGCACAATGAAATGGGTATAAAAACAGATTAAAAGGTAAGTGGCTGTTAAAGTATAAAAGCAAATGAATAGCTACCAAGCTGGTCTAAAATTATAAATAATGAGATTTTTCAATTTTGAAAGATTTTCAAATGACCTTTTTTTTTTTTGTTTTTACAAAATTACTTTATGGATTTGGGTAGCACAACTAATAGAATCTTTCCTTCTGATTCCAAAATAAAGAAATAAATCAGTTATCAGAACAAAATTAACATTTTCCTGAAATCACCAAAAATATTATGGGTATGTTTTTGTATGTGGATATGTGTGTTTGTATCTGTGCATCATTTTAATTTCAAAAAAAAGTTACAATTCTACCATATAGTTCTTTGGAATCTAAAATAATCTTAATCTTATTTATTATGAGACACAATATTAATTTTAACAATACTTTGTGAATATGTATTTTGTAAGAAACTGAGACATATTGAACATATAAAATGTACTATAAACCAGTGGTAATTGCAGGGCACACACAAATTTAACAAAGATTTCAAATGCTAAAAGCACTCAGAAAATAGTTACATAGCACTTTCTTCTTTCAAATATTCAAAATAGATTATTTTTCCCTCTTTGTCTTTTCACTTTTCTATAATCTTTCTCAACATGTTTCATTCAAACTGTTTCCTGATGAAACAGGGAAGTTATTTAGTGAATAAACAGATCAGGGCACTTTTAAGAAATCAAATTTTAGGGAAAAAGTTTTTGTTGCTATTTAATAGGATATTTTTGATGATCACTATAAAATATTAGGTGTGGAAAAAATATAAATGTTTTATTATAACAGAAGTATAATAGACAGCTCTCATGGAAGCACTTCACATACTTACATTGAGTATGCCTTTCATTATGGTGGTAAAGGCTAATAATTTAACCTATGTATTATTGAGTAGAGCTTTCAGAAATAATTGAGTTCACCATAATTTATTTCTAAGTTTGTACATACTGACTTGCAGTTACTCTGAGGCTGTGAGTACATTTGATTCTCCCTTGGAATATTGTGATAAATACACCTACCTGAGGTAAATAGCAAATAAAGAATAATGTAGATAAAAGAAATAATGTGAATAAAATAGGAATCATACAGAGTCAGATATATGGGCTCTGGGGGACCCTCTTATTATTATAAGGGGAAGACGTGCTTGGATACATGAACTCTGAGAGACCCTATCTATTCACATATAAGAGAGGAAAGTGCTTGTTGGAAATTACATTAACAAACAGTTAAACCCCTTTAAGTGGTAATATATCTTCTGAGACCTAGATATCACGGAAAGGACTGCTATATGGAAAAACATCTGAGTGACCTGACTGTGAATGACACAAAGACCTATATGTTACAAAGAGTTACTTAATCCAATGAATTTACCCAAGGATAGTAGTAACTCTCCCATTAGCAACTCCGAGCACTTAAGAAAAGTTGTGTGGCTAAGATAATTTTGTAAACTAAGATTAATGCTTTAAGTAATTAGTTGAACTTATTATACAGTGTATGTAACCATAGAAGGAAAATCGGATGTATGATCTCATGATTAACCATATATGGAAAATGTATGATCTCACTGAATCCTTTGTCTTAGAAATGTATAAAAACCATTCTATCAGAGTTCTTTCTTTGTTCAAAGCTTCAGGTACAAATCTGGCTCTGAACCTTGCGCAATAAAGCTGTCTCTGACTGACCTGGGAATGTTTTTTAGTCCTTCCATTCCACTACATACCAGTGTTTAAAAAATTATAGCACATTCAGTAAACTTGGTATGAACTCATATATAAATTGCATTTTTCCAATCTATAGAAAAGTTTGCTGTAATCAGATTCTTTTTAATGTGCATTTCATTTGCAATTTCATGTTTTCATTTCATGTTCCAGTAGAATAATAGTCCAAGCGGGTATAAAATCATTCAGTGCCTTATATTACATTATATTATTATGGAATATTTGTTGTAATTGTTGCTTCCATCTTATTTTGGAATATTAAAGAATTGCATTCTATGTATCATTTGTGAATTGTAACATACCATGCAAATTTTATTACAAAACAGGGAATTTTAGCTAACTCTATATTTGAATGTTACATTCATTTGACCTTGCTATATTTGACTCCATAAATCTTTGTAATAGATTTCATTACTTTTAGTCATTAACGTGTGAAAAAGCTATTTATCATGCATATTTTCAATATGCCCAGCCATTTCACAATTATCCTTGTAGCTTGACATGTACATACAAGTTTGTTTGACTTTTCTAAAATTATTAGTGAACTAATTTATTATATCTTTTAAAGAAATATATTTCAAATATGAAATTTTGAAAGCCTACTGGCATTTACAGGTTTTTTCCTTCTGTGCTAATTATCTAATATCGAATTAGCTTTGTAAACTGACTTTCAGCTGGTCCATGTGGAAAGGGATATAATGTAGATGCTTTGCTGCACTCATTGTAGTCTGTGTGTGTAGTTTGCTGCATTTAAAAGAAAAGTAGAGAAAAGCTGAAAAAGCAATGGATGTAAACTTCATCTCTTTGGTTATGTCTTAATATTTTTTTGTTTATCTGCAGTTCTGTTACGATGTGTGTGCATTATATTTTAGGGCTGGGATAGCATTGTGTTATAATCAGACAGAAGCCGTGCAGGATATATTTATTTGCTGCATTTTCATTTTTATAAAAAAATATACAGCATTTTCTATAAATATTTCAAATACACAAATTAAATATCGAAATTCTGTTACATGCTTCTTCGGTTATGAACCTGTCCATCTATTTAGATCAATGGAAAAGGTCTTCTGAAAATGTCCATACTGCAAGAAACTCAATTACTATGTGGGAAAGTACTTTCTCTTTTATAATTCCCAGGCAATGGAATGAGCTCTAAGGAAGTGATAATAACAAATAGCTTTTACCAAGGTTTTAATTATTAATTATTTTAAATGACTGATTTTGATTTTGATTTTGTCTTTGTTATGCTTTGTATTTTTCATTGCAGTAAACTGTCTTGAGCCTCCAAGATGTATTGTCCACAAGCTGTGGTTGGCATTTTCCACACTTTTGTTTTTGATTAATCTTAAACATTTTCATAATCATTTTATTTGCATGAATATGTCATTGTTTTTTAACTTATGAGCTGCTCAGAATCACATTAGTGAGATGCACTGCTATGGAAACAAACAAACAAACACTTTGAAAAAAAAGACCAAGATAATTCTAGCAGTGTTCAGGAAATGATATTCGGTCAGGTGAGTTGCATTGGAAATAAGGAAGAATAAATATTGAGATCTATAAGAGAAAAGAAATCAAAGTCTGAGCCAAAGGTCTTTATATATAACATAAAGAATACAAAGGAAAGCCATTAAAGAATCTTACATTAATAGCATGAGTTGTTACAGCATTCCAAAGCATATTCTGTGGAACTACCATTTATATTATTGTCTAAGATGATGATACAGAGAAGAATTTCATCTATATTTTTTCTATTATTGAAAAGAAAAACTATTTTAGCAATTCGTAGAGGAACAACTTGAAAGAATACAAATATTTTCATTGACATTAGGGTATAGCGTGATGAATGTTGTACTGTGACATTTCATTATAGTGAAAACATTGCAGGAATCATGGTATAAATAGTGGTATTCCATCCTCACTATCACCTCTTCCAAATTATAGATGTTGATCTAGAAATATCTACAAAACTAAAATGTATACATGGTAATCTAGATAACAAAGCCAAGAATTGGGAGCCCAGAAATGGGCACCGCGGAAGCTCTTGCTAATTGACTGAAATGAAATCCTGAACTATTGACTAATGTTTATCTGTGCTACAGTAATGCGCTGCTCTCCCAAGCTATTATCCATGGCAAAATAAAATCTATTTTCTGCAGCTGAAAAAACTCTTTTTACAATGGACATTGACAATACAATAGATTGGTAAAAATAAAGTACAAGTCATGAATTGAACCTCCTGGGAAAAAAAGTTTAAAATTGTTCCCTACAAATACAAAACACTAATTGATATGAAGAGGCATCATGCCATTAAGGTGTCAGTCCATTAAAAGAAAGCCCAAAATCTGTAGTTCAGTCATACTTTTATTAGGATCAATAAAGTGACTCAGATATTTTGAGTTCTCTAGGACTTTTCTTCTGGCAAAGTATCATGAATGATGGAAGGCAAAGTAACAGGAAAGTTCAGTGAGACCAAATGGATCAACAATGAGCACAGTTCAAATTCAAAGTAAAATATAGGCTGTGTTCCATGTATTATCCATAGAAGTTTTCACCGTACTGTATAATATTAACCCTATCTTTAAAGGACAACAAAAATAGTTGCTGCCTTCAATGCTATGTTTTCACATCAAGGGAAAAAGCATATTTTCTCCAGCTGTGTGGGACCAGCAGCCAGGCATGGGTACAACTCCATCTGATAACCAGTGGGACCGAGTCTGCAAACTGTTAAGCACCTCCTCCTTCCGTTGCTTCCCAGCTTTCAGACTCGGTCTGATTGGAACAGACGCTTTTTTTTCTGAGCTGCTGTTCCTTTGCTACTGATAGCCTGCGCTCCCGATTGCTGGTTGAGTGGTTTCGGCCTTTGGCGTGAACTTAGTTCAGTGATCCCAGTTTGTTTTGAGCCTGAAGCAAATTGAGATATGTTTGCTTGAGGGTACATGTACGGTATATTGGCTGTTTCCTGATTTTTTGTGAATAATGTTGTGTTTACATTGATTTTAAATGCAAAAGTTAAAATCTACTTGAATTTAAAATGTACTTGAAGTATTTGTTTTTTAAAATATAGTTGTCTGTATAATAAATCAGGAATGTAGATGCAGTTATAAAGGTATAATGAAATTGGAGTGGAACTGTATATTTTAAAATGAAAATAATTTTTGCCATCTAAAGATGGATTGGGAAGATATAAAGTAACTAAATTGCAGGTGGAAATTACTAAAATTTCCATTTCAGAAGGTAAGTGAGTGGGTTGCGTTTTGCTTCTATTTCTATTAAATGGAGAATTATGTACTTGGGATATTCTGCATTATTGTTTCATGGCTAAATTTAATTTCTAATGAATTTTTATATGTCCTTTTAAATTTATCTGACATCACTGTTTCCTAAACCAAAAACAAAGTAAAACAATTAAGACCTTATTAAAATATTCATTTATATTGTATTTTAAAATATGAATGTTGGCTATAGAATAACATGTAAATTTATTCACTGATCATTATAGTTTTTTTCGCCTAATATAACTTGTGAAATGATATATTTTCTTTACCAATAGCAATGCATCTATTTGGCCTCAACTGGCAATTACAACAGACTGAAAATGACACGTTTGAAAATGGAAAAGTGAATTCTGAGACTGTGCCAACACACACTGTATCATTACCTTCTGGTGAAAATGGTAAGAGAACACATAATTTGAATTTAGTTTTTTTTTAATTCCAGTATATCACGTTTTTAAATATTCTCTGCTATTAGAAATCTAAAACTATAGTTTTCTAAAGCTATCTGAATGATCTTGAGCTAGGCCCTCGCTCTCAACCCAACTCTCCCAGGATTTTTGTGAGGAAAACAGGCAGGAGCATTATGTACATCATTTAAATTGTACAAAACAGAGGTGGGATATAAATCTAAGAAAATAAGAAAATACTTTGAACATTTTAAAAAGAAAAAAAAATTATTGTGTTTACCTGGTATTAAATATTGTCATTTTTTAAATAGCAATAGCACTTATACTTATATATCACTTCATAGTACTTTACAGCCCTCTCTAATTGGTTTACAGAGTCAGCATATTACCTCCAACAATCTGTGTCCTCATTTTACCAACCATGGAAAGATGGAAGGCTGAGTCAGGATTGAATTGCTGCAGGCGACAGAGTTAGCCTGCAATACTGCATTCTAACCACTGTGCCACCACGGCTCATAGTTGTATAGTTGTATAGTTCAGTGATGGGATTCAATTTTTTTTACTACAGGTTTTGTGGGCGTGGCTTGGTGGGCGTGGCAGGGAAAGGATACTATAAAATCTCCATTCCCACCCCACTCCAGGGGAACGATACTGTAAAATCTCCATCCCCTCCCCACTCCAGGGAAAGGTTACTGCAAAATCCCCATTTCCTCCTGATCAGCTGGGATTCAGGAGGCAGAGAATAGATGGGGGCGGGGCCAGTCAGAGGTAGTATTTACCGGTTCTCCGAACTACTCAAAATTTCTGCTACCAGTTCTCCAGAACTGGTCAGAACCTGCTGAATACCACCTCTGGTATAGTTGTAAAGTAACTCAAATCCCATCAGAGTTAGGCCTCTTATACTCCAATATATGCTTAAATTGGAGACAGTGATAACAATATTCAGGTGCCTGTTTATTGATGTCTTTCTAGATACCAATTCTTCTGGATTATAGATACAAGCAAATTGGTTCTCTTTTGCTTTTTCCAAACCTTTTTAAAGTAGTGTTTTTCTATACATAGTAGCAGTAACCAATGTTCTTTTAATATAATTATATACAGCAAAGGATGTTGAGTTTTTGCCAAACCATGTACATATTATATATTTTTCAGCGAGGATATGCATCTTCTGCCAGTGCTGCATTTTTCATGAATCTTTCCCTTATGTTATGAACTGAAATAGTTATTTCTTATTGTACATTATCTGTCCTTTATGTCTTTTCATGCATAGTAGAGATTTTCCTCAAATTATGACCACATTTGGGCTGCAACTTCCTTCCCCTAAGCAAGACAATTGTTAAATGAGTTGCTCCTAATTTTAATGACCTTTTTTGCCACAATCATTAGGTGATTCATACAGTTGTTTAATGAATCTGGCTTCCCATTGACTTTGCTTGACAGAAGCTGTCTGGGAAGGTCACAAATGGCAATTACATGACTCTCGGATGCTTCAGTCATCATAAATACATGCTGATTGCCAAGTCCTGAAATTTTCATCCCATGAGTGGAAGGATGTCACAGTGGTCACATGTTAATCAGTTACAAGTCACTTTTTTCAGCACCATCATAACTTTGAACAAACACTAAATGAACATAAGTCAAGGACTACCTGTATGTCATTTTCTGGGTGTAGGAATAATAGATGGCACCTGGCATCTTTATTCAGCAGTAAATATTTTATTGAGATAGCTCCAAAGAAGAAAAAAAGTTATACCACAGATCCTGAATGTCTGCAGATAAGAAAAGGAATTTTGAAGATTTCTAGATTTCTGTTGTTAGTTACTATTAGTAGTACTGACTTCAAAAAATCAGTAATACTGTGGTTTTTTTGTTTGTTTGTTTGTTTTTTGTTTCAGTATAAGGTATACTTTCATGTTTCTATGTCGAATCAAGTAAATTATACCGATATCTGGGAGTGAATTTACACTGTAACAATCTTTTAAGTCATTCTTTTTCTCTTTGCCCTGTTTTCATATCTGATCTTGACAAATAGCTATGTTCAGAAAATAATGGGAACACATGAGGGAGTCAATAAATAGCCAGAGGTCAAAACACAGGGCACCACATGACCAAAAGTAAATAGGAGTCAATGTGTTATATGAATCAAAACTGGAGAACAAAAACAGATTCCAAATGCTAAGGTAATTGAGAATCAGGAACAATATTTTATATTGTTACATCCCAACAATACAACCCAGTCCTTAGGATACATCAATAACCAATTACTTTCTGATGCCTTTTCTATTCCTGCCCATTTTAGTTTAAGTAATTTCAGGAATGTAAATTAATTTTTCTCTAAATTGTCTCCTAGATTTTCAACCTCTACCTATCTGTACAAATATGTATTTGCTATCATGGTTTCAGAGACTTCCAAATATTTCAGGCTGAAATTCACATCCTGTTAAGCTATTTTTAAATAAGATAGCTAGCCTTCTTTTCCAACTCCGTCCCATTTCAACTAATAATGGATTTTTTTTTTAATTTTCAATTCTCCTTTGAAATAGCATGCATATTGAGCTGCCTCCTGTTCATTCAGTATCTCTTAAATTAGAACTGCATTGTAGTCGAAGGATATTAAAAGAAGAGCTTTGGAATTTTAATTTCATTAACTGATGTAGAAATATACCTTTTTTTTTTTTAAATGATAATTTTCCTGGCAATCTTTTAATTGGGAACTTTGCCCACACACTCAATTGATTTTATACTTCTACTGTGGAGTATGTCCTTGAAATTTTGGAAAAAGCAAATCAGTATAATGATTTGAGACAGCCTCCAGAAACTAATAGGATCTAAACCTTTTCTGAATGTCTTGTGAATTTTTCTAGATAATCCAGCCAGTGTTTTTGTCAAGGCCCTATTCTTGGGATAGCAAGGTAAACAGGCTATTGATACAATTGCAGTTAAGCATTATTAGTTAAACATTAATCACCCAGAGTTGCTGGAAGTTGGTAGCATATAAATTTAATAACTTTCATCACTTTCTTCATTATTGTGGAAGCCAGAAGACCTCCTGAAAACTGACAGGAAATGTAGCTGCTCAAGAAAGAATTAGAACATAAAGGATAGAAAACTTGCCATGTATACAATAAACAGGTGTTAAAACATATTATAATACCTGCTGTGAAATTAAAAGCTGCAGATAAGCCTTTTGTGCCACCAGTGTTGCATCTTTGAGTAGATATCCAAAGGACATGTTTTGATGTGTGGGAGCAAATAGACAGTTATTGTAATTTATTTGCAAGAGATTTGAAGGATAAAATCATTTATTTACATGCTCTCAAAATGCCAAAAATTAATACTAGTTCAAATTAGATGTTCATTGTTTCAACCTAGTGCAATTTTATGAGATCACTTTTAGCAACTTGTGCATCCAATCATATGCCCTGGTGTACCTGTCCTTCATAGCTGATTTAGTCTTGTCAGAAGGCCTTGAGTAAGTGAATCCATGTATGGTAAATGAGTTTCCATCAGGCTTATGCATCAGAATTTGGCATTAGTTTCTAGACACTGGTGACATTAAAGTTGGAGGAATAAAATTGGCCTACAAAGAAGCTACATTTCAGTTCCAATGCCAATTCATTGGCATAGTTTTCCGTAAACATTTTCTCCCTCTTTGTCCTTCAAAAGATTATAAAAAGAGCTTTAAAAAGATTTTGTAGAATAATATGCCTTGTGTAGTTGGGATATTATTGTGGTTCTGTTCCTAGTGACTTGCATATAGCTTTTCACTTCTTTCATTTATTATTTATATGGTACTGTTTTCTCCATCATGGAGTGTGCAGTGTATGATCTTGTAGATTCTCCTTAATACTTGCAGTATACCTCAACACCATCTTTTTTGTACTTAGATTGTTTTCATTTGTATCTAGAAGGCCATATATGGAAAATATGTTGAGTATATATTTCTGTTCCTTTCTGCTGTTCAATATCTATATGATGCTTTTGATAGATCATTAGGAAGTTAGGAGTTATCAGTATGCCAAAAGCACGGAGATCAGTTCCTCTGTATGTATTATTTGAAGATATCAGAGAGCAGGCAGGTCTAAATTAATATTTTTCAAGCTTGGCAACTTTAAGATGTGTGGACTTCAACTCCCAGAATTCTTCAGTCAGCACGGGAGGTGAAGTCCATATATCTTGAAGCTGACAAGTTTGAGAAGCATTGGTCTACACTGATACGTAGGTTCATTGGTTTCTGAATGAAGGTTAATAAATTAGAGTGAATCCTTACAAGACATTCCCTTGAAAGAAATTGAGGAAATTATATGGTTTGGATGGGATTACAGTTCTGAAGGAACAGGTACATAATCTGGAAGTTTTACCACTATCACAGATAAACTCTACATTATGAGTAGTGGGAGGCAGTTCTGGTTAATTTGCAAGCTCCCTCTTTATGTTACAGGGATAACCAGGCCAGAGAGGGCTCTTCTGATGTAATATATATAGGCTGCATTCAAAATTGACCCAAAAGCACAGCTATTACAAAAACTCTAGCAAAGTTGCTGAACTGTACAGTCTACTGTAATGTTATTCTGAAAGAACTGCAGTGACTGCCAGTTTACTGTCAACCAGGTTTAGAGTACATGTAATGACATAAGATCTGTTTGGTACAGAACATGGATATATGATGCTCTCTTTTCATGTGTGTACTTCCTGCCAAAGAAATAGGATACCCCCTTGTGCATGCCCCATATTCCATGACCAATCTTAATACAAAAAAAACAGTTATGGAGTTTCTTCCTTGTTCAGTTATAGTCAATACCAAGCTTTTTAACCTTCTGGAGACAGCTGAAGGTTTACTCAGACATTTGGTTTAATTGGTGCTGCTTTATCTGTCTAGATTAGATTGCTATTCTTGTTTTATGTGTTACATTTAATGGTTGTTAGAGCTATTGAATTATTATTATTGTTGTTTTTTAACTCATTGTGAATTATTTGTTATTCTTGTAACAAATCGTAGCCTGCTTTGAAATTGTTTTTAATATGAATGTACTAAATATATAATGACACAAATGTGTTAATATGGTTGCATCAGTCTTCTTGCTTTTATTTTTTTTATACAGGATAAGATTTATAAACACATATAGATAAAATTGCATTATGTGAATGATTTGGGGTATAAAATAAAATGCTGGTGTAAATTAGTAAGAACACAATTAAATTATTTGTTTTTTAACTTAATATGTATTTTAATGGTAATTTAAAAATCAAAAGATATGAAGACAATTTAAATAGGACTCTCACTGCTTCAGGAAAAGTGATAGAGAAGGAGAACAGAAACATCAAGCTTTAAAGGTCTTCTGCTAGGAAAAACCCTATCTCTGAAGGAAGCTTTTTGAGCGTCTTCTCAATTATTCTGTGGAAAGCAAGACGGAAAACTCATAAATTGATTACTGTGGTTTTTGTGGCCTGTTTATCTTTCTTTAAAGTGTTTCTGGCTATATTTGGGTCATACCAGAGTTGTACATCTCCCTCCTTTTGAGTGCTTTCTTAAAACTTGTATTAATGTATTCTCTTCAGTACATTTTTTCTGTTTTTCAAATAATTTTTATTAAAGTTTTAACTTTAATAATAAAATATAGTACAAACTAAAGAAAAAGAAATACAAAGATACAAGACAACAAAAACAAAAATGTAGAGAAATGAAAAAACTAAGAAAGCAACTTCCCACCTTCATCCTAAGTATAAGCAATTTCACCATCTCTTCACTTCCTCTTAATTAACAAATACAAAACTCTTTATCCCATAAGTCAATTCATTCCATAACTCAGTTCTTAACTATTGGCAAATCCAGCAAGCAATGTGTGCTATCCTGCTCACTCACATGTACACATAATGGTGTGTACCATAGTGGGTTTATTAATATTTCCCAGCAGTTCCCTTCATCAAAAATCCAGAACTGCCCCAATTAAGTCCAGTCAAAAGCAAACCAGCGCTAGTTCACAGCACAATGAGTCCACAAGGCACTTCCCAAAAAAGATAAATCCCAAAAAAGTTAAATCCAGGCAAAATTAAATCTACAACACAGGAGGATTCACAAGGCAAGAAAAGTCTAGTGTTCGCAAGACACAATCCAAAGTCGTTGTCAAATCCAAAGGCAAGAATCACAACAACTGGAAACGCACCACTAGGAAATAAACACATTGTTCCCAACATTGTCTCCATCTGAATGAGCCGTGATAGCACAATGGTTAGAATGCAGTACTGCAGGCTATTTCTGCTGACCGCCGGCTGCCTGCAATTTGGCAGTTCAAATATCACCAGGCTTAAAGTTGACTCAGCCTTCCATCCTCCTGAGGTCAGTAAAATGAGGACCCAGATTGTTGGGGGCAACATGCTGACCCTGTAAACCGCTGTAAAGGACTGTAAAGGAGTATATGAGTCTAAATGCTAAGTGTTCTGTCTGCTCTGCTAAATAGCCAGCTTCTGGAGCAGCCCATCGGGAAAGGCAAGGCTGCCTCCTCACAAGTAATTAGGCTGACCTTCGCTGCTCCTGCCTTTTCTCTGCCTTACGTGTTCTCAGATGAGGTGCAGAAGGCAGTTCCAATTCCACCTCTCTGATCAACTGCAGCTGCATGCTATCCCCACCTGAAGCATCAGCACTGTCCTGCTGCAGCTGTGCTTTAGCCAAATCACTCTCAGCTGGCTGCTTGTTTCTCTTCCATCAACCACTCACCTTTACTTGGACTCACAGCCCCTGCCTCAGAGCCATTGATCAACTTACCTCCTGATGTTCCTGGGATTGGTTCATCCTTCTCAGAACTGATGCCCAGAAAGGCATCTGGGGAAATCATCACACAATGCCATTTCCAAGGCATTTTTCTAGGTGTCAGATGTCCAACAAAGCCCTTAAAAAATAAGAAATTAGTTAACAAATATAATTCATTCCATACCTCATCTCTTAAGCATAAGCAAATCCAGTACATGACTTTTTTTCAGTCCAGATGTCAATAAGGCCAAAAAGAACTGTCCAAAATATTATGTCCCATATAAACCATGATCAAGTATGCCAACTTTATATTCCTGCCTTTTGTATAAAATTAATCTTGTTCCTTAATCCACTGAAATGATTATTGACCTTAATTTTTCAAAACTGTGACAAGTCTCTTTCTAAGTCCAGCAAGAAAAAAATTATTCCAATTGTTCTCTTGGATTGACATTTTTATTTCCTTATTAATTTTTAAAGCCTCATCCAGTTTTTTTTCTAAAGCAGTAATAAAAGCTTGTTTATATTACTCTCCATATTTAAACCAGATTTCGTTGCAAATTCTTTTTTCTATAACAGCTTCTTTTAGAAAGACTGTAAGAATACAGAATGTAACTGATGTTGTTGAAGCCCCATTACAATTCTTCAAAAAATATCTCTGAATGGCATTACAATTTGTCTATTTTGTTATGTTTCCAAAATCAATAATAATTTTTCTTCTCCAAAAATGCTTTCATTCTTTAAAATTCATTTTATAAAGTCTTAATATTTGAAATCAAATATTCTACTGTTTTCTGTAGCCAAATAGCCTTGATTTTTGCTGTTTATTTTAAATTCTTAAACTTATTTCATTTTCTTATATTAAAGATTGAAAGCAGTCACACAGTGTTTCCAATTCTTTTCATTTTGAAGGTGTCTAACTTCTTTAAAGTAGTTAATAGGCAATTTCCTAAAGTGGTTAGCAAAGAAAATGTGTCTGCAGCTGGAGCAAGAATAGTAAATTCTCTAATCTCCTGATTCTTCCAGAGACTGCTGCCTTGCAGCCTCTCTTATGAGACATCTGTATGTACCCTCTCCCTTCTTCCAAAGGGGAGTCAAAGGAGTCAATCTGCTTGTCCAGTCCTTGTTCCTAGCTGCAGTTGTTGGCTGTGCTTTCTCAAAGCTGTCTTCAGTCTGTCATGTTCCTGAGGAAATCCCTTCAGGTCATTTTTTCTAGATGATATATGAAAGTCAAACACTACTAATTTTGGTATGGGGGCTTTTCAGACTGAAACCATGTAACAGGATTATATTTTATTGACTTTTTCTGATGTTCCCCTTTCTAAGTTAATTCACTTTAGGCTAACAAATCAATATTTTTTAAAATAAAAACTTGATTTAAATGGTTAATGAATAGAACATTTGCTATATCATTTTGTATAAATATGTTTTCCTGTTCACATTTATAGATGAACTTTGTGTAACTTTGAAGCAAAACAGAAGCTCTTATAATCAATTTTCTGTCCATCATAGTTTCAAAAGAGATGTGAAATTATTTAGTTTCTTATCTCTAACATTTTCAAGAGTGTAGATATTCAGACTAAGAAAATGTTTTCTATATTTCTTTTTACAAAACATGTTCTTATTTTAATATCCATTATTTCTATCCTATAGAATGGCTTCCTACTTAAGTAAAAGAATGGAAAATCCTTCTGGGTATTTAACACAAAACCACAAACTAAAACAAGAGCTACAACTAACCATTTAAACTTTCATTCCACCCCATTTATTGATATTAGAAAGTATGTGTAAAGATTGGAACTTCAATTGTTTTTATCTTTTAAATATTTGGGAATAGTTTTCCCAATGAAACTTTTTCTATAAAAGTTTCTATAAAAATCAGTATAAAGAGATGATTATAAATTCCATTGAGATTATTTAATAAAAATAATACTTTAGACTGCCTATATTTAATTATAAAATTGCTATGTTAATATTTTGTAATATTTCAAGCAAATTATTAAGATATTAAGTGTGTTTCATAGGAGAAGGACAAATTCCCTTATTTTTTCAATCTTTAGGTATTCATAAATAGAAGAGTTTTCTTGATTTTGGAAATGGAAATGTCAACAAGCTCTGTGATTCTTAATTTTTCATCTCAAGACAAGAATAAACATGCTGCTGCTGTCTAGTAGCAGTCAACCAACTTTCAGAAAAACAGGCAAAAATATTTTAAAAGCTTTGCAATGCCCCATTAAAAAAACAACGGAGGCGATTGTTTCTTGTATAGTAAGACAGGTATTATTGACATTGGAGGGATACAAATTGAAAGGAATATGTTCTTTTTAAAAAAATAACATGCTAATCTTCCATATTTCCTTTCAGTTATCTCCCGGACAGGGTACTAAATAGAAAAGGAATCATATCAGTCTACCAATACAAATGGAGATGCATTCAAAAATATTTTAAACTTCTGTTTCCCTATTTTAGTGTACATTGCCTAAATGTTCCCAACAGTCATGAATATGACTGTATTTACTTTGTAAGATTTCATGTAGTTTTTTTTCTTTCATGGCCAAACTGCAAAACCACCCAAAAGAAAACGTATAACTTCTGTTTATTGAAATGCTAACACCAAAAAGAGAGAGATGACAATAAGACGTATTTTCTGGATAAAAGAAAGGAAAATATGGATCTTGCAGAAAAGAAGGAAGGAAGGAAGGAAGGAAGGAAGGAAGGAAGGAAGGAAGGAAGGAAGGAAGGAAGGAAGGAAATCAACAATTATTTCAAATGAGGGTGTTTGTGGATTTATTTATTTTTTGCAAAATTAATATTGAATTGGAAATGTACATGTACATATTCATACACATGCAACCCCGAACTCAATAAATCAGTCCAAATTAAGCAACATGTTATCCTTTCCTGTTAAAAGCTACTTCAAAGACTTGACAGAATTTAATTCCCAGAGCATGATTATCACCAAAATTTGAGTAAGTGAACCAGACACTATACAAAGAGTTAGTCTTTGCAAACCCATATGGAATTAAGTAGTTTCACAAGAATTTCATCCAGCAAGAGCATCACTAAGGCACTGCTTGGGGACTAGAAGTGATAGCAAGCTGAGACATCATGACATTTTATCTTGGACATTTTTCTGAAGTCTTGTGAGCCAGTGTCATTCTAGTATGACCACTTCAGTAAGTAATTCATTTACTCAGAATGATAAGATATTATTGTAAGAATAGTATTTACCGAACTTCCAGTTTGACATTGCAGTGAGACAGTTGGGAAATAGCAGGCTCTGATGAGTCCCGCGAAAACCCTGGCTGCCGAACCGCCGCCAATGGGTCTTTGGACCGAACCCGTCTTGCAGGGATGGGGGAAGAAGAGGGGCAACTCGGACAACCGAGAGAAACAGGCAAGTTCCTCGGAAGTCGGAGGGAACCCTCTGTGAGTTGGCGGCTGGGGCCAGCAGCCATGGCGGCTGCCACAAAGCTGGGACAACCAGGCAAGAAAAGTGCTGGAGGAAAGCGGAAAAAAACAGAGCTCTTTGAAGCCGGGTGAGTGACAACAGCCCAGGCTCGTAACAACGTTTGGAGCATTATTAACAATTAGAAGACCCCTAGCCTAAAACAGCGGCTATGCAACAAAGGGGCTTTGGAAAAAAATTTAAAACTACAACTTTAAAGAGACAAAGACCTGAGAAACGACTAATTTTGGAACAGAACTAAGAGAATTAATCTGGAGATATGGTTAAAAGAGTAAACACTTTAAAATTTGTACTGGATTCTAAAAAGAAAAAAAAGATTTGATATTTTTTTTAATTAAAAGAAGAAGAAATAAATTGGATGGTTATATAATGATAAATAAAATGGAGTCTTGCATGACTAATGGGAAATGAGGATTATAGAGAGACATCATCTGGCGTAAAGAGGAACTTTGCAACTTCCCTTTGTTATGGGAAACTGAGCTTTACAGATAAAAATTACTGAACTCTGTGGAGGAGGATTTTTCTCTCCTGTATGCAGGCAGCTTGATTTTGGTGAAAAGAAAAGAAATCTACAATGGAACTCCTACAGTTGAAATAATAATAATTCAAATGCTGGCGCAGGAATAGAAGAAGGATTAAGCGCAGCCTCAAAAGAAAAAGATTTGATACATCATATCTGGAATAAAAATAAGAAAAGAGAATTAACTTGATTTATGGAGAACAAAATTAAAAACTAGCAAAATGAAAGGAAATATATGTTTGCAGGCGAGGAAATGAAGATAATGTGATTAAAAATAAAATAAAGTAAAGATGGATTGTAATGATAAAAGGGAGGTTTTCATAGAAATTAAGAATGTAAAAAGAAATGAATATATGTAAAGATATGTTTGATGCAAGAACTATGTTTTAATGTTAAAATGCTAAGGAAAAGAATAAGGATAAATATGATTAATTGAAAATGTTAAAAGGAATTTATAAATACAGTTAAAAATATGTTTTAAGCAAGAACCATGTCTCAATGTTAAAATGTCATGAATGTCATGAAAAAGGATACAGAAAAATAAGATTAGGTGAAAAAGCAAGGCATAGATGGATGGAAACAACAAAGAAAGGTTTAGGTAGAGATTGATAGTTAAACCAATTATGAATATACTGTGTTTAACAGCCAAAAAGTTATAATATGCTGTGTTGAACAGCCAAACAAAATGACTATGCTGTGTAACAGCCAAAACAAAACTGAATATGCCGTGTAATGGCCAAAAAAATAAATAAATAAATATGCTGTGTTCAACAGCCAAAAAATGGAATATGCTGTGTAACGGCCAAAAAACAAAAATTAATATGCTGTGTTTAACAGCCAAACAAGAAAGGGCATGCTGTGTAACAGCCAAAAAATTAAAAAAAAAGATATGCTGTGTTCAACAGCCAAAATAAATGGTTATGCTGTGTTTAACAGCCAAGAAATAAAAAGGATTGGTTTAACAACAAAGATAAAGACAATAACGCTGTTTGTTTTTTTTAAGGAAAATATAAAATGAGGTGGGATGATTAAAGTGAGGAGGTGTATGTTGAGAGTGATAGTTAAGATAAAATGAATAAGCTAGGTTCAATAATAGAAATAAAGAGTATAAATTTTGAGTTTAATAGTTAGAAATAAAATGGGTATGTTGAAATTAAATATTTTTGGAATGTTTAATATAATTGTATGATTTATATTGTTAAAATATATCCATCTAAACAAATGAAAGAGAAAAATGGATTGAAATTTGGTTTGGATTTAAGATCTAAGTAACGGGTTTTTGGGGATAATGGCATAGATAGATTCGAGGGAAATACTTGTTTAAAATATTTAGTTGTGTTAATTGAAAAATAAGATTTGTTAATGATTTGCTTTAATATGTGACCGGAGCAAAAGCTTAGTTTTGAAAAGATGTGTTTTATGTTTTTTGTTTTAAAAATAATAATAAAAAAAATAAATAAATAAAAAAGAAAGAATAGTATTTACCCTTTTCCATCAGCAGTGGCTTAGGAGGGAGAAGAGGGAAGACTGCATTCATTAATAGGTAGGCTGAGATAAGACAGCTACTTATTTAATGGGAGGTTGGGAATGTCTAGAAAAATGAGGTTCATTTTAAAGAAAATGAAATATTCTACCAAAGCAGCACCTAGAAGTAAATAATCGATTATTAGCGTATTTCATGAAGAAACATTTTCTGGTTCAGGATGCTGGTTTGTATTACCTTCTCATTTTTTCTGTAATTTTTCCAGTAATGCAGAACAAAGCATATTTTATTACAAGGGTGGAATATTTGAAATTACTTGTGATACACACACACTGATTGTGATGCTCTTGCAACTGATCACGTATTTATACTTTAGTGCTAATATATAAAGAAAATCTTTATGGTAAGTTTCTGTCAGCTTTGCTAAGAAGAAAACTAGAAATAATCTATTTTTCATAGGAAAGGTTCTGATGGAGAAATAGCCTTGACAGAAATGTTTTTAGAATATAAACGACATCCTGGATATCTCAAAATGCTTGAGTATTCAGTAAACATTGTATGATGTGCCATTAATTGACTCTAAAACTAATGTTACTTTCTAAATACTGGTTATGATTATATGTAGCAGCAGTCACCAACCTTTTTGGCACCAGGGATCGGTTTTGTGGAAGACAATTTTTCCATGGACCGGTGGGGGGGGGGAGCATGCAAGCTAGGTCCTTCACAGTTTACAGTAGGATTCGTGCTACTATGAAAATCAAATGCTTGATAAACTGAGGTGGAGCTAAGGCAGTGATGCTAGCGCAGGGGAGCAGCTGCAAATACAGATGAAGCTTCGCTCACTCACTGGCAGCTCACTTCCAGCTGTATTGCCTTGTTGCTAAAAAGCTACAGTTGGGGACCCCTGTCCAGTAGCAAGTGTTGTTTGTTTTGTAATGTCTTGATCAATCTTAAAAATATATTATTTTTTTATTTCTTTAAATTTCAATCACTTGTTTTGACTTTGTAGCATTGTAGGGAAAATCATTTTCTTCTGCACTGAGAGAGAGGGAAAGACAGACAGACAGATGCATACAAACTTGGTCTGTTCCAAGTAATATCATCACAGACTTCATGGAAAAAAACCTGCTTTTAGCATTTACTCTTCTGTATATTTAATATATTTAATATAATAAATGAATTTAGTCTATATGTAGATATCTTTATTATTTTCAATTATTTCTTCCACAAAACTATCTGTAACTGTGACAGCATCTTTAGGAACAATAAAAAATATATTACGTTAAATTTTAAGTTTTTGTCCACTCTGAATACGGTTTGCTAAATTCAGTGAAATAAACCTAAATTGGGAGGTTTATGAATGCTTTTTACATATTTTCATTACCTTTTCCTCAAGGCTTTATATTATTTTTCCTCTTCAGAGTTTTTTCTTCCTATAAGCCATAATGTCTTGACTCTTAACATCTGCTTTGGTGTGTCAATTACTTCTTTCTGCTCTAGAATCAGTCCTAGATTTCTATCTAAATAATTCTTAACAACATGCATTCATTTTCAGTAATAGCAGCATACTGATGATTCCAGTCAACCTCCAAGTTCAACTATTAAAAACCCATACAACTGTTGGGTTCTGTTCTGAGTGGCCTGCACTGTTCTACTAACAGTAGAAATAGAAAGAATCTCTAGTTAGCTACAAACTCTTTATAGGTGTCAGCGTTGCTGGAATGTGTGTTAATTTCCAATAGCCATCAATACTGATTTACATTTTGTATCAATATGATATAAAGTTATATCTTATATATAGTATAAATACAGTTCTCTTCTCATGCAATATCCAGTTTTCCCTTCTGTCCTCTGCTTTCCATTCTATTCTCTTCCTGCTTCAATCATCTTTTATTGCTAAAATATAATTTATTCAGGTAGCAGGAAACCTGAGAAGAATCATTTCAATATTTCAAAGAGATCTCGCTTTAAATGAGGGTGGGAAGTTCCTCTAAAAATTTCCAAAATAATGCATTTTCCAGACTTAATATTAAAATCAGCTGAAATCTGTGTAGCTCTTGCTTCCTTGATCTTTCCCACTTGTGTGAGGTTTGGCACAGGACACCCTTTGCTGTATGGTATGGGGCCTTACCTTTCCTCTCATAAAGGTTGCTTGACCTCCCGAATTTTTTTCTGCATGTAAACAGTTCCATAAACTTTTGGGAATGAACATTTTGGCCAAGTTGAACACACACACACACACACACACACACACACACACACACACACACACACACAGAGAGAGAGAGTTAACACTCTGATATTCTTTGATAAGTTTAAGAGATGAATTTGAACTAGAAGCATTTTCTTTTTTATCTTGTTCTTGCTGCTTAGCATATTATTTTTAAGAAAAAGGTCTTCAAATCCCCATCATCTATATCAAAGTCCCTCTCTAGCCTGTGAAAGTTACACAGTGTTGTTTTTTTTCCTTAATCTACTTCACACTGAAGAAACATATTATGGGCTGTGTACACTGACTGCTGAAATGGGTATTTAATCAATGCACCCTCCATCCTATTATTTATTTCTTTAGAATATTTGCAAATTTTCTTCTCTTGACTGTTAAGAGAACAGTCCGTTTCCCTGTAGTTGGCAATGACTAGCAGACTAAAATCCGCAGGGACTCCATTACCTTTTTTTAACCACTAAGGTTTGTCTCATACTAAATTTGTATTGATACATGAATTGGATATTTGTGGTCTGAATTTTTCAAGTTTAATAATAAAACAAATTCGACTGAAAATTAGGAGCATTGTTATTTAACTTCTTTTTCCTAAAGGTATTTTTTTCACTGCAGTAAGTTTTTATTTGGTACAGGAGACTGATGTTTATCTGAATTAGGGAAGTTTTAAACAGAATCATCTAAACACATTGATGTTCTAAACATGTTTTGTTATCATCTCTATTATCCCTTGCTATTTCTGTTAAATTCTTTTTAATTAGATAATGGTAGCATGCACTTTTAAATCATATTTGTAAATCTTGTTAATGCGGTACAGGAAACAGAAGACAGACTTATGAGAAAGAAATATATGTTTTACTCTAAATAGTTTTGTTATCTACTCTAGATTAATTCAAAATTGGTTTTACAGTATATGAAGGCACTTCCTATTGTTCTCACTAGCACTTTAATTTTAAAAAACACATAAAAAACAAGAGAGTAGAAGTATTTCAAATAGCAAACAGAACAAAAGAAGCACATCTACACAATGTGAAGAAATATTTGCATATGTAGCATGATACTGAAGTTAAGAATTTTACAAATGAAGGGCTTTGTCTTAATAATCTTTAATTCTGTGTATCTATTACACATACCCCTTCATGGATCACTGCCTTGTCGTGGTGAAGGGGCTTGCGTAGCTCAATGAAGCTATGAGCTATGCCGTGCAGGACCACCCAAGACGGACAGGTCATAGCAGAGAGCTCTGACAAAACGCAATCCACTGGAGAAGGAAATGGCAGCCCACTCCAGTATCTTTGCCATGAAAACCCCATGGAGAGTACCAAAAGGCAAAAAGGTATGACGCTGGAAGATAAGCCCCTCAGGTAGGAAGGTGTCCAGTATGCTACTGGGGAAGAGCAGAGGGCTAGTACTAATAGTGCCAGAAAGAATGAAGCAACTGGGTCAAAGCTGAAAGGACACTCAGCTGTGAATGTATCTGGTGGTGAAAGAAAAGTCCAATGCTGTAAAGATCTATTCTCCATAGGAACCTGGAATGTAAGATCCATGAATCAAGGCAAGCTGGACGTGGTCAAACAAGAGATGACAAGACTGAACATCAACATCTTAGGAATCAGAGAATTAAAATGGACAGTAATGAGTGAATTTAATTCAGATGACCATCAGGTATACTACTGCGGACAAGAATCTCTCAGAAGAAATGGAGTAGTCTTCATAGTCAATAAAAGAGTAGGAAAAGCAGTACTGAGATACAATCCCCAAAATGACAGAATGATCTCAGTTCGAATCCAAGGCAAACCATTCAACATCACAGTAGTCCAAGTCTATGCCCCAACCACTGGTGCTGAAGAGGATGAAGTTGACCGGTTCCATGAAGCCCTACAACACCTTATAGAATTAACTCCAAAAAATGATGTCCTTATCATCATGGGGGATTGGAATGCTAAAGTAGGAAGCCAAACGATAACTGGAATAACAGACAAGTTTGGCCTTGCAGTACAAAATGGAGTAGGGCACAGGCTGATAGAATTTTGTCAAGAGAATAAGATGGTCATAGCAAACACTCTTTTCCAACAATCCAAAAGATGACTCTACACATGGACATCATCAGACGGTCAACACAGAAATCAGATTGACTGTGCTCTGCAGCCAAAGATGGAGAAGCTCTATACAGTCAGTAAAAACAAGACCAGGAGCTGACTGTGGCTCAGATCATGAGTTTCTCATTACAAAATTTAGGCTTAAATTGAAAAAAATAGGGGAAAGCACTAGGCCACTCAGGTATGAACTAAATCATATCCCTGATGAATATACGGTAGAGGTGACAAATAGATTTAAGGAATTAGATCTGATAGACAGAGTGCCTGAAGAACTATGGACAGAAGTCTGCAACATTGTACAAGAAGTAGCAAGTAAAACCACCCCAAAGAAAAAAAAATGCAAGAAAGCAAAATGGCTGTCTGAGGAAGCTTTAGAAATAGCTCAGGAAAAAGGGGAAGCGAAAGGGAGAGAGAGGGAGGAAGAAAGAGAAAGATACACCCAATTGAATGCAGAATTCCAGAGAATAGCTAGAAGAGAACGCCTTCTTAAATGAACAGTGCAAGAAATTTTCTTCAAGAAAATTGGAGATATGAAGGGAATATTTCATGCACAGTTGGGCATGATAAAGGACCAAAATAGCATCCGGCCCTCTCAATTCCTGGCAAATAGACGGGGGAGTAATGGAGGTAGTGACAGATTTTATTTTCCTGGGCTCCAAGATTACTGCAGATGGGGACTACAGCCAAGAAATTAAAAGACACTTGCTCCTGGGGAGGAAAGCTATGGCAAATCTAGACAGCATACTAAAAAGTAGAGATATCACCCTGCAAACAAAAGTGCGTATAGTCAAGGCTATGGTTTTCCCAGTTGCAATGTATGGCTCTGAAAGTTGGACCATAAGGAAGGCTGAGCACCAAAGAATTGAGGCCTTTGAACTATGGTGCTGGAGAAGACTCCTGCAAGACTCCTCCTCCTCCTCCCTTGGACTGCAAGGTGATCAAAGCAGTCAATCCTAGAGGAGATCAATCCTGACTGTTCTTTAGAAGGCCAGATCCTGAAGATGAAAGTCAAATACTTTGGCTATCTAATGAGAAGGAAGGACTCACTGGAGAAGAGCCTAATGCTGAGAACGATTGAAGGCAATAGAAGAAAGGGACGACTGAGAATGAGGTGGCTGGTTGGAGTCACTGAAGTGTTGTGGTCTGCGGGCGGCCTGTGAAGCTGGCAGCAGAGTCGGACAGTGAGGAGGTTGGGGAGGAACATGGGCCAGTCCTGGAGTCGGGGGAAGGCTCAGACGAGGGCTCTGCATCGGAGGCAGAGAGGGGGCCAGGACCACCTGGAAGTTATGTTCTGCGTCCAGAGCCTCCATAGTCAGACATCAGCGAGGCAGAGGAACAAGGAGAGCCTGTTCCCAGTGTGTGCATGCACAGAGTTGCCAGAAGGCAAGAACAGTTAAAATAAAAGAGATGACTCAGGAGTAGGGTTTGGAGATGATTGGCCCCTCCCATAAGACATAAAGGAGGAGCAAAGGCACGTGAGCCTTTGCAGGAAGCAACTTGTTCATGCTGGTTGGTTTAAATTCTGAAGTTCCGTTTTGACTCTGTACTGCGTGTGGCCTTGCAAAGCTAATTGCCAATTAGGTATTTGGCAGCGTGTCAAGGGAGATAAACATGGGTGCATATCAGCCTTATCCCGAAGGACTGTGGCAGACTTCTGACAGACTCTTTACCAACTCTTTGTGACTCATTACGGGCTGTGAATGAACAATAATTCACAGCTGTTGAAATAAAAAGAGGGTTTTGGGGACTAATCGTGTGCTTTTTACTGTCTTAGGAAGCCTAGGTCAGAACATAAAGCAGTCGGTGTGAGATTAAATGGACTCCAGGGGATGGTAGAGAACAGTAAGGCCTGGAGGAATGTTGTCCATGGGGTCGCGATGGGTCGGACACAACTTCGCGACTACAACAACATTACACATAAGAACTGCTACTTTACATGATAATCTCATAGAATGTTCTGCTTTGTGGTTACAGAGTAACAGTTATTATTTGTGCTATGTTGTTTCTGATTGTTGGAATATGTTTGATATTCTTGTGCTAATTACACAACATATGTCTAGATAAACAAAGTGTGAATTCTTTTTCAGATAAATACATTAAATGGAAGGTGAAGCTTTCTTAATATACAAATGTTTACTGTTGTAAGTTTTGTATCATTAAACAGGGCTTACAATTTCTACTAATTGTTTTACTTACCTGTTTATATAAGAATTAGCTTCTCATTTGTGTGTTTGTGTCTGTGTCTAAATTTGTTTATAAAAATATAATCCTTTATAAAAATTATAGAGTTAATATTTTGCCTAACAAAATTGGACATACAGTAGGTAAATAATTAATAAAAATAAATAAAATGTAATCTCTTATCAAAATGAAAATATAGTGCATCCTATAACATTTTATTAAAAGTGGAAGTTGTAGGATTTGAGTTTGAAAATGTTTTAAGTACATTTCTTTAATCTGTTACTTTTTTTCTTCAGTAATTCCTTCAAATTTTTAACGTTCATTGAATGATCTGATTAGTAGCTTAGTTCAAACTAATCTAAATGTTTGACAATTTACTGAAAAAATTAATAAAAGCTAATATTTTATATTTTTAAATTTTCAGGTAAATTAGGATTTACACAAGAAAATAACACTATAGATTCTGGAGAACTTGATATAGGTCGAAGAGCAACACAAGATGTTCCACCTGGGATCTTCTGGCGGTCACAAGTCTTTATTGATCAACCACAGTTTCTAAAATTCAATATCTCCCTTCAGAAAGATGCTTTGATTGGAGTATATGGCCGAAAAGGTTTACCACCTTCACATACGCAAGTAAGAGTTGTTTTTAATGAAAGTAATATTCATAACTTCACATCTTTAGAAATGGTTATTTGGGGTTTCAAAATTTTATAGTTTATTTTTTATTATTTCATATATTGTGCCAAGGTCATAATATTGGCCCTTCTGAATCATAATTTTACAGCATATACTTATGCTTCTAAAAAGATCAGAACACCCAAACATGTGAGCTCTCACATACACAAATATATACTTCCCTGGTTCATAGAAAAATAACATACATTTTTTCAGAAATCTTAAGATAAATTATATGATAAGATATAACTGCCACATTTTAATGATACTTTAATATGAAATAAACTTGATTACGTTTATAATTGTTTTTTAAATAAATATTTTAACAAAAAGCATTAGTTATTTCTTAATAAAAATCAAAGGAACTTGAGATCAAATGAGCATTTTTATAAATAATATTTATATGTTATTCATTTCATCCTTCAAAAACCTTTATGATTGCATTTACTTTATTTTCATTTTTCTTTTGCTATATTGCTGTAAGAAGTGATATTTTGCAGTTTTTGTGTATGTGTGTTTGTACCAATATTCCCAGATGTAGCTGAATGACTACCTCTTATATTTTGTGTCTGTGTCAGAACAATCTTAGTTGCACAGCTCTGTTTTCTCAGACATCACAAATAAGTCAGCCTGAAATAATTGATAGTGGCTGACCATTCAAAAATAGTCAATGGTAGTTTCGAGTTGGTATGACACATTCTTAGAATGTTGGTTTTACTGCAACAAGTCAATATGTTTATCTAAAGAAACTACAAAATAACAGATGACTTTGGTACTTTGAAACAAAAATGAATAAACTCTTAAGGCACTTGTCTAAATCTAACACGTATAAGGAGTTTGTAAAAATTATAATTTGCTGCAAATAGCAGCCAGTAGCACTAACTCTGCAACAAAGATTTCCAAATTTTATTTTAATAAGATAGTTCCAATGCTCATTGAATGCTTATAACTTAATACATGTTGTTATTTCCAGTGTTGCTGCCAAGATCTGGAAGAAAGTTATTATAATGAAATAAGGCAGATGAAAAACAGAAAAGAAAAATGTGTTAATATAGAATTTAGCAATGTATGCTGTTCACTGCTGCTTTTTGAATTTTTTAAAATAGCTATGTGATTGCTGAGTCAACAGGATTGTTGTTTTTTTAGTACTCATTAATCAGGCTAGTGCTCCTTCACAATTACATATATAGAGAAATAAAATAAACTATTATAAACAAATCCTGTAAATGATCTGCCTCAGTCAGTCAGTCATTGAGTATTGAGACACAATGATTGTCATTACAAAGTTTCTCTTCTAAAGTCTGCTGCCTTGTTTTCACTTAAAAATCTGAACTATACAGATTATACAGGCAAAAAAGCAATGAGCAAAACCCAGAAATGACATTGACATAGTGAACTAAACTAACTAACATTTGAACTAAACAATAGGAATCTTACTTTTGACAAACTGGGATATGAAGGGAGTAAGTAGACTGAGAAAGAATCCTTCTGTGCAGAAAACCTTAAGAAAAACTACTCAAAGAATAGCTATTTTAAGCAAGGTAGTTTGCTTTAAAAGTTGCAATCCCTGACTAATGAGTTCTAGTGGTCAGTGGATTTATAATCCTTTTCCCTCTGATATCAGCAAAATGATAAATGATGGCTAATACCTTCCCTGATGCATTTAAGGCTTCTGCTTCAGTCATGACAAGCGCATAATAAACTGCAGCTTGCTGCCAGTTCTGAATAGGAAGCAAAATCTCAGGATGCTATTTGAGAGAGCAAGCAATCTCCCTTCATGGTCACCCATTGAGCTATCAGTAAACTGCCTGTAGCTCAGAGTTACTTGACACGTAACTCGTCTTTAAAGACAATTTATTTTCCTTCACTCTGATGCTCATATAGAAAACTTCTGGTAAAATTACCCATCATGTTAATGGTATTTGAAACAAACATATATTAATGCTATTTAAAGGTAGATTCTAGTCTCCTTCAGATGTTTCTTTTTATTTATTTTTTTATTGTTTGTCTTTTTATTACTGTTCCTAGCCAGTCAGAGTTGTATACTACAAAATAGGTGGCCTTATAAATACCCAACGCAAAAATAAATACCCATACCATAAAAAGAATAAATTTTGCTATCTACCTTCACTTACCTGGTTAAAAGCAAGACCAAACTATACAATATTTGGAAGGGAAACATTTTTTCTAGCATACACGTCTAAAATCATTTAAGATTTTACAGATTGAAATCAATTTCTTCTTAAGATCGCAGGGGCCAAATTTCAATGATATATCCTTCTTTTCCTTGAAACTTGATCAGACATGGAGACAAGAAATAAAATTACAATAATGCATATTGGTTTTAGAATAAGTAAGTGTACTGTTAATAAGCAAGGTGCAAGACATATCCTGAAAATGAAAGTACAATGCCTCTGAATTTGTTCTTTTAAATAAAACTTTATTCTTAATATTCCAATATTTGTTTTAATTTTCAATCACATCATTTAGATGAACATAGCCTACTCGTTATGTATAATATATAAATGTACTACATATATAAAATGTATAAATGTACCCAGTGCCAGTGAACTGTGCTCTTCTTGCCCATCCCTGATTTCTATGGATGCATTATATTATTACACTGCTGTAAAAAATATCCAGGCAAAGTAATGCAATTTCACATTCTTAAGCTTTGAAAGGCTTCACCTCTTTTTTCACAATTTGCAGAAATATATTAATAATTAACAAAGAAATTTGGTTTAATTTTGTGTAATAATTTTAGAAAAGTTGATTTTGCAAAAACGTTTGATAACCAATTTGTTTCTTTAAAAAAAAAAAAAAAGGTGCTTCTGACAGCAGTGTAATATTTAAACCGAAATAACAACTTTCTTATTTATATTTTTTTTCTTGTGAAAAAGAATATATAGTAACCATGTTTTTGGCAATGGATTGTTCAATCTATTAATCCACAGCATCCATGTATTCTCTATTTTTATATTCTTAGTTGTGTCCATATATTAAGATTGTTGTTTATCTTTAGCAAAATACAAATCAATATGATACACTTCAGCCATAAATATATGCTTTTTTAAATATCTCCAGGTTATTTTAAAAGATGCTACTCAAGTTGTGTGTTACACATTTTGTTAGCAATTAAAGCAAAATCGATTCAAGCCAACAAGTCTTGTTTCAATATATTTTTTAAATGATATACTTATTACTGAGAACAATATAACTATAGGTTTGAAAATTAATTACATAATGCATGTCATTCATTTTTTCCCTCTTGCAGTATGATTTTGTAGAACTTTTGGATGGAAGCCGATTGATTGCAAAGGAGCAGCGTAACCTTTTTGAGACAGAGAGAGCAGGCAGACAGACAAGATCTGTTAGCCTTCATGAAGCAGGGTTCATTCAGTATTTGGATGCTGGGATCTGGCACCTGGCTTTTTACAATGATGGAAAAAATGCAGAGCAAGTGTCTTTTAATACGATTGTTATAGGTAAGTAGAGTAATCACAATATTCTTTAAGAATTAATATTTTGAATATCTCAAAACTTCCAAACTTCAAATTTTCTAACATAACCTTTCTAACTATACATAATTATTAAACAAGAAATGCAATTCCATGTTAATTACAGACACAAGCTATGAAATGTAGTAAAAAATGTGACATATAAAGCTTGTAAAATTTTATTCAAATGTGTTAGATTTTTATTTAAATATTTGTATTTATTCTCTTGAAGGCACACATACATTAGATATATGATTTCTAAGGGTATGTTAATTTACTAACATTTATAGGTTATATAAAGAGGGAATTTTTGCTGCTTTATTTCAGTGCACTGATTGCTGCCTGTTAGAATTTTCTTCTTTTGGTAATTTCAGAGTCTGTGGTTGAATGCCCTCGAAATTGCCATGGAAACGGAGAATGTGTTTCAGGATCATGCCATTGTTTTGCTGGCTTTCTTGGCCCCGATTGTTCAAGAGGTATATAAACTGAATTCTTTCTTAAATAAGTTCAAATAAGAAGCAGAAAAAACAAGTAGTTACTAAGAAGCAAGAAAAAAAGATATTGAAGTACAACTTGTCAAGATGTACCTCTGCGTCTAAAGCTTGATTGAAAAGAATTATGTTAAGTTTTCTGTCATGTTTTATTTCACAGCAGCCTGCCCAGTATTGTGTAGTGGCAATGGGCAGTACTCCAAAGGACGTTGTTTATGCTATAGTGGTTGGAAGGGTACGGAGTGTGATGTGCCTACCACCCAGTGCATTGACCCTCAATGTGGAGGTCGTGGGATTTGTATTATGGGCTCTTGTGCCTGCAACTCTGGTTACAAAGGAGAAAACTGTGAAGAAGGTAAATAAGCAAATATTGATTTAGGATTGAACTATTATGCTAAACACTATATTCCACTACAGCGTATATTTGATCTAAACATAAGATAACATTACGTAGATACCATGATGTTTTAATTTCAACAGAAACAAGTATTTCTGTGTGTTTCATTCATACATATAATCTTTCAAGCAGGTTAAATACAGAACTTAGAATATATATTCTAGAATAGTAACTTTAATTGCTTTATTGATCTATAAGTGTAAGTTAATCTGTTTTAAGAGCACTGAAAGTAGAAAAAACTAAATTCTTGATAAAATACAGATTTTTTAAAAATATATTTTTTAATCTTGATTAACTGAACAACTGAAATGACTTAAGAGTATTAACACTACAGTTGTATAAACCTTGTGTTGTATCAAGTGAATAATTACAAAACTCTTTCTACTGGAGGGAAAAAAGTGTGGTCATTTTTGCTGGATTTATTTAGACAGAGAAAGCACAACTTTCCACTCTCAAATAAAATTGATTTTATTGATCAGCACACACAAAGTAATACAATTAAGTCTCTGGAATTAAATTTTCAGACCATTGACCCTACAAGTGTAACGTTTTATTGAGTCAAATTGCTAAATTAAATCTCATCATCTAAAGCACATTAAAGGGAATTAAGAAAGATAGAGCTGTGCAACTCATTTATTTCCTAAATAGGCTGTGGGTCAACCTGTAGCCTGCCTGCTTTTTTGGATCGGACAAATATATTTCTGGGTTGGATTAATTTCTCTTGTCTTTTTGCATTTCTTCCTTTCTTCTTCTCCTTCTCCTTCTCCTTCTCCTTCTCCTTCTCCTTCTCCTTCTCCTTCTCCTTCTCCTTCTCCTTCTCCTTCTTCTTCTTCTTCTTCTTCTTCTTCTTCTTCTTCTTCTTCTTCTTCTTCTTTTTTTGCCTACACATAGCCAAATTCTTCCTAACATCAGCAAAGAAGTATTGTGATATTTGGAAAAGGAAAGCAACAACTTTGTCTTTCCTCCATTCCATGGAGAATATTAATTTACACAGCAGACAAAATAAATGTTTAATGGAACATTTGTTATAAACAGTATAAATTAAATAACTGCATTGTTCTATTAATATTGAAAGATGATTAAAGAATAAGAAATGAATAAGAGGGTATTAAAAATAGTATGCCACAACTGAGGTCTAAAAGTAAAAACTGGTGTGTCCAAAACTGAAATTTAATCTTGTTAGAAAACTGAAGAAAAGTATAAATGGAAGGTGTAACAAATATTAATTCAGCATTTGGGAAATGTAAAAAGTAATTTAAGGTTTTCTGATTATATGATAGATTATGAGTCAATGCAGATTCCTGTTCAGAATCAATTGTTCAAACTATTTACTAAGACTGTATTAGTATTATTCTTCTCATCCTTCCTATTACCTATCTCCTCCCACTTATGACTATAACCATGTTGCTTGTATCTTTACGATTTATATTGTTTTATTTGTTTCCTAATATGATTTGATTGCTTATTAGTAATCTATGACTATTACTAAGTGCTGTATCTTATGATTCTTTATGAATGTATTTTTTCTTTTTTTTTTCTTTTTATGTACACTGAGAGCATATGCACCAAAGACAAATTCCTTGTGTGTCCAATCACACTTGGCCAATAAATAATTCTATTCTATTCCTATTCTAGAATCATACCATGTAACTAGGCCTTTTGGTTTATTTCCAAAGTGACACAGCATTAGCACTGAGCTGACAGTATTTTCTATTTTTATGTATTATATTGTATTTAACTTGTCTATAACACTTATTCATATATTTCCTTTGGCTGAAGAATTACTCATTGGGACATGTCACAAGTTGTCTAGTTTTCAGCATAATAGCTTTAAAGTGCCTTTTTCTTTAAATTCAAAATCAATATTGCAGAAACAAGGTTCTTTCTTTTGATGGTATCAAGCTCTTCAGGGCAAATTCAGCAAAAAAAGAACCACTTGGATTTCCAGAAATATCTTTATTACTAGTATGGAATTATAACAGAACTTGAAAGCCTACCAAAATAGTTCTCTACCTCAACCTATACATAGCATAATTAAGACAAAGTAAATTAGTCCTTTCTCACATTTTCCCCTCTCAGGAATCCTTTTGGTAACTGTCAGGCTCCTTTTTCCTTGTTCCCAGAGACTATTAGATATTTTATGAGAGGTAAACATTGTCTTCTCTGCTGCACCATCCAAGAACTCAGAAAATTGCCCAGTATGGGCTCAGAGCATCCTAAAATATTTGTGCTGTCTATCCAAGCAGTGAAAAAGGAACTGAGTGTTACACACTGTGATTCACTCTAATATCTGCTTCAGAGCCTTGCCATATTCGTCGCTTCAGTTGCAGTTGCTTATTGCAGAATTCAGTACTATGCAGTCTTAAGGCTGATTTAGAGTTCCCCACAACTACCTACAGTCATCACCACATGCCTATGCTGCAAAAGGGTTGATGGGTAAGCAGATGTTTCAAGATGTTTGAGTGGGCAGGAGCAACAGCAGAGAAGACCCTCCTGGACCCTGCTAGCCAGAATAATCAGTCTGACAGGACGTGCAGCATGTCTCCTCTGCCAGCACAAATGGTATGTGCCAATGCCAGTGGGGTGAGATGGTCCCTCAAGTAACCTGGACCCATGCCATGAAGGACTTTAAAGATGATTACCAACACCTTGAACTGCACCTAGAATAGAATAGAATTCTTTATTGGCCAAGTGTGATTGGACACACAAGGAATTTATCTTTGGTGCATATGCTCTCAGTGTACATAAAAAGACAAGATACATTCATCAAGAATAAGGTACAAAACTTAATGATAGTCATAGGGTACAAATAAGCAATCTGGAAACAATATCAATATAAATCGTAAGGATACAAGCAACAAAATTACAGACAAACAGTCATAAGTGGAAGGAGATGGGTGATAGGAACAATGAGAAGACTAATAGTACTAGTAATGCAGCCTTAGTGAATAGTTTGACAGTGTTGAGGGAATTATTTGTTTAGCAGAGTGATGGCGTTCAGGAAAAAACTGTTCTTGTGTGAAGCAGTTCACCTGGTAACCAATGCAACTCATGGAGCAGTGATGTTACAGGGGCCATTCTTGGGGCCACCAAAACTACCCGTGCTGCTGCACTCTATACCTGCTGAAGCTTCTGAATGTACTTCAAGGGTAGACCATGTAGAGCAAATTACAATAGTCCAATCATTTAGCAACTAGCCAAAGATACGACAGTGTAATCCCTCAGACACATGATCACCATTACAGACACGAAGCAGGTACACAATAGGAAATACATATCTAAAGCAGTATATTTAGTTTCAAACCAGTAAGCACAATCATGCTCAATTTGGTTTGGCACTGATTTTAGGTACCAGTTGTAGTCGCTAAACAAGGACTACATGTACTGACCAATTTTTAATTCCAAAATAAATATGTTCTTTACTAATCTGACTTCGTATCACTCTATGCAGGGAGGGTTTTTCAAGCCTTTCTTTCTTTACATCCATTTTCTTTCTTAAATTTATTCCTCCTGAGCCTTTCCATCACCGAAGAATTATTCAACTGGAAGATGCTTTCTCTCTGTAGATGAGTTTTAGCACAAAAGACAAATAGAATCAGCTACTATGTAAATTGTACTTCACTCTTTAGGCACAGATTTTGTGCCTAAAATCTCCAGATAGCAGGAAATTAAGCATATAATGTGGACATGAAAGAGAATTAGGGAAGACAAGTTTAATATGATACTAAGTTACCAACTGTTTCTGTTTTAGTTATTTAAAGATTTTATATATTGACCATCTTGCCTATGTATCTCTCTGTCCTGTTACCTATTCAATGACAGAGACACATCTGTCTTTTTCCAAGCCTCCTATTATTAGAACATATAGCTTTGCATTATGTTATCCTGATGTTATCTCTGAGGATGAGTTTGGGTTCCCTCTTTTCATTTTTCAGTACCTAATAAGATGCATGATTCATTTTTTAAGTCTATTCATGTGTAATATGAGGAATAAAGCCTGGCAAAAAATAGTGAAACTTATAGATGCCAAACTTTTTTTTCCCCAGCTGATTGTTTAGATCCAGTCTGTTCAAATCATGGTGTATGTATCCACGGAGAGTGTCATTGTAATCCGGGTTGGGGTGGTAACAACTGTGAAATACTGAAGACAATGTGTCCGGACCAGTGTTCTGGCCATGGCACGTATCTACAAGAAAGTGGCACTTGTAATTGTGATCCTAATTGGACTGGCCCTGATTGCTCTAATGGTAAGAATTTTGGAGAAATTATTTTGTGCTAATAATATTAAAAACTTCCAAAATTCTATAGTGCTGATTTGATTAATTTATAAATTCCACTAAAGCATACCATTTATGTAAATATTGGCAAGACTAAAAAGAAAGTTTTTATTTTCTATAAACACAATTTTTTGTATCAACAACTACAGTTAACTTATTTACAGTTAGCATTAGTTCTTAGTTTTAACTTGTAATATACAATCTGTAGTACCCCCATTTCAGATCCTCTGAAAATTGCTCGGAATACAGCTGCCAAAATAGTATTGTATCAATGGCCAAATGTTTAAAATATTTAGCTATTACAGTACTTCGTAAATATGCTAAATCATCAATAGCATCAATAGAATTGATGTTATACTGTACACTTAAATATTTTCTAATATTTATTTATTTATTTATTTATTATATTTCTATACCGCCTTTTTCCCGTAGGACTCAAGGCGGTGTACAGTCAAGAAAAATATAGACACACAAACATCATAAAATTGCTAATTAAATATGAACTAACTATTTTAACATAAGCTACTCTCCTTGTCAATGTCATCAACTAAAGTCAATGTACAGGAACTGAACATGAAAAAAATTTGCTAGGTTCCCTTTCATATGATAAAATTGGCAGAAATGCAAACAAAAACCTAATTCTATGTATTTCAAAGACAATTTGAGCTATGTTCAGGCTTTCAGAAAATATATGG
This sequence comes from Pituophis catenifer annectens, assembly GCF_029215685.1. NCBI lineage: Eukaryota > Metazoa > Chordata > Lepidosauria > Squamata > Colubridae > Pituophis > Pituophis catenifer. The sequence continues at coordinate 37,972,504 of NW_027256888.1, forward strand.
GAAGAGAGGAGATATGAATATATGTTTTGACAATGCTTTGTTTCGGAAAGTTCTGTAAGAAAATAGTAAGCACAGAAGGCACCATAGAATCTTGATCCAACTTTCCATGTATGTATTCATCAGTTCCACTCCACATGATCAGATCACCTTCATTCAGATCTATTATATCCTTTCCCTTTTTTCTTAGTGTCACAAATACATACTGTATCTATTTTCCTTTCATTGATAGTGACTTGTTAATTTATGCTCTTTAAAATTTTATACTTGACATTCCAACTTTTACAGTTTTATACTTTTATACTTGACATTCCAAGTCAAAATTTTCCATATCCCATAGTCATTATCAGATGGGTCAGTAAGTATTGATCTTGCCACCTGTCATGACTTAGATTTATCAAGGATTTTGCATTGTTTTTTAGAAAGATAAAAAATGGTTTAGGTTACCAGTCTCAGTCATATCCATTTCACATGAAGCATTCTCTGTTAACAATAAGTACACAATACATACTTGTTGTAATGTATTTTTGCCTCAAATTTAATCAAAGCTCAGTTTAATCCCAGACATTCTTAATCTAAAAATTAACTTGGAAACCAGTATACATTTGCTCATATTTCATCAACTAGAAAATTAAACTACTTTTAAAATTAATTGAATGTTGCAAATAACTTTTCAAAAATATTAAGAATTATGTTATTTGAAATTATTTCCATCCAATCAAATGAAGATGTTTCAGTTTAGAAAAATTGTTAACATCCCAAAGGAGAAAAGTATAAGCTCTTTTGTTCCCTTTTCCTTGGTGGTTGTCCATTAATTAGCTCTCCAATTCCAGTTTTTCTAAATTAACCCTAATTAATAAGCTCATTACAAAGACTGGCACACCTTGCTTTAAAGCAGATCTGCTAAAAGCTGATAAACACCTTCTCTTTAATGAAAAATTGATTAGACTGAGGAGAAAAGGCAAGTCTTTGGAAAACGAGGGTATTCTAAAGTTAATCTATCCAAACATCTTATAACAAACAAACAAAAAAAATCCAATTCATAACATAAAACATGATAGGAGGAAAGCTTTGCAGGTCAATATTCATTCTGACACATATACTGTCAACATACTTAATTGTATATTTGATGTTCTACAGTGCTTTGAAATAGATAAAGTAGTCAAGGTGAATGAATGTTTTTCAGACTTTTATGTTTTTTACACCTCAATATCTATCACAAATAATTTCATTTTAGGATTGGTGTCCTGGTTTATAAGCAGGAAATTGTTCCAGGAGACTTCAACTGTGTCTTTCAGTTATGTTAGATTGTATTTTTCATGAAAACAAAAGAAAAAGAAAAAACTAAGTATTTTTTTTATGTTTTACAGAGTAATATAATTATGTACCCTTTATTGTTAAAGCAGTTAGTTGTATTTTCGTGTTTCATAGTGAAATTTAAGTTAATCATCCCTGCATAGCCTTCTCTTCTGTCACTTAAGACATAAAACTGTTAGTGCTCGAAAGCAAATTTCCAAATAACAAACATTTTTCATACTCAGTATAAAGGTCATTAACGTTGTACAACTAAGACTTCATTGTTCAAAATGGTTCTATTGATCAGTAATTGTAATAAGGCCTAAAATAAATGGAACTTCAGTATACAAAAATGGCAAGAAAAACCACAATTTATAACTATAATCAAGAAAAAGGTTGCTTTATGGATATTCCTTTCATGCCAATCTCAAAAAAAATTTCTTGCCACAATGATACAGTACAGAATGTTAGCATTTTTTTAATGATAAAGAAGATACATCTCTGAAACATTATTTTGCTACTTGTATATTGCCTATACAAAGCCTTCGTACTTAACATTTTTGAGATTATAAATACCATACATTTATTTTAAAAAATGCAACCACTGCTCTTTTTAAAAATAACATGAGTGTCAGAAACCCACCTCATCTTAAGAAAAACGTCTATGTGGAATTTACCACTGATAATGTTACTTAACTCTCAAAAGTGCCTGAATTAACTGAATTTAAGCAAAAAATATGTATGATTCTAAAATCTGATGAATTCACATTGTATAGTTTTTAAAGTAAAATATTCATTGCAGTGTTTTAACTTCTAAGTTTTTTAAAAACATATCTTTGTATTACAATCCTGTTTTTCAGAACATGTAACACTGTTTACCGAAAATAATCTACAAAGACTCATAAATTTACACAAGTGTATAATTTCAGAGTACTCCTAAGCAATATGTAATTTTAAAAAATGGTCACATATTGAAAGAACTCTTAAGCTAAGTGAAAAAATCAGTAGAGAGATATTACTAGATCTGCTGAATAAATAATCAAGTATTAGGAAAGATATAACACCTGAATCATGTGAAATAAATTGCTTGATTTAATTTTCAAAGAGTTCATATAGCTGGATTTTGGAACTTAACTAATTACTGTGCTCTTTTTCCTTCTGCCTTTTTCCTTCTCTTTTCATCTACCACATTATTTATTCCTGTCTCAGAAATCTGCTCTGTTGACTGTGGTGCTCACGGTGTCTGCATGGGTGGAACATGTCGATGTGAAGAAGGTTGGGCTGGAGCATCTTGCAATCAAAGAGCATGCCATCCTCGGTGTGCTGAACATGGAACTTGTAAAGATGGGAAATGTGAATGCAACCAAGGCTGGAATGGCGAGCACTGCACAATTGGTATGTTAGCAGAGACTTCTTAGTACTGAACTTAAAAAGTATGAGTTTCTCTGAAATCGAATATTGTTTGTTGAAGCTTATTTCTTCAACATAATATTTTCACTTACATCTTTGTAAAGATTTTTTTTTAATAAAAAAGAAAGCAAGTATATAATGTAAATAGCCTTTGTAAATATCTTGTCACAGAAAGGAAGGACAAGAATTTCATTTTACATTTACTAAATTTTCTGTTTAGATTCAGAAGATAATATTAGAGAAAATTTGCTTTTACTGCTTGGACTCTTAAATCTCTAGCTAAATGAGTTAATATTCACTGGCTTTTTCTAATTTTAGGCAATAATAGAATACCTAATGTTAATGTTATAAAACAAAAAGGAAAAATACTATATATAAGGAAATATGAAACTTGGCTGCAAAATAGCCTAGCAGTCTGATATTGTTTTTGTTATGTTTTGTTAGCTAGCATAATGAATTATGTAGGATTTTCATACAGCTTTCTATTTCAGTACCAAAAAATTGAAAATGTGCTGCCTTTCCCTACTTTCATTTATAGCTTTTTTTAGGAATAGATATGTGTTTTACATCCTGAAATAAAAGAAAGTTGCCTTTGATTAGTAACATAATATAAAAAGTACTCTTCCCTAGAATTCATTTAATATTCCTTTCTAAAAGCTAATCTGTGCCTAAATAAAACTTTCATCTCTGATCTGTCATTAACCATCATATTATAAAACATCAGTGAAAAAAATACCACAGCGATTCTTCACATTTTCTCTATATGTCTTTCTCTTATAAATCTATGTGTCATAGATTATAATGTTCAGTTACAAATTAGACTTTTTTTCTGTAGTCCTCACTAACTTTAGTAGCACACTGCTGGTTTGTTTAATGGATTATCTGCTCTTGTACAATTTTTTCCAATGCCTTTGACAGAATACACTTTAATAGTAGCCTTATAATTTTCATATATATATTCCATGTGCGTGTAATTATTGTACTGCTGCTTTTGCAACACAACAACAAAAGTTTTGGATAATAAAACAATTATTATAATGTTGTAAATAGCACAGTAGCTTGGCTTGGGCTTCTGTTATTTGCATAAATTACCTAGTATGGCAATAGTATATGACTAGTACGTCTCCATTTCTATAAGCCTATAATTCTCAAAATTATATCAAAATCAGCTAGTTAATTGTGGGTTATAAATTCTGCAAAATGTAGCGATATTCACGCAAAATATAGTATGTTTTGGATATTTCAGATACAATTTTATTTTTTAAAATACATGTTTTGTGATTTAATATCTTCAGTGCACCTGTGCTGCTGTGTATATATTGGTAGCAATCACATAAAATAAAGAATTTATAAAAAGTAAACACAGAATCAATTGGATACAAAATATATCCGCTAAAAAAAGGAACCATTTGGATAAGTATGGTAGTACACATAGAGAAAGATAAAATTGCACAGAATAAAATACTAGTAAGACAAAAAATAGTATCTGACTCTTAAAATTTTCACTAAATCTGCATAATCATTGGCATTGGCATCCTTCAGTCTCAAGAGACTATGGTATCGTGCTCTGGAAAGAGGTCCTAAAACAGCATCTAGTGTGACTAAAAAGGCCAATTCGAGAGTGGCAATCCCTCCCACTCTGAGGGCAGATACATTCTGTGCCCTGCCCAACCCCCAGATTTCGCTGGTTCCGGGACAGTCCCGGAACCAGCAAATCTGCATAAAGTAACCTGGGAATTGTTGTATTGTATTTTATTTCTGATAAAGGCTGGTAAAATTGATAATTATAACCTAAACAAAAACAGATGATATATTTCTGCAATATGCAATTAGAGACACTTCATAAACCAAATAATAGAGCGCACCAAATATAATGCATGCATCAGTGGAACTTGGGTGCACTGACTACAAGGTACTACAGTCAGAGTGGCTGGCAAAGTATAAGACTGTAATTCTGCCCAGACTTCAAATGCATCAGTTTATTTTAATACTGTTTAACAGCTAATTCCCAGATGTTAGCATTTCATTTTCAATTTTTTAAACCGAATGGCTACCAAACATTCCAGGAAGCTTAGTGAAGAATAGAGGCATGCTGACTGGCATGCCTGCATTTTTTTTCTGAACAAAGCATGTCTTTGTGATCAGTAATGATCTTGCTTCCCAATGCAATAAAGAACTGGAATGAAAACAAATAGCTGCTCTTTTGTAGTTTAAAGGAATTAGGATTTCCCTATGGCCAGATTACCATTTGAATTGCCTGCATATACATGAAAATCAGTGTAGCTCAATAAACAACTTGATGTTTAAAGCACTATTAGTGGAGAACACCTCAAAGGACTACCTTTCCTTAAATTGGAGACATGGGATTTGGGGGGCTTGGTAATATGTGGCATCCTGCATACAAACAGAGCATCTAATTGAAAATGAGGCAGAAAGGAAATTAAACATTAAACATTAAAAAGAAATAGAAGTTTTCACTTTGTACCGCAATTTGCAGTCTAGTAGCACAATATGTATTGTTGCATTGTGCATGGTTAAAGCTTTCACACAAATTAATACAATCATGGAGCAACCGTGCTTCTTTTCCAACATTGGGAACATGCTTACCCATTGTTCAATGAAACAGTGCTGTTTATTTTTTCAAAAGGATAGCTATTCGTGTGGGAGATGAAGCAGGGTGAAGAAAAGAGAAACAGAATGGCACCATATTCTTATGTGCCAAGTTTGGTGCATTGGTTGAGACAGCAGCAGATCATAAGGCACTGGTGATGGTGACAATACAAGGACATTATTACTGTTGCAATTGTATTCATGAATCCTTTCTTTGAACTGTTGTGCCCTTTCAAGCTTACTTTCAAATACCTATTATGCAAAAGTCTAGGCCTGACCCACATATAAGATGTAATTGAACAAATGATGCATATTTGTTACCCATTGTTTCAGAGTATAAAAATCAACATGCATTTTAAAGAATTGTACTGTATTTAGTGAGGTGTTAAGAGACACATACAATAAACAATAAGGCTTTGGCAACAAAAGAGGACTTTCTAGTCATGAAACACAATTCATTTGTTTGTGATATTTACATGCTCAATGCATTGCCTTAGTTTAGGGATGCTACATTTTTCAGATTCTGTAGGAATCCGCAATCTGCATATGTGCAGGGATTTTCCTGTCTTGGATGGCAAACCTCAGATAAGGAAGGTTACTTGCACGTAAGCACCAGGAAATTACATTAGAAGATAAGACCCTAATTCTGTAAACAAGAGGAACAGGGGGAGAAGAAGTGGGATGTGTGTTAGATTTTAATTATAGCCAAATATTAGAAGTGCTTAAGCCAGCAGTAACGGTTAACCAAAGACTCTAGTTACCTGGAAGTTTCTGTAGCCAATGAGATGCTGCCAAGTACACTGTAACTTGAAAGTAACAAACTATATAATGTCACTATGTAAGACAATAAAGTTCCCCACATACATCCTCAACCTTTGTGTGTGTGTGGTCTCTACAAGATTCTAAAATAATGAAGGCCTAAATAGATGATCTCCATATTTCTTCTACTAATTGTCCAGAAAAAAAGGTTTTTCTGTATTTTACCTACATATGGAAACGATTAGCTATAGTTTTGAGCAAACTATACCCATTTTTATACATCAGTTTCACACCTCATTCAAGTTTAAGAATACATTAAGGAATCTACAATTGTGTAATAATAGTCTTCTTTATTTCTATTTCTATTATGATCGTATTTTTTCAATTCTGTTTTAGATTTGGAAATAGATATAATATAAACTTAATATCTGAAATTATTTAAATTTGGCTATATCAGATGTACATCAGAAGCATTAAGGGTATTCATGAGGCAATTTTTGTTTTAAAATAAATTGTTTAGTAGGATAAAATACCATGCGATCTTGCTAGTGTTTTTGTTGTTTATTAATATATATCTTCAACTGTGAAATAGTTCCATTTAAAAAGTTAAAAACAAGCAAGATAAATGCTTGTGGCTTAAATATAAACAAATTTAAGCATGAGGAATTTCAGTGTTTTAGTGATATTTTCAATTTAAAACATAGCAGCAAGTTTTTCCCCAAAAAAAGAGGGTGAAAATCTGGGTGCGTTTTATACTCCGAATGTAGCCCTGCCCAGCTTCTCAAACGGAAGTTTCAGAGGCTGAAAAAAGCATCAGAAAAGAAGCTTCAGAAAAGAAGCCCCCAGACAGAGCTTCAGAGGCTTTTTTTCTAAAGCTCTGTTTCGGAGGCTTTCAGAGACAAGAAAAAAAGTTTTTTTCTGAAACAGAGTTTCAGAAGTTTCAGAGGCAGAAAAAAAAAAAAAAAAAAAAAAAAAAGGAAGGCAAAGCGCTCACAACCAAGGAATCTGTTGCTAAAATTCACCTCTTGGAACAGCTGATTGGGGGTATTCCGGGAGGCTGATCCACCTGCCAATCAGCTTTTTTCTTATTTTCCTCCCCAAAAACTAAGGTGCGTCTTATACTCCAAAAAATACTTGCAATATTCAGATAGTCCTTGACTTACGAACACAATTAAGCCCAATATTTCTGTTGCTAAGTGAAATATTTCTTAAGTGAATTTTACATTTCTTGCCACAGTTGTTAAGTGAATCATTGTGGTTGTTACGTTAGTAACATGATTGTTAAGTGAATCAGGCTTCCCCATTGACTTCGCTAGTCAGAAGATCACAAAAGGTTATCACATGATGCTGGAACACTTATAATCATCATAAATACATGCCAGTTGCCAAGTGTCCAAATTTTGTTCATGTGACCATGGGGATGCTGCAAATATTGGAAGTGTGAAAAATGGTAATAAGTCACTTTTTTCAGTGCCGCTGTAACTTCAAACGGTCACTAAATGAACTGTTGTAAGTCATGGACTTCCTGTAATCATTTAAGTCCTACATTATGGTTTAACTGTTAATTGCAGAAATTTTGTTCTGATTTATTTATTTATTTATGAAGATTGAGCATTTGTATTATTTTAAGTGGCTAAAAGTGTGGGTGTGTGCATGGGTGTGCATGGCACGCGTGGGTGTGTGTGCATTTGAAATTAATTTTTTATACAAATTATAATTGTCTTAAGTTATTATTATTATTCCAATAAGAAAGCTAAGCTGAGTGGATTGATTTGGTTTTCCTGAAGCTTATTTCTGAATATTTTCTCAACTAGGACACACAATGAAGCTAATTAGTCTGAGTAATATAAACGGCCTGGAAAAATAGGAAGAAGGAATAGATAACGGGGTAGAGGGGGGTATTTCAAGATTATGGCTGCTAGCGCAGTTTTTTGGGAAAAACTGCAATAAGTAGCAATGTATAGCACTAAATGTTAGAAACAAACATTAAGATTTTGAAGAGTCCTAGAACTGATTTCTTAGGCAGTCTGTTGTTCTTTGACTCTTACCTTAACCTTGCTAGGTGAATTTTTGAACATTTGTTATTTTTCAATTTTTCCTTACGCATTCATATATAAATAGAAAATGAGCCCAAATTTACAAATATGTTAGTTGTCTTCTGCCATGATGGATTAAAAAGGCACAAAAATAGATTTGTTATCCTCTTCTATATTAATAAGGAGCAGTTAAGAAATAAAGCAAACATTTCAATTTATATGATTCTTGACACAACTACTTTTTGAAATTCCAAGAATAATAGTGTGATTACCAGTTACAAACTGACAATATAAAACTTTACACAAACGGTAAGAAAACAGTTCTTGAGATTGAAAATTGCAGGCATGCTGTGAGTATGTTAGTACAAGGAAATTGATATATATGAAAAGACAGAATGTTCAAAAATACAGCTGGTCTTGCATTCTACAAGGTATGCAAGAAAAAAATGCAATCTATTACAATTGTAGGTTCAAATTCAGAATTATTCTTACTGCTGCAGAATTACAAAATGATGAGTAGGCATTTTGTAGGAAGAAATAAAGAACTGTCAGCATGGAACTTGGACTAGCTCATAAAAGGACAGTATTTTTATAATAAAAAAAGAAGATCTGGGTAAATAGAAACATAATCTGTGAAATTTGAAAATACTAGGTATTGCATAAAAAACAAGATATTGTATGAACTGAATTCATAGTAGTATAATGTTAGTAATTACAATTAAGGGAAACAAATTGTCTCAATGCCAATTTACATTCAGGTTATGAGATAGTTTAACTGAACTGAACATAAAATATGAGTGCAATCATATTATGGTAGGCAGTCTTCTAATTAATGATTTAACATGCACACAAATTACGGCAGAAGGTCATATTCATAGAAGCTACTCTATTTGAATTACATTCTTCATTTATACTCCTACTCCATGTTATTTTGAAAAAAAAACTTATTTTCCTTTGTCATTATGTTCATACGGCAACTTTTGATATTGAATGGTATTGTGATAAAACAACTATCTTTTTATATAATACTAAAATAATTAACATATACAACTATGTTAACAATATAATTTAATATAAAAAGTAAGGGGGAAAGTAGAGAAATGGCCTGGAAAAATGTATAGATTAATTTAGCATTTAAGGAAATCCTTGCTGCAAATTAAGTGTAGGTTTATTTTTCCAATGTTAGAGACAATAATTCTGTTAGCCATTCTCTAAATGTTAATATCCACAATTATTTATATTTGATAAACTCCATATATTATTGGATTGATCACCAAGAAGAACATATGTATCTTTAATGAACAATTATCAATTATAAAGTCATATTAACAATCCTACATATTGCAGCCCAAAATATACTATGACAATAATATGACCCTAACTCTTTAATATTTCAATTTCTGAACTGCAGAGTAATTGCAACCAACTTTTATTGAACCTTTTCCATTTGTTTTTCAATTTGAATTGTGCAGCTTACAGTGCATTCTGAAAGTATTCAGACCCCCATCATTTTTGTCAATTTTGTTACACTGCAGCTTGATTCTACAGTGTTGAAATTCATTTTTTTCTCATTAATCTACACTTGGTTCCCCATAATGACAAAGAATTTTAGAAATGTTTGTAAATTTATTAAAAATAAAAAACTGAAATATATTGGCATAAGCATTCAGACCCTTTGCAACAACACTTGAAATTTAGTTCAGGTGCCTCTCATTCCTCTTGATTATTGCTGATATGTTCCTACACCTTGTTTGGAGTCCATTTGTGATAAATTATATTGATTGGACATAATTTGGAAAGGCACACACCTCTATAGAAGGCCTCACAGCTGACAATGCATACTGTAGCAGAGCAAAGGCCATGAGGTCAAGGGAACTGTCTGCAGAGCTCAAAGACAGGATTATTGCAAGGCACAGATCTGGAAAGGGCTACAATAAAATTTCTGCTGCACTGAAGATTCCTAAGAAGACAGTGGCCTCAATAATTTTCACATGGAAGAAGTTTGGCACAACTATGATTCTTCCAAGAGCTGGTTACCCAATTAGGGGAGCAATCAGGGGAGAAGGACCTTAGTAAGAGAATAAGAGAAGTGGACTCCAATCAATGTGTAGGAACATGTCGGCAACGATCCAGAGAAATGGGAGGCACAAGAGATTAATGAGAAACAAAATGAATTTCAATATCTGTAGATATTGCAGGCTGCAGCATAGCAAAATTGACAAAAGTGAAGAGGGTCTGAATGCACTGTATATGTTATAATAAATGTGGAAAGAATTCTGAAGAGATTTATCTTGATCTGATTTTTTTTTTATGTGTCAAAAATCTGGCATTTTAACAGGTGTGTAGACTTTCTATATCCATGGATATTGTTATTATATAATAGCAGTAGACAAATATTTCAATCTGTGTTTAAGGATTGTTTTATTTAAATGCTAAATCACTGAACTCATTTGAGCTATGGTATTCCAGTTTCATGAATTTATGCAATTGACAATATATCTGTACAAAACTGGAAATTCATATCTGCATTTTAATTATAACAAGTAAAATAAATAAAAAATAGCACTTTTCTAAATCTGGATTGATTTCAAATATATTGGATGGCATAAGTTGCTCTGCAGCAGCAAAATTCCCTTAAGGTTTCTTTATGACTTAATTTGTGTAATAGAGTACATTTGCAACAGTATTCTAATAAATTATCACTTTGGCAGTTTGTTATTGAAACATCACACAGCTCTACCATCAGGTCACTGTATTTTTCAGTACCATATGTTAATGGAGACTCTCAGTCATCCACATCATGGTTGTTCCAAAGATGCTTTTTTAAGAGGCATCTTTGGGACAACCATGACGTGGATGACTGAGAGTACATTGCTTTTTAAAGAGGCAACTGGACTTTCGTTATTGTTTTTTCTTGAAGATGTTTTGCTTCTCATCCAAGAAGTTTCTCCAGTTCTGACTAAATGGTGGGGAATAGAAGGGAATAGAGTAGAATATTCCTTGCAGACATCTGGTCATTAGCACTCTTTCAGAGAGTAGGAGAGAAGCTCAGGATGATTTTCAACTAAAACAACATACATGCATATTTTAAACCCAAGAATACACTGAGGCAGAAGGTTGTCCACATCAAGGATAAAACATCCAGACACAAACTGAGCAATGTGATATAATGCAGTACAATGCAATAAGAAGTGCAGATCTGTGTATTGGATAAACAAAACAACCACTTCACAAGCAAATGACACAACATAGAACAAGCCCATCAGGATAACATTCAGCAGTCCATCTGCATTTGAAAGACAAAGGCCTCTCTTTTGAAGACAGCAAAGTCCACATTCTGTGGACTTTGGTTTGAAAGCAGGATCAAAGAGGCCATCTACATTAAAATTGAACAGACCTCTCTTAACAGAAAGGGAGGGATACAATATCATCTATCTATTGCTTACAACAGAGTCCTTTCAGCAGTTCCAAGGAGGTTTCACACCCATTTGCACTATTCAGATCACTCTCAGGGCAGAGATAAACCTCCAAGTGGCCTTAATGACTCTCAGAAAGAGTGCTAACAACCAGATGACTGCAAAGAATATAAATCTTTCCATTTTCCACCATTCAGTCAGAACTGAAGAAGCTTCTTGGATCAGAAGCAAAATGTTTTCAAGGAAAAAGAAAAAAAAGTCCAGTTGCCTCTTGAAAAGCACATTTGGTTCAGTGCCATATAATATATTTCTAATGTATCATTCATTGTGTCTAATCCTTAATTCTTATACCGGTAGATCAACATTGACTTTTATAGAAAGTTCATTGAATTATTGCCTGGAAATCTAATTTACCATTCCTTAAGTGTTGTTAGTATAGTGTCAGTTATTGTTGAAATTTATGCAAAAAACAAGGTGATTTTTTAAAAGCTAATCTTAAACATGAAATATGTTTGGTAGAAATAACTTATAATGGGTATGATTACACAAATATAAATAAGAATGCATTATCTCTCACTGAAAATAATGTCACTATTATGATCTGTATAAGGTAATCAGTAATAAAACAGTGCACTGAGTACCAATTAAGGACCATGAAATCATTAGCTCACCCTGATTTAAACAAGAAATGATGGGAATAAATGGATTTAATATAGGCTTCTTTGCAAGTTATAACTTCAATAACAATTGAAGCTAGCATATGTAAATCTAATGATCCAAGGATACTGATTTACATCTTTAATCGATGATTAATGAAAACTCTTCAGTTTTAGAAACCCTTTGCTGAGATCTCTTAATTAAACTTACTAGTAAATGAAAACTTTGTGCTAGTATAACAACATTTTGTAAGCAAAATTACAAAAAAAGATTTTATTTTATTTATTTACATTTTATTATAAATGGGTAGTGATTAAATATCAGTAAATTTCCAAATTTTTCCCAGTATTCAAATTAGAGTTTCTGATTGATGTCAAGTCAGTGTGCAGTTTCAACCAGTTCAGTATATTTTACCCAAGGTTTGAGATACAGAAAATTTATGTTTATAATTTTATCAGATATTTCATATCTAGAGAAATGAACCTAATTTTTATAGTACAGTTTTGTGATGTTCATGAAGGAATGCTTAAAGTTGAGAAGTATATATAATATATTATACTGTACTTTTTCTGCGTTTTACTTCTTTGCACAATTCCAGCAGTGTTTCCATTACAAAACTCCAAAACCTTGTTTATTCTCAAAAAGCACACGTTCTGCAATTCCTTTGCTTCGTGGCATTTCGGTCAAAGTTTCCTTTTCTATGAGACTAAAAATACTTCTTTTCAATAACTACATGGTCCTTCTATGGGCAACTTATCTAAGTGGTTATTATTTGATATGGTGTTGTATTATTAATCAGTTTCTGTAATTGAACTTTTCACATTCCAAAGAAGTAATGTCTCAGTAGGCAGTTTAGCATTCTTCTTCTAGTCCATCATGTTCCTTTTAGCACTTTCATGTTCCTGTTTACATATGGCATTTCATCCTCACGGCAGTCTTAAGACACCAATCCTTTTTCCTTTGTCCTTTCATTGGATCCATTAGTTTCATACCTTTGGTCATAAACTCACTGTTTTGCATTTGATTGTCATTGAAGTGGATAGCAATTTTTCCCTAATGCAGTAAAAATCATGTATATATGTTAATATATAAACTTTTATTATTTTATAAATTTTTACAGATCATATCAATTCAGATCTTAGGTTTGCATTTTAAAAACACAATAGGAGCTAAACTTGAGAAAAAATATAATCTATTTGTCCATTGTTGACAGAGATCATCTTTTTCACTCTTCTTAGCTTGAGATCCTCAGGAATTTCTTGTCAAGTGTTCATGCAGCAGCCAAATACTATGCTTTATATTAATTTGATCTTTTGTTTGTTTGTTTATTCAGATTTGTTGTAGCTGCCCAACTCTGATGAACTGTAGGTAGTGTACAAACCAAAAAAACAGATAAGATAAAAACACACAGACAGGCCAGACTAAAACAATCTAAAAGCAATTCAAAACAAACAAAGCAAAACAGCCATTCCCCACCCCACCTAAAAGACAATAATACATTAACCCCAGGCCTGCTTTTAAGAATTTTTGGAATCCTAGGAAAAAGGAGACCACCTTATCTCTAGAGAGATGTCCTTCCAGAGGGTGGGGGTCATATCAGAAAAGCAGTGCTTCCTCAGTGTCACAAAATAACAACATTTAATAGAGGGAAACTGGAATGCACCCATCCTCAGAATCAGGGTAGATTTGATTTAAATTGAGTCGATTTAAATCATGATTTAAATCATGATTTAAATCACTAGTAAAAAGACTTGATTTAAATCAACTCGATTTAAATCATAATTTTTAAAGAGCAACTTTAATCTTTGCTACTCCTTTGACCCGCTGTTGACTCACCGATAGTCCCAGTGTTGCAGAATATACAGCCTTGTGCTACATAACTAAGCTCCATTTCATGCTGAATAAACTAAATTATTTATGTATCTTAAATATAAAACTATCTTACGATAGATTTTTACCCCAAAAGTTTTTATTAAAATAAATTCAATAAAAATCAAAAAAATCTGATTTAAATAAAAAAATCCGATTTAAATCAAAAAAATCTGATTTTTTTTTATTTTTTTTAAAAAAATCATTGATTTTTATCCACCCTGCTCAGAATATAATTGGGAAGGCAGAAGCAATTTGAGATTATCAGGTATCTAGACTCTATACTACACAGGTAATTAACAAATAGTATCCTTTGGCAGTTGCCTAGGAAACTTTAATAAGCTTGATTCATGATAATCATTTTATTTCCGGATGTTAATATCCATTATTGTGATTATTGAATAATATCCAAAATATAAAAAACAATACAATATCATGCATAGTTATATAAATTACATTCAATATATAACTGAAAAATAAGACCCATTATACCGATGTAAATTGCAACATACCGTTATTTAACCATTGCCAAACCTGTGAAAAATATACTAGGCTTTATGTGAAATCGTAATTGGCCATTGTAAAACATCTTGAATTTTTGAAAATATGCTGCCAAAATTATATTGCTTTTATCTGAAACCTTGAGTCAGTTTCAAATTTTAAACAATTAGTTTTACCTTTCATTACTACCAGTAAGAATAATGTGTTTTGTTTTGCATAATTAGCTGCATAATTCACAGAAATTGACAGTGCTCAAAATGGAGGGAGTAAAAAATGCCATCTCCCAAGAATCCATATTGAAAATAGGTCTTTCTGAGTTATTTATGAATTACCTGAATAAAGGGGTAAGCAGTAAAATTCCCCTGTTTGTGAATCACACAAAATTATCCAAGGCAGCAATAAAAATGTTAATTGGAAAAGCTGCAGAATTGTTTTCCGAACTGAAAATGGCAGCTATTATTCAGAGTAAGTAATGTGATCACCTCGGGAGATTATAAAGAAAAAGCTTAATTTCTCATATACAACAATGGAATATAAACAATTATTTACTGACCAGAAAAAGGATTTACTGAGGCGGTTGTTGTAGATAACTCAAAGCTATGAAAACAATGGATTCTGTATTAAGGGTCATTGTAAAAACACAGGATTTAAAATCAAATTGGAATGCCTTTAAACAGCTCTATAATGCAGCTATACACTTGGAGTTATAGTTTTCATCAACACACTACTAGAATAAATAGATCTAGACAAAGTAAATCTGAATGTTTTGGATGGAACAGTTTTCTTTCAAAAAAAGATTAGGACATATAGAATTATTTAATTTAGAAAAATATGACTAAGGAAAGCTTTGATAGAGATTATCAAGTGTTGATATAAAAGAGAGAAATTTCTTTCTCAATAGCAAAAACTAAATCTAAGCTCCAATTTAGCTAAATGGTGGGAAATTGGTACAAATACAGGGAAATAATTCTTTACCCAGTGAGTGAAAACTATGCTTCTACAAGATACATCAATGGCCACCAACTTAGAAAATTTAACAGGAGGATTAAAAAAATTCAGAGCGACACTTTCACTAATTAGTGGTCATGATAAGTAAGTACTTTTTTCTGAATCAAAGGCAATCTTCTGAGTAGCAATTGTTGAAAGTACAAGAGTGAGAACAACTTTTTTATGCTTTTGTGTAGATGTCTGGAAAGAAAAAGGACGTATACCAAACTTTTCCTGGTCTATTAAGTATTTTATATCAGAACTGTACAATTCTGTGAAATACTGGTTTTCAGTTGGTCTTGGCAACAAAAGTCACAAACCATATAAGTGCACTACAATTAAAATTGTTCATGCTTTTCAATGGATGTAGCTATAAAAAGGTATAAACCAATATATTTGAAATCTAGACATAGATTTTAATTGCTGAATGTTTATATGATTATTTACAGTAAGAAGTATACTATTCTGAAATGAAGGACAACTCTTTTCAGTAAATCTCTACTTTTTCTATTTCTGAATTCTGAAAAATTTCATCCTTTATTATTGTTCTTAAATGTCTGTTCTTTTTCTTTTTAATTCTCAAGCTCACTATTTGGATAAAATAGTTAAAGGTACTGTATATTTGCTCTTACATGACATGGTTCCATGTATCTCTACATGCCTTCATATATCTTTGTGTATATTATAGTGGTCATTCCATTAGACTTGGCAAGTGCAACATATTCATACTCATTGAATTACAGATTTCATTTGTGTTACTTTCCATATGACTTGGATAAGAGAAGACTTAATGTTGTTGTTATCTGTTAACATTTTTACTAAGCAGTTTGTTAAATTTCACAATATGTGTATAAATAGATTCACTTTGATGTTCTCAGATGCTGAAGATTACAAGTATTTGTTGTTTGTGGTGTCTTTAAGTGTCCCAACTCTGTTGTTGGAACAGACGTTCAATTATTCATGTATGAAAAAATATGAGAAGCCCCCCTGACCTGGAAATTTATAATAGAAACAGGAGTTCAGGTCTGATATGAAGGAAAAGTGGAGACATTTAATGCTTGAACTCTGAATTCTGCATTCAAATATCTTGACATATTTTTTGAATACTATCCACTAAAATTAAGCACTAAACTTTTATTACTTCAAAGAAAAATTGTAAGAAAATCTGTGCAATATATTAAATCTATTTTACTTGCAAAGTTGAAAGCCACTAAACAGCAAATATTTCCATATCTTCAGTTTTTGGTAGAAGTCTGGCTATTTAATTTATTTATTTTTATTATCATCAGTGCTCCCCTTTTTTCCAGATTGCCTTTCTTCTATTCCTTATTTGTGCTTTTTCATTAGAGTATGGCAATATCCAGGCTTTCGTAGAATTATTGTTAATTGCATCAAATTGTCTGCAATACCTTGATGATAGGACAGATAAAGCTGTATATCCTATGTAGTAATCAAGTGGAAAAAAATATTTCAAAACTAAAATATATCCTCTGTGTGTATAGTTAAAATGTGCACGTGGCAAAAAATGCTAAAGAAAAAGCAGGCCAAATATAATCTCAGCCAGGTAGGATTACATGACATCCATAACAATAATTTCACCATACCTGGTCATGAGATGTTACTATATGCTATTTCAATGAAATTATTGTTTAATTTGTACTAATATAGATAAATAAAGGCATACAGTTATAATTATTTTAGTCTAAGACATAGGAACAGATTCTTTCATTAATATTATCAATCTTCTGGAAAGAATCCTTTTCTAGAACCCAGAGATAAAGTCAGAAAAAAATGGCACATCTTACATATTAATGTGTGTGGAGTAAAAATTAAGTCCTAAAATCTTATTGGTAGTTAGTGATTATAATTCTGCTTTATTTGCTTATGTGAATGTCTTACAACACTCATAGATAAGGAATACTAGAATTTTACACATCTATATTTATATAAACTGTCATCATTCTCATACAGGTCATGTTGGCTGCATGCCAGGTTTTCATCAATATGAATTGACAAATACTGTTTTTGATGTAATGTTAGATTTAAAAAATAGATCTTGGATATATTAAATAATTTTAATTGTTTCCCAAATTTTCCCTCCTTGGCCATAAAAGCAGACAAGATAGGATATAAAGGTAACAGAACAAAAGCCTTAGGGAGATTGTCACAAAAAAAATTATAATCACTCTCCGCTCTGTCTTGAAGCACGTCACTACCGTGTTTTTGTTCAGTCTATCAATGTTTTATTGTGGTCCTTATGGTATTTCATTTTGTCCGTCCTAAATACTCAAATACGCACAGCTATTACATTTAGTTGGAAATCTTGTTGGTCCTGTCCCATCCGTATGCAGCCTGAATCCTAATGTTTGTTAGACTAGATGCTAAGCTGCTTCACTATTTCCTAAGCTTTGCTTATTCTGTGGAAAGGAATGTATTTTTGGCATAAAGTATAGTCATAAAATTGACATATACTTTGTGCAATTATTTAAAGCACTGTAATTTCACATGAATATACGGCAACTCTGAGACCAGATGAAATTAACATTCTCTTTTATTGAGTACTAAGGAACATACCTTCCTTTGAATTTTAAAAATACTTCTTTAAAACAAGGAGCTTAACAAAATCTACATAAGTAACTTGTGATACAAATATATCAAATCATTATTCTTAAAAATAGAAGCACTATTGTTTTATCTTGAGGCTATGTTGTATGCTGTGATGCTGTTGCCTGCTGTTTCACTAAAGAAAATGAAAATATGATTTTGTCTGGCCCGCAGGTATTTAGTGGTTTCTTAGATATATTTCCTGCCTGCACAGGTAAGTGGTGTCTCAAAGTGTCAGACAAATCAAAGATGCCACTTAGTTAAGAATAAGAATCCTAGTTAATGTTGCTGTTACTCTCCATGTGCAATTACAGTATTTGTGCTGTTCTGAAGGCCTGTTCCCAGTAAGTGTCCCCTGTTTGTATTTTAATTAGATTGAAATATTTTTGCAATATTTAAATCACATGGAGTATCCTTTTTGCCTGTTTTAACAGAGGGATGCCCTGGCCTGTGTAATAGTAATGGAAGATGTACTCTTGACCAAAATGGCTGGCATTGTGTTTGTCAGCCTGGATGGAGGGGAGCAGGATGTGATGTCGCCATGGAAACTTTATGTACTGACAGCAAGGACAATGAAGGAGGTAGGAGGTGTAGAGCAAAATTCTTGCACTGCTAAAAAATGTAAAATTATTGGCTTCTTAATCAGGTGAACAAAATACTGCTGTGAGACTGATACAGAGCTTTTACTACCTGGGATGAGGTACATGTAGAAATGTGCTTCAACATTTATTGCCTTCATTTTGTATGCTATCAAATCCTTAAGTGCTGGTTACAGCAAGCAAAATGTGTACATCAAAACCCATTAGTGAACATTAGATTATAACTGGTAGTATATCTATCAAAGAGCAAATACAATAATCCAATGAACTTTATCATAAAATGCATACCAACAAAAATGGTTATGAAATCCATTTTCAGATTAAGTTTTGAAAAAGTTACAGGAATATGCTGAGAAATAGCTTCATAAAAGCTTTTCTTTTTTAACTGCCTTTTATCAGCAATAGTGTCATCCCTAATACTACATACAGGCTATCCTCAACTTATTATCATTGATTCCAACCACATCACTTAGCAACATAAATTCCAGTCTCAATTGCCATTCTAAGTCAAAGACTACCTATAACTGTGTATTAATTATATTTTTCAACATTTCCACCAATTTGTTTAAAATTGAGGTCTTCGTTACCCATTTTGAATCCTCCCAACTTTCATATTCTTGACAGAAGCAAAAGTATTATGTTTCCCAAATTACATTCAAATCTTTATTTCTCTTTCCCTTTCATATGGGCCATATCATAACTTCCTTTCCTGGTTTTTCAAATTGCTTTTCTCAGTATGCCAGTCTTTTCTTGCCTGTCCTCTGTTTCTTAAACATTATAGTTACATTTTCACCTTGCATGTTTAAGAGGATGCTGAGATACATTTCTAGTTAACCATTTTGTCATATCTTTATATTTTATTTAATTGCCTAAGACAAGGTGAAATGCCTATGTGACTTTATTCAGACCTAGACCATATATATATTCCAATTATTTTGTAGCAATTTTTAGTTGTTCTGCATTTAGGATGTGAGTAATTTTAAGTTCTAGCCTATCTACACATTCAGCAACAATGGAAAACTATGGAACATTAAATGTAGTTGGACCATCATGCTCTACAGTCAGAATCTAAATATAAGTGAAAATATAAATATAGATGCAATCTCTATAATAACAAAAGTATCTAATACACAAAACTATTAGGAAAGTAACATATCTCTTAAGGATGACAGTTTAATGTTAGATTGAATTAACTACATAGTAAAACTCTGATTTCAGAGCATAACAGTTTTAATCATCTGCCATGATACTGATTTCTAATGTTACTTAAAATTGTGTAAAATCTTGAGGTTAAGAATTGAAAATTATTATAAGAAAACAATAGATTATGCCATTTATTAGCATAATAAATTTTAATTTCTATAATAATGAAATAGTATGGACATTGATTTTCCTTATTATGCAGAAACACCATTCTGCCCAGCAATATCGGTAGGTGTAATTTAGTATTCATGTAAATGATCCTGCTGAGTGTCATTATGTGTGTACAAGGAATTAAATAAAAATCTATTACTTTAATTCCTCCTTTGTCTCTAGGTATATAATACTTCTGCAAAAGATATTACCAAATTGTTGAATTACATTGATAGACATTACAAAATCTACCCTACTGAATTCAAAATTCCCCCCTCAAAATGTAAAATTCACCTTCTTATAAAAAAAAAATCTTAGCCAGTGATCTACACAAATTTATCACTGTTTACTCAGTTAAATGTTCCTAAACTGACAGGTGAAAAAAAAACCCAGTAGGAAAATTAGAGTCACCTACATGAGATGGGTGGTGTAGTATGTTCCATCTTAAAAGATGCAGAAAGAAAAAATGTAGCCATGTTGGAAAATAGGGTGGGAAATAAAACCTGTAGAATGGCAGTGTTGTTATTGTCACAGATATATCATAAAATGCCGAACTGTTATTTTACTTCTTCACATTTTAAACTTTCTCATACTAAACTGTAAGACAGATTTGACAAGTGAGATCACAGACTCTTAAGTAGCTTTTTCTATTGAAAAGTGATGGGACTAGGATGCAGTTTAAAGCAAAACAAAACACACATGTATTTATCATGTATTTCAACTGTAGTGTGTGCTAGCCAGTTTATTTTAGTCCTACCAAGCTTCTCCAGTGCTAAAGCAACTAGAGATCTATCGTAGCATGTTTGAAAATGAAAATAGAACAAATAAAATAGAATGACCATTACATTTTTTCTTATTCTTCACCATCTGAGTTTCTAAAATCAAAATAAAAAACTTGAATTCCCATATCCTATTGTACAACTATGAATAAACCTTATCTGTACTGAGTAAACCCAAGATCAGTGCAAAATAATAGGACCTCTCCCTTTAATTTTTATCTTGTCAACTACTAATTTAAGGAATAAAAATATACCAGAGTCCTGATTAAAATAAGCCTCAAACTGTGAGATGAGCAGCATATAAATTTAATAATAAATAAAAAGAAAAATTACTTTACCAATAAAATAAGACCCAGGTAGTTCTGGTTTGGTAAGTGTCAAATCACAGCAAATCTACAGCAAATCAAATGCTGATATAATACATACAAATGAAAGAATTAGGAGAACTCTTGACAGGCAGAGGCAAGTTTGTGTATTTATTTGTTTGCTTTAATTGAAGCTATAGATAATGGCAAGGACACTCACAATGTGATACATGTCATCTAATCCTTTCACTGCTTTCCAGCAATATATATGTATGTAAATGTTGTTAATATTATTTAGGCTGCTTAAGATTTAATAATAATAACCATTGTTTTTAGTTATCTTCTTTTATGGGGGTTATTTTTATCCTTTTCTTATTTGAAAGGTTTCAGATAGCTCCTGACTATTCTGTACTTTTTCTCTGAACAGTTTCCAGGTATATTCTGAACTATAAGATCAAAGACATTAAAAATATTCAAGAAGTGAATATATTCTAAATGGGGATAATTGCTCAAGATGATTCTCATAAACCCTTTCAGTTGCAATTAACTGTATATAATAATCATAATTTAATAGATGTGAACATTTTAAAGTTTTTGTTTGATTTCTTTTTTTATTCAGAATTTTTTAATTAAAAAATGGAATAAGAATCCATTGTTGGTTCTGACTACAAAGGAGCTGTAATATTTCTACCGGTAGAAGCATTTCACCTTTGTTTGTTTTTTTTAACACAGTGGCAATATAAAATTTGGAAAAAGTACTAGGCATATAAAATATATAGACAGATTTTTTTTTTTATTTAGAGGAAACCATATTCATAACTCTCCATTGCTCGCTTCGGCAAACAACTGATAAACTTCATAAAAATATAAGAAACAGCAAAACGGCATGGTTCTGTATTTTGTCTGGTGAAAAGGAGATTCATTTCCTGATAAATATGAGAAGAGAGCCCTACAAAAATGTATCTACAATTGATTAGTTCAGAAGATGTCAGTTTCACACAATTTTGTTATCACAATCCACATTCTAGATTTATATTTGCTTTTTCTCCAGTAGCAAAGGTAAAATATTAAATGTTAGCTTTTATTTTGATAAATAATATAAATGTTGTCTTCAGTTTCAAAAAGACAAATTTAAGTTTATCCCACTGTGCATCTTAAGAATCAATATGCCAGATACCAAATTTAGGTAAAAACAGATAAAAAGAACATGTTTTTCACAGCAAAAACAGAACAATTTATTGTACATATTTCCTTCTCTTATTTTGAGGCCAGGCTTAGATTGAACCTGATGCTGGTTTAGTTGTTAGTGATAACTATAGGAACTGTAGTCTTAGCCTTCTGTGCTCTAGATTATGCAAGCCTATGAGTTCCAACAAAGTTCTTTCATTTTCTTTCATCTTTCCTTATTATTTTTTCCCTTCTTTATTACCTATCTCTTCCTTTCTTGAAGACAAGATACAAGCAAATCCACTCATATTGAATAACTTTTGTGATAGATGTGGTAAACTAGAGTTCACCTCTAGCAGCACACTAATGGTCTACTTGTTTCTCAGCCAACTCTAACTCTAAGGACATGGCCAGAAATATTCAGAGAGCCTGTTAGCATTCTTCTACAAAGTCAAATGGTTCTGGCCTTAGAGGGGGTGAAAGCTGATGGTGCCAGTGGTCCATTTCCCAAATCCTCTGCCACTAATTTCCTGACTTGGTGCTGTGAGGAAGGCCAGTCCAGCTGTGACTTCAATGAATTACATCTGTTCTAGGGATTATCCTTCAAAAATAAGACATACAGGTAGTCCTTGATCTGTTACTGTAAGGAAGCATGCCCATTATGGTCACAAGTCATAATAGTCATTAAGCAAGATGCTCACATGATTACTTAATAACCCCATTCCATTTTTCCTCAGTGCGGTCATTAAATGACCATGCGGATTATTAGGGGAGTGCAAGATGTCTTTGGGGTGGAAGAGACTGTGGGAAGACTAGCGCAGGCCCAGGTCTGTACTCCCCAGCTCACGCATGGCCTGTTCCAAATATTCCAAGGCCTTCCCTACCCCCTGAGGCACCTCATGCTGCTGTTCCCATTGTTTGTGGTCCCCACAGACCAGGGGTGAAATGCTCCCGGTTCGGACTGGATCGCCCGATGTGGTAGTGATGGAGGCGGGTGGTTCGGAGAACCGGTAGCAAAAATCCCCGCCCCCCCCCATGCCCAGCTGAGCCGTGCGATCATCAGAGGCTTAAAAACCCTCTGCCGATCAAGGCAACTCAGCTTGGATCGTCAGAACCATTTAAAAGAAAAAAAGGTTTTTTCTTTTAAATGCCTCTGACGGTCCAAGCTCTGACGATCCCAGCTGAGTTGCCTGATCGGCAGAGGGTTTTTAAAAAACCCTCTGACAATCAGGCAACTCAGCTGGGATCGTCAGAGCCTTTTGAAAGCATTTTATTACAACCTCTTTGCCGAAGAGGTTGTAGAAAAAATGGTTTCAAAAGTAAAAAAAAAAAAAATGGCCACGCCCATCCAGTCACATTACCACCACCCCCCACCAAGCCACACCCACAGAACCGGTAATATCAAATTTTAGATTTCACCACTGCCACAGACCTTAGGCTTACTTCCCTACCCAACTGGGTCTCCATAGGCTTGGACTTTCTTTTCCACACAACTGGGTCCCCACAGACCCAATGCCTGCTTCCCACATCCTCTTCCTCACCTCTGTCATCAATCAATCACTTATCTTTTCAGTGCTTTAGATACCTTCTTGCCACACAGTCTTCCTACACAAAGAGGGACAGAGCCACTGGCTTCCATTGTGTAGGGAGGCCAAGGAGTGGAACGGCCTGCTTATTTCCCAGTGCAAGCCCCTCCCAGAAGCAGATGCAGCCACAATTCATCAAAATGGGGCCTGCTTCCAGAAAGGCGCCATGCAGCCACCATTATGTTTATAGGCCATGTGGCAGATTGGCTACTGCAGTACTAAAAAGGAAGTGACTGTATGGTGACGGGAGTGGGAACAGATAAGACCTAGAAGAGTGGGAAGGACCCAGCAGGATTGGAAGCAGGCTCAAGTCCTGAGAAAGCCTAACAGGATAAGAGGGGAGATAGCCGGGGGGGGGGGAAATGAAGTGTCCCTGTGGGTCAGTCATAAGTGTGGTGGATTGCCAAATGCCCAAATTTTGTTCACATGATTGTGGGGACATTGCAGCAACTGTAACTTTGAGTAAGGATTATAAGCCCCCTTCGTTCAGAGCTGTCATAATTTCAAATGGTCACTGAATGAATGGTCATAAGTCAAGGTCTACCTGTCCTATCTTGGAACTCTCCAGCCTTGTCGGATCAAGAAGGCAGAAAGGAAAAAACAAGAATACTCCCCTCTTTCATTTTTCTCAAATTATCTTGGTCCAGGATATATAGACTTTCTGTATCCACTGTATGACTATGGGATGCCCTAAATATACATACATAGTTAGTTTAGTAATAACAATACAAAATAGATGTGTAGACTAATATACATTTATGTGGAATCCTTAATGCTGTCTGAGTTTGGTTGTTTGCTTACAGACATTTCATTATCTAACTACTGTAGATAACAAGTGTGAGTGATTGTGGACTTTGCTCCCTGTTTTTATACAGTATCTAGTCCTGCCAATGTTGGCATGGAATTGATTTTCTCTTTTGTAGTTCCCTGATTAGGGAATTGTTTTGTGCTTGATTGTTTGTCTGGTGTTATTCCTGCCTATTTAGATGTTAGCTGCTGGAGAGGATGTGTTCTTTTTCTTTACTTCTTAATTTTTTTTATTTTTGTTATTGCTTTTGTTTTTATTTCTTAGCCAACCAAGCTCATAGAAAACACACCAAGGACACTACAGTTATATTGTGAGCTTCATATATTCTCTTCTATTTGAATATATGATACTAACTGCATTGAGACATGTGGCAATTATATTTTAAAATAAAATAATTTATATATTATTTAGATAGCATAGAATCCGGTAGTCCTTTGCCATTTATTGAAATTCTCCATTAGTTAATGGAGGACTGTTGCCTCTTACATAATGTCAAAATCTGGTGAAACTACAGGAACAGATATGTTGGAAAAAGGAAGGTGAAATGGTATGTTTATCCCAAAGAAGAGACGTTTAAATGACTAAATGTCATTTAAACACTAAATACCGTGTTTCTCCGAAAACATGACCCACCCCAGTAATAAGCCCAACTTTAATTTTTTCGGGGTGGGCCTAATATTACCCCTACCCTGAAAATAAGCCCAGAGGGATGGGCATGGCCAGCACAAGTGGCGGCGCAGGGGGGCAACTGTCCAGCAGCAGCTGCAGCCCACTAACCCCTGGGGCAGTGCAAATACTGCTTTTGCCCTTCCCTTTTTGTAGGTAAAATGCTTCTGCTTGTTGGGCTGCTTCCCCGAAGCCAGCAGCTCTGCGGCCAGTTGCTTTGCTTTTTTCCTTTTTTGGGGAAGCTTGCAGGAGGCTTGCGCACCGGCACCAGCATGGGGGAGGCAGGCAATCCAGACACCCCATGCTGGTGCTTGTTAAGTGCAGCCGCCAGCAAGCCAAGAGACAGTGCAACGAAGGGTCTAGTGCATTAGGATCACCTCTGCCTCCCAAATGCTTCTGCCTCCACCTGCTGCTGGTGCCACCACGCACCCAGAGGGGAAAAAACAAAGCAGCTGGTTGTGGAGCTGCCAGCTTTAGGAACAGCCAGCTTCAGGAACAGCCGAACCCAACAGGCAGAAGCGCCGCATCCGGAAAGAGATGGGCAAAAGTCATTCTGCACTGAAGCAGAGGCATGGGGGAGGCAGAGGCGATCCAAACTCGCTGCCCATTCCATCCCATTGTCTCTCAGTTTGTCTGCGGCCACTCGAAAGAAACACCAGCACAAGGCATCTGGATCCCCTGCCTTCCCCCTACCTCTGCCTGTTGCTGGTGCTGCAACACAAGCTTCCAGCAAGCCTCCCATGAGCTAGGCCAGTGGTTCTCAACCTGTGGGTCGGGACCCATTTGGGGGTCGAACAACCCTTTCACAGGGGTCGCCTAAGACCATCGGAAAACACATATTTTCAATGGTCTTAGGAATAATTTTATGGTTGGGGGTCACCACAACATGAGGAACTGTGTTAAAGGGTCGCAGCATTAGGAAGGTTGAGACCCACTGAGCTAGGCAGTTGGGATCGCCTCTCAGCCCCGCCCTCCCATGCTTCTGCCTTCCATTGCTGCCGGTGGTGCAGCAGAGAGAGAGAGATCTGATCCAACCTTCAAGAGTTATACCAAGGCTGGCAGAAATGTGCTATCTCTCTTTCTCTCTCTCACTCACACTCACACACACACACTCACACTCACACTCAAAAAAAACCAGAGATCTCTCAACCCACCACCCTCCCCAGGGCAGCCACATCCCTTCACTAACCTACTTTCCAGTTCCATTCTCTGCTGCACTTGCAGGGCAAGAAAAGTAGTCTCTGGGACTATGGTTAAAAAAAAATAGTTCAGACCTTCCAACTTTTCACAGAAAAAAAAAAGATCTTGTGAACCATCTGTCTTGCTTTGTCCTCCCGCCCCCCACCGCCTCGCTTCGTTCTTCTTTGCAACATGCAGCCTCTCACAATAATGAGAATTGCAGGCACAATTGTTTCCCACAATCTTCCAGAATTGCCCACAATTCTTGTTTCTGTGAGAGGCTGCACGTTGTTTCTGGGCAGGGGAGCTTGGTCCCCTTACCCAGTTCACCTCTGCTGTTTCTCTTTCTCTCTGTCTCTCTCACACACAGAGAAAGACATTTGATCGCTTGAACTGCCACATACTTTGCCCAGTTCGGTTCCCCCGCTTCCTACTGGTACATGGCAAGTGGGTCGCTCCTTTCGGCCGCAAAAGAAGCAGCCTGGCAGCCAGGTGAGATGCATCGCTCGCTCTTTTTGGCTGCGAAAGGAGCAGCCCAGCGGCCAGCCGAGATGCATAGCTCGCTCTTTTCAGCCCCCAAAGAAGCGGCCAGGCGAGGTACATGGGGGGAAAATTAGGACACCCCTCGAAAAGAAGGCCTAGCCGTTTTTTCAGGGGTCAATAGAAAATAAGACACTATCATATTTTCGAAGAAACACGGTACTTGAAGTGCTATCACAGGAAACATGGTATTGATTTATGCTTCATACCTCCCAAGGATAAAATAAGAATTTCCTAACCATAAATAAATAGCAAAATGGCCCGCCTCCTGATTTGGAGTCTTCATTACTGTTAGTTTTCAAGTCATGGTTGAACAACCATTAATCTGAGCCAGTTTGAAGATTCCTGTTTAAAGGAGTTGCCTTAGAAGACCTCCAAGGTTTCTCCACTTCTGATTCTGTTAGGAAAAAGAATGACAAACATCACCATGCCTGAGCAAATGCACATTTATACAATATTAGATTCAGTACATAATGGAAAAATTAATGAGCATGTGTTGGCAAAGTTTCTGTAACTTCTGTTCATAAATATTTTTCGAGAATTTTCAATGAAGTTAATGTTTTTTTTTTAATAAAAGTTTTTTTTAAAAAAAACACACAAACAAACATACAATGCAACAGAATATAGGCCCGGTCATAAATTTATACAAATTTTTGTTCATCTTTAACATAATTTTATATATTCGTTTTTTACCATAGTATTTCTTTCTTTCTAGTTTTAATAAACCAATATTACCCTTCATTCTAACCTCTAATCCTGGTATAATTCAGTTTTTCTTTTTCTCCCCTAAGTTTGAACCCTAAGTTTAAATTCTCACAACATAATACAATTCCAAATTATTTCCTTAAATTCCCTTATTCTGATCACAAAACCAATTAAACATAAATCTTAACTCAGATGTTCCAACTATTACAATCTTATGTATTAAGTTTATTTATATTTCTGAATCTTGTTTCAATTCTTAAACATCCATACATGTTATCATTACTTCATATTAACTTAATTAATTCATTATTACCATTCAATACCTTCTATATATCACAATTTTTTATCAGTTCCTTTTTTAATTTACATTTTCATAGATCTTAAATTCAATTTTTAATTACTTCATCAAATATTTATATTCTTATCTCTTATCTTAAAAGTATTCCAATTGTTATAATTTCCCTAATTACAATTACTTAGCAATTCATTTTTTAATTCACAATTTCATAGATACTCCATCTGTCACAACTTATTCTCATTTCTAAGTAACATTCATTTATATCTATAACTTTTACATCAATTCATTTTAATTCTAAGTGCCTACACCATGTTTATATCTTTCTTTTTCCCTTTCTTCCATTTTTTTCTTTTTCTTCTTTTTCTTCTCCCATCTTTTTATTTGCATTTTTTATTCCTGCACTCTTATCTTGTGCCCTGTATTTCCCATTATTCTCTATCCCTTTCTCTTTTTTGTTCTTTCATTATTAATCCCAGTGTAATCATTCATATTTTTATTATTTCTATTCCACCCCTTTTTTCCTTTTGATCTTTTCCTTTTGAAATTGATCTTTTCAATTTCTTTTTGGGTTCTTGATTCTTCTAATTTTTTAAAGTTCACCAAGTACTTGTATCCAAAAAAACCCACAATTTTCTGATCGGGTTTTGTCACTTTACAGCTTCCGCTTTAATCTTCTTCTTCTAGACTTTTCCCCACGCCCACTAGCCACTGTTATTCTGCTGGGACAATTATAACTAATTTAAAAGTCCTCTTTTTTTTTTCTGCTTATGAGCCAGTTGTCACTCACCTGGCATCAATGTTCTGCTCAATTTGCCGCTCCTGCATAATGCTTAGTCCGGTTGTCCCAGCTTACTGGTGGTCGCAATGGCCGCCGCCCCCCCCGCTGCCAAGTCAGGGAGAGTTTCCTCTGACCTCCGAGGAACTTGCCTGTTCCTCTTGGTCTCCCAAGGTGCCTCTCCTTCTTCCCTACAGGAGGGGGTCTGGTCTGAAGACCCCTCGGCAGCGGTTCGTCTGCCCGGGATTTCACAAGGCTCATCAGAGTCTGCTAATCCCCAACTGTCTCGCCGCAATGCTTCTGGTCAAATCTCCCGTGGAGTTAATGTTATCAACATTACATTGCAGTGCATCTTTTAAAAACAGTATTATATTTTCAGTCCTAAAAAAATAAGTTTAAAGATTTTGTATAGATGGAGGTTCAAACTGAAGTATATAAATGATAATTTACTGAATATAAAGTATACTGTACCTGATCGATTGATTGATTACATGCTATCCAAGTGCTGTCATCTCTTAGTAATCATATACATATATTGACAGATGACAATCTGTCCCTAATCTGGTTCTTCAGGCTTTCAACAGTACACACATTGGCACTGTAACTGAGTCCATCAGTCTTTTTATCTGGGTACATCTGATTCATTTTTAGGGATATATCAATAGGCATGTAATAATTTGCATGTATTATTAATCGTGTGGTTAAATTTTATAGAGCTAGCTTTCTTGTTCTCAGATAAGTATCCTTTTAAATGTAAGGAGAAACTTTTTGTTCTCACTTGTCATTATTTTAAAGAACTGAGATTGCAGTTTCAGAAGTGGGTTTTTTTTCCAAATCATCATGCACTCTGTGTTTTTCATTGAAAATAAAAAATATCATCCAGACTATTTTTTTAACATAAGAAACTAAATCAAATGCAATTTGGGGGTTTTAACAAGCTGCTTGAAACAAATAGAGAAATGTAGATATTTTCATAGTGCTTCACAATGAATTTTAAGTCATAAAGTGATAGTGGGGAGTTACTTCTGTGAAAACACCTGTTACAGGGTTGTGTAAATTAAGCGATTTCAGTTTATTCAAAAAGCTGATTAAAATATTATTTTTAGCATTATGAATGAACACAGCAATACTACAATTGATCTTTTACATAATGTCTTTAAGAGCAGGTTAATTTAGCATGTTTTCATTGTTGCCATTTAACTTAGTTAATACCTAGGAACTTTAAAAAGCAGGTTCTGCTACATTTTTAATCTTGAGTAGTAAATGTCTTTAGCCACTGGCTGAATATTTAAGGATAAGGTTTTGATGACTAAAGGCCATAACAAGAAAAGCAATAACATCACACAATTGGGCAAGATTGTGGTTTTATGGCAGGAATTTTTGTGGGTTTTGAACATTGTGTTTCATAAATATTTCAGTGTATTAAGCTAATGCAATAGCATTCATTGCTTTTATCTTATTCTTGCTGAAAATTAGCAGAAAAATGCATCTTGAAAATGTTATACTGAAAAATTCTTGTTCTAAAAAATTGCATACTATTTAAATAAGAAAGAAAGAAAGAAAGAAAGAAAGAAAGAAAGAAAGAAAGAAAGAAAGAAAGAAAGAAAGAAAGATGGATTTGAGGGCTACATGCCAGCTACTAATTGTCCATCAAATTTCATGCCAACTACTAAATATCCATCAATGTTCTGGACATTTTAAATCATTCTCAACAAATTATGGTCATATTACTTATGTAGCATAGTCACATCTCTTTTAAATACCAAAAATCTTTTTTTTTTCTAGTAATATGGAGCGGTTTAGTCACACAGCTCATACTTTAAGATAAAATTTTGCCAATATTTCTAAATATACATTTGGGATTTGAGACATACTTTGCTGATGGAGCACATAACTTGCATACAGGAATTAAATCTTGGGTTAATTGATCAGTGGAGAAAGATGCCCTTTTCTAAACCTCTGAGGAGCTCTTTCCCATCAGTGTAGACATGACTGGACTAGGTCAATTCAACTTTGATTCAATATATGAGAGCTTTCTTTGTTTCTAAATATCAATATTTTTATTTAATCATATAACTGGATTTTGAAGAAATCTTGACTGCTGTCCACCTTTAATAAATAGATGGTGACATTGCTCAAGAGTTTTTTTTAAAAAATGTCATTCATTCTGTAATGATCTCTGCTCTTTATTTGGTTATTATGAAATATATGCCGCCCTGAGTCTCCAGAGAAAGGCAGCATATAAATTGAATTAATAAATAAATAATAAATAAATAAATCTTAAAAACATATACTGAATTATTTTGAAGTCATTATTTTGCTACAGTATATGACTTACTCTCTTAAACAATACTTCAGCATTCTCTCCTCAGAAACATTTGAACATTCTTCTTCAGAAGAATCTGTGTGGCTCTTGAGTCATATTCCCTGTAGAGATCTTCATGTATTGTTCCGAATTCCTAATGTAAAATTTGTTTCTTCAGTGATATGTGGATCAAGAAAGAGTATATTATTAATAACATGTATTTCCCTTCTTCCTTATATGACATAATCTAAATTCTTCCAGTAGTGGTGTGTCTGAAAAGGCTTCTGCATCTTATTGATGCTGTATATATTAACATAGAGAACTATGGTGTAGTAATTAAGGCACCAGGCTAGAAGCCAGGAGACTATGAGTTCTAGTCCCACGTTGGATACCAAGCCACCTGGGTGACCCTGGGCTACTCCCTTTCTCTCAGTCCTCTGATGGAGACAGTGTCAAATTTCTTTTGTAAAACCTGGATAAGAAAACTGCAGGGAATTGTCAGGAAGTCACAAACAATTGGACAGGATTGAATGGGAGAAAGACACACACACACACACACACACACACACACACACACATTCTATGAATAGCGAGAGGTGCAGGTATTTCTTATGTTCTTAGTTTGCCTGTGTTTCATTCATCCAATCAGAAATGTGATTGTTTCTTTGAGAGCATCTCAGAGCAAGAATTGCCAGTGAACTGTTGCCACTAAGGTGGATTTTTACTAACAATCGAAATTTCTGGAGAAGGTTATAATTCTGTTTAGGGATTTTAGCTTATTTAATATGTGTGTGCGGGTCTGCGCTCACATACACATGCACATGAACATATAGAGAGCACACATAAACACAGAGAGATGGGGGGAAGGAAGGAGAAAGAGTTGCAACATTACTTCCCAATTACTTGTACTTCTTTAGTACAGGAATGGAGTGGAGTGGAGTGGAGTGGAGTGGAGTGGAGTGGAGTGGAGTGGAGTGGAGTGAAATAAGAATGGAATGGAATGGAATAGAATATTCTTCATTGGCCAAATGTGATTGGCCACACAAAGTAACATAATCCTAAAATACCAATAGTAGAAGATAATAGGAAAGATGAAAAGGATAATAGTTATACAGCCCTACCACATGGGTAAATATCTTTTGACATAACACAATGCTGTGCAAATTAGGCGTTCAGTACAGTGATGGCACAAGGGAGAAAACTGCCCCCGTGTGTAGTTATTTTGCATGCAGTGCCCTATAGCGGTAATCCTGAGAGGAGGAATTGAAACAGTCCATGATATGACAGGTTTGTAAATATTTTGTCAGCCCTCTTTCTGGTTCATGATGGTATTGAATGCCAAGCTGAAGTCTACAAAAAGGACCCGTGCATAGGTCCTTGAGAATTCAAGATGTAGTGCAGGGCAATGTTGACAGCATCATCCACCAATCTCTTTGCACAGTAGGCAAATTGCAAGGAGTCTAGCAGTGGATACATAATGATTTTCAGGTGGGCCAACACTAATCCTTTCAAAAGTTTTCATAACTATTGATGCCAGAGCAACCAATCTGTAGTCATTCAGCTCCTTGATGAAGGGCTTCTTGGCCAGCAGATGATAGTAGAGCGTTTGAAGCAAGAAGGGGCATAACACATCTCCATTTATTTTTATTTTATTTAGTTATTTTAGTTTATTAAAGATGCGGGTGAAGATGAGGGCCAGTTGATTAGCACAGACTTTCAAGAAAGAAGGAATTACTCTGTCTGGGCCTGGTGTTTTTCCAGTCTTTTCTTTGTGAAACAGAGACTCCACATCTCTTTTTCTAGGATCACTAGAAGAAGGTGATAAATTCTTTACCTAATCTGAGCTCTCTACTCTTTTTAAGAAGCTAAACTTCTAATTTTATTTTATATTACATACAATACATTAATCATGTAATTGCTCATTAGAAAAAAAATACTAATAAGTATTGTTGTTTTTCTTTTGACTTTTTTGTCTGTAGATGGATTAGTTGACTGCATGGATCCTGACTGCTGTTTGCAGAGTTCCTGCCAAAACCAGCCTTACTGTCGAGGATTGCCTGACCCACAAGATATTATTAGCCAAAGTCAGCAATCACCATCTCAGCAAGCTGCTAAATCCTTTTATGATCGGATCAGTTTTCTTATAGGACCAGAAAGCACGCATGTTATTCCTGGGGAAAGCCCGTTCAATAAGAGGTGACTGTATCATTGCTGTATTAAATAAAAAGTAATGTCTTAAGGACTTTTTTTACATTTCTGATGCTCTATTTTTTTCCCCAGGATAGTCGGAAACCTTCAAACTTTGAAGTTGAACTTTGTGGCTATTATATATAAGGCTTCAGTCCATTTACACACCTTTTCTTGTTTGGGGTGTCTATGTTCTAGTAGGACATTAGGGTTCTGCAAATCTTACTTACCCAACTGATTTGAGTTAGCACTGCTCACATAAATTTTGTATTTTGCATCTTCCAAAGATGCAAAATTTCTTGCCTAAAGAGCTTGTCTAAAAACAAACTAGCAAAACACTTTTCTTTGCAAAAGTGCAAAAGTTAGGTCCTGATTTTAAAACATATTACTAATTTATTCATTTTATCCAATGACTCAGAATGCTTTAGTTGCAATTCAGAAAGCCTTGTATTTGAAATCAGGGAATTGTACACAGTAGTAGACATTTACAATAGTGTTCTCCTGTTGTAGCATATTATATAAATTGAAAAAAAATGCATGCATACGTATGTCCATATGTACCACAAATTGAAATTTATAGAATTAGTAACATTTTTATTTAATAGCTCAGTAGTATTTGAAGAATGAAAAAAATCATGTCATTTATGTAGGGTGCATTGCTTCTTGAACTTTTCCTATTGGCTATTGATTTTGAGGTGTTGATTTTCTGATTGAATGAAATCTAACAAATGATTGTACTTTGCAGTTAGAAAGGAAGATGCCACAGTTGAAAATGCTAAAGCTCAAATTCTAAATACATTCAACATGGAATTAACATTTCAAATTCAATGAATTAAATGTAGTAATCATACATAGGATTGCATTATAAATTACTGCATAGCCAATAACATTTTCATAGAAAGAAATATACTGGATCTGAAAAGGACCTTTAGCAACAAAATATAGTGGGCACAGCTGTATTGACTTGATGCAACTTTTTGGTATTCAGATATTGCATGTTCACATATATTAAAGTGTAACAAAAAGAGTCACTGTAAGTAAATAAGAATTCGAAATGAAGTTGAAATTAAATTGCATATAATGCTGTGAAACTAATATAATTTAATATTTATTGTTGGACAAAGTCTAATTTGTAAGATTTCTGAATGATCTAAATTTGTGCCTTTCTCCACAGTCTTGCATCTGTTATAAGGGGTCAAGTATTAACAGCAGATGGAACACCACTAATTGGAGTTAATGTCTCCTTTTTACATTATCCTGACTTTGGTTATACAATCACTCGTCAAGATGGAATGTAAGTTTTTTTTCATGCACTTGAAATATGGCAGTTTTCATTCTTCTACCTATATATTAGAATCATTGCACCAATAGGTTGTAGGATAGCTAACTATCATAAGGTTGAAACTGGTTGGACTTTGATAAATGACCACCAGGAGGATCCCTCCTCTGCGCATGTCCAAGATGGCCGCTCCCAGCTGAGCGGCGGCGATACCTGGGGGAGATTCCCCAGCTTTTGGGGGATTTTCGGGGGCCGGACCAGCTAATTTTGCCCCATGTCTGGCGAGGGGAGCTTCCCACCAATCGGGTGTTATCTTTTTGAGAGCTGGCAGCTCTC
This sequence comes from Pituophis catenifer annectens, assembly GCF_029215685.1. Classification (NCBI taxonomy): domain Eukaryota; kingdom Metazoa; phylum Chordata; class Lepidosauria; order Squamata; family Colubridae; genus Pituophis; species Pituophis catenifer. The sequence continues at coordinate 38,007,513 of NW_027256888.1, forward strand.
CAGGACGCGATGGCCGGGAGGAGACGGAGGCGGCTGCGCTGCGGCTTTACGAGCAGGGAGAGCGGCTTCGGCGTCTCCCCGCGGCTGCCGGACTGGTGGAGTGGGCGGTGGCGGCATCAGCGATACAGTCTCTCCCTGGAGCTCCAAGGGGATGGCAGGGGCTTCCCAGTGATGGATGGAGACGTTTTTCGGAGAACTGGGATCGTCGGGGCTGGCACTTGCTTAAATACTGGGACGAGCGGCTGTGAGGGACGACACCAGAGGGGGCGAAAAGGAGGAGGAACCTGCTTAGGGAGAGCGAGGAGCCTCTGACCACGATGTACTATTAATGTTAGTTCCTTGGAACTATTATTACAACTTAGATGGGAGGCTTACCTGGAGGGGGCCTCTTCCTGGTCCTTCCAGAGGTTCCCCCCCCCTTATGTGGATGGGGGTGAGCTAGAAACATTGCTGGTTCTGACGGTCGGAAAAGACCTCGGGCCAAGCTCTTATGCCCCATGTGGTCTGTTAGCCTCTGTGAGGCCACGTATCATCTGGAGGTTCCTCTGAACAATATGATGATATTTGCCTTCCATGGACATCTATAGCCTCCTGATTCGCTTCCTGATTTGCCTAAGGTGCAGCCGCCAGAACCATCGGAGGCTTCTCTTGGCCCACGGACCTGTAGATTGGTGGCTGTTATTAATGCCCCCCAATTGTAGAGCGAGATATTCCAGATTTCAAGCCTTGCATGGAGCCGGACGATGACTGCGGTTTCTGGCCCTTCCCAGCTTTCGTGAGAGGGCAGCTGGTGTCAACACCTGGCCTCGAAGCGGCTTAAGACTCCATCCACTGCTGTGAGAGAGCAGTGGAATTTATTGAATTTATTGACTTGGAATTGATTGAATATCCCTCCCCAGACTTTGGACTATCTTGATTACCCCCAGGGCGTGGACTTCCCCCTGAATAATTAATTAATTGATTGATTAGATGTATTCGCCAACAGAACTTCTTATTCTGCGAGACTCCCCCCTCCCGCAGGTGTGTCCCTCCACTTTATCAAGGGCCTACCTTTATGATGGGCTTTGGCACCCCGAGAGGTGGCATGCCGCAAAAAGGGGATTGAGGGTTTTTTTAGGGAAACTTTGATAGATTTTTAAGGGATTTTAAGGGGCAGGAGGGTTGTGTGGGTTTGGGGGTTAACCCACGGGGGGAGGGGTCCGACCCAGCTGTCAGTGGGGCCACGGAGGGTGCGGATTCCGGGGGTAAGGGGGACATCAGAGTCCATTCTGTCGAGGGCTTCTCTATCAATGTGTTGAGTGGGAGGGGCAGATATGGCGGGAGCAGGGGGCCGCATCATGTGGTGGGGGCGCGCACTCGCTATCTTCGAGCGGTGGCGCACCCCGGTCCCCATAGCCCTTCTCGCACCCCAGACTGTTCAGACTCTCAGGGCCCGAGCCTTCGGCTGCTGTTGTGCAATACCAGGTCCGTGGTAAATAAAGCCCCCCTCATTTGCAATCTTATTCAGGAGGGGGGAGCGGACCTGGCAGGTATTACGGAGACCTGGTTAGGCCATGAGGGGGGGTTCCCCTCGTGAATATGTGCCCACCAGGTTTCTGAGCATTCCATCAGCCGAGAGTTCAGGGCAGGGGCAGGGGGGTGGCAGTTATTATAAAGGAAAATCTTGATCCGAGGGAGACCACTGTTCCACAGATAGCCGGATGTGAGTCCCTTTTTGTGAAGTGGGGTCGTGGAGTACAGATGGGCTTGTTGATCACGTACCTGGCTCCCTGCCGTGTGGCAACGGCCCTGCTCGAGCTGCTCAACGTCATAGCTGAGGTGGCGGTTGGTACCCCCAGACTTCTAGTCATGGGAGATTTCAACCTGCCATCTGTCAGCGAAACATCTGAGATGGCTCGAGAGTTCATGGCTTCCATGGTGGCCATGGACCTTACTCAGTTAATTCATGACCCTACTCACACGGGTGGACACACTCTGGACTTAGTTTTTGTCTCTGGTCAGTGGTCGAGTGGCCTTGATACAGGGAATATAGTCATCGAACCCTTGTCATGGTCTGACCACTCGCTCCTTCGACTGGACTTTCTAACCGCTGCACCCCACCGCAGGGAGGCGGGACCGACCAGGTGGTTCCGCCCCAGACGCCTGATGGACCCTGATCGGTTCCAGATGGAGCTTGGGCCATTTCCTGAGACTCTGGCTCATGACTCGGCTGAGGACCTGGTGGCCGCCTGGGATAGTGCGGCTGCCGGGGCCTTGGACCGTGTGGTGCCTTTGCGGCCTCTGACCCGGCACCAAACTCACCTAGCTCCTTGGTTTTCCGAAGAGCTTAGGGAAATGAAGCGCCGGAAAAGACGCCTGGAGAGTAGTTGGAGGACCAGCTGCTCTGAATCCGACCGAACACTGGTGAGGTCTCATATTAAGACCTACCTAGTGGCGATAAAAGCGGCGAAATTAGCTATTTTGCCGCTCTTATCGCGTCATCAGATAATCGCCCGGCCGCCCTGTTTAGGGTGACCCGCTCCCTCCTCCACCTGGAAGTGCGGGATGACCCCTTGCAGGGCCGAGCTGAGGACTTTGTGCAGTATCTGTATGACAAAATCGCTCAGATTCGGGAAGGGCTGGCCTCTGACTTGGTATGTCTGGACGGGATGACTGAGGCAGGTCTTGAGAGTGTTATCTGGGGGGAGTTCGATCCTGTGGCTCCCGAGGACATGGACAGGGTCCTGGGACGGCTGAACGCGACCACATGTTTATTGGACCCGTGTCCCTCCTGGTTGGTACTGGCTTCTCGGGAGGTGACACGAGGCTGGCTCCAGAAGATTGTTAACTCTTCTTTGAGTGAGGGGATCCTGCCGGCTACTTTGAAAGAAGCGGTTGTGAGGCCCCTCCTCAAGAAGCCCTCTCTGGATCCGGCTGTTTTGGCTAACTATCATCCAGTCTCCAACCTTCGCTTCGTTGCAAAGGTTGTTGAGAGTGTGGTAGCGCAACAGCTTCCCCGGTACCTGGATGAAGCTGTCTATCTAGACCCGCTCCAGTCCGGCTTCCGGCCTGGGCACAGCATGGAAACGGCATTGGTCGCATTGGTGGATGATCTCTGGAGGGCTCGGGATAGGGGTTGTTCCTCTATCCTGGTCCTGTTAGACCTCTCAGCGGCTTTTGATACCATCGACCATGGTATCATGTTGCACCGGTTGGCGGGGTTGGGGGTGGGGAGCACTGTTCTGCGGTGGTTCTCCTACCTCTCTGACCGGTCGCAATCTGTGTTGACAGGGGGGCAGCGGTCGACCCCGAGGCACCTTGCTTGTGGGGTGCCACAAGGGTCGGTCCTCTCGCCCCTCCTGTTCAACATTTATGTAAAGCCGCTGGGTGAGATCATCCGTGGCTTCGGGGTGGAGTTCCATCAGTACGCTGATGACACCCAGCTGTACATCTCCACCCCAGGCCACCCCAACGATGCCCTTGAAGTGATGTCCCAGTGCCTGGAGGCTGTGCGGGCCTGGATGGGGAGAAACAGGCTCCGACTCAACCCCTCCAAGACCGAGTGGCTGTGGCTTCCAGCGTCCCGATATAGCCAGCTGACGCCATCGCTGGCTATTGGGGGTGAATCACTCGCCCCTACAGAGAGGGCTCGTAACTTGGGCGTCCTCGTGGATGCACGGCTGTCTTTAGAAGATCATTTGACGGCCGTGGCCAGGGGGGCTTTTTATCAGGTTCGCCTGATACGCCAGTTGCGCCCCTTTCTAGATCGGGACTCCCTACGCACAGTCACTCAGGCACTCATCACTTCCCGCCTGGACTACTGCAACGCTCTCTACATGGGGCTCCCCCTGGGGTGCACCCGGAGGCTCCAGCTGGTCCAGAACGCGGCCGCGCGGGGGATTATGGGGGCGACGAGGCACTCCCATGTGACACCTTTCCTGTGCGAGCTGCACTGGCTTCCGGTGGTCTTCCGGGTGCGCTTCAAGGTGTTGGTGACCACCTTTAAAGTGCTCCATGACTTAGAGCCGGGGTACTTACGAGACCGCCTTCTGCCACAAATAGCTCCCACCGGCCAGTACGCTCGCACAGAGTGGGCCTCCTCAGGGTGCCGTCCGCCAGACAATGTCGGTTGGCGACCCCCAGGGGGAGAGCCTTCTCTGTGACGGCGCCCACCCTCTGGAACCACCTCTCCCCAGAGATACGTACAATAACAGACCTCCGGATTTTTCGTCGGGCCCTGAAAACCTATTTATTTCAACTAGCTGGGCTGGCTTGAGTTAAATTTTAAATTGATTTTAAATTGGGTTGTTTTAATTTACGGCCAAAATATTTAATTATTTTAAACTGTTTTTAAATTTTGTATGTTCTGTTTTTTACTTTGGCTGTTCACCACCCTGAGTCCTATTTGGAGAAGGGCGGTATAGAAATGGAAACAAAATAAAATAAATCAAATTTATCAGCTACATTGGGAGCAAAAAAACCTGGTTTGCATCAAGTATCATACCAGTGCTAAGAAAACTACATAAATATGTTCCTGAAGTCACAAAGAGTTGTGCTTAACTTAAAGGAGTTATTATCATTAAATCTTAATTGTATATATCAGTTGGAAAGCTATAAATTTAAGATGTATTACTAAATAATTATCTGGTTTACCTAGGTTTGACTTGGTGGCAAATGGTGGTGCATCATTAACTTTAATGTTTGAACGATCACCATTCCTTACTCAGTACCATACAGTCTGGATTCCATGGAATGTCTTCTATGTCATGGACACCCTTGTCATGAAGAAGGAGGAGAATGACATTCCTAGCTGTGATCTGAGTGGATTTGTGAAACCAAATCCCGTAATTGTGTCATCACCTTTATCTACCTTGTTCAGGATCTCCCCCGAAGACAGCCCTATTATTCCTGAGACACAGGTAAAGTACCATTTAAGTGTAAGGATCTTTGCATACAAATAGTTGAAATATATATTTTAAGTCATTAAAATAACAATAAAAACAATAATACATAATTTGTATTGGTCTTATCAGCGTGCTGGTTAAAAAGTTTCAACTTTATCAACTCCTAAGTATTTATCAATACTCAGTTATTGTCTTAACCTTTCTATAGTTCATTCTGATCCCTTCAAGTCTCATTAGTTTCATTTTAGAGTTATGTGATTCCATTTGACTTCTGTTTCCTGACACTTTTTCTTACCATTTTCTAACCAAACAATTATGTGATACCTAATAGTTAATTTGCCTAAAACAAACCTCACATTTTGCTTGTCAAACATCCAATAAGCTGCAGGAGAAGAATGAATTAATGTAAATGTTTTTTTTTACTCTTCTATGTTATTTCTAGAATATCTGTCTATAAGAAAGACTAATTTGAGTAAGTATACTTATTGGTATACCTCCACATCATTTTTTGAAATATTGAAGAATATGAATGAGGTTAATTGAGAGTCCCCAGATGTGGAAAAGTTTTCATTCTTGATTTTCTGGCAAACAGCTTTTTCACTAAAAAAAAAGCTGTTTGTTTATGGGGTTTTTTATTAAATAGGATACATTTATGTATTCAGCACCATTTAATATCCCTCTACTTACCTATTCACATTTGCACGTTTTATAACTTGATATTCATTTCACATCTATGTACACATATTCAAAAAAAATGCTTTTGAACCCTTTCTTACCTATACATAAACACAAAGATAAGTGAATCACCCACATTCTGTCTACATTCTGCCTTAGTTCTTGCTTTGGAATGTAAATCCTTGCCTCATTACTTCCATAGTGTTCATTGTAGAGACAAACCAACATTTTAAACATATGCTTGTGAAAATGTGTTAAAATTTAGGGAAAATTTATGACAATAGGCTTCTTTATCACTATCCAGTCTATCAGTATCTTCATTTTTTTTAAAAAAAAGCTCTCAAAACTAAAATGGCAGCACATGAAAAAATAATGTCTGGTGAGATTTAAAAACAAGATTAAACAATTACCCATGGTATAGTTAGAGCCCATGTTGTATCTCTGTGTGGTCTGTAGATCTTAAGCAACTTGCTTGTAATCCTTTCAGTTGTTTGGCTCAAGTGTTATTTCCACTCTTTCCAAAGATAAAACAGTAGCTTTTAGTAATGTAAAAACTATGCCAGTAACTAATGAGTGACTTTTTTTCTTCAATACAAATTATTTTAGAAAGTTTTCTTTTAACTGCTTAGTTCGGCTCCCGAAAAGAATATATTAAATTTATAGTATAGGTTTTAAAAGCTGTTTATGGTGAAGTAACTTCCAGATAATGCCATAACAGAATTAATCTGTTGCCAAGTTCAGTTTCAGATCTGTTCTCTAGAAGTTGGTTAATAAAATATCAGCACATTTTATTTATTTTTCACATTTCTGAACCACCCATCTTCCTCAATAAGCAGTAATTGTCTCATACAACATTACCTGGAAGTCATTTCATCAATTATATTAAACTATTTTCTAATTGCATCCCATCAAGATTAGACTTCTCTCAGAATCTTTTACAAGTAGTCCTTGACTTACAACCATGACTGAGACCACAATGTCCATTGCAAAGCAAGGCAGTTTTTAAGTGGTTTGCACCTGATTTTATGTCTTTTTGGGCCACAGTTAAGTGAATCAATGCAGTTGTTAACCAAAGCAGGCAGCCATTCAACGAATCCAGTTTCCCATTGACTTTGCTTGTCGGGAGCTGGCTGGGAAGGTCACAAATGACAATCACATGACCCCAGGATGCTGCAATGGTTGTGAATAGATGCCAGTCAACAATTCTGATCACATGACTGTGGGGGTACTGTGATGATTATAAGGCTGTCTGATCGATTATTAGACTTTTTTCAGTGCCATTATAAATTTGAGCAGTTGCTAAATGAATGGGTTATAAGTCGAGGACTACTTTTACTTGTATTTTCTTAATTGTGCATACAATGTTATACAAGTAGTCCTCAATTTACAACAGTTAGTTCAGTGAGTATTCAAAGTTACAATGGCACTGAAAAAATGTGACTTACGACTGTTTTTCACAATTACAACCTTTGCATCATCCCTGTGATCATATGATCAAAATTCAGATGCTTGGCAACTGGTTCATATTTATGACCGTTGCTGTGTCCTATGGTCATGTGATCATCTTTTGCAACCTTCTAACAAGCAAAGTCAATGGAAAATCCCGATTCACTTAACAACTGGGTCACTGACTTATCAAGTGATTCACTTACAACTGTGGCAAGAAAAGTCATAAAATGGAGCAAAACTCACTTAACAAATGTCTCATTTAACAAATTTTGGGCTCAATTGGGGTCATAAGTTGAGGACTACTCATATAGAGTTTCATCTCCAACTTATTTCTTACATTCATTTTCTTTCTTTAGCAGGTTAATTCTGAATTCATGTCACATATTTTTCTATGGAAAAGGTAGTACATAAAATCATGTAACAATTATCGTTTTAAGTATTAAGAAGGAATTACTGTATCCATAAGTTGGAACCATGCCTGGTTGTGCTTAAAGCAATCTCACTGAAAAAGAGAAACATTAGCCATGACCTTTTTGTTTCAAATGATTTAAGTGGTTCTATCTTAGATCCAACTTCTCTGATTGGTATATTGTGTAAGGGAAAAGCAGTTATGATGAAGACTTTATGAAAAGATGTGTGAATTGTTTTTGTCCTTGCATCGTTTTTCACTATATCCTATCAGTGCAGCAGTATAACTAGTTGGTAAAGACAGTATTATATATAATGTATTTAGGTACAGGAATACATCATAGGTTCCTTCATAGGTTGATTGGTTTGAATGATATGACAGGAAAACTACATTTGTCATTTGTTTGTTTCAAATCTATATTTTCATGTTTGTTAATAATACTTGAATAAATTTTTAAGGGGAAAAAATTAAATTACCAGTAATTCAGATATTTGCACTGATAGCCTACAATTTCCCATTTTCTTGTGACCCTTTGGGAAGCTATTCAGAGATTTGTAAATCAAATTCATTCTATGAATTTCTTTCCATTCTTGGTTAACTAAGTAAAAAAGAATATTTTGCCTTAAAAGACATTAATTTCACAAATCAAATAATAGGGAGGGAAGAAAAGACAATTCTTCATGTCCATCAGCTCATTAATATTTCCTCAAGGTATTCAGCACTCTTCAAATGCTTTTGGGCTTCTGACCATTATAAATATGAAAGAATATACTGATTTCTGTTATCTATTTTTTTTTTCAAAATAAATTTTGTACCTTTTTCCTCATATCAGCAGATTCAGAGTAGTGAGACTAATTTATTTACTATTAAATTTATACCTTCCCTTTTTGTTTATTCCAGTACTCATGGTGGCCTACTACAATAGAAACATAAAATGTAAATCTTAATAAAATTAATAAAGGTAATTACAAAAACCAATATTAAAATCAACCATTTAAATAAAGAGATACTTTTGGCATTTTCCTTAATAGTAGGAGAGGGTCAGCTAGACCTCCTTCAGAGCATATTCCATAGACTGGCAGCCACACAAGAATAGGTCCTTTTCCATGCCAAATGTTTGGCTGCAAGGACATCTTCAACAGTGTTTCTCCTCTAAGTTACAGAGAAAATTCATATGGTGGATCAGTTCCACAGATAATCAGGCCTAAGCACTAGCACCATATATAGTGCTTGATGAATAACTGGTAACCAGTACAGATCTTTATTTGCAGGAAACATTTGATTTCTGTTCCTGATATTAATGAGCCACCTCATTGTAATCTCTCAGCATTTCTCATATAAAGTGCATTGCAATGCAGTAATCAATACATGTTGCATATGTTCATGCGTAAGACCTAGTTGTAATTATGGATACAGTCCTTGTCCCAGAAGAATTTCAAAGCAGTAGACCAGGAGGAATATTGACCCTACCAAGATCAGCTTCACCTTACCGTAATTCCAAAGTCTCTTGATTCTTTTTCCCAACAGTATTTCCATCTAGCCTGGATTTAATTTCAATTTGTTCTTTGTTATATAGCCTTTGTGGAGATGAGGCCATGCTCAAGGGTATTGTAATGACATCTGTATACATGAGGCTGGTGATGAACTCTCCTTGGCTAAATTCAATTCCATACCTATTTATGAAAAGTTTTCTTATGGTGGAATATTGTAGCAATAAATTGTAGCAATAGAATATTCTATTGCAGCAATACAATAGCAATGGAGACAAGATGCATATCTGGCATTAAAATACAAGATACATCAAGCACTGTAATCAGGAGCTGCCTTTTGTTATGATAACTGTACTTTTCTAATGAGACAAGACCTCCAGAGCATCACTTGGGGTAAAGATACAATGCTGATTATCATGAAAATACTGCCTAAGCCTGTGTTGAGGGATAACTTCACCCAGTGAAGTTGTCTTCATGTAAAAGTTAAACAAGAGATATGAGAGCATCAACCCTGGAAGCCTCCCTTCTCTATTATAGTCCCTACCCTGTGGAATAGAATCTGAGATCTGTGTGTTTCTTACTGTGATGACATTCCAGAAGGCTTTGAAATTATGGTTGTTCTCCCAGACCTCAGGGTAGGATATTTGTGGAGCCTGTCGGTTATTTTTTCAATTTGACAGAATGTGCTTGTTTAGAAGCACCACATCTTCTTTCTACTAGTTCCTTTTATTTTTTCTAATGTTTTCATATAAGCCCTTAGAGTCACTTTGGAGTTGGACAGCCTCTGCATTTTATATATAAATAAAATAAAGTTCTGAGGCAACCTATAAACCACAGGCTTTGCAGTCACTCATCTCTCCTATCATCATCAATTGGAAAGAGCCACAGTTCTCTAAAGATTAGGTGGAGGCAGAGAAATAAGCAGTTTTACTGCACCCACTGTTGTGGAATCAGATTTCAAATAGGCCCTGAAAATGCTCCGACTCCATGTTTGATCTCATTCAAAAGGGAAGATTCTCCATTTGTTCATCAATCTTATATTGGATTTCTTGTTGTGGAAGGTGACAGTATTCCATTAACAGGAGCCATGTACCCCAAAGCATATATGGATTTGAAGAATGGATCTGAGTAGTATAGTAATATTTATATAGCACATTTCCTCCAAAGGGATTGCATATGCTTTCCACCCTCAGAGCAGATATTTCCTTTTACTTTGATGATACCAATATTCAGTCTAAATCCAGATTTTTTTTAAAAAAAAAATTCTGGTGTTTAATAATTAATAATATGTGGGCCTAACAAAGCTATAACCCAATTGCTATAAAAAAAATCTTGCAACTCTGAAAAGTATAGTATTTATTTTGTTTCAGAAGCTACCCGACTGGATTTGAGACTTACAGTTCTCTTTTTAGGAAAAAATTCATCTTAATGAGGAATCCTGGTAGCTTTAAAGCTGAAATTTAAACTTCTAATTTCTAATGTTTTTTTTTTTCAACTGAATTGGAGTTGATTTGAAAAAAGCAGTTTACTGCTTGCCTTGTTGTTTGCATGACCTTTTTATGAAAAGAAAGTGTTTTAAAAGGTTTAAAACGTTTTTGATATCAATGAATATTGATCAAAATACATAAGTCAATTTCCCTAAGCAATATTTTAAACATTTTTATGTTAGTAACAACCATATAAAATATAATTGTAACATTTGGAACTAAATTCTATGGGAATTTAGAAGTTACAAAATTAAAGGTGTTGTATTTGTACTTTAAAATAAGGTAGTTTCTTTTTTACCAAGCTTCACGTACAATACACATTTTCACTGGTATTAATAGAAAAACCTCTTATGTGAAGAAATCTTGCCTTACTTTATATTTTTTTTAAGAATTACATGTTAAATTCCATATTTTTTTTAAAAAAAGATTACATTTCTATAAATAAATACTTGTCTTTTAAGCTTTTTACCCCTTTATGCTTAATCTTGCTTTAGTTTATTGTTATAATGTGGGAATAACCTTGAAAGATAAAGGGAAGACATGCTTCATAGGGAATGATCATACATTAGTAAGAGGAGCCCGCAAGTGCTTAACAGTCAGAAAAAGAAAACTAGGAAGGACTCACCATAATTGATCAGGTTGTTGAAAGTGATAATGAGAGATTTGTACTTTCAGATTTGCAATTCTATTAATGTAGCCATACAATAACGAAGAATTAGCTCATCTGGTTTACGTGGGAGGGCTGACAATTGTAGTACTCAACAAGCAACAAGCAATTATTCTGAAAACACCAGAAGTCATACTGACAATAGATAACATGAGTGCAAAGAGGACAGTCCATCATTAAAAGTATAAATCACAGATGCCACTACAGCTACATCATCAGCCCCTCCAAAATCATAGCCAAAGTAAGTCCAAGAATCCAGGAATTCACAAAGATATTTAAAGGATAAAACCAATATATCAGCAATATATAATATACCATATTTATTAGATGTAGATAAAAGTAAAGCTAAAGGCCAGTTTGATGTAGCAGTTAAAGGCATTAAGCTAAACACCACGAAACTGTGAGCTCTAGTTATTTCTTAGGCATGGTGCCAGTTGGATAGCTTTAGACCAATCATTGTCTTATCTACTCTAGGAAGAAGATAATGGTTAACCAAGAAAATTGGGTAAACTTGTCCAAACAATCATCAGGAGTCAAAACTGACTGGAAAGCGTGTATGCATCTGCACAAACAAACACACACAAACACACACACACACAAAACATGCATTAGAAGCAGGAAAAACAATAATTGAGTTGGGCTTGGTTTCTAGGGTTCCTGGAAATGTACCAAAAGCCATAGCTCAGAATGATAGATACTGCTGAAGTAATGGTCTACTTCAATGGATACAAGACAATTTATATGAAATCATGTTATCAAGGTTGTGTGTTCTTGTCTGGCAAAAACAATTGGAAATTTTGCCGGCAAAATCTTCTTCCGATAGTACGGTAGTATAAGATTTAGGTTGTTGTGATATTGATCATATAATCTAGACAAATGTTACTTTAAATTTCATGTTGATTAATCATCATTAATTGAGAATATTATTGAAGACATACTATGTCAAACAGGTAAGTTAAATTTTCTGTAAACTTTCAGTCCAGATTAATTTAAAAGAAAAAGTTTTAAATCTAATTGAATGCTGTCTCAAATTTCATCAACATTTGTATAATATGAATTATTTTCAATACTGGTATATTTGCTATGGTTCCATAGAGAATATTTTTCTAAAAGTATTTGCACTTGTACATCTTGATAAAACTATTAAATTGTATTTCAAAATTCCAGTAAAACTGGGTAGTACATCATATAAAACTGAATTGTATATTACTATTCTTAAATGATTACTACAAAATTATGTTTACAGCTATAGTAATTATCCAATTATGTGCACTAAACAAATAGCAAACTTGGGTTAATTTGTCGATTTTTTTAATATATTTTAGGTGCTCCATGAAGAAACTGCAATTCCAGGAACTGATCTGAAATTGTCATACTTAAGCTCCCGAGCGGCGGGGTATAAATCTGTACTTAAGATCACAATGACACAGTCTGTGATACCATTTAATTTAATGAAAGTTCATCTCATGGTGGCAGTAGTAGGAAGACTTTTCCAAAAATGGTTCCCTGCATCCCCAAATTTGGCTTATACATTTATATGGGATAAAACTGATGCATATAATCAAAAGGTCTATGGTTTATCTGAAGCTGTTGGTAGGTTTTGTTTGTTATTAGGTTCTTTTGAATACGCTAATATTATGTAGCAAAAATTATATTTAATAGTATAATTCATGGTGGATACATTCTATAGAAAAAAAACAAAATTATGCTGTAAGTTAAATACAGTATTGCAGTCAGTTATACAAATCAAATGTAATTTTTACGTATAAATACAGAAATATGAAAGGAATAATCATATTAATTTTGTAACTATTGTATTGATTGTGATAAACTGTTATTTTTACATTGGGGAAAGTAACATAAATAACTGCATTGAATGGATCATTTCTAATGCTAATTTACATGAAGAAACATACATTTGTTTTTGCAGAAAAAGCCTTATGCGGCCATGGTGTTTTCAAAATTGCCTGAAATTTGCTATTCAGCATCTGATACTTCACAACATGGAGCCATAAACTTATTTCAAGGGAACATCAGTATATCAATATACAAGAGCTTCTAGTTTTAATTATTCAGTACATTAATTAAATCTTCAGATACTGAAAAAAAAATTGCTAATTAAATGTCCAGACCTGAAAATAAGCAAACCCAAGATGTCTGAATATGCAAATAAACAGTTATTTACATATTTATTTATTCATTCTATTTATACTATTCCTTCCCTCCAAGAACTGACAGTAGACTATATAATGCTCCCTTCTCCAGTGTTTTTATAATAATGATAGTGTGATAGGTTGGGCTAAGCAATTGTGAAACTCCAAAATGTCCAATGAATATCCACAGCTGGATCCTTCTAGTCCTAATCCATCATTTTAATTAACGTAGCACACAATTATTCCACACATATAATGGATGTGAAAAAAGTTTTATTTAAAGTTATTCTAGCATAAAATTATGTTGAGGTCTTTCTGAAGTAAGACACAGGAGATGACAAACAGTAGAAATGTGCATCCATATTGGATGTATTCAACTTCTCTATTTCCTAAATAAAATTTATATGATCATAGCTATCCCTCTTGGTAGACCAAATCAGTGGATAGAATAGATAATTTTTAAAACTACATAATTCACTGTACCAATTAAATATTGACACAATTTTCAGAGGACTGACAGTTATAGAATGACAAGAAAACCAACTAAATGTTTGATAGTTTCAAATATAATTACTTTGGTCAGAATTTTTAGGATCTGTTTTATCATGTGTAGGTTCAAATCCAACTTTAGCCATGGAAACTAGATGCTCACAATACAACCTACCGGTAACTCATAAAATGGTGGGAAAATAGCAGAGGATATGCTACCTTGAGTTCATGGAGGAAAGGTGGAATATAGCAAATGGATAAATATTATATTCCATAATACCTTTTGCCATACAAAATATATTGGTTTTCATATAATCTTTTTGTTATACTTTTTATTGAATTTGATTAATGAGAATCGTAATTGTGAATGATTAACTGTTGATGTATCTGTGAATGATTAACTGTTATTTCTTGATTGGATTCTGAATCAAGGATCAGTGACCTTTTCAAATGCCAGTCTTCATGTCATATTTTAAAAGAAATCATTTAATTTTTTGAATTTAATTTCAAAATCTTTAATTTCAGAATTTGTGGGTACCACATTGCCAGTTTCTGTTTGGATTTATAGTTTTCTATATTATATTATTAGTGCTTTAACGTATATTTATTTAAATGTCAACATTTAAACATTAAAATTAATCAGATAAAATAGTTAAAGCCTTTCATAGTCACTCTATATTAATACTGTAAATGAAAATAAATTAATCATGACTATATTGCATTGCATTGCATTAGTTTATAGTAAAATAATAATTTTATTATTTATTTCAGTATCTGTTGGTTATGAATATGAATCTTGTTTGGATCTAACACTGTGGGAAAAACGGACAGCCATTCTACAAGGTTATGAACTGGATGCCTCCAACATGGGTGGATGGACACTGGACAAACACCATGTATTAGATGTTCAAAATGGTGAGTATTGTTAATCTTATAATGTTACGTAGTGCATCTTAAACTGAAAACCTCAGATTCCAAGTCTGAACATAATTGTACCTTAAAAAAAAAAGTTTATAGGCTTTCTCTTGGAGAATGCTGTGTTTTTTCCAATAATGTGATTAATCCATTACTCTGAAACACAAAGCATAAATTCAGAAATTACAGTTCTCTTTTATTTTAAAATTCCAATTTCCAAGCATTCTTTAACCCACATAAACACCATGACAATGTTTCCTTTTTTGTAGTACATATGAAAATACTATATTGCTCTTTTCTGCCTCTTCAAATCAATTAATTTCCATGCAATATAGCAGTACACTTTCACTCTTTTATCTGATTATGTCTCTCCAAATATACTTTATGCAATCTATACAAACAAACTCTGTGTGTGTATGAGAGAGAGCTAGAGAGAAAGTGAAATAAATCATAAGAGGTTGGTAAAGGAATATCTCCTCCTTAAGAAAATATCTCTACAAGCAATAAAACTAGACACCTGCTTGATGGCAAATAATCAAATAGAAATATGCTGATTTAATAGGGAAAGAAGTAAAATATTGGCCCTTTCCCAAGAGATAGTATCCTACCCCTTTTAAATGGGCCATTAACCATGAAACAATATAAAACAAAGAAGCTATCCAATCCTCGGTGTAGAAGGGATTGCCACTCTCGAATTGGCCTTTTTAGTCACACTAGATGCTGTTTTAGGACCTCTTTCCAGAGCACGATAGCATAGTCTTTTGAGACTGAAGGATGCCAATGCATCCAATCAATATGGTAACTCATGTAAGGCAAAAGAAATTGATGTCCAAGAACTTATTCATGCAATCATATTTTTTTAAGTATATATACGTTCAGGCAATCATGTTTTTAAGTATATGTATTTAATTATTATTCTGTTGCATATACTCTGTAAATCAACTTCAGTGCTTAGAGATGTGCTTAGGAAGCAGTTGGCAAATAATGACTTTTGCAAGTGTAATTGAATAAATGAAGTGACTAGGATGAATGAGCTGGAAAAGTGTATTGGCTTAGAGCAAATACTGTGGCAGGTTTTTATATGGATATCTTGAATGACTGCAATAGTCTAATGTTCATCTTTCCTTGTTTATATTAAAAGAGAGATGTGAAGGAACAATTTTTCAGTGTAATGAGGAAATGTGTAAATCAGATGGTATAGTACTAACCTCTAGGAAATTTATAGAACTCATGTATTGAAGTGACATTGCAGGTTTCCCGATTGTCATAAAGGATGTAATCATAGAAGTAGGGGTTCAGATTCCAGTAGTGTACTTTTTTCCTAAGTGCTTATGAGGATCTGAATTCCATATAGAGTAATGATGCAGTCTTCTGTATAGTCTTCTGGTAGATGGGGAGGGAGGGGGTGGATGGATGGAAGATAGATAGATGATAGATAGATAGATAAATAGATAGATAGATAGATAGATAGATAGATAGATAGATAGATAGATAGATAGATATGTTTAATAGTATATAAAATATTTACTTAATAAAATAAAGTAGCTTGGATTGTGAAACTTCATAAATATATTTTACTGGTAATCGTAAAGTATAATAATGATCATGAATTTCCATTTTAAATTGAAGTGAAACCAGTATTATTATACAGTACAAAGTGACATGTACATTGCATGATTTAAATTAGATTGAGATTTATAATGAAACAAATGTTACAATAATAGCTCACTGTTCTTGCAGCAGACTTAGATTGACTCATTAATCTTGATAATAATGAGGAAAGAAGTCTGTCCAACAGACAGCATTAATTGTGAAAGTGTACATTAGGTACATATCTTCCTTCCCCACATTTCCTGTGAAGGTCATAAAAAATGATGCTGGCAAGATACTTTGTCTTTTTCCAATGATTGTTGATGCCTTTGAGCAGAACTCGGTTTAAAGGGCAGGTGTCCTGCAAAAGCATTTTTGTTGTGTTTGACATATGAGAACCTAACTGCAAACACATTATAAAACCAGGCTCTGCAACCCAAAGTAAATTATTATAAAACCATTTTGCAATGTGAAATTGAGGCGGTCAGAAAACTGCTCTACAGTAATAACGTACTAATAGAAGATTTTGATTCGTAACAGCACATATGTTTGTAGTTTATTCCAAGAAAAGAAAGAATGTGAAAACATTGTTCCAATCCAACATTCAGCCGAAACTAAAAGAGAAAATCTTCATGCAAATGAATTCTTCAGTCCTCTTTCATATAGCAGACTGAGAAGCAGTTTATGCAGAGACACAGTCAACATACCAGCTATCTGGAACAAAAGAAGACAAACATAGATGTGGATTCTGTCCAGAAAGAGAAGAGTATTGCTAACTGGGGTTACACGTACATAGCTCTTGTTCTTGGGAACCAGCTGTACAGCAGCTGTTTACATATGTTTTTCTGCTTCCACATATTTGGCTGATTATATGTAACATTACAAGCCTAGATAGAAAATAATGTAGGAGGGATTCATTATGGATTTATGAAGATCCTTGTTTTTCTTATTATTGAATTAGCTGTAAATATGAATGTTTGAAGACAGGATATCTAGCTATACATTGTTAAATAAAGTTACAATTGGAATTGAAAGGACAATGCCAATGGGATTCTAAAAGATTGTTTCTTGGTATGTGCTGACAATGCTTAATGAACAAACTTGCTGAATTTCATTGGGATGTGCTCAGATACACTATTCATATACTAGCATCCATGAAATGCAATCACACTGTGAAATTTTAAGTTTACTTTATTTAAAATGTATCTGGTTATTAAAAGTTATTACAGAGACAAGAGGGGTCATGTTTCTGGTTTTTTTTTTAAAGGAATCCTATATAAAGGCAATGGGGAAAATCAGTTTATCTCTCAGCAACCACCAGTTGTCAGTAGTATAATGGGTAATGGCCGACGGCGCAGCATTTCTTGCCCAAGTTGCAATGGTCAAGCAGATGGCAATAAACTCTTGGCTCCAGTTGCCCTAGCTTGTGGAATTGATGGAAGTCTGTATGTAGGAGATTTCAACTATGTTCGACGGATATTCCCATCTGGAAATGTAACAAGTGTACTTGAACTAAGGTATATTTTCCCCTAATTTTAAATACCTAATTTTTAGAATGCGGTTGTGATGATTCATGGTCTCTCTTTATCCATCAGAATTTAAAAATACACACAGCTAGAAAACCATTTAATATAGCATAACCATTCAGGTGGCCACGCCAATGGAACTGCTATATATCATGGCTAGTGTTTGACTATTACTGGGGATGCTAAATTGGAGTCTTTTTTCAGCCATAAAAATTCACTGGGTGTTTCTCTCTCAGCCCAAATGATTATACAGGTTGGTTGTTGTGGGAAAAAATTGGAGGATGGAGCATTGTGTATGTCACCTGGAGCTCCCAGAAAAAAAGGCAGGGTATCAATATAACTAATAAATTAATACATAAAATTAAGGCTAAAGTCTTACTAGCAACCTTACCAATTTTTTCGTTCCTTTAACTTTTTCCTTCTAATACTGTTCTTTTTGCTCTTTCTTCTTTTGCCTACCCACCAAGAAATAAAGATTTTAGACATAGGTAAGCATTTTAAGCATGTTCATACATTTTGTTGAGGCTATTATTGGCTTTAAATGAGTAAATAAGGTACTACAAAAACTGCTTCAATCATTATTTGAATAAAATAATAGTAAAACTATTCTGAGATAAATCTTAGTAAGTATAAGGTGAAAACTTCCTACTGTTCATTATTAATCAAATTACTTTCACATCCCAGTTTAACTTGTTACATTTTAAAGTATGACTCTTTAGATAAATGTAATGTTTAAAACAGATAAAACAGTGCTTCATTATCTTTATATATTTCTTATCTGTTTTTAAGGTATTGGCTATGTTTTATTTCAATGATTTGTATCTTCATTCTGCTACACCGATCATCCACCTCATTGTCTTTTGGGCATCCTCAATTCCATTGACAGAGGCTGCCATGCTGCCTTTTTAGATGGAATTCATTTACACATTTGATTGCTGGGCATCAAGTCTTGCAGTAATCCAGATAGATAGTTGAGCACTGTATACATGTGTACAAACATGTCTGGTTTTCAACAGAATAGGTCAGAGAATGTTTTAGCACTGTGATGGAAAATCTGATATACAAAATTTAATCTTCAGCATCTCAAATGTGTCTGAAGCTCTTAACATTGAAATGGAATGGAATTGGGAACATGAAGAAGAACAGAACAGAATACTTCATTTGTCCAAGTGTGATTAGACACACAAGGAATTTGTCTTCGGTGCAGAAAATATTAGAGAGAATCTACTTTTCTGTTTATAATTTTTTTTAAAAAGTCAGAATTAAAATAGTTCAAATTCCACTTTCTTTATGACGTGCTTTAATGATTATACATGAGTTTCCCATTTCTCCAACCATAAAATGCTACAAAAGGTAGCTTCCATTAAAATATATATTTCTTGAGTTGTTCTCTCTCATCTTAAAAATAATAGTATTTGGGTTAGTATATGTTCACTTTCTTTTTCAGTGTTTTTCTAATGTAGTAAAACTAAGTCAAATTCCACTATTTTGTGCAAGTTAAATATTCTTTGATTTAAATTTAGTTAGTTTAAATTTGTCCAACTAAACTGTAAAATTATTATCCAGAGCTGAATTTTATATCTGACAAAAGCTTTTCTTTAGACAAAGTCTAAGCACATTAGTGAAAAGGTATAGATGAAAAGACATATATTTGATCCATTATATTTACTGTAACCATCATTATTTTATCTTAAATAATTTTCAAAAATATATTTTCCAGTTAAGAGGTTTCTGATCAAATCCAGACATACCATTTCTTAAAATAAAAATCAGAAGAAGCTGTCAGAACCTTCAGTGCTTTGCCAAAACCTGTTCACAATTTAAAGATAGTTAGAATGCCTCCAGTTTAGGCTTTTATTGTTCAATTGCCCTGCTGCATTAATCACATTTTACCAAAACTTAAACTGATTATATTTTCCATCCAGATTTCTGTGTCTATTAAAATGACATATTAATTATTCAAAACCTGTCCCTACTTCAAACCATAATTTAGTCACAACTTGTTTATGTTAACCCCTGACACTCTTTGCCAACAAGATTACATGCAATGTGTTATTCTAACACTGTTACATTATATTTATGAAATACTAAGCAGTATTTTTTCTGAACAGATGCTCTGATATTACCAAATCTATTGGATACATGTTAGTAGCACATTTGCAAATAAATTAGAAATTGATCTGACAGATACTAGGGCTTTGTGCATTAGTAGGCAGTCTAATACTATCAGCTATATATTCATTCTTTTATGTCATAACTTAGATCTATTGTTATTGATG
Organism: Pituophis catenifer annectens; assembly: GCF_029215685.1. Classification (NCBI taxonomy): domain Eukaryota; kingdom Metazoa; phylum Chordata; class Lepidosauria; order Squamata; family Colubridae; genus Pituophis; species Pituophis catenifer. Next base: position 38,027,525 of record NW_027256888.1, read on the forward strand.
CAGCTAGTTAAGCTTTTGGATTGTATCTTTGAGCAGCAGATATATTCAATAAAGTTATTTACTCATTAGGAAAGAAAACTTTTTCTCCAAAATTTATTGAGCTTTGAAGAAAAGCTCCAAAACTGTATATTCTTTTATTTCATAGGAAAATATGGTGGCATATTTAGTGGTTTTTAAAATGCTGTGATATTTTGAAAAAATCTGGATTTACTCACAAATATGTCTAATATATGAAACTATGCTCAGTGATAAGAAGGTGCTTTCTGATCAGAAGAAAACACAATATATTATTTATCAGTAATATGGATTATGTATTCAAATGGCTTAGATTTATGAGAAAATGTTGAGAACAAAGGAGCGATCTAAGTGAAGAAATCCAGATATGATTATTTGAAACTAACATTTCAAATATGTTAGAGATATCTTAGAATTATATACAATTATAGTATTAAAAGAAAAAGATCACAAAAGAATTAATTCGATTCAAATTTTAAGACAAATGACAGTCTGTGCCTATGCAACTATACCAATTGTTCTCAAAGTATAGTCTTTGCCAAGTTAATTATTTTAAAATTTCTTTAATTTCTAATATAGTAAATATCAATAGATATAACCCATGTAAACCAAAGCTTTTTGGAGTCTTCTATTATTTTTTATAATGTAAAGGGATACTAAATGTTCAAGAACCACTGAATTAGACAAACAAAAATAGTGACATGGGATTATAATCAAACTAAAAAAAACTTGTTTTCCTTTTTGCAGCAGTAATCCCGCTCATAGATACTATCTTGCAACTGATCCAGTCACAGGAGAATTGTATGTTTCTGATACAAATACAAGACGGATTTATCGTCCAAAATCACTTACAGGAGCAAAAGATCTGACAAAAAATGCTGATGTAGTAGCAGGGACTGGAGAACAGTGCCTTCCATTTGATGAAGCACGATGTGGCGATGGTGGCAAGGCTGTAGAAGCTACTCTGATGAGTCCGAAAGGTGGAGGAAATTGAAAATTTATGAAGAGAAAAATACACAATATTAGTCAGCACTCACTATATAACATTTAACACTGTCTAGTTGTTTATTCAATTCTGTACTTATATGTAATTTTCTGAATGGAAGAACCTTCTAAAAGTAAAGTTGCAAAAATGAAGTCTTTGATTTCCTATCATTAATAATTTGTCTTTCATTATCATGCATTGTGAATATTTTTTACCTTCTATCAAGGATGTCCATGAAAACCTGGAATGATACCTAAAAGATGGCATGTATATGATGCCATAATCATGCAAAAACCATAATTACATGCTTGCATCATAACACGAGTTGCAAGTACGTAAATCATGTCGATTGCATGATTGCATCATTATGCATATGTCATCATTTGTCCATCTTTGTTCATGTATGCATGCCATAAAGACTTTGTATCCAGGGTACCATGAAGGGCTCAATAATTAGACACAATGCTTAACAAACTGCAACAAGCAATATTTTATTTTCATACATGATATGCCAGCATACTAGAATCAAGTTCTGTTAAATCTTTAGAATCATTCTTGGTATTTAATGAAAAGACATAAAAAACAGTGTATAAATAGAAGAGGAAAAATGTTGATGGTTATAATTTGAAAGAAAATCATATCGTATATGCTTGTTTGTTTGTTTTACTGAAGGAGTGGCAGTAGATAAGAATGGATTAATCTATTTTGTTGATGGGACTATGATCAGGAAAGTGGACCAAAATGGAATAATATCAACATTACTTGGTTCAAATGATCTGACTTCCGCGCGACCATTAACATGTGATACCAGCATGCATATCAGCCAGGTACTTTTAACAAAGATCTTTTTTCTTTTGAAGTCATTTTCCCTTGAAACAGCCTGTATAGTTCACACAATAATAACATCAGCATCTTCTTTGTCAATCTACTAATGAAAAAATAAGTACAGGTCTAAATGAATAGATTGTTCATTCATTCATCCAGGTCTAATCTATTCATTCAAATGTCTTTCCAGCAAATAAAACTCCTGGCAGGAGACAAAGAAAGAAGGAATTTTTTTAGATTTTATATTATGGAATTTTCTAGCATTTATTTATGCTTTCTGTCTGTGAATTCTAGACAATTAAAAAACTCAGCAATAAATTTGTGTCAAGATAGTGATAGTTATTTCAAACTTGATCACTCCTTAAAATAAAATTTACTGTCTTATACAAGAGCATTGTGTTGAATTTAGTGCCTCTGGGAACAACCTTCAGTTAAGTTATTTATTATTTAATTCTACAAAATGTAAATCATCAAAGTGAAGCAATTATAAAAACAAAGATTTTATACACTTTATAATATCATTTTAGAAACAATCGAGAAAAAACAAAAAACCTTCAAGGTGGATTGTAACAATTATTGCACATGTATTAACAGATCTATTAGAAAATTACAAGACTCAGATACATTTAGTACAAACATTTAATCATTATTTTAGTGTGCTACAAACATTTCTTTACTTATTTATTTGCTTGCTTGCTGCTTCTTTGCTGTGCTGCTGTGGGTCAAAAGCTAATGTAAAAATCAGAACTGTATACCCGAAAGCAATTTAACACGTGACAAAAATCAGGAAAGACTATCAAACTTCATAAATCAGCATGTTTATCAAAACCTATTCTTGTCTGAGCATAACTCAGAGGCTGTACCTCCTAATCAGAACTATGATTGTGATGGTATAGATTTTGCAACTTTCTAAGAGATTTTGCTAAACTAATGTTTTAATAAAAGGCTCACAAATCAATATAATTTTAAATTTTGCCTTTTTTCAGTACAGTTTCTCTAGAATTTTTCTTTGCATTGCTAGGTTTGTAGGGAGACAAGCTCTTAATATTGTGTGGGAGTTAGACCTGAAGACCCTATTTGTTTCCACAGAACCACATTTAAACAAATCTACCATTAACTTTTAACAGATTAACAGAGTTGGAAGGGACCTTGTAGGTCATCCAACCCCCCACCCAAGCGGGAGACCCTACACTATTTCTGACAAATGCCAGTCCAGTCTCTTCCAGTGATGAAGCTCCCACAATTTTTTTAAAATCTTTCATTTGTGACAAATGGCAGTCCAACCTCTAAATTTTTTTTTTTTTAATTTGATTTATATGCCGCCCTTCTCCGGAGACTCAGGGCGGCTTACAATGCGCTAAGCAATGGCCTTCATTCTTTTGTATATTTATACAAAGTCAGCTTATTGCCCCCACAACTGGGTCCTCAATTTACCTACCTTAGAAAGGATGGAAGGCTAAGTCAACCTTGAGCCTTGACGAGATTCGAACCTGCAGTAATTGCAGGCAGCTGGTCTTAATAACAGGGTGCTTTAGACCACTGTACTACCAAGGCTCTATCAAGTTGTAATGTTTTTAATTTTTAGTCTATTTGTTTTCACCTAAGTTAAGCCATTTAAATTGTTGAATAATACCATTCTCGGTAATCCCATGCAATTAAAAGAAAACAGAACACTATTCCAAAAGCAGCAACTAGGGCTATTTTAAATTTCATTCAGAAAATTTATTTGTCTAAAGCCAGGATAACTAATGTGTTAATAAATTGTTCTTGTTTTGATAAGGTACGTCTAGAGTGGCCAACAGATTTAGCTATCAACCCAATGGATAACTCCATATATGTGCTGGATAACAACGTAGTGCTTCAAATTACAGAAAATCGGCAAGTCCGTATAGCTGCTGGAAGACCAATGCACTGCCAGGTTCCTGGAGTGGAATATACAGTAGGAAAACATGCAGTACAAACTACCTTAGAATCAGCCACGGCTATTGCTTTGTCTTATAATGGGGTGCTTTACATTACAGAAACAGATGAAAAAAAGATAAACAGAATAAGACAAGTAACAACTGATGGAGAAATCTCATTAGTTGCTGGAATACCTTCTGAATGTGATTGCAAAAATGATGTTAACTGTGACTGCTATCAAAATGGTGATGGCTATGCTAAAGATGCCAAACTCAGTGCCCCTTCTTCCTTAGCTGTATCACCTGATGGAACACTGTATATTGCAGATCTTGGAAATATTCGAATAAGAGCTGTGTCAAAGAACAAACCATTGCTGAATTCCATGAACTTTTATGAAGTTGCCTCTCCAACTGATCAAGAGCTCTATATCTTTGATGTCAATGGCACTCATCAGTACACAATGAGTTTAGTCACAGGAGACTATCTTTACAATTTTAGCTACAGTAATGACAATGATATAACTGCAGTTACTGACAGCAATGGAAATACCCTTCGTATTAGGCGTGACCCCAATCGGATGCCAGTAAGGGTAGTATCTCCAGACAATCAAGTCATCTGGTTAACCATAGGAACCAACGGTTGCTTAAAAAATATGATAGCACAAGGACAGGAACTAGTCTTGTTTACATATCATGGCAACAGTGGCCTCCTAGCAACTAGAAGTGATGAAATTGGATGGACAACATTTTTTGAGTAAGTATAAGCTTAATGTGTATCATTTTGAAGCATGCACAGGTTGGTGTAATTGAAATTTGATATATATTAATAAAACTGATAAAGCAACTATTAGAAGAGGAATTGTGCACACAAAACAGAATACACGATCTATCTGATAAGAAATCCAGAGTAATGCTGTAACCAAAGCTGATAACCAGGCTAAATCAATCAATCCCATTTGTGTACTATAGAAAAACAGCTTAACTTAATATTAAGTTATTTTGACATGTAGTGCCAAATTACTCTGAGGTAGAAAGTATGAAAACAATGTTTGTTGTTTCCTGTAACAACAATTACAGGTGTGTCAAACTCAATTTCATTGAGGTCTTCATCAGGGTTGTGTTTAACCTCAGGGGGCTGGCGTGGGCGTGGGCAACTCAACATCATTCGTGTTAGGGGACCCTGTGGTAGCCCGAGTGCTTTACTAGCGTAAACGGGCTCCTGAGCTCCATTTTCGGCTGCAAAAGCCGCCTACAACCCTCTGCCAGTGAAAATGGAGCTCAGGAGGGCCACGGGTGGCCCTCCGAGCTCCGTTTTCACTGGTAGAGACATTGTGGGCCAGCCATTCATTGTTTTCAGGGTGGCCCTGTGGGCCAGATCTAAGCACCCCGGTGGGCCAAATCCGTCCCCCGGGCCTTGAGTTTGATATCCCTGCTGTAGTGTGTTAAGCAGCTGCCTATAATTGTTTGGACTGGTTCTGAGAAAGTTGCTTTCCTCAGAAAATGTCAGCTTCTGTTTTCTCAATTATTCTATGCATGTTCTTATGAAAAACAATTCAGATTATTCAGAACTCTGCTGGATTGGGTCCCAGATCCATTTAATCCAGCATGAATTAGATTCATGTATCATTTCCATGTATAGCTAGCCAGACACCACCTAGGAAACATACAGTCAGATTCTGAACGGAACAGCATCTTTTTCTGTGTACCTCAGAAAAGTGCTATGGCTTATAACTACCCTGTTTCCCTGAAAATAAGACATCTAATAATAAACCCAATCGCGCTTTTGAGCACATGTGCTAAAATAAGCTGTCCCCTGAAAATAAGCCCTCCCCAAAAATAAGCCCTCCCTGAAAATATTTAAAGGCATGCGCAGCCGGTCCCCACCATTTCCTCTGGTTAGGGTTAGGGAGACAGAGCTGGAAATCAGGTAAGACGGCAAGAGGAGCCCTGTCTTGCTCCACGTGCCCCAAAATAATAAGACCTCCCCAAAAATAAGGCCAAGCACTTATTTTGGGGTTCAAGAAAATATAAAACAGGGTCTTATTTTGGGGGAAACACAGTAACAATAGCTGTCAAAAGATTGTTGCATCAATATAATGTTCCTATTGCAAGACTAGCAGAAGAGACATAAACCTAAATGTCCAGTCTGAAAAGTAATAACGGAAATAACTTAGACTTAAACATTGCTAGGCAGCAATAAAAAAAGAGACAGGAATGGAAGTTGGTTTTTAAGTTGATATAGTACAGGATGTGAAAAAAGACCATGGAATAAGAATGAAGACATTCAAAAGACAATAGAAGAAATTTAAAGGGCAGAAGAAGGATGTGCTATAATCGTAAAAATACGAAATTAGGTGAGTTGAAACATTAAACCGCCCATTTAAATAGATTAGGGAATTAAATAAGCACTAATGGAGATATTTAGAAGCATATTACCAACCCTATGTTAATTTAAAGAAATCAAAGAAACTTCCCTTTCCTTTCCAGTATAGCCATCAATAAGCATCTCAAAGTTCTCTGTTTTTGTCCTAAACAATATGACACCATATAGGGGAAAGAAATAATTGGAATCATTTCTTCCATGCATTTTACTATGCAGGCTGAGTCCTATAATTGCTCCTAACATATAACTTATCCTATTATTCAAAAAGTCAATTTGACTGTCAGGTCAACTTTTATAGGTATGATAATAGAAAATTTATCTTCGAATTCGAACATAGTTTTTCTTTTGTTATAAGAAGCCATCAAGAAATTCCTATTATTTAGGCATGTAGCTTCTTTCCAGAAAACAACTGAAGTATGATTCTAATCTGTAAATCAGTTAAACATCCTTTTCAATATATGTATGAGGACTGGTATTTTTTAATGCATTTAGACATCCACCTGTTTAAATAACATGAAATCTTAATATTATTTTGTGATAAAAAGGTGTATTCTGAATTGATATATTTCAATAGCTAAATATAAAATTAAGTCAAAATACATGGAAAAGTATGTATTAATCAAAATGAAAATAAAATATTACTTTTTTTTTTTTTTTAATTTGATTTATATGCCGCCCTTCTCCGAAGACTCAGGGCGGCTTACAATGTGCTCAGCAATACTTTGAACCTGCTTCACAATTCAAATAATCAAACCATATTCTGTTTTATTTTTACTTTTTTCTTTTACAAAGTATGTGCTGCCCAATGCATTTGTGGCTCTTGGCAGTTTACAAACACTGATATAAAAGCCAAAGTAAAAAGCCATTAAAGCCAATTTAAGAAGGCCTTAAAAATTCTAAAGAACTCTTTAGAACCCTAGGAAATCTCAGTAAAATATGTTAAGCCCCTTCCAGAACTATAACAATTACAATAGCAAATTGTTCTCACAATAGAAAAAGAAGAATTAGCAAAAAGTATAGTGCAAGCTATATAGGAATTAGCAATTCTTCAAGTAACCTGGGCCCAAGCTGTATAAGATTTTATACACCATACTGAACACATTGACTTGAGCTCATGAAGCAATTGTTAACCAGTACAGCTGGTTTCTTATTTCCTACAAGCACCATTCATCATCCAAATTATTGCATTATGGAGCAATTGGAGTTTCAAAACTATTTTATTATGGCAATTCAAAAAAAGCACTTTGCAAATTCTATCCTTGCAGAATGAGTGTTCCTACTATATCAGCCAGTGCTGATAAAAGGTCCATCTTGCCACTAACATAATGTGGCTTTCTAGGACCAGTATCAAAGCCAAGAGGACCTAGCAGCTGTACATCTGATCCTTATGAAGTCTAGCCCCAAGAAAGGAAGCATTTGTACCTTGTCTGAATTCTGGTTTGAAGTATTATTATTATTATTATTATTATTATTATTATTATTATTATTATTATTATTATTATTATTATTATTTCTGTACCGCCCTTCTCCCGAAGGTCTCAGGGTGGTGTACAGCCTATTAAAAACACAAAAATATACAGACATCAATTAAAAATAATTAAAATTATTAAATAATTTCGGCCCAAATTAAAACCCAAAAATTTAAAACACCGAATTTAAAATCATTTACATTGATAGCCCGGCCTGGCGGAACAGCAGGGTCTTGAGGGTATTGTATTCTCCCACATTTAACTCTTTATATCTTAGTGACATACAGAAGAATTCTAAGCGTGCAATCCAGGTTCACAGAAAAACAGAAGTATAGAGAAATATACAGCAATCTTCACCCATGCTAAATTGGTGTGACTTATTCCACATCAGAATGAAGGGCTACTTGGGAAGAGTTCTTGATGTCTCTAAAAACAATCATTTCTTGCATGAAATTCTGCGTCTGTTGATTTGGGGTGTTTTGTTTTTTTTTACTTTCAATCTAATGCTACCAATATTGCAATATGTGGAACGAATATAATTTTCGTTATATTCAATCAATCACCGTCATTGTTTTAAGTTTGAAGATGAAGGAAATGTCACCTCTGCTAGGGGCCTGGCTATTTGGGATCCTAGTAGAGAATTGTGCCCATGTTCAAATGTTATGAAGAGCAACCAAGAGAGTAGATGGGATACAATTAAGGAGAGTCTTATGCATCGATCTCCTTTTACACAGTTAAACTTTATGATTTAGTCAATATCTGGACCATAGTCTTAATTATTTTTTATTTCTTCTATTCTTTTAATTTTTGTTCATATTTTAGGTGCTTATTTTTAATTATTTTATTATTAGCTGTTGTTGAAAATAAAGAATTAAAAATAAAATACATATTTATGTAGGCAAAACTTTCTAACTAAATATTTATCAGTCACATTAAAAATTAATTCACATTTTATTTCCAATGAAAAATCTTACACTGCAGGAAGTCCTTCCCATGTCAAGAGAAGGTTAAATCCTTTCATTAAACGTGCTGTCCTACTGATTATACAATTTCAGCAACACTGAGATGCCATAGTAAAATACACGATATTTTCTTCTGACGGGGGCAAGATAAACATAGCAAGACACTTAGTAGATTGAGTTTTATGTCCTCAGCAGTAACATTTGAACTGATATTTAAATTAGTTAACTGAGATGTAGAAGGACCCAACTCTATTTCCTGACAGATGAATTCTAGTGGGGAGTGGGGAGTGGTATTCTGAAACAGGGAATTCCTGGCAGACAATTCAGACTCTCTCTTCATATAGTCTAGAATCCCTGTATTAATCCCCAAACTTTCTTGTTGAATCTGAATTGTCACTTAACTTTACCGCTAAAAATCCAGATAAAAGTTTCAATTGTTCTGGGGTTCTCTATTGGAATGCTGAACTATGAAATGCAGTAGTCCATGAACTATATGTTATCCATAAACCTTTTCAGAATTACTGTATTTTTTATCCATACATTTTTTACACTTGTTCTAGAAGTAATCCATATCCACATACGACATGATAGAAAAGTAACATTGCCATTTGAATAATCTGCAGAACTATCCCTTTCAATATATCATAGCAACTTGGCAAAGGGAATTCCATTGTAAAGTCTCAGGATTTAAATATATGTTTGCCTCTGATCTGAGATAGTGTAGATTCCCCACCCCCAATATTTAGGGGACATTTTGAATGTCCCAGTTTTACCTCATTTCATTGTTTAAAAATGTTGGACAAACTAATAGGATCATCTATATAGTATTATATACAGTATACTTAGAATTCTTGATTAGTAAAGAATGCTATGAGTGATTTGCATTTGATTGGTAATTTTCAGTAGCTTGACAGTAAATAAAATTTCCAGCAAGAATACTGCAAATGAAAAGAGTCAGATTGGTGTAATGGTTAAGGCATCAGAGTAGAAACCATGAGACTGTGAGTTCTAGTCCCAGCCTAGCTACAAAGCCATCTGGGTGATTCTGGGTCACTGGGCTAGTCGCTTTCTTTCAGCCTTAGGGAGGAGGCATTGGCAAACCACTTCTGAGAAACCTTCCCAAGAAAACTCAGGGACTTTTCCAGGTAGTTGCAAAAAACTGACTTAAAGGAACAAAAAAAACCCCTCTTGAAAATAATACTTATACTTTACTAGCTCTGAGGCAATGAATACAAAAATAGCACTGTTTGATTTTTTGAGACAGCAACTGTCTCGTGTCCCTGCTCTTTGCAGATGCTATGACACAAAATATTATTGCAAATAGGCATGGAAGTAGGTAATACTTGTTCATGCTTAGTCCTAAAACTTTGTATTATAATATTTACCATTTAGAATAAATTACTACATCAAAATATACCATGTGATTGCAAATACCTATTTAAAATATGCAGATATGAAAAGCTAATGAGTAGCTGTTAAAACATAAGATGATTATTATGATTCACTTCAGGGTCAATTTATTCTATTACTATGGCTGTGTTATACAACACATTTAACTTGGTTTTAATCAACTCATTTTTCTGAGTTTTCACATTACAGTACATTAAATCATATATTAACCACATGAGTGGGTTCACATAGTACAAAACTGACCAAGTTTTCCAAATTCATATGAATATAGCCACAAATTTTGCAGCATACCTGCTTGAGCATGTTATCTGAGTGTCTGATTCAGGGGTGAAATCTAAAACTTTTCGCTACCGGTTCTGTGGGTGGGGCTTAATTAGTGGGCGGGGCTTGGTGGTCAGGTGGGTGTGGCCAAGTCGACGTACACTTCTTTGCCCTTTTTTAACCTACAAAACAACACAACACAACTGGCTCACCCACAATGTAAAAGCAGCTGTGCTAGACCCAAAATGGCCCCTGCAACAAGCAGGAACCTCACAGAGCCACAAAAAGCCCAAAAAAACCAACTTTCACACTTTACACACACAAAATTCCACATACAGCTTTGTGAGATTTTGTGTGTTTGTGTAATTAGAGTGAAACACTACAGAAACACACAAAATCCCAGAAAGCTGAATAAATATTATTTTATTTTATTTTATTTTTATTTTTATATAAAAGCAGCTAAATTTAAAAATTCCTAAACTTTAAATGGCTAGGTCTAAAAAGAGAACAATTAAAAAAAAAACCAATTAACTATTTTTTTTAAAGCTTTCAAAGGGGAAAAAAAACTTACCCAATTGAAGGGACAAGGCAGGCAGGCAAATAGAGCTGCTCACCGATGAGCTTGATTGCAGGCAGGGAGATTCACTTGCTTGCTGATGCAATGGATTGCAGGGATTACAGCAAGCGAAGCAAGGCAGGCGTTGCAACCAGCGGCTCAGGATTCAGTCCGAAAAGCAAAGGTAAGGAAGCTGGAGGCTGGGGGGGAAGGGATTTTTGCTACCGGTTCTCCGAACTGCCTGCTGCCATCGCTACCTATTCGCCCGAGCCGTTCCGAACCGGAGCATTTCACCCCTGGTCTGATTCTTTTTTGCCACATACCGGTAAATATTTCTGACCCAATCAGTATCTGGTTCAATTTAAGTATATAGTAGCATTCTGTGATATTTTTTTCCTGAATTCTATTAAGCCAAAAGTGGAAACCTAGGTTACCAAGACAAACAGAGTTAGAGTTGGTTAACATTTGGATTATGAGAAAATACCAGGGTTAAATCTAAAACTAGATTAGGTTATTGGAAGAACATTGCAGAACAGGAGAAGTAAAACATTCCTGTATTGGTGCCAAAATATGTCAGTTTTAGCCCAGAAATCATCCCAGAGTTGAGTTTTATTCGAAAGGGTCTTCCTCCCTATAAAAACAAATACTAAAATTATCAATTAGCAAATAAGTACTATTTCCATTGTGTTTCCAAAGGCTGTTCATCTTGCAAGCCATTCAACATTGCAATTAAAAATTTAAAAAGCTGTTTAATTATCTGTTGCAAGGTCAGGTGAATACTATATTGTCATTCAGTCCTAATTATTCTCTGAGTTGCTAAATGTTTCTGTAATTATATATTGGATTTCAAAGGAAGTCAAGTTTTGCATTCTAAATAACCCTTTATATTTCTAACAAAACTTTTCCCTTTCTTCCACATTTGTTTGGCTCACAGATTATTTGAATATGTAATTTCTCTTATATGTGCCTGACAGTTTGAAGGAAGATTTGATCTTAATTGTGTTTTGAGAGCTGTATCAAGAGTAAACTGTGAAATCCCATAATGAAATAGTGTTTGATTTTTCTGTCTGATATCTACTATTTTATAAATACAATTATTTTTTGTATTCTTATTGCTGTAGTTACATTATCTTGAATTTAGTGAAGCAGAAATGAAATGGACTGAGCAAATAATTTTAATCCATTGCATAACTCCAGATTAATCGTATTGACCACATAAAATAAAAGAATGTGTCTGACATTAAAAATCATATATTTATCACAGATTATTAAAAATTATCGGGCAAATGAGTTCATTTTCAAAATCAGTAGTGATTGTTGTTGCATTGAGAGTGTAATACAGACAGATACAGGCTACCATACAGACATTCTACTGGCAGAATATAATATGGCAAAAAGCCATTTTGATGCAGCTTTTAACATCTACCTTTTAGCTTTGAACAAAAATATTTTGTTTCTTCCTGTATATTTAAAGAGCATTTTAATCTGTAGCTGTTGTTACAATTCTAATAGAATTAGATTGTGTGTATCTACATCAGGTCATGTAATTTGATTTTTTTTTAACATCCCTCTCAATTGATCTAGTACTGCAGCCTGGAGACACCTGCTATAAGCCAGGATTTATGTAAACCATACAAAATGCCCAGTGCTGCATTTATTCCAACTTTGTATGTACAATTCACCACAGGAGATTTAAGGATCTGGACAAGAGAATTGGAACCATATGTCAAACTCCATGTAACTGACAAACCAAATAATTAAACAGCACACAGATTTCAGAAGAGTAACTTTAGTGATAATCAGGGATAAAAACATAATTTTAAAAATGATAAGATTAAATTCCAATCCACATATGAAAGTCAAGTAAGGTCCAGTCTCTTTGAAACAGTTTCTTCAACAATCCCCAAATCTAGGCTGCTTTTCCTCTTCTTACAAAAGGTAGACCAGGGGTCCCTGGCCATGGACTGATACTTGGCCCACCAAGAACCAAGCCACGCAAGCGAGCGAAGCCCCATTCATGCATACACCGGATCTAGGCAACACTCAAAGCCACGCCTCCATGGTCTGCAGAAAAACTGCCCTCCATGGAGCTGGTCCCTAGTGCCCAAAAGGTTGGGGGCTGCTGAGCTAGACTTTTCCTGCCCTGCTTCTTTCCCAATCTTTAATAGCTAATTTGATTTTGATAGAAGAAATCCCTGTGCATATTCTGATAGGGTAAATATATACAGGTGTAAAGGATGCAAAAATTCCAAAGGTATAGAAGTTGTGCCACTTGCTAAAAAATCTGCACTCCTTTTCCCAATGCTAGCCAATTTGCTAGCTAGAACCATTGTCACCGTGAAATACCCTGTGGCTGATAAACTAAACATTGAATTAATGAAGTGGACTTTAGATGGTGATACTTTTAAACCTCACCCCAGCCTGAGTTTATTTTGCATATTCAGCATTATACAGCTAATTTAGCTAATTAAAGGGCTAAAAGGGTTATCTAGTGTTAATATATTCTCTGCCTGATAGGATGGAAATATACTGGCTGCCAATTTGCTATGACGCCAGGTTCTAAGTGCTTTTGTTGACATATAACTGCTACATAGGCCAGGATTTTATTTAGTTGATGGATCCCATCCTTTCCATATCAGTTAGGAATGCAATACCCAATAAAAATATCTTCTTATGAGATTGTCCTTGTCAGTGATGTGTTATGTATCAATCCATAGCAGAACATTTTCTAAAGAGACAGTAGCTTCCTCCATGACTTTCTGGCTTGTAAATATTTGGTATTAACTGAAAACCATTAATTGAATTGATGCTACTGAATATCTTGTTTCTCCTGCTGTCTATTTTTAAAGTGTTACAGTTTTATGGTTTTAAGAAGTTAAAAATTTAAAGTTTTGATCCCATTTGTGCATTTTCTTTAAGGTTGTGAGGGCTGTAATGAAAGGTGATAGTAGATCCTTATGCTGACTTTGATTTTAACAAATGAAAACATTGCGTCCATATTACAAGCACACACACACATATATATATATACCCCTACTTACTGAATTATTACACTAAAGACATTAGAAAAGCCTGTGTCATTCCCAAAAATAAAGTTACAATAACACAAAGCTTCAGAGCGTCTAATTAAATTTAACATATATTTAGAGTATCTCAATATACATTGTGAGGGAACTTTAAGCTCCTGGCTTGTAAGAGAGAAGTAAATGTTATTATCTAGAGAAAGAAGAGATCATTATTTTCAAAATCAACAAAGCAAACTTCAGAAATACCTTTAAAAACTGCTTATTAAAGTGTTCCTGGAAATTTATTGTGCTTGACATATTTTGAGGAAAATAATGTAACCCTGAATGAAAAGAAATTGTGAAATGGGACATTTTATTTCCCAGAAGTAAAAAATGAAATGAAATAAAGGGAAGCAAAATACCTTTTTGCTGATGTTGTAGCTTTCAAGTTGCACCCAATCCAATTCAGGAATACAACAATGATATATACATTGAAAGTTTAAAAAAAACAGATGTGTTTATTTAATTACTATTGTTTTGAAATAGTGTGGAAATCAGTTCATACTTTTAACAATGTTACATGCTTTCTTAATCAAGTTTGTTAATGTGTTATGGGTAAATGTAAAAATTTTAAAAATAAATAGGTTACTCAGATAATTTAGGACTGGAAAACCCATGGTATTCTTCTCTTAAAAGAAAAAGGTTAGCTGAAAACATTTTGTACACCTAATAAGCCAATTAATATTTTACCAGATTTTTTTTGAATTGCCTGTTAACCATGCAAAATAAATGCATATTTCTACATAATAACTAAGAAGCAGGATATTTTCTTTGATATGTAATTACTGTACACTTGATTTTAGCCAAAGGCTGAAAAGTAATACTCTGTTTTTTTCAGATTGTATAAATTGTTCAACTTTTTTTTTATACATAAGAATATATTTCAGTACAAAATTTGTGGAGCAAGTACACAAGCAGTATTGTACAAAAGTCTCTCATATTTAATTTTGTGTCCTAAAAATAAAAATGTCAGTATATGCCACATAACTATGAACTTATGGAAAAGTTGATATATTTTCTGCCAAATATATAGATACATGCTCTAAAGATTCTCTACCAATAGATTAATTAAGTTCAGCTGAATATGAATTTTCATATTCTTATTTATTTATTTATTTATTTATTTATTTATTTATTTATTTATTTATTATATTTCTATACCGCCTTTCTCCCGTAGGACTCAAGGCGGTGTACAGTCAAGAAAAATATAGACACACAAACATCATAAAATTGCTAATTAAAATTATTACTTAGTTTGGTCAATTAAATAAAACCCAGAATTAGATAACATTTAAAAAATCATTCACATGTTCGTATGTTTAGCCCCGCCTGTTGGAACATCAGGGTCTTGAGGGCACGGCGGAAAGCACGGAGATCAGGGATATTCCGTATCTCTGGGGGCAGTTCATTCCAAAGGGTTGGAGCCCCCACAGAGAAGGCCCTCCCCCTGGGAGTCGCCAGTCGACATAATTTGACTGACGGTACCCTGAGTAGTCCCTCCCTGTGAGAACGAACTGGTCGGTGGGAGGCTATTGGTGGCAAAAGACGGTCTCGTAGGTACCCAGGTCCTAAGCCATGGAGCGCTTTAAAGGTGATAACTAACACCTTGAATCGCACCCAGAAGACCACCGAGAGCCAGTGCAGCTCGCGTAGGAGAGGTGTTACATGGGCGTAACGAGCTGCGCCCATAATCACCCACGCGGCTACGTTCTGGACCAGTTGGAGCCTCCGGGTGCTTTTCAAGGGGAGCCCCATGTAGAGAGCATTACAGTAGTCCATACGGGAGGTAACTAGGGCATGAGTGACCGTGCGCAAGGCGTCCCAATCCAGAAAGGGACACAACTGGTGGATCAGGCGAACTTGATAAAAGGCACCCCTGGCCACGGCCGTCAAATGATCTTCTAAAAATAACCCTGAATCCAGGAGAACACCCAAGTTGCGGGCCCTCTCTGTGGGGAGCAAGATCTCATCCCCTATTGTCAGTGATGGTACCAGCTGACTATACCGGGACACCGGAAACCACAGCCACTCGGTCTTGGAGGGGTTGAGTCTGAGCTTGTTTCTCCCCATCCAGATCCGCACGGCCTCCAGGCAACAGGATATCACAGCAAGGGCATCATTGGGGTGGTCTGGGGTGGAGATGTATAGCTGTGTGTCATCAGCATACTGATGAACACTCACCCCAAAACCACGGATGATCTCGCCTAGCGGTTTTACATAAATGTTGAACAGAAGGGGTGAGAGGACTGACCCTTGCGGCACCCCACAAATAAGGTGCCTCGAGGTCAACCTCTGCCCCCCTGCCAACACAAACTGCAAATGGTCAGAGAGGAAGGAGGAGAACCACCGAAGCACGGTGCCCCCTATTCCTAACCCCTCCAGCCGGTGCAGTAAGATACCATGGTCGATAGTATCAAAAGCCGCTGAGAGATCTAATAGGACCAGGATAGAGGAGCAACCTCTGTCCCGAGCCCTCCAGAGATCATCCACCAATGCGACCAATGCCGTTTCCGTGCTTTATCGTGACCTGAAGCCCGACTGGAACGGATCCAGATAGACAACTTCATCCAGGTATCGGGGTAGTTGTCGCGCCACCACACTCTCAGCAACCTTCTCAACAAAGCGAAGATTGGAGACTGGACGATAATTTGATAATATAGCCGGGTCCAGGGAAGGCTTCTTGAGGAGGGGCTTCACAACTGCCTCTTTCAAGGCGGTGGGAAAGACACCCTCACTCAGAGAAGCATTTATAATCCCCTGGAGCCAGCCTCGTGTAACCTCCCGGGAGGCCAGTACCAACCAGGAGGGACACGGGTCCAATAAACATGTGGCAGCGTTAAGCTTGCCCAGAATCCTGTCCACGTCCTCAGGAGCCACAGAGTCAAACTCTTCCCAGATAATGCTCTCAAGACCTGCCCCCATCTCCTCCCCTGGATCTACCCAATCGGAGTCCAGGCCTTCCCGAATCTGAGCGACTTTATCATGCAGGAATTGTACAAAATCCTCAGCTCGACCCTTTAAGGGATCTTCCCGTACCCCCACCTGAAGTAGAGAGCGGATCACCCTAAACAGCGCAGCTGGGCGGTTCTCTGCAGATGCAATAAGAGTGGAGAAGTAGCTAGACTTTGCCGCTCTTATCGCCATTAGGTAGGTCTTAATATAAGATCTCACCTGTGTTCGGTCAGATTCAGATCGGCTTGTCCTCCAATCGCTCTTCAGGCGTCTTTTCCGACGCTTCATCTCTCTCAGCTCCTCGGAAAACCAAGGAGCTAGACGAGATCGGCATCGGGTCAGAGGCCGCAAAGGCACAACGTGGTCCAAGGCCCCAGTAGCCGCCCTGTCTCAGGCGACCACCAGGTCCTCAGTCAAGTTGTGAGCCAGAGTCTCAGGAAATAGCCCAAGCTCCATCAGGAACCTTTCGGGGTCCATCAGGCGCCTGGGACGGAACCATTTGGTTGGTTCCGTCTCCCTGCGGTGGATGGAAGTGACTTGAAAGTCCATGTGAAGGAGAGAATGATCAGACCATATTGATTATCTTGAAAAGCAAGATCAAGTTTTTCATCAAATAAATAGACAATTGTCATTGAAGTAGTCCTTGACTACCCAATTGGGCCCAGAATTTTGGTCACTAAGCAATTAAATTATTAAGTGAGTCATCCTGTAACCACACCCAGATTTACAACCATTTTTACCATGGTCATTAAGCAAACCGCATGGTCATTAAGTATATGTGGCTTCCCCAATTGACTTTGCTTGCTGGAAACCAGCTGGGAAGGTCATAGATCATGATAATATGTTGCAAGACACTTCAACTATCATGAACGTGAGCCAGTTGCTAAGCACCCCTATTGTGATTGTGTGACTATGGGAGTGGTGCAACAGGTTGTAGATTACTTTTTTGGTGGCATTGTAACTTTGAATATAGTTAAATGCTTGTAAAGCAAGAATTACCTGTAGTTTTGTTGTGAACCATTTCAGATCTACTCTTTTAAATATCTGTCACCATTCATTAAAAAATGTATAAATATATTTCAATCTTAATCACATTATCTAATTTTCCTCTGTAATTTTCACATGATTTGGAGACCAAACATGTAGCTTAAAATTTATTTTGCAGAAATGTCTCTGATTTTTTTATTGCCTAATACTAGACATATTTATAAGATTTGCTCAGAGCTATAAGTAGACTGTCCATCAATTCAGAGAGGAATTCCTGGATGAGAATTAAAATTTAGAAAGGCATGTTAGCAATGTCTTCAGCTGGAATAGAAAAGTAATAGTATCAAGAAATTGATTGCTTAAAATGCATGTAGATATAAAGAAAGGAGAAATGGCTTAGACAGAAGAACACGAGATAGCATAAAAGCAACTAAGAAGCATATACTGTACATGTTATGACTTTTAATGAGGAATTCTTTTGCATTTTTTTTGTCTAGTACAAAAATCTGTGTAGTACAGAAAGAACACAATAGCAGTGATACCATTTTGTAGGATTTAATGGGGTTGATGCCCAGTCAAAAAAGTAGCTTTTACAAAAGTAGATCATGTCTTTTCTCTATTGCTTGCCATGTTAGAGCCATTTCATATTCAGCACTATAAATCTTAACCCTGATTGCTCTCAACATTAACATATTGTTTCTTGCAGTGAATTCTTTAGCCTACATATTTCAGAGTTACATTGGAATTCTCTAGATCTCCAGCTCTATTATATCTAAGTAAACAAGGATAGGTACCAGTAGAATCCTTTAAAACTGTTTTCTCTCTAGCTGTGTTCTATTAGTGCTTTTTTATATGCAAGTGCTGTTTGCATTTATTTTACAGAGAAATGAAATAACTAATAAACATAGTCTAAGCAAGATAATTCATTTTAATTTGGTTGTGAATTTTATTAAATTAAGTTTTGAAACCTTTTAGAATGATCCATCCAGATCCAGTAGTGAAATTAGTGAAATTTACAGCTTGTCCCTTAGAATGAACAATTAATAATAAAATGAAAAGAAAGATAACTTTTTAATTATTTTTAATTCTGCATATACAGCATTTTGAAGAGCTTCCACTGAGTCTATTTGTGTGATCCATTGTTCATTAGAGGATTTAAGTTAAATTAGTAGTCACAAATTGTTTGCAAAGAAAGAAAAATACATTTATGCAGGGAATAACGCAGCAGAATTACTAACAGAGTCATTTGGTATTTGGAGTATCAGGAAACACTTAGATAATCTGTGGGTGACTGAGTACAGTATGTCAGGTACATAGCCTTTGTGTGCTGCTTTTCAGTAGCAGAAAAGGTGAATCATCTCATCCTCCTACTTGAAAATGTAGGGACAATGATGAGAACAAGAGGGCACATTGCTGATATTTCTTTATTTCTTCATAATAAACTCTCAAAATAAGCATGTGTCCGATATCAGCCTGCCTATACTCTGTTTTTAACCTCTGTATTTATATAAGACTAGCTTTACTTAAATATTCTATGTAGGACAAAGAATTACTTGAAAAGCACTACAGATCAAAGTGGGAGTTTTTCCCAGTACACAGCCTTAAAGATGCATTTTGCTAAAAATTATCTTGTAGCAGAGAGTTTCCTACAGGAAACCCCTGCACTAATTTGCAAATGTTCACATTTATTATGCCCGGGGTGGGTATGCGAGGTTTGACGGGGCCAGCCCCCTTTTCCCGCTGCCCTGAGCTTCTTTACTCCTCTAGCTGAGAGGTGCCATCGGCGACATTGATTGAGAAAAGGGAGGGAGAGAGAGATAAAGAAGAGGAGAAAAAGAGAAATAAGAAAATGATGGAGGGAGAGAATGAGAGAGAAACAAATGAGAGAAAGAAGGGGGAGAGAAAGAAAGAAAGAGAGGGAGAGGAAAAAGAAAAGCAAATGAGAAGGAGAAAAAGAGAGAAATGAGAAAATGATGGAGGAGAGAATGAGAGGGAAACAAATGAGAGAGAAGGGAAGAGAAAAGGGAGAGGAAAAAGAGAGAAAAACAAATGAGAGGGGGGGTACGAGAGAAATGAGAAAATGATGGAGTGTTGTGGCCCACCAGTGGCCTGCGCGGATTGTGGCTGATCCTGACGACGAGCTGGCTGGTATGGTGTCGCGCCAGCAGCCTGTGCAGCCGGTGCTCGAGTCGGACAGCAAGGAGGCTGAAGAAGATGTAGTGCCAGAGGCAGAGATTCAGCCTGGGCCTTCAGATCCTCCAGAGGCTCCTTCAAGTGAAGAGAGTGAAGTGGAGGAGCCTCTTCTCAATGCACGAGCACGCAGAGCTGCCAAAAGGCAGGAGTGGTTACTCAGGAGGAGGGCTCCTCGAGAGTAAGGCTTGGGGCTAATTGGCAACTCCCTTAGCCTATTTAAGTTTGCACACAGCTAGCAAACGTTGCAGGAAACAACGTGTGTTCGTCCGGTCATTTGTTGAGCATTTGAGAGTGAATTTTCCTTGCAAACCTGGTTTCTGGGCTAACTGCCAACTCTTGTAAGCCTTTATCTAATCTTTGGAATTTCTGGCAGGCTGTTAAGGACGCCTGCATTTGAAAAAGACTGTGTTTGTAGTAAACGGAGTTGTTTGGAGTTTTGTGTGTGCTACATTTCTTGGGTTCCGTAGCTGGGGCAGAACATGGAGGGAGAGAAAGAGGAAAAAGAAACAAATGAGAGAGGGAGAGAAATGAGAGAGAGGAAAAAGAGAGAAAAACAGAAATGAAAGGGGGGGAGGGGAGGGGGGGAGAAAGAGAGACCCATTTCCCACAATAAACACCGGGAGCCACAAAACCTAAATAGGCATGGCTTTGGGGTCATGTGACTGGGTGAGAGTGACGTTGAGCCACGCCCATCCAGGTTTTGTGGCTCCTGGTGTTTTCTGAGGAAAACGGGTCCAAATGACTCTGAGTGTTTAAGGTTGCAGACCTCTATAATAGACATACCATGAAAGAAAAGGAGATTAAGCGAACAGTGAACAGGGTCATTCAATACTGTAATATTTGGTTACAAGTACCACTTATTCCTTTTATATTAGGAATTTTATCTTTTTCCATTCAATTTTTTGTTCCCACTGAATGCATCACAATGGCCCTACAGTAATAGTACTCCTATCACAGCTTATTGTTGTATCATTAAGATAAGGTGACCAGATTTTAACATTGGTAAAGAGGGACATTGTGGGCGTGGCTTATTTTGTGGGCGTGGCTAGCTGGTCATGTGACTGGGTGGGCGTGGCTAGCTGGTCATGTGACCGGGTGGCCATGGCTATGTCTATAGGGTAAGGTGAACAGATTTTAACATTGGTAAGAAGGACACCATTGTGGGCGTGGCTTATTGTGTGGGCGTGGCTTGGAGGCCATGTGACTGGGTGGGCGTGGCTACCTGGTCATGTGACCGGGTGGCCATGGCTATGTGTATAGGGACTACTCAGAGGGCTGAAAAGTCATTTCTGACAGGTCCTCACACTTTTGACTGGTCCTCACACTTATGACCATCCTCACATTTATGCCCGTGCAGCATTCTTAACAACCATGTCACTCATTTCACAACTGCTTCTCTTCAACAAGGTGACAAGATAGGGCAAAAATGTAAAATGTGAGGACAGTCGTAAGTTTGAGGACTGGTCAAAAGTGTGAGGACCAGTCAAAAATAACTTTTTCAGCCCTCTGAGTAGTCCATATGCACAAAAGGACTAACCAGAGGGCTGAAAAAAGTCATTTCTGACAGGTCCTCGCACTTTTGACTGGTCCTCACACTTATGACCATCCTCACATTTATGCCCGTGCAGCATTCTTAACAACCATGTCACTCATTTCACAACTGCTTCTCTTCAACAAGGTGACAAGATAGGGCAAAAATGTAAAATGTGAGGACAGTCGTAAGTTCGAGGACTGGTCAAAAGTGTGAGGACCAGTCAAAAATAACTTTTTCAGCCCTCTGAGTAGTCCATATGCACAAAAGGACTAACCAGAGGGCTGAAAAAAGTCATTTCTGACAGGTCCTCGCACTTTTGACTGGTCCTCACACTTATGACCATCCTCACATTTATGCCCATGCAGCATTCTTAACAACCATGTCACTCATTTCACAACTGCTTCTCTTCAACATGGTGACAAGATAGGGCAAAAATGTAAAATGTGAGGACAGTCGTAAGTTCGAGGACTGGTCAAAAGTGTGAGGACCAGTCAAAAATAACTTTTTCAGCCCTCTGAGTAGTCCATATGCACAAAAGGACTAACCAGAGAGCTGAAAAAAGTCATTTCTGACAGGTCCTCGCACTTTTGACTGGTCCTCACACTTATGACCATCCTCACATTTATGCCCATGCAGCATTCTTAACAACCATGTCACTCATTTCACAACTGCTTCTCTTCACCATGATGACAAGATAGGGCAAAAATGTAAAATGTGAGGACAGTCATAAGTTCGAGGACTGGTCAAAAGTGTGAGGACCAGTCAAAAATAACTTTTTCAGCCCTCTGAGTAGTCCATATGCATTAAAGGATTACAGCAATAGAGAGGGATGAAGGAATGGAAATTAGAGTAGGAGTGAGGGTAAGAGAGGGAGGAAGAGAGGAGGAGAAGGAGAAAGAAAGAGGAAGTAGGGAGGAGAAAAAGAGGGTGGGGGGAAGAGAAAGTAAGAAGGAAAGAAAAGAGAGAGGTGGTAGGTTTGAGGAGAAAGATTGCTGTACAATAAAAAAGATGAAAGGGAAGAAAGCCAACCCCAAGCAAATATAAAGATATTAAGATAAAGAATGAATTGTTAAACTTTAAAGAATAAAAGAGAACAAATATAAATAAATAGCAATAATTAGAAACACACATACAAACATACAATGTATTTTCTTTGAACAGAATATTTGGCTGGTTCACAAATTTAAACAGCATTTAGTCATTTCAATTAAATTTACAATTTCTATATTTCCTTTTTGCCATATTTATTCCTCATCTATTTTTTAAAAAAACCAATATTACCCTTCATCCTCATCTCTAATCTTAATCAAATTCAATTTTTCCCTTCTATTCTATATTATACCCCTTCCCATTGTCATCTATTTTTATATCCATCCTCACATTGTTTAATTATGTAATTATGTAATACAGTTGTTTAATACAAATTCAACATTTTAATATAAATCAATTAGTTATAAAACTATCTTTTTTGTATATTAATCAATATGAACATGAATATTCCAATTATTTCCATGCAATCCAATTTCTTACAAATCAATTAATTATAGTTACCAATAATAATAAACCAAATAATTTCCCCCATATATTCCTCCAAACCACAACTTAACCATTTCTGCTTTCAACACAGTATACAATTAATAATATCTCAATTATTACAATTCCCTAGTTAAAAAGAGCTTTTTTTTTCTTTTGTGTTTTAAAATCTTGAACTCTCCTCTTTTGCCCTAAATAATTTTCCATTGTTTGCAGTTTTTCACCTACCTTTTTTGGGAAGGAAAAATAAAAATAAAAATAAATCTCTCTCTGCCTCATTTTGTCACGCTGCACCAAAGACCCTGGTTTCGGTTTCGTTTCTGAAGCTTAGCTAGGGGAAAAAAAACTGCTTTACACTGATTGCCTGTAGGGCGGCCCTTTGAAGCCCCGGGCAAGAGTTTAAACAGTTTTTTTTTTCTTCTAGCCATCAGCTGGGGCTCAAGAAAAATCGGGACTTTTTTGAAACGCCGCGGGACGCGGGACAAATTGCTCAAAAACGGGACTGTCCCGCCAAAAGCGGGACGTCTGGTCACCTTACATTAAGAATGTGATGCTGTCAGGAATGTACATGAACAAAGTTCACTCTCTTCATAAACAGATAAGGCCCATGCTAAATTAAAAAGAAAAAAAAATCAAAACCACTGGATATAACATTTGTATCAAACTGAATTAAATCTACCCTTATTATAAAAAGCAAATTTGGAACATAAAACAATTAATCCCTACTAAATATACTCCTTTTAAATAGCAAATTAGATTGCAGTAGGATTTGGTCACAGTCCAAAGAGACTTCTATGCAGACTTGAGAGCCATTGGGATTTTTTCCCCCCTCTACCAAGCTTCCTTTATATATTGAAAAAGTTTTCAATAAATTCAACAAATTCTTCATTTTTTCATTGTGCATAATTCAGGCATAAAACCTCAAAATTCCTCACAGTGTTATCAGCCGAAATTTCTAGTTTGAGTCAGTGAGTAAAAACAATTCATTCTTGCATTTGTTTGTTTGTTTGTTTGTGTAAATTGTTTTAGCTATGACAGTGAAGGCAGATTGACCAATGTCACATTTCCAACTGGAGTGGTCACTAATCTACATGGAGAAATGGAAAGGGCTATTACTGTAGACATTGAATCATCTAGCAGAGAGGATGATGTCAGCATCACTTCAAATCTATCCTCAATTGATTCTTTCTATACAATGGTCCAAGGTACGTTAACAAATTAAATGAAGCAATAATCTTCAAGAGAAAAAAATGAATTAAAAGAAAAAACACTGTTATATTTATTACAAGTTGTGATGAGAACTAGCCTGAAAGGGAGGTTAGCTAGGGTTTTGTATAGGGTTAAAGCTTTAATCTTCTATAATACACATACTTATTTAGAAGAAAATTCAACTGAATAAAGTCATTAACTTTATGATTGTGTCTCTAATTTTTATGATTACACTTTCACTAGTTGTGGATGCAATTTGCAAGTAAAAGTTTTAAAAATATTTAGTTACATTGATTAAAACCTTTTATATACATTCTATTTCTAAAATTATTCTAAAAGGCATGTAGATGTAAAAATAATGCTTCTTATGGCATGTATTTGTTATACATTGAAATATGCACCAAGAAGTCAGATAATGCTGAAAGGTCATAATCAAAAAATTAAAATTAAAAGTTTAATGTTTAATGGTTTAAATGGTTTAAAATTAAAACGCTTGTATTTTTAATGCAACTGAATGTTGCATTAATATTGACTTGGTTTGTGTTATGAATAATTTTGTATGAAAAATCTTGGTTTAGAAATACATCTTTGCTGGGTTTCATTTCAGATCAATTAAGAAATAGCTACCAGATTGGATATGATGGGTCTCTCAGAATCATCTATGCCAGTGGCCTGGATACACACTACCAAACAGAACCACATGTTTTAGCAGGTACAGCCAATCCAACTGTAGCAAAAAGAAATATGACTCTTCCTGGAGAAAACGGACAGAATTTAGTGGAGTGGAGATTTCGAAAAGAACAAGCACAAGGCAAAGTGAATGTATTTGGCCGTAAGCTCAGAGTAAGTTACATCTCTAATGCATTTTTAGTTTAAGATGAATAGTATAGAAGACCTACTGACAGCTTTCACTGCTTCAAATGAACTTTTTTTTCTTTTAGCAAGTCTTCTAAGACCAATAAGATAAAAAGGAAAAGGAATAATCCTTGCTAATATAATTTCAAGTTAGCAATGCCTCAGAAAGGAATATCTTAATTCATATTGTTCTATGTATTTCCAGACTTACAACCCTCAGTTTTTACCATTAGCATCACACACTAAATATGAAATCCTTCCTATACAACCCTATATTTTCTGCAGATACATAGAATGTTCATTTTAGATGAGACCCATTAACAGTGTTTTAGGTTAATCTTACACATTAAGCTATAGTCATCAACTGTATAACTCCTTACTTTAAAAAAAAAGGAAGTTTATAACCCTAGGTGTGTTTCATTTCACTGAATGTATGAAATCTGGGATCTCCCTGTAGTATGTTGGTTTGTGAGTTAGTGTCCAGGTTAGAGATCCTAGCTTTCATACCAAAGGACTTCAAGCATGCTTGGGAAATAATTGGGCTTTATCTGTGTTTGTAGTGTACTATCTGAAATCTTCAGTACTCAAAAATTGACCTGTAGTGTCCCTAGTTTTAGCAGGAACTCTTACATATGGAAAGATGTTAGTAAGACTGGTAACCTAATCAGCCCTCTCTCAATCTCTTCTGAATATTCTATGGAAAAGCCTCAATTTACCAACACCATGATAGGCAACAGAGGTCAGTATCCATGAGTCCATCTAGTCATAGCCATGGCATGTGGAAGATTGCAAACCGGAACCTAAAAGCATAAATGGCAAAGGCATGAATTAACAAGAATGATGTTATATATGCCTGTGAAATTAAGAATGGAATGGTGTTGATAAGTACAAGTAGGGACGTTTTAATTAATAAAAAGGCTTAAATGAATACTAGAAAGTATGCATTTATGTCATGTTAGTTGTTGAGGTTGCTGAAAGTAAAATTCGTAGGTTGGTGATAATTACATATTATTTTCCAGCGAATGACAATAAGAGAGAAGGTTTGGAAAAATTGTGCAATATATTGAATGAATGCAATCCAGGGCGAAAATATTCTGTTAGATGATGATGACATGAATAGATGGTAAGAAAAAGGCAATAGAGCATAGAAAAAATGTTACTGCCATTTGGACATCAAAGAATGAAAGATTCTGGTCAACATACATTTACAAAAAGGTTGGTTTTCAACATGTCATTGAAGCAGAATGCACAGGGGAAGTAAATGATTCGAAAAACATAACTGATATAATTGTTTATTATTACAAACTGAGACATTAGCGAAGGATATAGGGGAGATAAGAAGTTATGAATGTGGGGCAAGCAATTATTTGAAAACATCAAAAGTGAATCAAGAAAAAAATATGCATGGAAGAAAGGAAGTAAATGTATGAGAGTAAGTATATGACTACAGGAACTAAATGTATGAGTTGTATCTGAATAGCTGGCAGAATATAAATTAATCTCTCAAAAGAATGAATGGAAGTGAAACATATGGAAAGAGGATTTGGAAGTTGCCCGGAATTAAGTGAGAATTACACTCACTGGGTGGAAGTGACAATAGTACCACAGAATGTGGGGGTTACTCTAATGAAGAGTATGCCAAGGGCTTTTAAGAGAAAGGTCTCTGCAAATAGTGCTGCTGAGAGAATGTTAATGTGTACATATAGCAAAAATAGTTGCAAATAGAATGTTGTCTTTATGTGGCATTGTGTGAGTAAGGGTAAAAGCATCATCTCTTCTACCTTTATAGTTTGAGCAAGGATTTGAATTACAGTAACATTGATTGGCTTGGACCTTGGTGAAAGTTTGCTAAAATGGGAAAGGAATAGTAACATTTTAAGTGATACAAGCGCTGATAGAAAGAAAAATAGATAGTATGTATTCTTTTGTATGTAATGAATGTGCATATAATATGAAATAAATTTAATTGTGTATAAGAACCGGCTTCTAGCTATTTTGATATGTAGAAACTGAAATTTGGATAGGTCAGGAACATAAAAATAAGTTGAATGCAGTAGGAATGGGGTATTCAAATAAATGTATGGTAAAACAAAAGGTGGTAGGGTAAAGAATTAATGATCTGTATTTTCCAGAAAAGCATGCATTTATACAATGCACATGTACTTTGAAAGCTTTCAAAAACATTTCTTATCAAAACAGGATGATGAAAAGAAATGTTGCAAACAATTCTTATTGACCCTCACTTTTGAATACTTCAATCAAATTATAGTTGCCTAGAGGATTATTGTAAAAGATTTTGAACAGCGGGATCCCAACATGGAATAGATTTTTCTGTCTGTATTCAGATAATTAAAGACTAGAAATTCACCGTCCTTGTTAAAATGCTTTCCTTTTAAAAACTTCTGGAATATGATCAGAAAACTTTGGACCTTTTGTTTCTATTGCCCAACAAAAATTCTTTGTATCTCTAGACTATCTAACAAAATAAATATTTTATTTTGTTTACAGATCTTACCATCTTTCTCCTGATAGGTTCCAGAACTAATGATATTTATTTATTTTATTTTAATTTAATTTAATTTGTATACCGCCCTTCTCCCAAAAGGGACTCAGAGCGGTGAACAGCCAAAATTAAAATACATACAATACAAAAGTTAAGATAATTAAAAGAGATTAAATCAATCGGCCTCCCAATTTAAGACCCCAAGTCTATAAAATTTAAAAATCCCATTAAAAACCATTTAGGCTAGGCCGGCTTGCTGGAATAAATAAGTCTTCAGGGCCTTACAGAAGGTACGGAGGTCCAGGATCAGTTGTATTCCAGGAGGTAACTCATTCCACAGGGCGGGTTCCCCCACAGAGAAAGCTCTCCCCCTGGGGGCCACCAGCCGACATTGCTTGACCGACGGCACCCTGAGGAGGCCTTCTCTGTGAGAGCATATTGGCCGGTGGGAGGTTATCAGTAGCAGCAGGCGGTCTCGTAAGTACCCTGGCCCTAAGCCATGGAGCGTTTTAAAGATGAGAACCAACACCTTAAAGCGCACCCAGAAGACCACCGGGAGCCAGTGCAGCTCACGCAGGAGAGGTGTTACATGGGAGTGCCACGTCACTCCCATAATCACCCGCGCGGCTGCATTCTGGACCAGTTGGAGCCTCCGGGTGCTCCTCAAGGGGAGCCCCATATTGAATCATTAATCAATTTTTCTTTTTTTTTTTTTTTATTGCAAAAGTTTTACAATTACATTTTCACCCCTTTTTTCACCCCCCCACCTCCCTCCCCAAACTTCCCATCCACCCTAACCCTCCCTAACCCTCCCCCCCCAGACTTCCCTATTACATACTCATAACTAATAACACTAATATATAAACCTGAACCCATCCCTCCCCCTATATAATTTTTCCTCTTTGTCTCTTTACATAAAAATATTTCTAATACATTATTTTCAAATAAAAGCTATTTGATACTTTCTGGTTTGGTATTTGTTCTGAACATATTCTATCCACCTTTTCCATTCCCATTCGTAAGTCTCTTGTGAACAATCTTTTAGATACGCTGAAATCTTCGCCATCTCTGCAAAGCTGGCCATCTTCAAAGTCCATTCCTCGATAGTAGGCAAAGCTTCATTCTTCCAATATTTACCTATCAACAATCTAGCTGCTGTTATCATATACAATATTAGTTTTATTTCACCCCGTGTAAAACCCTTAACTATACCCAATAAAAACAATTGTGGAGAAAATTGAATTTTTTTCTTCAAAACATTCTGCATGACCCACCAAATTTTTATCCAAAAAGCCTTAACTTTCCTACAGGTCCACCAAACATGATAATATGTAGCATCTACACAATCACATCTCCAACATTTTGGCTGAACATTAGGGTACATACATGACAACTTTTTAGGATCTAAATGCCATCTATAAAACATTTTATAAAAGTTTTCTCTCAGGTTTTGGGACTGTGTAAATTTAACATTCTGAACCCAAATTTTTTCCCAAGTTTCCAGCATCACTGGTTCTTCAAAATTCTGTGCCCACTTAATCATACAATCTTTAACTAATTCCGTTTCTGAATCTCTTTCTAACAAAACATTATACAGCCTTTTAATATGCATTGGACCTTTCTCTCTTATATGTCTAACCAATTCTTCCTCATGCAACATAATACCAGTTTTTTGGTCCTCTTTCCATCTCATTTGTAATTGATTATATTGTAACCAGGTTAAATTAATCCCTTCGTCCAACAGTGTCTGCAATGTCTTCAGCTGCCATCTGCCCGCATCTGTAAAAAGAACCTCTTTGTATAAAAACCCCCCGAGTGACATTATATTTGTATTCCACAAGGTATGACCAAGATCCAGCCATAGCGGTATTTTATAATCCCATTTGAGTCGGTGCTTCTTCCAAACTCTCATCGAAGAATCTCTGAGTATATGACTTTTAAATACTTTATCAACTTTATCATCATAAAATAAATAAGCATGCCATCCAAATTCAAGATCAAAACTTTCTGCATTCAATATTCCAGCCTTTTTATTTCCAAACCAGTCACTTGTTAAAGTTAAAGCTGCTGCATCATAATATAACTGTAGGTTTGGGAGTTTAAGGCCTCCTCTTTCTGGAACATCTTGCATAATTTTCAATTTCACTCTCGGCTTTTTCTCGTTCCAGACGAACTTATTCACACCAGACTGCCAGACTTTCAGTTGTTTATCACTTTTAAGCACCGGAATCATTTGAAACAAAAACAGAAATCTTGGCAAAATATTCATCTTAACTGCTGCTATTCTTCCAAGTAAAGACAGTTGCAGCTTTTTCCAGGTCTCCATGTCTTTCTGAACCTCTCGCCACAACACCTCGTAATTATTTTGAAACAATTTCATATTTGATTCTGCAACCTGAATTCCAAGATATTTTACCTTAGGTACAATTTCAAAACCTGCCCTCCTTTCAAGCTCATGTTTACGATCTTGTGTCATATTCTTAACTATCATTTTAGTCTTCTTTGAGTTCAGTTTAAAACCTGAAACTCTACCATAGTCTTGTATAATGTCGTTCATCAGGATTATTGATTCCATTGGTTGTGATAGGGTAACAACCAGATCATCTGCAAATGCCTTTATTCTATAATCCTCTTGCCTTATCACTATACCTTTCAAGATTTTTGAGTCCCGTATTGTATTTAGCAAGACTTCCAATGTTAATATAAATAAAAGTGGGGACAACGGACATCCCTGTCTTGTTCCTTTTTCAATTTTAAACTCTGTCGTCAAACTTCCATTAATAATAATCTGTGCTTTTTGCTCTTGATAAATTGCTGAAATCGCCTGTATAAATTGGTCCCCAAAGCCCATCTTTTTTAAAGTCTTTAGTAGAAAGTTCCAATCCACTCTATCAAAGGCTTTCTCCGCATCCAAAAAAACCAGCACTGCAGAAATCTGTTTATTCTTATCAAGATATTCCAATAAGTCTATTACTTGCCTTACATTATCCTTCATATATCTGCCCTCAATAAATCCCGCTTGGTCCTCATGAATCACTTTTTGAATTACTGGCATCAACCTGTTGGCTAATACCTTCGCATAAATTTTATAGTCTGTATTCAAAAGAGATATTGGTCTGTAGTTCTCTGGTTTTTTAGGACCAACTTGTTCCTTTGGTATCAAAGATATATAAGCAGTTGTCCAAGATGGGGGTATTTTACCCCCTTGTTGAATATTACAAAATAAATCTCTAAGTTGTTCCACCATTTCAGCTTGTAAAGTTTTGTAATACACTGCTGTCAAACCATCCGTGCCAGGCGCTTTAGCTGTTTTTAGCTGCTTAATTGCTGCTATTATCTCCTCCACTGTTATAGGGTAATTCATTCTTTCCTTTTGTTGATCAGTAATTTTTGTAATTCTCTTATCCTTTAAATATTTTTCTATAAGTCCATTCTGCACCTCTTCTTTGGCATATAATTTAGTATAATAATCCACAAAAGCTTCTTTAATTAATTTTTGTTGAGAAATTTCTTTCCCTCCAATATCAATACTATCAATAGTCCGTATACTTTGTTTTTTCCTCAGTGTGTAAGCCAACCATCTGCCCGGTTTATTAGCATTGCAAAATGTATTATGCTTTGCGTATTGTAAACTTGTTGCAACTTGTTCCGCCATAAGCATTTGAAATTGGTCTTTCAAAAGTTTTATAGCACTTCTTATTCTTTCATCTGTTGGGTTTTTAATAAGTAACTGTTCCTTATTCTTTATTTCCATTTCCAACTCAGATCTTTTCTTTTGTCGGAACAGTCTGTGTTTAGAATTCATGTAGATGAGTACCCCTCTCATATAAGCTTTACTAGCGTCCCAAACAATTTCAATTGGGGTACCTTTATTCAAATTTATTTCAAAAAATTCTTTCAAATGCTTTTTAAGTTCTATTGTATTTTTTTCATATCTAAACAAGTTCTCATTTAATCTCCAAGAACGTCTCTCAACCTTATCCATCTCAATTTCTATCCATACAGGGCTATGGTCAGTCAAAGTTCTTGGAAAAATCTTTGTTCTTTTTGTCTTAATAAGTAAATCATTTGACAACAGAATAAAATCAATCCTAGAAAAGGATCTATGTCTATCAGAAAAAAAAGTGTAATCCAATTCATTCGGATTATGTATTCTCCAAACATCTTTTAGTTCCATATCTTCTTTCATATCAAAAAAAGTCTGCGGTAGTCTAATTCTAGACTTTGCCAAGCTCTTTTTATCTAATTTAGAATCAATTACTCCATTCCAGTCTCCCATAAATAAAATAGATCTATAGTCCCATTGCAATATTTTAGTATGTAACATCTTGTAAAAACAATCCTGTTGTTGGTTAGGAGCATAAATTCCAATCAAAAGAATTTGACCATTTGCTGTAAGCAATTCAATTGCTACAAACCTACCATCTTGATCTACTTCTATAATTTTTGCTGTTAATTTTTTATTTACATAAATAACCACACCATTCTTTTTCTGCGAAGTTGAAGATATATAATGCACTCCTAATTTTGAATTTATCAAATATTTCTGATCTTGAGTTGTAATATGTGTTTCTTGTAAGCAAATTATATCATTATTAAATTGTTTCAAATATGTAAATATTTTCTTCCTTTTCTGTGCTGAATTCAACCCATTAACATTCCAAGATAGACACTTAAGGGTCATCGGCCTGTTTCTGGAGCGCAGAGCAAAATATTTGAAGTTCATCCAAAAGCTTCGATCTTGCTCTTCCCATAGCTCCACTCTCTTGTGGGGTACTCTTAGCTGCCATCTTGTCTTGTCTTTCCTGTTGTTGTTGTTGCTTTTGTTTAAGTAGCTTGGATTGAGCTCTAGTTATACGTTGATCTTTAACTTCAGTCAGCTGAATCAAATCCAAAATTGGAGAAGAATCCAGCAAGGGCTCACTCAGAAAACCTCCTTCTGCACCTTGCACATTTTCTAATTCTTGCTTGGGCTGTTCTTCCGACTGCCTCTCTTCACTCTCCTTAATCTCCAAAACTGTAGATGTACGTGGAGATGGTGTTCTTTCCTTAAGAATAGTACTATAAAAATGTTGTGCCTTCTCCACGGTATTCAATCGATATCCTTCTCCCTTATATCTAAAAATTATCCCAGCTGGTGCATCCCACCGGAAGGGTATCTGTAAGTCTTTCAGTTCCTTAACAAGAAAACCAAACTCTTTTCTAGCTTTCAGCATTTTAGGAGGTAATTCTTTAAAAATTACAAGTCGTGAGCCCCCCACTTCTACAGAGGTGTGAAAAGATTTTTGGAGGATTTCATTTCTAATTTCTCTCTCAGTAAAGTATATGACCACATCTCTAGGCAATTGTCTTTGTCTGGCCACCCAAGAGTTGACTCTGTAAATTTTATCTATTTTGTGAAATACCAAATCAGGGTTAACTTGTAAGATCTTAGCCAGGGCTTCAGAGCAGACTTGTCTCAAATCCTGTCTCTCCTCCTCTCGAATTCCCCGAAGCCGTATGGCAAATTCCATCGCCCGAAATTGTATCATGACAATCTCATCTTCAATTCTCTGCATTTTATTATCAGCTTCTTCAATTTTATAGTCATTATCTTTCATCCTAACATTAACTTCTAATTTGAGTTCTTCAACTTTAAAATCAACTTTCCCAATAAAATTTGCCAGGCCAGACGCCACTTCTGATATTTTTTTGGTCACCATATTTTGATTCTGCTTCACCATATCTTTAACTTCATTAATTTCCTGCAAAAATTCCTCATGTGATTTTTGAAGTTTATGATCTATTTCCTGTTGAGATTCTTGAAATTTTTCATCCAAAGTTTTAGCAATAAAGTCTTTTAAATCTCCCACATCAATTTCTTTTTTCTGAGTTTGTAGTTGTTGAGCAGGGGGAAGTTGCGTTTGATGTTTGTGTGTGGGGGATCCCCCCCCTGATGCCTTCCCTTCCTGCTTCTTTGAAGCCATTGTGCCACGTAGGCTAATTTTTCTAGAGAGGGAAGTTCTTTTTCCTTTCCCTCTTCCACAAAAGCTTCTAAAAAGTCCCCCAAATTTAGTCAGGTAAAGCAAAGTCAAATTTTAGCAAAAAGAAATGTTTTCCTTTAGGTAAGACAACTTTGTAGCAACTTTTCAACTTTGTAGCAAAGCAGAGAGGCTTCACAAATTCACTTTCACTAGCTCGTTAACTCAAGCGCTGGACGCCATATTTTTTCCAAATCACTTTCACTCGCTCACTTTCTCTTGATTTAAAAAGTCAATAAAACACTAATACTTGCAATTTTCAGGTTTCTGGATTCAAGTTGGTATTTCCGCTATTTGTTAGAATTAGTTCCTCTCACTTTAAGAGTTTGCTGCTGTCGGCTTGTTCTGCTGAAAGCAGAATCGTCCCACGCCGCCCGGAGTCTCCGCAGGTTGGAAGGGAGCCGCTCCTGTTTTCACCCCCAGAAACAAATCCCTGGGGGGGTTACAGGGGCTCAACCTGTGCCCTGCTGTCTCTGCTCCTGCAATCTTCAAGATTTCGGAGTTTTCGAGCCGCTCCTCGTTCGCGGGGCGGCTCTACAGGCGGCGGGGCTGGCGGTCTTAGAAAATCACCGCCGTCGCCGAAGCTCGCAAACCGGAAGTCGATTAATTAATTAATTAATCAATTTTTCAATAGAATTCTGTTTTCTAAATACAGCGGATATAGGATTTTGACATAGTAAAACCTGACACTAAAATGAAAAATAGAACTACAAACTTAAAACAGACAGTAAAATTATGAAAAGAATGGAATATAACAGAATTGAAATTAAAATGCAACTCATCATTGTTCTATCTATATATTTTTTGTACAACTGAAAAGCATTACTTTTCATTGCTCCTTGTTTCAGTGGATTGCAGACATTATTCAACTTCCTGGTCCTAATGATATTTATTTGTAAATGTCTTCTGCTGTAGAATTTATCAATATTTAATAAGGGAGGGTTTTTTTTTAAAAAATGTAGCATTTGGCTAGATAATTCTACAGTCCTTGGCTATTAGGTCAAAATATCAAAATTCGTTTTTATTTATGAAAGTCAGAATAATGTATTATTTGTTTTAAGAATATTACTTTTCTCAAAGTTTAAATATTTTTTCTGGCTTCAAACAATGTAGCTCAGATGATCCATTAGTCAGAGAAATTCTTTCTGAAAATTCTTCATATTATATTATATGTATAATATAATATGTCAACATTCCATAAAACCCCCAACTCCCAGTAAAGATGCGGAAGCAGGCATTTTCCAAAGTTCCTTATAATATACCTTATAAAATTAGAAAGTAACGAACATTCAAATTTTCTTGCCTATAAAATAAGCTAATTTTATTATTGTGAACGACCTGCCAGTGTCTATTTTTGATGATCTATTTGAAAAGCAGTTCTTATATTTCACCAACATATTTGCTGGCCTTTTATTTTTATTTTTCATTATTATAGTGATAATTCTGCTATATCTTCATAATTTCCTCTGTAAATCTTGTTAAGTATTATAAAAGTTCTCAATGTATATATTGTTGAATTATATTAACATTTAACTAAATTCTATCAGCATTAATTGAAAACATTTTGAATAAAATGTCAGTGCATCTTTATTTAATGAAACCTTTTAAAATGGCAACCTAATCCCTGGCTATTATACTAAGAAGCTGCTAAATTAGTTTACTGACAAAGAAAATCAATCATTGTAAATGATCTTTAAACAATGGTATTCAAACAGTGGCTGATTCTATAAAGAAATAATAAGCAGCTCAATGCCCCTCCCCCCACATTATTTATTTTGTTGTCTTGTTTGTTTCATAAAAGGTTAATGGTAGGAACCTCCTTTCAGTTGACTTTGATCGGACTTCAAAGACAGAGAAGATTTATGATGATCACCGTAAATTTCTACTGAGAATCGCCTATGATACTTCAGGACATCCAACTCTCTGGTTCCCAAGCAGCAAGCTTATGGCTGTCAATGTTACCTATTCATCTACAGGTCAAATTGGTAGCATCCAACGAGGCACCACTAGTGAAAAAGTCGATTATGATGGACAGGGAAGGATTGTATCTAGAGTATTTGCTGATGGTAAAACATGGAGTTACACATATCTTGAAAAGGTACTCAACTATTAGATGGAATGTTGGTTTGCAGTTCTATTAAACAATCATTTCTGCATAAAACGTTAAAAATGATTGCTGCATGATATTTGCAGTTTTAGACAGAGAAGGGATATCCGTGTGTGTGTGCACGCACTTTCCTCCAAGCTCTTGCAGTAACACGTATGATTTTTATAGTTCATTCCCCTGCAAAGTCATTACTCAGCTGAACATTACTGTTCAACCGAGTAATGAACAGTAAATATTGATCCTACTCATCCAGTAAACTTTCTAACTTTGTGGTCATTTGAACCCTGATCTCTTCAATCCTAGCCCACATCTTCACTGTTGCACTGTGTTTAAGGAAAATCCATCCTAGAAAACTGATTGAGATATACAGTATGTAAGATAAATTTGATTTCCTGGAATTTACTAGCTTGTTGCCTGTGGATACAATTTCATGGAATTTATTTATGTCATTGAAATCATGGGGAATGATTATACATTTCTAGGATTTCAATGAGATTGAAGCACATTTAGGTGGCAAGCAGAGTCAATTTATTTGGAGATACTCTTTATAAGCAGTCATGTTAACCTAACACTTTTCTAAATGATTGTTTATTTAATATTATATTTTTTTCAAATGAAGTTACCCTTAAGAATGTCTGTTAACACAAATAAAAACAGCTGTAGCTTTTCCAGGCTAAATCTGAATCTAAAAACATTTTCCAAACTTTTTTTTTATTTTGTACCAAGAAAGAACAGTATCAAGTCAAACTTATGAAAGAGTTCTAAACTGCAGCATAAATGTAATGATTTAAACAATGATTTTTCTTTGTGTATATGTGCTTCTCTCTTTGTCTCTTATACATACATATACATATACACAAACACTAATGTGTTTTCCTCACATTTGTCCAGCAAAGTCCAAAATGAAATATGGTATTAAACCAGTGCTGCATACCAATAGCATAGCAATACTGAACAAAGCATAAGAAGTCTTTTATCATTATTTAATTTGATGTCCTTTAGTGGGACAGAGCAGAATTTGCCTTAGGTGGAAACAGCTACCGACAGTGACAGATGCTGAGAGTTTTATACATCTTCATGTGAGTAATATAAAATAACAGTGGTAGTGATGTGTAATGCCAAAGCTTTACAAAAGGAATCATTTGGTGACTAATTAACTCTGCAAAATTTGATGTAAATAACAAGCCAATTGCTTCACCCATCTGACAAATAGATATAAAAGAGGAGGTTCAGGGATCTTCAGGCTAGTAAAATTCTCAGTAAATTATCTCTAATTACAGGAGTAAAATTGTCTCCTCCATATGTTGTTCCCTTCTTGAGTTGCTGGCTTAAGACAGCCTCACTTTTGTTGGTATTAAACATGACTTATCCCAGTCCATTGACAATCTGCTGTTTGGCACTGAGTACTTGATAAAAGGATGACTCAGTCACAACAAGAACACATTAGGAATCTGGAGTGACTCATTATAGATCCTCTTACAATTAAGTATCCAAATGAATTAGGCAATTACCAATATGTAAGGTCAAGAATTACTCAATTTGAATAATGATGATTTAGTAAAAAAAAAAAAAAAAACAGTGTTGCTAGTCTATCAATAGTTTTGGCACTTGATTAAACTCTGTTTTCTTTTTCAGTCAATGGTTCTCTTACTGCATAGCCAACGGCAGTATATCTTTGAATATGACTTACTGGATCGGCTTTCTGCAATAACCATGCCCAGTGTAGCTCGCCATACTATGCAGACTATCCGTTCTATTGGCTACTATCGGAACATCTATAATCCTCCAGAAAGCAATGCCTCTGTCATCATGGACTACAATGAAGAAGGACAGTTGTTACAAACTGCTTTCTTGGGCACAAGCCGGAGAGTCTTGTTCAAATATCGAAGGCAGACCAGGCTTTCTGAAATTCTATATGATAGCACAAGAGTGAGTTTTACTTATGATGAGACAGCAGGAGTTCTGAAAACAGTAAACCTCCAGAGTGATGGCTTTATTTGCACCATTAGATACAGGCAAATTGGTCCATTGATTGACAGGCAGATTTTCCGCTTTAGTGAAGATGGAATGGTAAATGCCCGATTTGACTACAGCTATGACAATAGCTTCAGAGTGACTAGCATGCAAGGTGTTATCAATGAAACTCCATTGCCTATTGATCTCTACCAGTTTGATGACATATCTGGAAAAGTTGAGCAGTTTGGAAAATTTGGGGTTATTTATTATGATATTAATCAGATAATTTCAACAGCTGTAATGACTTACACAAAACACTTTGATGCTCATGGTCGCATAAAGGAAATTCAGTACGAAATATTCCGTTCACTTATGTACTGGATTACAATTCAGTATGACAACATGGGCCGAGTAACTAAAAGAGAAATTAAAATAGGCCCATTTGCTAACACTACCAAGTATGGTTATGAATATGATGTTGATGGCCAGCTACAGACAGTTTACCTTAATGAGAAAATAATGTGGCGCTACAACTACGATTTGAATGGCAATCTCCACTTGTTGAATCCAAGTAATAGTGCTCGATTGACACCACTGCGATATGATCTAAGGGACAGAATCACTCGACTTGGTGATGTTCAATACCGGTTAGATGAAGATGGATTCCTGCGACAGAGGGGCACTGAGATATTTGAATACAGTTCAAAGGGCCTCCTTACCAGAGTTTATAGCAAAGGCAGTGGATGGACAGTGATATATCGTTACGATGGACTTGGAAGACGTGTTTCCAGTAAAACCAGCCTGGGACAGCATCTTCAATTTTTTTATGCAGATCTCACATATCCAACAAGAATAACTCATGTGTATAATCACTCAAGCTCTGAAATCACCTCTCTCTATTATGACTTGCAAGGACATTTATTTGCCATGGAGATTAGCAGTGGAGATGAGTTTTACATCGCCTCAGACAACACTGGAACCCCGCTGGCTGTTTTCAGTAGTAATGGTCTAATGCTGAAGCAGATTCAATATACTGCCTATGGCGAAATCTATTTTGATTCTAACCTTGATTTCCAGTTGGTGATAGGATTCCATGGAGGTCTTTATGACCCACTAACCAAACTAATTCATTTTGGTCAAAGAGATTATGACATACTGGCAGGCCGTTGGACTACACCTGATATTGAAATTTGGAAAAAAATAGGGAAAGATCCAGCTCCTTTTAACCTGTACATGTTTAGAAATAACAATCCAGCCAGCCGAATACATGATGTGAAAGATTATATCACAGGTAAATATTTACATTTAATAAAGTACAATTTTCTATTGTTTTTATTAAATTACATTACACATGTATATCACCTTGGAATTATAGCATCTGATATATAAAAGTATAGGAATATACCTTGTTAAGGTAAAAATGTATATGCATTCTACCTTGCTTCATATAAATGAGAAGTATACATAGTTGGGTAAAATAAGTATATCATTTTTCTTAATTAGATCTATCTGAGATCTTGTGTCTATAGAAAGTAGTCAGGATGGTGTCTTTTTTTCCCAGCCAATGATAGATTTAGTGACTTAATAGACAATAAGACTTATCAAAAAATCCTCATAATAGGCCTTGTTCCCTGTCTCTATAGAATATTTTATCTCTTAGAGGATTCAAAAGAAAATGGGGTTTTGATCTTTCCATTTGACTGAATGGTTACTATGGCAACAGTTTATAAGTCTGCAAATTTATTGTATATTATGAGTGCTATTTTGCCAGATGGCCAATATATCTAGGAAACATACTAGGATTTTTTGCTTGCATGGTAACACCTTAGATCTTTAAAGGGAAAGTTTTCCGAGCAGTCATGTGTCAGTGGGAAAAATAATGTGCAAAACATTCCTTCTTGCTATTTATGGTTGTAGGTTTATCTGTAGTTTAAATAGTAATGCTTTTTGATTTACGTAGCTCTGCTATGTTTTCAAGTACTTCATAGAAAGGCCTTAAACTAAGAAATCTGGTATTTTAATGTTTAAGCATTTTTGTATCCAAAAACTTAATTCACAATATACTTTTGTTGATAAATATATATATTTGGACACCATTGTAGTCTTTTGTAATTTATTTTCTTTCAAAGAAATGGATACAAGTTCATTGTAAATCACTTGAAATATTAATGCCAGCTGCTCTCAGTATCTAAGAACTATGCTTCCCTTTTTCACAATGAATTATTTGCATAATTTATTTACCTAATTATAATGCACTTATATGATCCTACCATGTACTAGAGAGAATCATGTTATCTGTACATTCCTGCTTAATATATCTACATTGCAGTAACATTAGGGATAAGTCTCAGTTGCACTGTGGAATTACATAATTGGAACATAAGACCAAATATATTCCAAATTAGGATCTTTAAGATCTTATTAATTCACTAAAGAGGCTTTTTTTCTAAAAGATGTCCAAATATATATATATATATATATTTTTGCAATAGTCGTGATCATATATTCATAGCAGTATTCTTCCTCTACTGTTTCTTCTGTTCCTCGCAGTCTTGCAATAGTTGAATTATGGGATGTGAGGATCTAGTGCTTTCCCTATGTTTATTAAGTAGATAACTTTATCTGCATAAAGAAATTATGTGGATCACAAGGAATCGTCTATAATAGATCATAGATTATTGCTTCAGATTATTCTGGATTGTATAAATAGTGCATTTAAAAACTAGCTTCACTGCGTTCCTTTCCCTGGGTCATTGGTTGTATATAAATGAGGACAACTTTTAAACAAATAAACTACAGCCCTGCCATGGATTTTCTCTTCCAATTATATTTTAAAGCACAGAGCATTATCCAGCTCACCAACATTCATTCAAATGATGCTGTGCTAAATTCAGGCACATATTGAGGGACACGTGACGTTTTTCTAACTTACTTTATAATTGCTTTCTAGATGTTAACAGCTGGCTGGTGACATTTGGTTTTCATCTACACAATGCGATCCCAGGTTTCCCTGTGCCTAAATTTGATTTAACTGAACCCTCCTATGAACTTGTGAAGAGCCAGCAATGGGATGATGTACCGGTAAGAAAAAAAATAAGGAACATTAAACTGCAACAAAATATAATAAAAGATTCTATTAGAGTATTGAAAAATCCTCAGAGGCATACATTGAA
The DNA here is from genome assembly GCF_029215685.1 of Pituophis catenifer annectens. Taxonomy (NCBI): domain Eukaryota; kingdom Metazoa; phylum Chordata; class Lepidosauria; order Squamata; family Colubridae; genus Pituophis; species Pituophis catenifer. The sequence continues at coordinate 38,068,379 of NW_027256888.1, forward strand.
TATTTAAAAATTAAAACATTGTAGAGATGTTTCTTGATACACTTTTGTCCCAAACTATATAACAGATGTTAATTCTTTAGGGAATTTTTTTTCCAATAACTAAAGACTAGGCTTATATTTTAACATTTCCTAAACTGAAGTGAGAGGGAGGAAATGATTAATCAATAAATAATAGTATTTTAAAATCCTTTTTTTTTCCTTCAAATTATAATATTCCCAGTGGATGCTATAGAGATTGGATTGATAGCAGCATCCTGCCTCCAGGCTAAAAGTGAACAATGTAATAAAAAATAGAATGTGAAAGAAACAGAATAACAGGTGATATAAATTATGCATATTGTACAGCAGTACAATTTTACTTGTCTTTAATATTAACTGTGTTTTATATGTGAAGATAAAATATTGAATATAAAATCACCCCAGGTAAAATGTATTACATTATATGGAGTCCAAACTCAAACTCCTTGTTTTAAAAAATATATTGCCAAACAGAAGTATAAAACTAAATCATTTACAAAAATCTATGAAATGCAAAATAGAAAGTTCATATGTACCATTTAAGAAAAATAGCAATTATAAATTTTATTCAGAAATCAAAAATCCATTTACCCTCAAATTCTCAGTACCAGCACTAAATGACAAACATTAAATAGCTGTTAACCTTTCAGGTGTATTCCGAAGGATCTCTGTGACTTTCCAGGCTATTAAAATAGTCAAAATAATTTCATGTTATATAAATCCAGAAACATTGTGTTGATGCTTTTACAGAAGAAATCTTAGTCCTATCATTATAAAAATACGTATAATTTCTTTTCTCTGCATACAAAAACTAACATAAGTGATATGAAGGATTCACCCAGGGTCTTTTCCCAAAATGGATATTAAACCTTGGGATAAGATATCTGGTGCAATTGCTGCTGTCAATATTTATTTAATACATTTGAAGTTCTAATGTAAAAGTGTAGAGAAAACTGCAACTTGCTCCTATTATTTTTCTTACTCATAGCTCATTTCTTAATTTTGCAAGTTCTCTCAGATCTTATTCAAGATCAAATATAGGCAAAATGTGACAATGAGATCATTGAGGCCTTTTATTGATGGGGCCACGCCCCTCAGTGATCCAAGATGACTGTTTCCCTGTTGAAGAATGTAAAGGGACACAGTGCACAGTGTCGAGAGAATGAATGTTATTAACATAACAGTAAAAAGGAGAGATTAGGAAGGAATAAGTAGAAAATGAAGTCATAAAAGAGGATGCTAGAAAGGAAATAGAGAAGAAACTCACGTAGTATGTATCTGGATGCATCTTTAAAACCTCTGAAAGTCCACCAGCACTGAATGAAACTTTGGTAGCTTAAGTCCTCATAACAATTTAAAATTGAATTTCTATTGTGACGTGAATATCCAAAAACAAACCTTTTGTCCTAATGGTATATCTGAACCCTTACTGCTAAATCAAAAGCAAGGCAAAAGTTGTGAAATTAAAGATGTAGAACTTTTAAGCCAGTGGAGAAACTTATTTTACAGATCTAGCAGTTGAAAATGCAATGTATTACTGTGAGATAGATTAGGTAAAGAGAAGTAGTGGTCCAAAGCTACTACCACATCACATTGCACCCCAAGGGTATAGAAACTGCTCTCCTGTAGCGAAGTTGATCACAAGTTCCTGCATCTGGTACCTTTTATGTGTGAAGATACAAAATTCAGAGATTTCAGGGAGGAACTTACATTCCCTTTCTGGATGAAGTTATAGCACCGTGATGGTGAACCTATGGCACACATGTCAGAGGTGGCACACAGAGCCCTCTCTGTGGACACTCGCGCCGTCGCCAGCTGCTCTTCTGGTTTCTGGAGCGCACATGCATGCCGGCCAACTGATCTTCGTGTGTACCGGAAACCCGAAGACCAGCTGGCCAGAGCCCCAGAAACCCGAAGACCAACTGGTTTTCGGGTTTTTGGTGCTCCAGCACACATGAAGGCCAGCTGACACACCAGAAACCTGAAGACCAGCTTGCTGGCGGGCACATGCGCACTGGCTAGCTGATCTTCGAGATTCCAGGGCCTTTGGCATGTGTGAAGACCAGATGACCAGTGCGTATGCATGCGCCAGAAACCAGAAGACCAGGTGGCTGGCGCACTGGCCAGCTGGTCTTCTGGTTTCTAGGGTGCCGGGGCATATTCCAGTTTGGGCACTCAGTGCTGAAAAGGTTCGCCATCACTGTTAAAGCATATAAAATATGCCTGATAATAAATAGATTGTACCAAATATAATTGAACCAAATATATAAGCAAGCATAAAACTCTCATGGTAGACCTTCTTTCATTTTTGCAATGAAGAAATCACTAAAGGAAAGCGCTAGAAAATTACTTATAGGAATATAGGTAATAATTATTTTGGTAATTATTTACATAAGTATGCATCAAAGATGTCTTTGCTTTTAATTCTTTAGCAAATCAATTTATTATATGAATCTTCCTATCTGAACAATATTTTATCTTTCTACCATTTCATGGTGTATAAATTAACGTAATAAAGACTGATGTAAAAAACTAGTGAAACATAGCAAATCTCTTCAGTCAATGTTTCTAATTTTATTTTGATTGGTTAATGATCACAATAAGGAATAGTTTGAATAACTGAATTTTTCTTTGGAGTGATTCAGTGCTACTTTTTAAACTTCTTAATCAAAAATGGTAATAAATGTTGAAATATATCAAGCAACGTAGAACTTATAAAAGTGGAATCCAGTCTGTGAATTCAATTAGCTGCAGCAGTGTCATTGTGGCATATCATGTTGTCAGCTGCAGGCATCATGCCAATAAATGCTTGACTGTTGGAATTTATAGGCTTGTAAAAAAAAAAAATCTGTCTCTTCTTGTTTTCAGCCAATTTCTGGAGTGCAACAAGAAGTGGCAAGGGAAGCAAAGGCTTTCCTATCCCTAGGAAAGATGGCAGAAGTCCAGATCAGCAAACGCAGACCTGGTAGTGAGAAATCCTGGTTGTGGTTTGCAACTGTGAAATCTTTGATTGGAAAAGGAGTAATGCTTGCTGTCAATCAAGGCAAAGTACAGACCAATGTGCTTAACATTGCAAATGAGGATTGTATCAAAGTGGCAGCTGTTCTGAATAGTGCATACTACTTGGAAAACCTGCATTTCACTGTTGAGGGAAAGGACACGCATTATTTCATTAAAACCACTTCACCTGAGAGTGACCTGGGCACGTTGAGATTGACGAGTGGCCGGAAAGCACTGGAGAATGGCATCAATGTCACAGTTTCCCAGTCCACCACGGTAGTGAATGGCAGGACTCGTAGGTTTGCTGATGTTGAAATGCAGTACGGTGCACTGGCTCTTCATGTCCGCTATGGCATGACCCTTGATGAGGAGAAGGCACGGATATTAGAACAGGCTAGGCAAAGGGCTCTCTCCAATGCCTGGGCCAGAGAACAGCAACGAGTGAGAGATGGAGAAGAAGGGGCCAGGCTATGGACAGAAGGGGAAAAGAGGCAACTTTTGAGTGCTGGAAAAGTTCAAGGATATGATGGGTACTATGTACTCTCTGTTGAGCAATACCCCGAATTAGCTGACAGTGCTAACAATATACAGTTTCTTAGGCAAAGTGAGATTGGAAAGAGGTAACACATTGGTTGAGCTTGGCCTGCCAAAGAGACGGACCCTGTGCCAGTGTCTTCTAAGAAGGGAGACCAAATAGTTTGCTGCATTATTACTTGAGCCTAAATATACATCTTTGCTCAGATTTTTCTGTAGCACAATCTGAATGGACTCTACAACAAAGAGAGAGCCTTCCAGAAGAATGATAATATTAAAAAGAAAAACTGGAGTTGTGTTTTTTTCTGAATGACCTTAAAGGTGATCTGCTTTAAAGAATATGTTTACATATGCATATCGCTGCACTCAAGTTGGACTGAAAGTACTAAAAAAGAAAGATCTAAAGAGTTTCCAACTGGCTGAGTATTACAGTAACTAAGAAAGAAAGCGATAACAGTGTTTCCAAATATTACTAAATTGTTGACTTTTACTTACAAGAATTAGTCTTTTTTCCTCCTCCTCCTCCTCTTCCTTCTCACCCTTCCTCCTCCTCCTCTTCTCTCCTGCTCACTCCCTTTCTCTGCCTAGGATGTGGTATATAATCTCTGTTCACGTTAAGCGGAGGACAAGACTCTTTGTGTATGGACACCCCAATGGCTTTAACAGTGCTGCTTTTTGAAAGGACACTGGCACAAGCAATTTATTCTACAATCAAAATTTGGTAATGGATTTTACGGTGATCATGGGGTTTACCTTGGGGAAAATGGCAAATAGAATTCTTGTCACAGAGAAGCAAAGGAAGCTTGATTTTTTTGTAAATTATGTGAGACAAGTTGTTTATGGATTTTTATATGAATTACAATTTACTGTACATCAAATATTAGTCTCAGAGGAGTTAATTTATGTAAAGTGTTTAAAAAAGTTTATACTTAAATAAAATAATAAAAATATGCAGTGTGTGAATTTTTTAAAAGAATTGCACCTTTTATTATGTTATAGCTGTACAGTATTAAGAGGTATAATGTAGAGATATAACAGTGTAAAACAGTTGGATAGAAGTGTTAATATTTTTGTATTAACTTTAACATGGTGTGTTTTTCTCTTTGGATTACTTCTGAGAAAGGATGGAGAAATCACAGACTAGAAGGAAACGGAGTTGCCACTCTTTTTCCTCCCTCCCTCCCTCCCTCCCTCTCTCTCTCTCTCTCTTTGCTTGAGCCCTGGCAAGCATGGTTGCATCAGTCACTGCTAAAAGGAAGGAAGAACAATTCAGCAAGACTCATTTGTTACCATAAAAGACTTTTGTAGGCTGGACATGCCTTGTTCTCTTTCAGAGCTCAAGGTGTAATTATTCTTTTTACAGCTTTCTAATGTGTGGGGTTTTTTTTAAAAAAATATGGGATGTGAAGTGTTATGTCATAAAAGGAACATTTCCATACTTCTTTACACAGGAGTAAATTCCTTTGTGGGATTTATTTTTGATGAATAAATTTAGGGCTGGAAGCTCAGATATTTAGAGGGTTATGAAGGCAAGTTGATGCTGTTCTAAACATACAGAATTGGTTCTTACAATATGTTTAACTGAGTAAGCTGGAAGTTAATTATATAATGGAAATACTATATCTGGCCAACCATGTTGGAATTAATAAACATGGGGTAATTAGCTCTTTTGTCTTCTGAGGATTAAGCAACATCCTATAGAAGCCTCATAAAACTGGGTCTTTTTAGGTAGTTTCTATGGAAGTTTTCATAAATACATCCCTTAGACACAGGAGAGAATGAGAAACAAGCAAGTCCCATGCCGGCTGGTGAGAGAGCAATAACTGAGTTGCTTGTGTCTGGGAACTTGTGAGTCTTTTCGGTTTGTTTAGTTTTGGTTTGGTTCTCTGCATGTGTGAAAAAGACATACTCAATTCTCTTCTGGAAGAAAGAAAAGAATAGAATTCTATCTGGGGCGATGGAACAAAAAGAAAGTTATCCTATCAAGTAAAAAAAATTGAAAAAATCCAAGAAATTGATAATTTTAGGATATCTAATCAGCATTTATGGGTATCGTAATGTTTAAGACTTGCCTATAAAGACACGTGTTAGGACTTGAGATGTGCTGATAGAAGAATTTAATGTAAAGCGTGCATAATTTTCTTAAACCAGGTTATAGTATCAGATCTCTCCTGTTGAATACCTGAAAATATCAACCAAAAGGAATATTTCTGAATAGTTTCTAAATATATCTCCATCAATGATAAAATCCAGGATGGAACATAATTTTCATGCCAAATGCCAGCCTCACACAGTGTTGGTCCAGCACTTTCTTATTAACAAATCAATCAAAATACCTGTCTCAAGAAGTTTAACATACTTAAAAATTCTGTATTGACTACCTTTTCACTTTTTTCTAGTTAGTTTGTTAGTGCAGAAGTTCGTGTAAAAACTTGAAATGCTTAGCTTCCATTTAAAAAAACCCTTCAGGCGCAAAAAAATATTGGCAGTTTCTGGTAACCCTCTTATGGAAAAACACATTAAAACAATATTTTTATCCCCAATCCTTTTTTATAAGTATAATAATACAACTTAACTTGCAATTGAGCTGAATGTTGCATGATTTGAAAATACATTTAAACTTTTTATCGGTATTAGTATTGCATAATTTATATGTGGGAAGGAAAAAGGAAAATCTCAAAGGCCTAATTTCTCTCTTACATCCTTCGTACTATTTTCAGCAGCATATATTCAAAAATATTATTTATTTGGGGAAAACTAGTCCATTTTCATTTTTATGTGCTAAAAAATCAAGATAGAAATGCCAGTTAAATACATCTGAAACATGTAAAGAAATTACATAGATGATTTTTTAAAATTGTTTTCTAATTGCTTTCTGCACTGAGATTCTGTAATAGACTTGTGCTTTCAATTACACAGTGTGTATCTTGTCAAAGAATTATGGAATGATCAAGCAAGCCACAGTAGTATTACTTACCTGTGTCCTGTTGGACACAACCTATAGAATAACAATCTAGACATTTAGAACAAGTGTTATTTTATTACATTTAAAGTGAAAAACAATACTTTATTGTTATTTTTCAGACACAAAGAATCCAAATTTAGAAATTAGAATTTAAAAAATGCTGATCAGTGCCATTATTTCCTATCTAAGTTTAAATCTCAGAACAGCCTGTCTATAGTTCTGTTGGGTAGAATTGCAGAGGATTTTTTTGAAAGCACTGGGTTTTCTGTTCTTTTGGGCTCATACTGGAAATACAGTAATATGCTGTTTAATAGAAATACTGCAACAGATCTGGTGTATGACAAGTTGGAATAGCACTAAGATTTCTGTTGACGTGTCCTTGTGCTTTCACAAATAACCGAAACTTTTATCTGTTAGCTCAAATTGAATGATGGCCAATTAACCTTCATAGGTTTTTAGTAGATCTTTTTCATACTGTAAAAAAATATCTGATATGTTCCTACATGACATAGTGACTGTGGGGAAAATGTAAACTAAACAAGTTTTTTTTTAAATTAAAATCTGTATTAAAGTAATTAGCCTTTGGAAATTCAGAGTATTTTAGGCAAAGCCAGTCAAAATGTTTTCATGCAATTTTGAAATGTATTTTTTGTCCAATTTGTATTGTTCTTTTCATTTGCCTTCCAAACTTTATATGTATCCTGAAGTTTTCCACAACTTGATGACTATATTGCATCTAGGCTTTCCAATAAAAGCCAAGCCAATGTGTCTGCGTTTAAATTTGTTTTCTTAACTATGTTTGTCAGACATTATAACTGCTATTACTTTTTGTTTCAACTTGTAGATGCAAAGTGATCTGGTTGTACTAGTATTGATTTATTTGCTCCACAATTGGGAATTGTTTCCCACACCTTCTGCCAGTGTCTCAAACTGCTAGTTCAGCAAGGCAAACCATGGCAGGAGTCTCCAGAGACCTACTTTACAGAAGCATTAACTAAGTTAAGTTTCGCAAATTTTAAAAAAAGACAATTGAAGCTGTCTCTCTCACGCTAAAAATAAAAAGATTCATTTAACTAACCGATCATGAGCAGGAACCTTTCCCTGGGAAGTGGTATCTTCAAATCATTCAGTATGTTTTATGTATAATGGTAGCATATTTTGATGTGAATTGGAAGAGGGGCATTGCAATATGCCTCCTCGTATAGAAAGCTACAGTTTGATAACATGTCAAGCAAACACAAATCATGTTACTTGTCTGCTACACATAACCCTACACATATACACATAGTCCAACAACAGAAATTAGTTCATTTTAAATGGAAAAAGACTGTTAGTATGCTTACAGCTTTTTGCAAGTAATGAATGATTTATTAATCATTCCAATTTGTATATCATTTTAGGATGTTCATTGTCTAATTATAATCCTTACAGGTAGGTCTATATCAGCTCATATTTTAGATGAGGGGATTGAATGATGGCAACTTATTTTATAGCCATCTAAAGAATTCACAAATGACATAATACATAGTTCAATTCTTCTTGATTTATATCATTTATTGTAGGTGTCTTAACTAATTATATGCCAGCCTTTAGGAGATACATGAAAGAAAAACAAAGTTGATTTCTAAAAACGAAGTTATGTTTTAGAACAAAGTGTAGTCCCAAATGTTAATGGCAGGGACAGTAAAAGTTATCTATTAAAACATACTTTATTATATATTTATAAATCTTAGCAAAATCCCCAAAAGTAACAATATTTCAGCAAAAAAATAAAAGTTAACAATTGGTTTAATAAGAGAGACTTCTTACCAAGCAATTTCTATGCCTTGGTACAACATATACCATTCCCAACTCAAAACAGTCATAAAACCCATTTCCAGGTTAGAGGCTCAAATAAAGACAAGGAATAACAGTTTGAATATATATTACAGTGATTCATGAACATGTTTAATGGTATCTATTGCACAGATATGATCATTAAAATCAAATGTCAAAATTGTCAGGGTCATTTGTAACTAACTTCTTCAGAGTTTTTTATTTTTATTATTGGGGCATTTTGAGGGTCCAGGTTAATTCACAAAACTAGATAGAAGTAACTTCTGTATAAAAAAAACCTGAGTTCACTGTTTTGGAAATCTAACCCAATCTATGTTGTCTCACTAGAATGCCCTGACATTATTTTCACACTTGGTATCAGGCAATAGAAGTGCCTGATTTAGCTCACATTCCATGTCAAAGTTCTATTAGATACTGCAGTTTCCATTGTCTTCTGAGAGGCAAAGCCTATCAAATGTGCATTTTAAAAGCATGGTTTTAACTAGCCATTTTTTAAAGCAGTCTAGAGAATAGCCAATCCTTGTCTGGCAAGCAGTACAGAATCCTTCCACATGCCTTCTGCATTCTGACACCACCAGCAACAGCCAAAAACACAACACAGAGTGCTCTTTACAGAGACCTATTGCAACTATCTGCAGTTGATTTGCTAAGAAAAGGGATCATTGTGTTTTGTCAATAAAAAAAAAGTGTGTTTGGCATTAGGGCAACATGGTGATTTCAGAAGGCATATGCATGGGCATAAATGTCACACCTGTTGTATCTTCTTGAATCAAAATCATTTTCATTGGATCTCACTGTTCAAGTTGCATAAATCTATAAAAGAATGTGGGTTCTTTAAGGAATTGTAATTTGAGCCTGTCAGTAAACTCCAAAACACCTTTCCCCTTTTGTATTCTGATTGTTGCACGACCGAATGGAAGACATTCTTTAGCCCTAAAATGAATTGGCTATCCCAAATTAGACAATAGACCTGCTAAATTCTGTGCAAGGAGGCTTTCTGTCTGAGAAAGCGCTCCAAGTAAGCATACTTTTCCACTTAGGGCTCAGTACAAAAATCATCACCAGCATTTATAAACAAGCCATTGGCTTCAGAAGGAAAATATAATTCTAAAAGAAGACCACAGTTACAACAAATAACTGTTTAGATGTTTTTTCCAAGTTCTTTCACACTGAGCACAACATTCACAATTTCTTTTCTGTTAAAATTTGTTGACACTCTACAAACAAATGCAAAGGTCTGGATGACAAAAAGGAAATTTTCCTCAACTCTATAAGGCCCACAAAAATAATAAAGTTAGTTAAATTTTGACATTTGACGGTGGCTGACATTTTTAACTTTAAAGGGGGGCTTTTATTCTCACTGACCAATCTTCTGAGTTTGAAATGTTTGGTAATTAACACTACAAATTGTGCAGGAGTTAGAACAACCAACTTCTAAATATTTACTTAGCTCTACATGCAGTATTTTTTGCATTTATCTATATGTTAGTCTTCAATATGTAAAAAGCATGTATTTCAGTGCAAAAAAAAAAAAACAAAACCAGACAGATTGCATTTTTATAAAAACAACAAGAACACAGGTACAGCAATATTATGTTTTATTTTAAAAAAATCCAAAGACCAAACATTATCAGAAACCTGAGGTGCTATAAATTTAGCATTCAAAACTAAATTTAGGGTTGGCATGCTCCAAATTCATCCAATTAAGGAGTATCATCAATCAGGACTCTGGAAGTACCTCTTCCCTATAGCAGGAGTTTCCCTATGGAAGAAGGTTCCACCTGAGATTCATACACTCCCATCCAGCTTGTATTTTGGACGCTTTGAAAACCTGGATGATAGTTTACGAGAATAATCGAAAACCCCATTTAGGCTGTTCAGATCTTGCTTTTTGCTTCTGTCTGATTTTTACTATCTTACCATCTTTCATTCTTGTTCCTTGTTGTATGTTTTATAGTTTTTGTTTAATATTTTTTACTTGTGAACTTCCCAGAGTCATTGGTTCTTTATGAACCCTAAGTAGCTTAACTGACGTTTTTGGTGCAAAACATAAAGGAAGGAGTGTCTGAAGTATTAAGAGAGATGTGAATATGGAAACACAATTTAAGCATTTTAGACATAAACAAGGTGCATTCATATGTACCTCCCAGTATGTGCACGTCTCCTCTATAAACAACATTCCATTTCATATCAGTACAGTAGCAATACTTGCAGAATTATACTAACTACCCTGTTTCCCCCAAAATAAGACATCCCCGATAATAAGCCGAATCGGGCTTTTGAGCGCATGGCAGTAAGGCCGAGCTCTTATTTCAGGATTCAAAAAAATATAAGACAGGGTCTTATTTTCGGGAAAACATGGTAGTTAGTTTCAGAGCACTAATTAAAATATATCAATTACAGCAGAATATCTCGCTCTCGCTCTCGCTCTCCAGTATCTATCATCTATCTCTCTGTGTGTATTGCTAATTGATTGATAATTAGTAGGATCAAATTTACCACATTTTTAACATTGGGAGAATTAAGCCAATCTTTGCGGATACAGAAAAAAATGCTTATAGCAGTGAAAACGGGACAGAACAGAACAGAATAGCTTTATTTGACCAAGTGTGATTAGACACACAAGGAATTTGCCTCTGGTACAAAAGCTCTGAGTGTACCTGCAAAGCAACAGAGTAATAATAATCATAATAATACAAATAAGAGGGGATAGTAGAGAAGATGTGAAGGATAATAATAGTACTACAGCCATACAACATGAATAAATATCTTTAGACATAAGACAGTGCTGTGGGAATTAGGTGTTCAGAGAGTGATGGCATTAGGGGAAAACTGTCCCTGTATCTAGTTGTTTTGTCATACAATGCCCTATAGTGGTAGCCTGAGAGAAGAAGTTGAAACAGTTTATGTCCAGGATGTGAAGGTGGCTACCAAATGTCCAGCAGAATGACCACCAAGGTGTATTTATTGTTAGAAATCCAATGCTTTACATTTTTTCACTTGAGCTATTAATGAGCCATAGTGAAACTATGGGCCATTTGGTTATTTACTGGCAGGATACGTGCATCTTCTAGAAATGCTTTAAATAAGCCATAGAAGAGCCCAATCTGTCTCAAGGACCATTAAATTAGTGCTATTTGTAGAGCTGAATCTTGATAAAGATTGTGATATAAAATGCCAGACTAGACAAACTTTATATTTCAGAACCCAATATAACCAGGTCCAGTTTTCTAATTCATAGTTTGATTTCTTCTCTATTTGTATTTTTTATAGCCACCCCCTTTTTTTTAAGAAAAAAAAGTTGCATGTGAAGTTGTAAACTAGGGTTTTCTGTGCTCTCAAACTAAGTTGGGATCAATTGTTAAACTGATATAAAGGAGAAAGTGATCTAAAATAATCAAAGAGAGATCCAACATAGAACTAAGGAGAAAGTTCCTGACAGAATAATTAATCAATGGAACAACTTGCCTCCAGAAGTTGTGGTTGCTCCAGCACTGGAGGTTTTTATGAAGAGATTGGACAATCATTTGCCTGAAATGGTATAGGGCTTTCTCTTTGAGCAGAGGGTTAGACCAAAAGACCTTCAAGGTCCCTTCCCATTCTATTATTCTGTTATTCTGATTGGACATAAATTAGGCAAGACTAATGATTTGCTGAAAAAAAATTTAGTTTCATGAGCATTATTACTTGTAGTTATAGACTCTCTCAAAGAATTAGCAGTTGGATCATTAAAAAATTGAATTGAGACTGTAGACAACTGAGCAAGACATAGGTCTATGTCAGTCACTAGTCACTACTTGGATGAATGTTAGCAATAGGGGTTAATTTTGTTTTATTAAATCGAGTGCTAACTTATCCACAAGCAGTCAGTGGTTACTCTCTAGGCCAGGGGTGTCAAACTCACATTGTCATGGCAGTGTTACGTGACGTATCGGAACTTTTTTTCCCCTTCACTAACTTGGGCGTGGGCATGGCCAGCATGTGACGCATCTGGCCCGTGGGCCAGGAGTTTGACAACTCTGCTCTAGAGGAGGAAAAAAATCCACCTCTGCAAGATGTGAAAGCAGTAATATTAACATGTAATCTTTACTACATCTAGATCATAAAATAATGGGTTTGTTTGAATGAGCATGTGTATCATTTGGAGACAAGAATTTAAATTATACACACGGACGTTAGCTGGAGTGTTTACAAAATACTAGCGTTGAAACCAAATAATTTTAAATACATTTCTGGAATTTTGGTGGAAAGATTCATTTCTAATTTTTTTAAAAAATGAGAGACCATGATAATTTTCAGTGTTTCTGAAAGAAATTTTTTTTTGTTATTAAAGTTTAATTTAGTAAATATTCATATTTTAGTAACCTGACTTAAAAATACATCATTTCTAAATGTAAAGCTTTCAACAATATAATGTTAATATTAAAGGGATCCATTAAGAAGAGGTGGGGGCAATGGTGATATTCTTGATTGCTCCATCAGGCTCTTAACTGCAGCTATATTGCATCGTTTAAAATGTCACATATTGAAAAACAACTAGATCTTCAGAGGCTTTATCTTAACATTATTACATAAACATTCCTGTAGTGAGTACCAACAAAACATTCCAGGAGGTGAAATTACAAGATCTAATTAACCTGAGACATGTAGGAACAGAAAACTCATGCTTGACCCCCTGAGAATGTGCTGTTTCCATCCTTCATTGAAATTGTCCCAATACAATTTAGTAGGCAATGAAAGCAATGGGTTTTCCACAGGAATTACTTAAAAACCTATCTGGTTTAATAGAAAATGGGAGTGTTTCACTAGGTTGTTTGCTTTAAAACCACTTGAGAAGCTTCTACAGGAGAGACAAAACTGTCTTTCTCATCTCTGCCAAAAGACTGTTTTTCAGTCATAATGCATGTAAGAACTCAATTGTTGTCTTTTTAATTGTTACATGTTCTGGTTATAAGCATTAATAAAGCATACCCAGAACCATCTAATACATCTGAGCTCTCTTGTGCAGAACAGTCATGTGGAGGAACAATTTAAACTTATCTCTGTCTCTAGAATGGAACAATTTTGTGCACCTGAGCCTAAAATATTAAGCAAGAGCATTCCGTTTGTTTCTGTTGCCATGAAATCAGGGATCGGCTCTTGAAATGTCATTTGTATGGCAGCCCACTAGCTAGCACGTTCCTTGCCTTCCAAAATATTGTGGCACCACTAGTGGCTTAATAATGCCTTGCCCTTTTCTATCCACACTTTCATGTTGTGCTTCTAATTCTGTAAAACACAAAAGAAAAGGAGAGCATGATTGATGGTAGCACCTGCCAAATTTTTACCTAAGTTTGGAGCTAAACTGGAATAAGCCTAATTAATACTTACAGTAGGAGCCCTCCAGAGAATCCTACAGTTTGTGGAAAATGGGGGGGGGAGGAATGTTGCAGAAGGTGGCATTTCTATATAGCCTCAATAAAAGACAAAAGGAACCAACCATGATGTGCATGAGAACTCATGGAAAGTGAGAAGTGTTTCCAGCTGAAATGATATTATAGCCATCCTTCTGCAGCTGTGAGGCAGGGTAATAACTAGGAAAAAGGAGCTTTGAAAATAGGAAGGCATGAAGAAAGAGAAGGATTTGACTCCCCTCTGTTTGCCATGTATGTTTCCCTTTAATTGCTTCCCAAGATGACACTTTATAGGACTGCAGTGGCAAATTGATTCGGCACACTCATTTGACATAATTACATCTAGTTTAGTCCTGACTGCAGTAAAGCTAGTCTCAACACAGTGCAAAGAACTGTGGCTCTTAACAGCAACTCCAATATCTTTCCCTAAAAAAGTTGTTTCTAGAGGTTCTAGGCTGTAGTTACTACGAGCATAACCTGGAAATACTACAGAAATATCAGCACATTTTATCAGAGCACCAGTGAGCCTCCCCTTCTAAAGAAGCATCCCTCCTTAGTCCATTCTGTCACTTCCTGTTTCAGCTATAGCCAGCTATTTAAGTGAAGGTAAAGGTTCCCCTCGTGCACATGTGCTAGTCGTTCCCGACTCTAGGGGGCGGTGCTCATCTCCGCTTCAAAGCCGAAGAGCCAGCACTGTCCAAAGAAGTCTCCATGGTCATGTGGCTGGCATGACTAAATGCCAAAAGCGCACAGAACACTGTTACCTTCCAACCCAATAGGTGGTCCCTATTTTTCTACTTACATTTTTTATGTGCTTTCGAACTGCTAGGTTGGCAGAAGCTGGGACAAGTAACAGGAGCTCACCCCATTACGCAGCACTAGAGATTCGAACTGCTGAACTGCCAACTTTTCGATCGACAAGCTCAGCGTCTTAGCCAATGAGCCACCGTGTCCCTTAGTCAGCTATTTACAAGTTGTTAAATACATTGAAATAACTGGTCCTCCGGCTCTCTCTCTCTCTCTCTCTCTCCTCTCCCTCCCTCACACACCATTTTATCTGGACTTGATTGATTCTTTAGGGCTTTAGGGCTTTAGGAATGCTGATTTTAAAAAAGACGAAATTAAACATTAAAAAAAACACTTGTGGAAAAGCTTAATGTTTAAAAGACTTGCTGAAAATTTCTCCCATTTTTATCCTTCAAAACTGGCAAACTTTATTGAGAAAAACTGCAAACAGGCTGAAAGTGGAAAAATCAACCTACGGTAATACCCAGATGAAAGCATTAGTTCAACATGCTTCTTTCAGCGACAGTAACCGCTTGGGGTACTTTCGAAATGGGACTTTGACTTCAACCTGCATGATTTGCCCTGATATCAACAATAGGAGAGAGGAAGCTGTGGTCTTTGGAAAAAACTTGGATTTTGAATACTTAGTAAATTGCATGGATTCCCAATGGATTAGGGAAGCTGTTACATATGAATGTGCTTCTCTACAAACTATGAAGAGGGCTGTACCCCATAAGAAACCTTATATTTACTCCATATGCATCCTACCAGAAATATGACACCAGTGCCCCTTAGTGGTCAGGAGAATTTGGAAGATAATTTGGGAGAAGGGGGAGGGGAAACCTCATTCGATTTGAGCAAAGTCTGCATTTCTTTTGCTATTGTTTGAAGAATTCTAATTATCCTGCATTTTAACAGCTTAGCACTGCCCACAGAGTTTCACAAATAAAGGCTATTACTGCTACTTCATGCTTCAGCTCACTGATTTCTGGGCCTTACGAAGAGGAAAAAAGCCTTCTTAAGATCTCTTTTCACCCCCAGCAAAAACTTTATGGAACAGATTCTTTTCATCTGCTAGATCAAAATGGAGCTGCTGCCAAGAATTGTTTTTCTGGTCAGATGAATGTAACAGGTCCCAGCATGAACTACCCCTGCTGCCATTTAGCTGTTCAGGCTACAAATTGCCAAACAGCAAAGAGGCCAAAGAAACTTTAAAAATCCAGACAGAGAGAGGAAGATTAATTTGTAGTATTAACCATGTAAAAATGGAAGCTTATAAGAGACATGAAACTGTCACCTAATGTTTGTCTCTTTTAAAATTTAGGCTCAGATGAACAAAAAACAAAAACAAAAAACAAACAGATTGATGTGCACCTCAACCTCGCCTCTTCTTACTAACTACCTAATAAACAACTGGAAGTTTCCAAATCACTTCAGAAGCTAGGAATAATACAAGCTGCTTTGATTTTGATAATACTTTGATTTTGTTCAATATTGTAACTTTTTGTGCTTATTTACAATGATGTTGGAGGTGAGCCAAAACTACATAATGGCAGTCATGGCCAGATGATCAAAGGACTTATACATCCATGCAACATTAACACACAAAAGGACAGGACTTCTTGATTTTCTAATCCCATCCCACTTCACAGATCCACACCAAGTCATTTTATAAGCATATTTTTGCCAAACTGAATGTGTTCATTTGAAATCCAAATGCACAGGATGGTGCTTAGCTTCTCCCAAAGAGGCCCATATAGTAGTTGGCAAGTTAAATAAGCTAAACTTTCATCATGTAATACTTAGCAAATAAACTTGCCACTTCAGAGAGGAAGCCAATTACAAGTATTTCACTGAGGTAGGTTAGTTGGTTAGTTGGTTGGTTGCTTGCTTGCTGGATTGCTTGCTTGCTTGTAGATATTTCATTACCAAACTAGGTAATATCATCATGAGTTTACCTAGTTGAGTAATGAACCGTTTTGAAACAAGCAAGCCAAGCTCAGATGCCATCAAGAACACTAGAGTTCAACCCTGAGTTGCAGACAGTCTCTTCTATCTACAAGATAGTGTAGCAATCTTTCAAGCATACAACTAGCTTTGAGGCCATACTTAATCATGTAAACTTGATGGATCTTGATTTTTTTTTTTTTTTTTTTGCTAGTCCAACCTATCTCAGAGGATTGTTGTTAGGAAAGAGCGGATGAAGGAAAATCATGAACATAATACTGAGCCCCTGGAATAAAGCAGATGGTAAATCTAATTAGGAAATAAAATTATACAAAAGCATGCACATTATGCTTCCAATATTCAAAATGGACCTAAGATTTATGACCTTGTGACTGCTTTTCTGGCATTGTGGTAAGTTCAGGATCTTTATCCATGTGCCCGAGATCCAGATATCAAAGAACAATGAGGGACATATTCCATTCTAATTTAAGAATGGAATATCCTTCTGCCTTTCTCCTCTACCTAACAATCACACTAGAAATCTTTGCCATTAAGAAAAAACTCTCTTTGAGGCATTTTAGCCCACTGCTACTTTTTAAAAAGGTAGTTAATGTTTAGCTGCTGATTAATTTCTGTGAATCATTTTAAACTGGACACCAATTTAGAACTTCCATGTTTTTAATACAGTGTTTTTCCCTCTCTGCTCTGCTTACTTCCTGGCAGCCCAGGCTTATCCACCAAGTCCACCCCATTCTAGCCTACACCAATGTCTTCCTTCTTGGTGGCCTTTCCAATCTTGCAGGGGCTTCCCCCCACCTCCTGCCTTCAGGGACCATTTGGGGCTTGGTTGCCTTCTATGAAAGGCTGGACCTTGTTTTGTTTTTGATTTTTAACAGTTTCAAAGATGGAAGTGAAATGCTGGTTACTGTCTTGATTGAATTCTTTTTAACAGGTTCAGCAGACTAATGGCCATTTTGATGATGATGATAATGATGATGGTGGTGATTACTAACTGAAATTACCAAGCATTGGCTCATATTTCCCAGCCTAGCTCAGGTGACAAAAAGAGCAAGAAATCTGTGGGAGGTTTTTCCCTCTGAACTAGCCTCAAAAGATGCCAACAGAAAGGAAGCGATTGGTATTTCCTTTCCTGGAATGGTTGGGAAAAAGAAGCAGGGAATCCACCAAATCCACCAGCCATATTAGCTGTGGTCTTGAGAGAACTCCTGGCCATCATAGTGATCAAGTGAGGAAGGGGTGAAATTTGGAAGAGGATTTCTCAAGTCAGCTTCATTTCTAGGTAGTTAAGCAAGCAGCTGAAGGTTGTGTTACTGAAAATGAAATATATGATATATTGTTTTAAACAAATAACATGCATAACGTTGTTTGAGATGAAAGGAAACCCCTCAGCCTGATTGCTCTCCTTAATCTTGCGTGGACTCTGACCAAAAGAATCAACAGATTTTACTGTAGGAAGCCTGCTCATCCGGCCATCAGCTCTAGTAGAAATAGCCTCACAAAAATTGTTCCTCACCACTTTCTGTTCTCTCACATTGGTTAAAAGGCTTGGCTCTAAACACAACACATATCCAGGCAGCCATATTAATTTGCCAGCACCACCTCCGGGCATTTCTCTCAACACAATAGCCATCCTATATGTAGCAATTATTTATGCCTCCCTCCCTCCACTTGTCACTTCCACTTAGGAGGTCACTGCAATTTTACATTTTTAATCCTGAATCTACTGTGGCTGCCACTACAGGAGCAAATGCCTTTGGAGTTTTGCAATCCAGAGTCTGACTGCTTTTGCCCACCCAAACTGTCCCCTCTGCTTGGTTAGTCATTACTCAGAGCTGCAGTGAAACTTCTCTATGATGTGTCAGACTTGGCCAGAATGATGAAGTTGGCAGGACAACAGATTGGCATCTAAACGTCTTACTGTACATTGCAGAGGTGAGTGACAGAAGGTGCTTAGAAGGTTTCCCAGGCAGGAAGGTGGAGATGATGAGCTCTCCTCTGCTACCTCTAAAGGTTGACATGCTCATCAGTAAAAGGAGTGTAGCATTTCCACTTTTCCCTATTGGAAAAGGCTAGACAAGGCAGAAGCATTCTGATGTTATTTGAACACCGAAAAGGCTTAGGAAATACAAAGCCTAGTGGTCTGGAAAAGACTCACAATGGTGTGCCTGAGGCAGGAGAAAGGTTTTGCTTTGGATTTTTGATTTCCTGAAATATCGCTAACAGCGCATCATCAGTATTGTACTGTGGCAATTATGTCTTTTTATAGCACATCGCTTCCTAACGTGAGATACAATTTAAAGTCTAAACATACCAATCCTTCTAGAAGATTGCTGTTAAACTGTCTCCAACCAAGTGTCCATATACACATACTGCACTAAAGCCATTTAATTTGCTTAACATCAGTTCACTTGCAATTAATATGCCTGCCATAACAAGGCCCATAAAATCGCTAGCAGTAGGGGAGTGAAATGATTATAACATTTTTCCCCTTTCAGCAATACCCATCTATTATCTGAGCTCTGTCAAATCTTTTTAAAGGTAGAAAGAAGAAGCTGAGCAGCATCTGAACAGCTGTTGTTTACTGAAGCAATAATTAGTAACAGGGATGGCATTAAAGTACCTGCTACCTGAAATAACAGCAAAACAGCAGATGAACACACACACGTGTGTCCCCGACCTCCTGGCTAGACAAACCAAAACAACTAACAATACAAAGAATAGGCTGCTGCTGAGATTACTTAATTTGTTTTATTAAACATTCAAAAGCTTCCCAGATGATTCTGCTCATTTAAGACAGACCTGCTTGGTGCCACATAATTAAATTCAAGTCATCCCACTTGACTCTACTATGCTTCTCTGGATAATTACTAGTTCAGTACAAGTATCTTTGGATTCAGGCAGATATTCCAGTCCATCTTCAGAAGATAATATTTGAGCTGAGAATAATTAATAAATTAAAATAGAGATAAAACAAGCAATCTTGGGTGGGGGGGGACACACACCAATCCATGGTATGCAAATCCAGATCAAGTGAGGCAATTTGGAGCATAAATCAAGACCAAAAAGTATCTATATGTTACAGAGACAAATAACTTTTTTTTGTTTTCAGATATATTGGACATCATTCCAAACTAACACATTTGAAAGCCTTGACTTGGAAAAGCAAACAGTGCAGAAGCAATTTGGACATTTGTTACCGAATACTGTTTGTTTTAAATGGTATTAGCTCAGCAGCCCATGAGCGGGCAAGTATTTCTTTGATGGCTAAAGATCTCCCTTTAGTGTTGAACTAGACAACACGAGGGCACAAGCCAACTTATTTTTCTATCCTGGGCATACTTTAAGAAGATGGCAACACTTAGCTGACTAGGGTTGGTTCAATGTATCTCCCATTAATGAATGTTGGATCTGGATACATGGAAGATCACCAGGAACTTCAAGGGATTGTAAGACAGCAAGAAAATGGAAAAAAAATTCTTAGGAGAAGCAACCCATCTGAATCTGAGCTGCCAAGAAAAATACTTGGATGGAACCATATAGTCAATATGAATTGATCTTTACAACTGAAATCTTGTGTGAGAGAAAATAGGATTTAGGGACCAAAAAAGGAATAAAGAAAGAAGGGACTAGAGAAGAGGTACTTTGTGATTTGCAGACTCTTTGAGAAATGTGATGTTTTGGCAGATTGACAACTGCTTGATAGCAATGTGCATGCAGTTTGCTTCAACATTACAAAAACTGATTTGTAAAACATCACACATGACAAGAGCCATGAATGTCTACTGCTTCCTTCTCCAAAGAAAGATAAACCTGAGCAGCATTGTCTCACTTACCTTAGAAAGTAAGAAGCATATTCAGTCCTATAGCCAACTAGCCCATAGCAGACACCATTCTTTTAAAGCAGTGTTTTTCAAACTTGGTATCTTTAAGATGTGTAGATTTCAATACCCAGAATTTGTCAGCCAGCATGCGGAATTCTGGGAGTTGAAGTCCACATATCTTAAAGTTGCCAAGTTATTTTATAAAGCTCCTTTAAATAATCTTCAAAAGAAAATTGACCTTTTTAAACATTATCTAAAATAATTCAGTACTAAAACTAAGCTTAGAGCTTTCATAGTCTTCCAGTGAAAATAAATAGTTATCAATCTTGTTATTATGGAAAATCCATGAGAATGATTCCAACCTGTTCTGGGAAATGAGAGGAGTATTTTCCTTTTTATTTCACAAAAGTCTCCCGAACCCATATAGCACATATTCATGCAATTCCAGTTCAGGAAATTACCAGTTCTGTGAGAGCTGAACCAATGCTGATCCTGAGCACAAGACAATACAACTACTATGTGGTGCTTATTTAGTCAAGGAGAAATCAAACTGGTAACTTTCTAATCTATGTTGTAACATTGTGTACAAGTCATTATGAAATTGACCAGATATGATTTTCTTAAAAAGAGAAATTGTAAAATTGATTAGAAACAGGAACACTCAGGAAATTAATGGCATTTAAAGCCCAATTTGTATCCACCAGGGATTGGCAATGTGGTAACCATGGACACTGATGTAAAACAGACATCTCCTATCACACCTGACAATCTTCCCGCCCACCTGACTGTGTATTGTTAAAACTTAATAAGAAATTATAATAAATGGAAAGCTAGTATGCTACAAAGTGCCATCCTCTAAAATCAACCTTATTTAAAAGTCTAAATTCTCAGAAAATAAAGCAGTGGTTCTGTCTGCTTAGTAGAGAGCCCACCTATTAGTAGGGAGACATAGATGGATTCAATGTTAGGGGACACACTAACAGACTGCAAGGAATGCCTCAGAGCAACTTTGTCAGTTTGAATTTTAACCAATCACAATAGTTGGAAAGGGGCCTGGTTAGCAAGAAGATAGGGGATTAATATTCCAATAAATCAATACATCTTTCCTTCCTCTGATATTTCCATGTCAAACAACAAAAAAGTATCTAGTTTCCCTCAAAGCCGAAGCCAAAATACCGATAAGAGCCAGTGCTCAGGAGCTATATAGCAGGGGTGTCAAACGCGCATCATCACGGCATTGTCACATGACGTATTGGAATTCCCTCCCCCGTGCTAAACTGGGTGGGGGCGGGGCCAGCACATGATGATCCAGCCTGCGGACCATGAGTTTGACACGCCTGCTATACAGGGATGGGAGCCAGGGCCCACAGCAGGCTTTGGCAGCCAATAGAAGCTAGATAAATCTCTGCCCCTGACTGCATCATTATCAGCCTTGTCGCTGAGACCAGTGTGACTTGTTCCATCCTGACCCAGCGGTCCCGAGTCACCCACACCCAGTGAACTGCATCGAGCCGGCCATGCCCAGCCAGCCATGCCCACTTCGCCGCTGTGAGTCATAGTCTTACATGCAACTGGCCCTTTGAGGGCAACCATAATGCTGATGCGGTTCTTAATGAAATTGAGTTTGACACCCCTGCTGTAAATTGTTTATATAGCAAGCCTTGGGTCAGGACAAAAGGGAAGCTACCACTTTAATGACAGAATAACTAAAGACAACTTCGCAGGGCCTCTTTAGCAGAGTGAAAATGAGACACTGGCAATGTTATGAGTACATATCCCTTAAACATAGTATGATAGGCAGATGCAATTCTACCCTTTATCTATCTTGGCTTTAAGAAACAAATTGCATAGATTATTAGAGTAAAAACAGCATCTGTGGGAGCAAACAGCATCTGGTGGAACTAAATAGAGATTATCCTATTCATGTAGAAACACCCATTTTATATCAGTGGGGCTATCAAGGCAGGTCTCTGTTGAACAATTCAGGATCTCACTTAAGAGAATGAGCAGGAAAGCCCCAAAACAGAGGATGGTTGGCTTTTTGACTTTTGAAATTAGGGAAATTCATTACTGTTGAGAAGGATCCCTGTTAGACCATTAAAGCAGAATCTAACATTTATGTATCATTAAAAGAAGATGATTAAAATACATATGTTATACAGTATAACATATGTATTGGGCTATTAAAATTACAGTTGTTGGAAATGTACTAATTTCTTTTTTTTTTTTTTAATTTGATTTATATGCCGCCCTTCTCCGGAGACTCAGGGCAGCTTACAATGCGTTAAGCAATAGCCTTCATTCTTTTGTATATTTTATACAAAGTCAGCTTATTGCCCCCACAAACTGGGTCCTCATTTCACCTACCTTAGAAAGGATGGAAGGCTGAGTCAACCTTGAGCCTTGGAGAGATTCGAACCAGCAGAAATTGCAGGCAGCTGTGTTAATAACAGGGTGCACTAAACCCCTGTACTATCAAGGCTCTTTTTCATCAGATATGTTCATAATATTTGGCCAACACAAACATACATTTTCTTGCATAAGAGTGAAAAAATGTGCAAAACCTTATGGGAAATAGATTTAACCACTCATCCATTAATCCAAGATGCATAAATATCAACGAGAGTTAAAGATACTCAAGATAATAAAGAAACACGTTGTCACAAGATGAAGCAGGGGCTGCCTGCAGTTCAATCATGATGTTTCAATTAACTTTTAGAGAGAAGCAACTCAAAATATTTTCTGAAGCCTGTCCTGTCTCTCAGCCAGAATCAGACAAAATTTAAGTAAACACACAGCTAGTGACAGCATTGAGCAGCAAAAAGGAACTCCTTGATAACCTGAAATTAAGGTGTATAAAGTAACCTGGAGTGCATAGTATTGTGTAGCAGATAGCTTGATATGATGTAAAGAATGCATGGAGTGAGAATCACTAAAGTGAAGAGTCTAAGTTTTGTAGAAAAATGTCTTGATGCTGCTGTCTGTATGGGGAAAAAAAACTTTATTCAGGAAATAACATGGTGATAGAAAAGCTACTGTTACTTAAGTCTAGCTATAGTTTAGTCGGAGATAGACTAAATTATTACTGTTATGGTTTATCCTGGAGCCTGTAATGTTCTCCCTTCCATTATGGAAAGAAGGTGTGCAGGTGAGAACTTGCAGTGTATAGTTGAGAGACAAGAATCTGAGAACTGAGAAAAGAATCAAATAATGAAGGCCCTGAGAAAATCAGTCCAACCCAATATATGTTATGTAGAGGCACGCAAAGTAAGGTGCTTAGACAAGGAAGGGAGGTAGTTCTTCTGTGAACTATCCCTACATCAGCGGTGAAATGCACTTACCTTCACTACTGGATCGGAAATGTGAGAACGTGTGCCTTCTGCACATGTGCAGAAGATAAAAAACAGGTCATAATGACATCCCGGAGGATGGGCAGAGCCTCCCGCCGCTGGCCCTACCACCTTGCGCGAGCCGAATAGATTCATTCGGATTTTACCGCTGCTCTACGTCTAATGTCTCCAGCAGTTTATAGGTTTATATGTGCAGAAAGCTGGTACGCGCAAGATTTAACTCCAGCACACAACTTAGACGTGATGCATAAAACCATACAGTGCCTTAGAACCCTCAACTTGAGCAGCCATTGCACCATAAGAAATAGAGTGGCAACATTTCTTCAGAAATGTGAGGAGCAAAGTATCTTCACAAGCGACCTTCTTTTTGAGAATCTGCTCCTTGAGAGGAAGTTGGAGAATCTTGTCTCTTCTGAATGGAATTTTCTGCTTGGTGTCTGCCTTGCGTGGTAGGCTATTGGAATTTATTGGTATGCTAATAGGGTATGCTAACAGGAAAGACTACCAAAAATTCTCCTTTTTTTATATCAGATACAATCAAGGCAGAGTTATTTTGAATGTTTTCTTTTTGCTTATTGCCTTTCCCTGCTGAGATTTCATTTACTGTCTCTTTTAACTTTTGCAGCTTTCACATTCCTTTGCTCTCTCTGCCTTCCACCACAGCAGTGTTTTTCAACATGGAGAACTTTAAAATGTATGGACTTCAACTCCTAGAATTCCTCAGCCAGTATGCTGGGTTATCTTAAAAATGTCAAGCTTCAGAAACATTGCACTATAGTAGGGGTACATCAACCTGGCAGAGAATCTCTATACGTAGTCTTTGATTTATGAATACAGTTGAGCCCAAAATTTCTATTGCTAATTGAGATAGTTGTTAAGTGAGTTAAGTGAATCACTGCAATTGTTCAGTTAGGAACATGGTTATTAAGTGAATCTGGCATCCCCATTGACTTTGCTTATCAGAAGGTCGCAAAGGGGGATCACATGATATCCCAGGATATCACAATCATCATAAATATGAGTCAGTTTCCAAGCATCTGAAATTTGCTGCAATAGCTGTGAAAAATGGTCATAACTCACTTTTTTCAGTGCCATTGTAGCTTCAAACAGTCACTAAACGAACTGTTGTTGTAAGAGGACTACCTGTAGTCAGAATTGCCTGCATATTTGCTATTGGCACAAGGGATGCAATAATGATTTTTGAAAAACCCAGAAATCTATATCCAAGACGATTATAAAGATGTGTCCTTTGTTTTTCAATATATAAGGACCTTGGAATCTGTGTACTGTATTTGTCCCATATGTAGTCTGCCGACACAACAAAGCATACTGTTAATTTGCTGTAAGGGTTTCTATTGCCAGCATTAGCCACTTCATTTCTTTTCTAGATCTTGGATCATTGACTGTGTTCTTTTTTTTTTTACAAATATGAAAAAAAAAGCTTTATTGCATATTCAGCATTACCAAACCATCCTTCTCCTCGTATTCCAGATCACCTTCAGTGTCGTTCTGCGACTTATACTCCTCACTGTCAGTTTCTGATTTGGTGGGCTCATAGGTGGTATCCTCTGAATCATCATTATCTGGAAGATCTTTCAGGATTGTTTCTATCCAGCACTGGGGCTCATCCAGAACAGCATCTTCTTCCTTCTTCCTTTACTCCTACTTTAGAAGGGGTGACAGGCAATTTCAACATCTCTTCAACTTCAATGCTCTGGCACATGCTATGTAAAAAGCCAAGGGCCAGCTGGAATCGGACCGGGATGATGGCAAAGAGGATCTGAGCCACTGTGCCCAGGCGCTTCGTGGCAGGCTGGCGCTTGTTACCGTCACGAGGTTTCACTATAAACAGGCAGCGAAGCCAGGAACATCCCTTGTGTAGCTACTGGAGCAGAAACCTCAATGGCTGGAACCAATCTATTATTTTAAAACATACTTTCCAGGCAGCTTCTGGGCTTTCTTTGAGGGGAAGTGTAGAAATCTTCTGGGACAAGGAATTCTCTCCCTTCTGCTCCATCGTAACTGAAAGAAAAAATATAAAATAAGCCCATTGACTGTGTTCTTAACTGCAGGATTAAAAGCAGATGAAACGTACACTTCCATAAGTCCTACAGTACCAAACTTACATGCTCCAGTTTTATCTACTAAAAATTCAAAAATAAGAAGAAATCGGGTAGATTAATTTTGCCCGGCTTGAGGATGTCTTGAGTAAAATGCTCACTTTCAGATTACCTGTCCTGGCTTTCCCTTTTTCTTCTCAAAACTATTTTTTTGCAGAAAAAGAATGGGAGAAGATACAGCTCTACACCATTATGCCCAAATCTTGGTGTCCCAAAAATTATTAGAAAAAATTGGTTTGATTGAGTCTAACTATCAGATATTCTACAATATTACCATAGCATATAATATTTCAACGGAATCAGACGTTTCATAGATTCCGTCTACAGCTTCTCCTTTACATCTTTTTCCCCCTTTATTGTTACTGTTCACCTTCATGTCATTCAGTAAAAAAATTGTGTGAAGTTTCTGGGTTGTGCTGCGTTTCTCTGGAATGAGAGAAAAATCTAATCTTCAAAGAGGAAACAGTGTTAGTCACTGATTAAAGTGCAGCTTTAGCATGCTACTTCAACTCAACTGTTTTGCATCTCACAGGGCACCACCTGAGTTGAAGCATGTCAAAATTCAAAGGCTTCCAAACCGGCAAGTTAATCATCAGAATGCTGAAAACTTAATAGCTTGTTATTTAAAGTGCAAAATGCAATTGAAATATATGCAGTAAATCCAACTATTTACCTGGACTTTGTCATTTTATTATTTTATTGAGTTTTAATTTATTATTTGGTCCTGTTAAAACCTGACATTGATCTCCTCCAAGAGGTAGAAGAGAAACAAGTATGAAGGGAGGTGACCACCATGTCTGTCACTTTAAAACAAGCACCTTAAAAGCTCTAGTAGCAACTGTTCCCTCTCCTGGTCAGTAATTGAAATGTAACATTGAAGCCTGGGGAGGTCTTCTTGACCCAAAGCAGGAACAGATGGAACTAAATGCACCCCAGATCCAAAGAGCAAAACACAAGCAAATTCCTGCCCTCGTAATTAATAGGGACAGTCAGGGAATTATTCATCTATTCCAGAAAGTCACACCTTCCAAGTTGTAATTGGACAGAGATATCAGTATTACAGAACAATGACAGGGCAGCCAGAATATTATAAATGTTATGCATGCGCATTCCCTTCCAGAAAAACGCCCTCCTCTGCAGATTGAGCAGGGGGAAAGCAAAGAGGCTAATGCACACCCTCCCCCCCCCAAAGAGCACTCTGTGTTTAATAAGTTGATGGGTCTTTGTCAGCAAGTCCATCCAAGTTAATACTCTGTGTTTGCCAATGAATAGTTCAGGTCAATGGCATTTTCAGTGACCTGCATACCTATCACAGCTAATGCAGTTTCATGTTAGCAAAAGGGTAAGCTGAGGTGAGGGAATTTGTGGGGAGTACTCAAAACTTTTGTTAGTTAGTCAATATATCAAACTAATGGGGTCATTCTCCCAAGCAGAATTTTACTGCATCGCAATTTGTGTGTTGAATATGTGTTGTATATGCCTCTTTAATTTTTACTTGGGGTTTTGTGTATATCCTGTTCTGAATTCTTCATTTTAACATCTCGTAATACATCTGCAAAATAAATATATAGATGGGGAAGGCCTCAAATCTGTTGCTGTACTGGGTCTCCAAAGTCCATAAAACTGTCCCGATTTTATGCTAGTGAAATGAGAATAAGACTGGCTCTAGATTATGCTTCTAGACACACTCTATTGCCTGTGTCTTGGAGAGAATTAGCCATTTTACTTCTACTGTATTTTAAGTGTAGGCAAGAGAAATAGAATTATTTCCAGATCACACTTTCAGGACTATCAGATTGCCCCCAAATGTAAATTTCACTAACTTTGTACTCCCATGGGGCTGAGTTAATTAAATGTGCAATTACAAGTGCCTAGCTTTTCAAGATATGATGGAGAGCAGATCTCGCTAAAGCTTCATATTGACTTTTTAATGCATATTGTATTGCTAGGTACAATAATATCACTGTTAGAAAGAAGGCAGCTTACATACATTAGAACGTCTATGAGCAATTTTCTGTAAATGTATTTACAATGGAGGAACTAAGTCAAGCAGTAGTTTTTCTGGAACTGTTATCAATGTCCATGTTAATCAACGTGTTGTTTATTGCCAAGTGCTGTAGTTTTCTTTTTGTTGTTTGTTATTTGATAATCTTATTTTACTTTCACTTTATTTACTGAGTACCTCAAACTAACAAAAATACCAACTTTGGCCATCACTAGAAGTTCAAAAGAGAATTGAGCCCAAGTGACTAAGGAGATGAGAAGGAATGGTGGCATCAACTGTATTTTATTCACAATATAGTTTAACACAAATAGTTCTTGAATTCTAAAAAAAAACAAAAAAAACATCTCCCTTCTCTCATCCTGGCATAGCTTCATATACATTTGTTCCTGTTTCACAATTTATGAAGGGACACAATTAAGCACAATACCCTGATCCTTTTATCAATGTACTGTTTCTTCTACCCAGAGACCAGTTTGGCGAATTACTTTTCATCGATGCATTACTGTCTGAATGTCATCCCATTTTCTTACATTGAAATAGTTGCTTTTCTATTCTATGTCCTTAAAAATAGATATTTAATGGAAAAATGTAGTCTGCGGGTAGAAGTAGCAACCTGCTTTTTAATAATCTATTTATTCATACCTAAAGGGCCTCTGTTCTGTAATGTGACTTAGTTTAATTATATTTCAGTATTTCACATTCACATCAAGGCAGATCAGAATAGAAGAAACAGATTGCTGAAATTTCTAACAAAGACCAATCTACTTTTCCATAAAGCCTTTTCCAATAAGACTAAAAGAGGTAGAAAGTAGTAAGATAATTTTTGTAGGAAGTATAAACACATAATTGAAACTCAGGTTGTGACATGTGACCTAAGGTCAGTTTTCATCTGTTAAAGCTTATTACAGCATGTTTTTAATAGACGTATAATTATAGTCCATTATTATTGTACTACTCAGTACACCATGCGCTACTAAGTACTGCATATTATTGTAACATATGGCTCTTTCAAAACACCACAGGAGTATTTCTATTAGGAAAGAAATAAAGTGGTTGGTAAAAAGGATTTCCATGTACTCCAAGCAGTTCTTATCAGGCCATGTTTTGAATGGATTGCTTTTTAAAAAATGTCTATAGACACTGAGAATACATTAACACTCCGTACATGCATATATCACCTTATCCAAAATATAAACTGACAAATCTAGCATCTAATAACATTTTAGAAATATACAGTAATCTGGTCAGATTCAGGACTCTCTAAACCTATTTAAATTAGAAAAAAGGGAATGGGCTTTGTAAACAATAGATTGATTTCGAGCACCAATTCGCTTTTCTCTAAGTGCTTATAGATTAGTTATTTGCTTTGTTATATGAACTTCAGAAGTACAGAAATCAAACAGGCCTGAGGTTTATATATTGGTTATTCACCCATTATATCTGGTAAATCAGTCCACATAAGCCTCAGTCAGAGTGAAATCTTTTGTGTTCTGGAGTCTTTTTCAAGTGTGAAATCCATGTATTAGATTTATAAAATAAGATAGCATTGCTGCCCTCCACCAAGAAGTGGTATTCAGCCGGTTTGGACTGATTTAGGTGAACTGTTAGCAGAGATTTTAACTGGTTTGCCGAACTGGCAAATACCACCTCTGGCTGGCTCCGCCCCCCTGCCCCCCCACCCCCGCTTGCCTGCCCGCCTGCCCCCCATGCCCGCAAGAAGCCTGCAACCGCCGCCTCTTTTTCAGTGCAAGAAACCTCCAGCCACCGCTGCTGGCTCAGTTCCAGCTGACAAAGAGGCGGCAGCTGGAGGCTTCTCATGCTGAAAAAGAGGCATCGGCTGCAGGCTTCTTGTGCTGAAAACTACTGAAACCTAGAGGCCGAAAAAGAGGCCCAAAGTCCTGTCGCTGCATTCGCCACCCTGTTCTGCATGCCAGCTGCACACACACACCCCATTGCCTGCCAGTGCATATACACAGCCACACTCCATTGCCAGACCCAGCCAGGTGAACGGCCTGCTGCGCCGGAGGGACGGTGTCACAGCAGAGCTGCTCGGAAAACAGCTGCCACAGTCTGTCCCTTTAAGCTACTTAAAGGGGGAATGGGGGACCATAAAAAGACAGGCCGCAGGAGCTGCCTTCCGAGCAGGTCCACTGCGAAGGAGGGCAGAAAAGTTCAGCCAAGTCTTCTTCTCCTTCTTGGGCATACACACAGAGTGTGCACACATCTCACAGTGCCAGGACCTTTTGCAAGAAGACAGCACGTGGGTGAGCTTGCTCTGTGTGTATGAGGCTGAGAAGGAGAGAAACAGCCAGGTTGAATGCTGCAGCAGAGAGAAGCAACCAGGTTGAATGCTAAAAGACTTGGCTGAACGTTTCTGCCAGTTCTGTGGGTGTAGCTTGGTGGGGGCGGGGTCATGTGACTGAGTGGGCATGGCCAACTCAATGTCACTCACAGCAAGGTACCACCCCACTTACCGTGAGAGACTTTGAGTTGGCTTTGCCCACTCAGTCACATGAGCCCCACCAAGCCATGCCCACAGAACCGGTAATAAAACAATTTGAATCCCACCACTGCCTCTGTCC
The DNA here is from genome assembly GCF_029215685.1 of Pituophis catenifer annectens. NCBI lineage: Eukaryota > Metazoa > Chordata > Lepidosauria > Squamata > Colubridae > Pituophis > Pituophis catenifer. The sequence continues at coordinate 38,098,757 of NW_027256888.1, forward strand.
CTCTTTAACCATTTGTTTAAAATCTGGCTCCTATAGACAGAAGGAAATTTTTGGTCCCCAAAAGTATCATAATAGCACCTCAGAGTCATAAAATAATTAGTAACTTGACATGGAGACAGGTAGTGAACATTGTCTATGGAATTAAATGGCCTCCATTTTTATGCATCTTCACAGGAAGCAATTTGCAAAAACTAAGCTAGTTTGTTCCATTTCCGAACGCATCACAAATAACCATGAAAATCCCTAGAAAAGCACTAAAGAAGCAGTATGAGGAAGGCATTTTTGAGAGAGTATAAATTGTTGCATTTTGGTGAATAGGATTTGACAAAATTTTCGAGTAGGTAATAAATTAAGTGCCATATTTTTATACAGACTAGACAAAGTATCTTCCATGTTTGTAACTTCTGTATAAAAGGGAGATTAACAGCTAAATTTATTCTTATCATTGTGTTTTCATTTGAAATATGTCTTCAGCTGTCTTCTAGGTAGAGGTAAAATCTCTACTAGTTGAAAAATGGCAACTTCCCTTAAAGGCTGACAGAATAGTTAATAAGAAGCTATTCAAGTATGTTTTGAAAATATATTTTATTTAAAACTGAATCGTTCACAAAAGAGTGTTATAAAGATGTAGCACAGTTTTCTTTAGTATTTGTTAAATTGTAAATTGTGCAGTGAACAATTTATCAAATTGAATGTGATCTTTCATTTAGTTACTTGAAAGATTGTAAATGATTAGTTTGCCATCAGGAATACTCTCTCCTTCTATGACTTCTGCTATGTTCTTGCATTTTCTACTATGCATGGTATATAGAAATAAAGTTGGCTACAAATCAAGACCACCTAATCTTCTTTTGAACATAATGGTATAATTTTTAAAAAATGAAAGAATTCACACAGGTCACTTACACAGAATTACGTTGTGGTTACTGAGTACTGTACAATCAAAAACAGGGCGCTCCCACATAACACCTTTCCTGCACGAGCTGCACTGGCTCCCAGCGGTCTTTCGGGTGCACTTCAAGGTGTTGGTTCTCACCTTTAAAGCGCTCCATGGCATAGGGCCGGGATACCTGCGAGACCGCCTGCTGCTACCGATAACCTCCCACTGGCCAGTATGCTTGCACAGAGAGGGCCTCCTCAGAGTGCCGTCGGCCAAGCAATGTCGGCTGGCGGCCCCCAGGGGGAGAGCCTTCTCTGTGGGGGCACCCAACCTGTGGAATGAGCTACCTCCTGGAATACGACTGATCCCGGACCTCCGCGCTTTCCAAAAGGCCCTGAAGACTTATTTATTCCAACAAGCTGGCCTAGCTTAAATGGTTTTAATGGGGTTTTTAAATTTTCAATTTTATTGATTCTGGGTTTTAAATTGGGAACTTTTCAATTTTGCAGATCTGGGATTTTAAATTGGAAATGCTGATGATTTAATTTATTTTAGTTTTTTCTTAACTTTTGTACTATATGTGTTTTAAGTTTGGCTGTCCACCGCCCTGAGTCCCCCTCGGGAGAAGGGCGGTATATAAATTGAATAAATAAATAAATAAATAAATAATTGAGATGTGGGTTTTCCCCCCTATGCCTTCATGACTCTCCTCAAAATATCACATCTCTCTTTCTATCTCAAATGTTTTCTCTAAGGCTTCAAGGTGTAAAGGTTTTCAACTATAATAATGCAAAGTATAAAATCAGAAATTCTCAAATATGAGTTTGAAGACTCTGAGGAATTTCAATAAAATTGCTTGAAAACCAAGTGAAGAAACAAGCCAGAGAACACTAGCCTCACCTATCTTGCTGAAACTTGCAAGATCATAATAAACATGTTTATACAAATTATTGGACAAAAGACATTATTTGAGAGGCCTGCATAAAAGTCTATTCTGCATTTCACAGAGACACCTTTTAAATCAATGCTTTGCTTCTAGAAAGTATGCCAGGTGGCCAGCATCTTTTCATTTAAATCTTAATTAAATATCATACTATGTAGCATTTCTATTATCACTTAATACTTCTCCTAAATTGCATGAAATATAGAGAAATTTCTGAATGATTGCAACAGTTGCCTTCTGAGATATCTTCTATATCTTCTCCTGTGTACCTCCCATTCTCCATAATGGTAAAAAATGGATAATCCTTCCCTTTCAAGTGTCTTCAGATTATATAACGTTCTATCACACAATTTTTCATATTCTATAAAAGAAACAAGGCAGACATCCCTACTTGTTAAATCAGTGGTGCAGCCAACCTAGCATTGTGAGTTGCTAGTTCCTTGACAGTCTCACTGTTTTGTAAATTTTGATATCTCACTATTTTTCAGATAAAACAATCATTTTACTGAACTGAAATGCATAGCTTGATTGTGTATAAATTATACAGGATTGATATACATGTCTGAATGCACACACACACACACACACACACACACACACACACACAGACAAACACACACACACACAGTTTTTGGCATCCAAAAATAAGTTTTGTTATAGTCACATTCTCAGCCCTGCTTCTAGATCTTGTCCTTAAAGCAATTAGGAACCCTTAATGCACGTTGGGAGCTCCAAATGAACTTTTTAGGCTAGGCTCCAAACAGAAGTTGATTTTTTCTCCCAACAATTGCTTTAATGGGTTGGAATTCCTGGGAGACAATTTGACTTTTGCTCAGACTCATGCCACGCTTTTTTAAATGCTGATTGTGCAAAAGCATAATGCTGTCAACAACCTCTATTCAGTAGTATTTCAAGAAAGGAAATAAAGGGCCATCTGATCTGTCAAGAGGAAGGTGGAGATTTTGTTTGGAAAATAAAAAGCAAAAATGTTCTTGCAGAATCAATAGTCAAATCAATACCAGGCCGTCCCGCCGAAAGCTCAGTTCAACAGTGGGTTTCTTTCCACTTCCCCGCTCCCTCATTACAGCAATCATCCATTAAAGGGAATGGATGATACATGCATTGCCAGGACCGCATCTTTGGTAAGTGTTTCTGTAACAATAGAGTAATGATTATTTTGCAGTATTGCATTTTAATAATTAAAATAAAGCACTGAACATTATGCCTGCTACTCTGTGGGAAATGTTTCCCAGTAACTAGGGCCCTAAGAAAGCATAATTTACATTAGCAAAGAGATGCTTCCACAGAATAAAAGCCTAAGGTGAAAATGTAAAGGTGACCCTGACTTATTTACCCTCTTTCTCAAGTAGAATCAACAATCAATGCTTTAAAACATGTTTTTCCCCCTCAAGGAATTACTGTATTTCCACAGCTGCATTATGTGCCTAGGAAGAATATTATCCTAAAGCATCAGTGAGATTAGAAGAGAGAACAGATCTGGCTCCCCCACAAAAAGGAAGGATATAGAAGAGTTTTATAAAATGCCATTTTAAAGGTGCAAGATTCCTTTTTTAATGGACTGTAGCCAATGAAGAAGTCACAAGTTATGGTCCTGTTTCAACTTTTTTTGCTTTGTGTATCATCTGTAAAATGTTATTCTATTGTGAAATGCATTTTCTGTGCTACGCCCACCATTGATTTCTGTAGCTTTAACACTTAAAAGTGACTATTTCACAATTCACTTATTATGACCAGACATATGAAAGGATAGGTCACTGATCTAAACCATTAACTTTTATCTAGAAAATAAATTTTAAATAAGTGTTATTGGTCATGCTAAAAATGCTGAATCCTCTCTTTTAGAGAACTACTAAGACAGAAGAGCTCTATCTTCACTTACATCTAATACCAACTTCAGTCATTATGAATACTAGAGCTGCCTTATTTCAAACTTCCTCCTTTTTTAAGATAATGAGCCCAACCGTTTGTCTTTCTACAGGATCTAAAAGTAATTTCTAAAACTAAATAGAAGTGGATGTGGTCATTGCTTGAATTAGAGACCACCTGAGAAGCTTACACATCATCTTGACTTCCATTATCAGATTAATCATGATGACATCCAACATTACACAAAATTCTGTTCTAGAGGATTAATTTCCACAAAGATTGTGAGCAATTAAGAAACATTAAGCATTCCTTCAAAACAGCAGGAAAATCTCCAATTGCTTCTTGCCTTCCCTGATTCCCACACAAATGAGAGAAGCAGTTTATTTCACAAAGCCCTTGACCAAATTAATGGAAGAAAGAGTTAATAATGAATACATACAATGGCTGACTGTTAAATGAAGTCACCATTTTGGGCCTTTTCCAAATGACTGGATTTTTTAAATATTATGGTGAAGCTAATACATTCAGAAACAATACAGAAATAATTTCTCCTCTTGAAAAGAGGATGAATGTTCTTCTGGACCATAATACTACTTCAGGATACCTTTTAAAAAAATAATTCCATTAAAATTACAATTGTTAAAAGTAAAAACTAATTCAAATTACAAAAAGTATAAGTGTAAGTGTGTGTGTGTGTGTGTATGTGTGTGTGTGTGTGTGTGTGTATACATATATATATATATACATACATATATATATATATATATATATATATATATATATATATATATATATATAATATAATATAATATATATATATATATATAATAAATATGAGATGCAGGAAAAATGGAAAAAAGGAAGTAAAAAATAGATAAAAATAACTTCCCCCTTTTGGGATACCTCCCTAACTAAAAAAAAAATAGAAATAAATTATCAACATATTTTAAAATGCAACCAATGTATTCTTCTTCTCATTATTCATCTCTTGACTATTAACAAAATCTTAAAGCTTCATCACTTATTCCTTTTCAGCATAAGTCCATTAAGGGCTACCAGAAATAACTACATAACCATTTTAACCTTAATCAAATCAGCCAATGCTATATTCCTTCCCCACACATTTAACAATCTTAGGTTTTAATCTGTTAAAATAAAATCCTTGGGATTGATTTCTTTAGATCATCTTTTTGTCTTCTTTCAGCAAATCATTCAAAGCTTTAACAGATCTTTTTTGTAAAACCAGTAAAAATTATTCTGAATTAATATGTATATATCCTTTCTAAATATCATGACATCACTCAGTTTCATTTGTATATTCAGTGTATCTTTTTGCATATCATTCTTATTGCTTGTCATATTTATATTCCACATTCTCTGCCATAGACAGTGTCACATTCAAAAAGGGTCATCTAGCTCACCATGAATCTTCTCCAGAAGTCCCAGGATTTGAGGGTCTTCAAGGTCAAAGGTTTGGGGAAATGGCAAGACTTTTACCTGATGTTAATTTCACCAGAATCTGGGAGAGAAGAGAGTAAATGGCTACAGCTAAAAATTGACAAAACTTTGCTTTTGTCAGTTTTATTACCATATTTTTTGGAGTATAAGACACATTTTTTTCCTCCTAAAAGAGGCTGAAAATTTTGGTGTGTCTTATACTCCGAATGTAGCTTTTTTGAAACTTTTTTTCAGCCCTAACGAGGAACTAGCAATCTTCTGGGCTTTGCTGCTCCCTCCGACTCTCAGCTGTGAATCTTTTTTCAGCCTTAATGAGGCAATAGCGATGGTTTGCCTGCTTTTCTCACTGCTTCTCTCTCCAAAGATCAGTTGTGCTTTAGAAGCTGTTTTTTAATTCCCAAAAAGAGCCTTGATAGTACAGTGGTTTAGTGCACCCTGTTATTAACACAGCTGCCTGCAATTACTGCTGGTTCGAATCTCTCCAAGACTCAAGGTTGACTCAGCCTTCCATCCTTTCTAAGGTAGGTGAAATGAGGACCCAGTTTGTGGGGGCAATAAGCTGACTTTGTATAAAATATACAAAAGAATGAAGGCTATTGCTTAACGCATTGTAAGCCGCCCTGAGTCTCCGGAGAAGGGCGGCATATAAATCAAATTAAAAAAAAAAAAAAAAAAGCAGGAGATAAAAAACAGCAAACTAATGTGCTGAAGCTGACCAGAGTAAGGACGCTAGCCAGATGAATACCTGCTAGGCAGAATTTTTTCCCCCTATTTTCCGCCCCAAAAACTAAGCTGCGTCCTATACTCCAGTGCGTCTTATACTCTGAAAAATATGGTAAGTATCTTGAATCAGACATTTTTCAAATACCAATGTCTAGCTATGTAAGCACTGAAGCATAGCATCATTTATATAGATGTAGAGATAGATAGATGATAGATAGATAGATAGATAGATAGATAGATAGATAGATAGATAAATAGATAGATAGATAGATAAACAGACAGAGACAGGGACATACTGGTAGATATAGATATAATTAGATGAGATAGAGAAGAGAGAGAGAGAGAGAATCATTCTCATATTGTCATTAATTAGGTCTTAATGAATTGCATTTCAAACATGTTATATAGCTGTGCTGAACCATAACTAAGTAGACATGTGCTGGAAGGAGTTTCATGGGAACTTCAAGTACTATGGTATAATTTCACGAAGGAGGCAGATAATTTGTGAATAAACCTGTGTAAGTTGATAATGTGCATTAAAGCAAAGAGGGAAGGATTATTATAGCAGATGAAATGCATATGCAATCAGCTTTAGAAATATTAATGCAATATAAGGACAACAACATTTCTAAAGATAAAAATATACATTTTTTATACCAGCCATATCTCTAATTAATTACTTTTCATAATGTATCCTGAATCTATTTATTTTCTCTCTCTCTCTCTCTCTTCTCCCGCCTCTCTCCCTCTCCCTCTCTCTTTCTCTCTCTCTCTCACACACACACCTATCTACCTCCCATATTTTTATCCTACGGCACTTATGTGACTCTTGGTAGTAAAAAATATATATAAAATTCCACAATACAGATAATAGCTAATGTAATGATGTAAAGCAATAAAACCAATAATACTTTTAAATCTAAGCTATGTAAATCCTTAATAAGTACTTAATTTTATTAAGTAAACTTTATTGGGAAATGCTCTAACTTGCTTTCAGAAGGCTAACGAGTGCCTCAGTTAATCTAATTTCCTAGGGGAGACTATTCCATAATACAAGCATATCTTCCTAGCCTGCTAATTTCATGGCAGTACAGAATTACAAGTAATTTTCCAGAAAATGTTTATATTGGGTGGGACAGTTCTAGTTGAAGAAGCCAATTCTGGTGGTGTCTTTTCCTCAAACCATTTTACACTCTATAGCATGCAGCGCCCTCTTTGTAGGCATGCAAGCCGTCTCCCCAGTTCAGCTCTACCGCGCATGCCTACGTGCCTCCCGCCAGCAAGCTGGTCGTCAGGTTTCTGCCGCACATGTGCGGGGCGGGGCACGTGCAGGGGCCCACACACGCTTGCATGGGGGGGTGGAGCGTGCCCACCATTGCATTTTGGGGGTTCGAGCATGCTTTGGGTGCCCGGTCTGGAAAAGGTTAGCCATTACTGCTCTATAGGGTACAACCAACACTTTAAATTGCACCTGGAAATCTCTTGGTAATAATTCAGAGCCCACGATTTTGGTGTAATGTACTTTTATTAGTTTTAGTAGAAAAATCTATTCTTGAAACACTAGAGAAAACTAGAGCACGTCCCAGTCTGTCTGAACAGGCATCTGACAGCACTGTTAAAGGAGCTAGGGTCCTCCAGCCAGGGGTGAAATGCTACTGGTTTCTTCCAGTTCAGGCGAACTGGTAGTGATAAAAGCTACTGGTTCAGTTGAACCAGCAGTTTTAAAAAGCTACCAGTTCCTCAGAAATGGTATCTCTGACGATCAGCTGTGCAGTGGGGTTTAGCTTTGCTAGAAAGCACGAAATCCTGCTTTCTAGCAAAGCTAAATTGCGCGCCACAGCTGATCCCCCCCTCGCTGTTCTACTTATCTTCCCAAGCCTCCCTTTAGCGCATACTGTGCATGCATGTGCATGTAAGTAGAACAGCGGGGGGGGAATCAGCTGTGCAGTGCAGTTTAGCTTTGCTAGAAAGCAGGAAATCCTGCTTTCTAGCGAAGCTAAATCACGCACCACAGCTAATCCCCCCCCACTTCTACTTACCTTCCCAAGCCTCCTTTTGGTGAGTACTGTGCATGTGCATGTGGCAGACCGCGTTTGGTGTGCACTGTGCATGCAGTGCACGTTTGGCACACAGTGGGCAAGCGCATGCACAGCCAGCAAACCGGTAGGAAACCTGTTCGGATTTCACCACTGACTCCAGCTGTGGTATTTGAAAAAGGCTCCCAGGATATTTTAATAGAGTATTCTTTATTTCATCATGCTCAAATAAATAAATTCCTTTTGCATTGAAAATATATTTTGCAAACGAATGCATACATTTCCCGAAACATATTGGTATGATGCAATTTGATATCAATTTTTGAAACTTATCAAGAACTTCTTTCCTGTAACCTTTCTACTTTCCAGAAATACGAAATTCAATTTTGCATGCTCTGCATCGAATTGCTTCTGAGCTTCGTACAATTGCATTCTACATTGCAAATGGCTGTTCAGTTGGCATAAATCGAAATAAGTAAGATAAAGGATGTTGTTTTAATCTAGGAAACTACTCAGTGAAGTGCTTGCCATGTTTTTATGTGCAGGTTTCATTAACAAGCCCAGGTATTATTAGGTTTTGCATTATCAGTAGCAGACTTATTAATGCTTCACGAACAAATGAAAAGAGCCATTGAATGTCTATTAAAGTGTAACAAAATTACCCAACAAGGAAATGGTTCCATAGCAAAGGTATAACAATTAGTAGCTATTTAGATCAAATATTTTACATCTATCTCAACAATGAATTATTTCCAGATCCACTTCCATTTAGGTATCCATGTTACTAACTGAGATTGAAAATAAATGTTCTTCTCCTGTTTTCTCTAAATCCAGCATTGCAACAACCAGCAGAATGGGGAATGGGAGAAAATCTGTAGATATAAATCTGTGTGTAAGTGTGTGTGTGTGTGTTTGTGTGTGTGTGAATGATGTATGTGTATACGTATAGGTATATGTATATGCATATGCACTGTATGTAAAAAAAATATACGATGTCAGCAGATGGCTGATGAAAGCTTAGTAAAATAAAATCTTAATTCTTTTAAAATTTTAAAATCTTAAGTTCCGGAGATCGCAGTATATCTGCTTCTTTTTTTACTAATATACATGGAACTCGTATTTTTAGAATAGTTTGTAATATGTATATGTATATGTATATGTATATGTATATGTATATGTATATGTATATGTATATGTACATATACAAAGTATACATACTTTGGTATTCTCCAGGACAATTAGAAGGCAGACTATAAATGCAATGTGTGGTGTTCACTATGGTAGTGATTACTCATTTAGGCATAAAGGTCATCATTTGAAATTGCACTCATTAGTGATGGATATTCATACCCAGTTGTAACCCACCTTTTAGAGAGACGGTTTCTTTTGGACAACTTTATTTAGAATAGACTGGCTCTGGAAGTAGATGTCCAAATTACATTTGCTAAGGTGGTTTAGGCTACGTAAGAGACAGCTTTTCCAGCCTGTTACTCTTCACATGGTCACTATATCAGAAAGTCACGACAGATATTTTTCTTCTGTTTGTTGTGTTATTGTTTTTTAATGGATTGCAGAATTTTGGAGTGTTTCTTTCTCATCATCTTTTTCCCCTCCCTCTTTTTTTTTCTTTGCTGGATAACAAATAGCACTGAATTCAACAAATGCATACGAATGGCCTCCATTACAATTTTAATGTCCTCATGGAATTGGAATGAAAGAAAAGCTTAATATAAATCTTCTTTAAATAACCAGAACATTAATTCAGACAGGGACCTCACCACCAAGGCTGAGCTGGAGAGTTCACCGTCTGCTGTCCTTCTCATAAATTAATTGAGGTCGCTTGGTGAACAGCGAATCCTGGAAGGAGTGTATCTGTCAAGATTGCAGATTGCTTTTTTTTTTCCCTCTGAGTTTGCAAAAAGTCACAACTTACATTACCTTCATTATGTCAATAAGAATGGCTTTCCAGTTGGAAAGAAATGTGTGCTTTATTCCGTGAGGCCCAAGATTTATAGAAAAAGCAATTTCCTTTCACAGCCAAGTCACAACAATTCCCATCCCCACACAAAAAAATGTCATTTCATGTCTCTCATTGTCACTTTTTTCTGACAAACGTATATTCTTTCAGCTTCATGTGTACTGAAGAATTGTGACATTTAATGGCCAAGTAAGGTTAATCATAGGTGAGTGCATATACTGGATGGATATTGCTAGGAGAGAGGTATCCTCTGGCTTCAGAGAAATTGAATGATCTAAGTATGTGATCTGATGTCTCACACAATTCTGCAAACTTGGGGAGCTAATATTTCAATTCCATCTTGGGAGGCAGAAAATCCACCTCAAAATGTTACAATACCCAAGCACTGTGACCTAAAAGATGAGGAAGGAAAGAGATACATATCACGCCCTCAAGTCCTCGTGGGCTGCTGCTTCTCTTCCTGACTTTCACCACCACTGTGCACTTTCAGGAAAGTGTAGAACAGCTTCTGGGGTAGCTTTAATTTATTAGTTTCTGTCACAATCCTGAACATTATGTGCACTGACCTTGTACTTGGATACGTGGATGCAAATAGGCAGTTTTCTCAGGGCAAAGTGCTCTATTAGCATTCATTAATGCTAATGTTACTCCTCAATATAACATAAAACTCTTAATGCCAAGTTATTTGCTGAGGAGCAATATAAAAATTGCTACTCCACAGCGAGTCTAAGCCACCTGCTGATCCAAATCAGCAAGGAGATAATGAAGTGCATGTCTGCTTCCTTTCATTACATAGTGACTCTCTGAAAAGAACTGCAGTTCCAAGGCTGTCTCCTGAGGCTTTATGAGAGGCCTGAGACAAATGAGTTTCCTCCCTGTCTTCCGGCAGGCCAGAATTGTTTGATCTCACTATCCAGTTCTCAGAATGGCTAGTTTAATTTTTTTTACTTCTGTATTATTTGATTCCTTTTTCCACTGCTTCCTTTCAGAACAGCCACATTCCAATAAAAGCTCTTGTTTTTTTTTGCCCGTGGCTTCTTTCTGGTCGATCTCAGTACTTTCTCTATAACTCCCAGGGAAATGCCCTTTTCTGTAAATTACTCTGAACCCTCTGTTTTAGTCAAGTGTTGATCAAGTTATTAGCACAGGCACATAAGCAAGATGAAGCCACTGGTTTTAGAACTTAGCAACCTCTTTCTTTCTTTATAGTATGTAAAACTTAGTTTGATTCTTCCTCCAACTAGTACTGACCCAAAGGCCAGAAATAAAGAAGAAGTCAAACCAAACTTGTATTTCCTCTGTTTTGTTGTTTATGTTTTAAGGTTTATGAGATCAAGTAGTCATTATACTTAGTGCATACTACTAAGTTCACAGAGATAGAGAAGGACCGGGAAGAGAGAAATTTGTGATTGAGTGGAAATTTCAGTCTGGATCTTCTCAAATACACAAAGCACAGGAGTTGTTGTCCCAAAGTGTTTTTTTCAAGAGGCAACTGGACTTTCTTGTTTTTCTTTGAAGATGCTTCATTTCTCATCCAAGAAGCTTCTTCAGCTCCGGAGCTGAAAAAGCTTCTTGGATGAGCAATGAAACGTCTTCAAAGAAAAACAAGAAAGTCCAGTTGCCTCTTGCAAAAAAACACCTTTGGGACAGCCATAACCTGGATGACTGAGAATCTCCATTCTCAGGGACTAGAGTAGTTATTCTGAACAACTAAATTTGCTTTGGAATTTCAGAAAGAGCAGTTTTGCTTCTATAATTTTTGGCTTAGTAGTAACCAAAGCCAAGATATATTACATTTCTTTTTAAATCTGTTGTTACTTCCTCAAACCCCCATAGCTTCAACCTTTTTTTTTTTTTTGAATCAAGTTTTATTGATTCCCCCCCCCCCACATTCACCCACATATTTTATGAACAGAGTATTGGCCATATCCTAACTTATACAATTTATCATATTCAAATACATTTTACTCAGTTACAATTTTTGCTAAAATTTCCTTTTTCCATTTTTTGATTGTATCTTAAAATTTCTATGCTTATTTGTATAAGCAAATCTTTACTCGCCCTCAAATTCTGATTTTTCTGTTTTAACTCATATTTATTCTCTTTTATTTTTTAATAACTCATTCTTTATCTTAGTGCATTTATGCATGTTCGAGGTTGCCTTTCTTCCATTTCAACTTTTTTATTGTACAGCAATCTTTCTTCTCAATCTCTTCCATCTCCTTCCCTTCTTTCCTTTCTTCTTCCCTCTTCTACTACTCCTTCTCTACTTTCCCTTCCTTTCTCCCTCTCCTCTCTTTCTCCCTTTCTAACCCTCTCTCCTACTCTTATTTCCCCTCCCTTCCTTCCTCCCCTCTTTCCTTTCTTCCCATTCCTCTCTCTCCTTCTTCCTCCCTTCCATCCCTCTACTCCTCTTTCGTCTCTCTCTATTGCTGTTTTCATTTTCTATTTTCCACTATGGTGTCCAGGCAACCCTAACTTTTCTTTCATTTATTTTTTCAAAATTCCCCTTATCTTTTAATTATTAACAGTGTATTTCAACTTATTCCATTTTTATCTTAAATCCTTTGCTAGTATAACCTTCCAGCCCTTAACAATATCTTTCTTCTATTTTATTTCTTACATGTATTGTTTTGTTCTTACTTGCATCATTTATTAACATTTCCATTTTATTCAATTTTACATTTCAATTTTTCCCCTTGATTTCAATTAATTCTTTTGTTACTATTATTTCTCTCAAATTTGTACATCTTCCAACAAAATATATAGTCCATTCTGTCTTTCACATTGCATCTACTGATCTATTTTACATTAAATAGTATATTTCTTAATTTTTACTTATTCACATTTCATTTTATCTTTACTTATATCCGTTACAATAAACTGTATCTTTGTTCTAAATTGCTTTTTACATATAATTTCTACAGTTAACATCCTTCTCTTCAATTAGCATATTCATCTTTTAAATTCCTTTTCACTATCCCCTAGCTATTTTCTTTTAATTTCTCCACAATTCCATTTCTTGACACTTTCCTTCCTTTCTCCCATTCTTCTTCTTCTCCTTTTTCTTCCCCATTTCTTTCTCTTCTCTTCCTTTTTGAGATGTATTCCTCCTTATCCATTTTTATTCTATCACTGTTAATCCCAGTGTAATCAACTTTTTTATTCTGTCACTGTTAATCTCAGTAATCATTTTTTTTATTCTATCACTGTTAATCCCAGTATAATCATTTTTTTTATTCTGTCACTGTTAATCCCAGTGTAATCATCTTTTTTATTCTGTCACTGTTAATCCCAGTGTAATCATCTGTATCTTTATTTTCATTTATTTCCTTCCCAATACTCCATGTTATCAATTTAAAAGGCAAGGATTTTAAAGTTTATTATTCCTTTGCATATAATTCAAATTCAAAGTCCATGTAGTGCCTCTTTTTTCTTTCTTTTTTTTTCCTTTCCAGATAGTGTTCAATTCAAATGTTCATTTGAGCCATTCCAATTTCAGTCTTTGTTATTTCAATCTCATTCTAGTTATTTAAACAAAGCACTCTGACAGTACTTTCAGTACTTTCTCACGATGATATAAATAAGCTTAGTACAATACTCTTTCCACCAGCAGATGTCTGTCTCCAATTCACAAATCCTCCAGCCACAAAGTATCCATTTGTAAATCCACAAAAATGATTATTTCCTCTTCTCCAAATTAAATCCTTTTGTAGTTTAAAGAATACTTCTCTATCTCCTTTTTTCTTGTATTGTTTTAATTTTATCCAAATCCAGTTTTAAGTCCCGGTGGAAGGTTCCTTTTAAGGCTTTAGTTTTAGTTTTAAAGTTCCTTTTTTTCCTTCGCTTAAATTCCTGAGTGCCAATTAGCTGCTAATTAGTTGTTGGGACTTCTTTCAAGCTTTTAAAAGTTTTTTCTTCTTACCTGTGAGTTGGCCAATTACTCACCCAGTAGCAATACTCTGTTCAATCTCCACTCCTGCTCACATCTTAATCCGGTTGCCCCAGTTTATAGCAAACATAATGGCCGCCTCCCCCACTGCCGGGCCAAAGAGCTGTCTCCGACTTTGGAGCAGGTCTCCTCTTGCCTGCTCTTCTTTGGTTTTTCGAGACACCTCTCTTTCTCCCCCGTCCCTCCAAGACGGTTCCGGTCTGAAGACCTCCCGACAGCGGTTTGTCTGGCTGGGTTTTGCCGAAGCCCATTGGAGTTTTGCTATTTCTCAGCCAGTATCGTCGCGACGCTTCTGATTCCTCCGCTTCAATCTTAAACTGACTATCGTGGACCTCACACCATTCCTAAGAGGTCTGTAAGGGAGCGTGCATAAGCGCATCAGCATGCCTACTGTCCCTGTCCTACTGTCCCCATTTATTTGTACTCATTTCAAGTGCTCATGTCCATGTTTATACTTATCCCTGTTATCTCGTACATGTTTGACAAACTAACTAACTAACTAAACAAAATAAATAAGTTGCAGCAAACAATAGCCCCCTTTTGTCCAAGGTGCATTACTTCATAAACCCCATATTTATATACTTTTCCCTAATATGAATTTCATACTTTTCGACTTATTAAAGGACAAGGAAATCTGACATTTCCATATCCCTGCATCTCTACCCAAGGGTTATCTGTTATAGAAGCATGCCTCAGCCTTGGCAATTTTAAGATAGGTGGAGACTTCAACTTCCAGAATATAGGAAAAACCTGAAGTCAACAGACTTTTTATTTCCATCCTGGCAAACTTAGCTTGTTACCTAGGACTGTTTTTAAAATTAAATTTTCTCCTTTCCTGTTTTGTGCTATAAATTCTGAGAGGAGTTATCTTATCTGCTTTGGCAGGAGATCTATGCTTCCCAGGTGCTGTTGGCAAAGGCATGTCTGCTGGCAGAGTCTAGGAGGAGCACCCTTTCTGCCATGGTACCTGACCCTGCTGGCCTTTCAGAAGGCTTTGAAAACTTGGTTTTGTGCTTGGGCCTATTACTTCATTTTGTTGAGGGTCATTTTATGATGCTTGAATGCTATGTGTTTTTATTTTTATATTGTGTATTTTACGTGCTTTATCTATTTTAAACCACCTAGAGTCACGTATGTGAAATTGGCAGCTATATTACAAATACATACATACCCCAGAATATCTGTGTATGTTTAGTGACTTGCAAAAAACACAGAATATTGAGTGTCAGTGGAAAAATAAATACAAGGGACGAAGAGAAAATTGGGGTTCCATTGGCTTGCTATATTCCTGTACTGACATGGCTGACTGGCTGTAACATAGTTTGAACAGAAGGATTCCTACTGGATTGAGCTATTTTACAACATTATATGTTTTCTTGTTGTAGAATTCTTATAATATTAATTCCTAACACTAACATAAACAATGGAATAGTAAAATACTACAGGTGGATACCAATTTATGGAGGGCTGCTGTAAATTGTTACACTCTTTGTGGTTTGATATTGCATAGTATTGGTTTTAGTTGGTTTGTAGAATTATGTAACTTTGTAGAGCAGAAGACCAGGATTCAAATATATGACTATTTTCATATATAGCAAAAGATGTAAATCATTCATTTGGAAAGTGTTTTGAACATTCTTAAGCTTACTGTATGTGAACAACTAATGTTATTGCTATTACAAGAACACAGAGTATGCTAACAACTCTGTTGTTTCCTCTTTAATGCCTTCTGTCACCATGAAATAGTGGACTATAGCAGCTATGCGTGATGTGAACAATATTGCCAAGTTACTGCTAAATACAAGTGACAGAGTTCCTTAAGTTAACAGTACATTGGAGATAGCCAATTGATTTAGACTACTACTTCTTATTTTAATTGCTTACAAAACGCTAACAAGCTCTGATAAGATTCAACCCCAGCTGTGATGCTTTGTAGCTTCACATCATGATGCTGCATTTTCTCACCATGACTCTGCATCATCATGCCATGAAAGTAATTACAATACTATTTATTTATTTTATTGCGAGCACTAGTATTATTCCCAGTACAATATTTAACAGTTTGAACACTGCTTGTGTTTTTAAATGTAGATCATCATGTCTTCAGAGTGAGCATCAAATAAACATAATAGTGAGAGCGAACAAATTTTATTCAGGAGTCATGTGGTTGTTGAGTTTGGAACAGTTTTTACTGACCTTGTTGATTTGAATTTATATTGCTTTGGGTTTTCATTATGCTGTTTGAATATGTGCTTATGTATTTTATTTTATCACGTTTCTAAGTCACTGTAAGACGCCTTTGGATTAGTCAGCATGATATTAAATATTAGAAATACAAATGTAAATACTGTTTTACTTGCAATGAATTTAGCACAGCAGCCAAATTGTTAGTGAATATGCCTAAAAGCTGAGTGCATGTTTTCTGCAATCAGTTTTCATATCTGAAATATGAAATGTAAACAAACATAATATGGTATCTAAATCAAGACACAAACATATTTTCAGCAATATTAGCAATTAGGCTTAGCACAATTGCTAGTAAATATAGAAAGAACATTAAATCTTTATTAAAGGACGCTAGGTTTCTGAACCAACAAGAAGGGTATTAAATAAAACCTTCCTTGGTAAAAGGCCTTTAGCTCGCTGCAGCTAAAGAATTTCAGATCCACATTTCTAAACTTATTTAACTAACAATTACAGCATCATAGAAGAATAAATGTGAATCCATTTCTTTAGTAAAACTATATGAACACATAATATTAATGGGTCTATTATAATTAGGGAACATAAAATTTATTTGCTAGAGATGTGACATTAGCCTCATTGAAGAAAAACTTCAAAATAATCAAAAAAATTAAAGTACATAGAAAGACACAGAGCTAATAATTGGAGTTAATAAATTAAAATGTATGATTTAAATATGGAATCAAAAGAAGCTGGATGATCAAACAGAATATATTGTATGAAATAAAAGTTTAAAATAAGGTTTTCATTCTTTCATATCACCAAATTATTAAAATTAATTTCAACCCTTTTATAAATCAAATCATTAAAAAAAATCAAGTATACACAAATAACAATCTAGGAAAGATTTCAGCCATAAATTATTACCCAAATATTTATTTTAGACTTCTTCCTGTGCATACTTCCACATAATAATTGGCAGGCAGGTAAAATATTACAAATATTAGATTGAATAAAAAAGCTATATATAGCAATTTAGAAAATCAAAAGGTGTTCCAAATATTACATCCTACAATGAAGTATCCTGTTGAGACAATTCATTATATTAATAAATGATAATAAAGAGAAAAAATAAATATGGAGCTAAAATAAAGCAGCACAACTTATGTGGCCTTCCTTTCCAAGTATATCAGTTAAAGAATATACTAAGTCTTTGTAGCTCATCAGTATATGGAATAACTGCATTCCAGACTATTTATGTAATGCCATATAATCGTAATATATCCTTAAACTGTTGCTGAAGATTCAAGGAAAAAACATTCACATACAGTAGAATGACCCAAGTAATAGCAAACGTCAGGTGCATTTCTGGAGCTTCAGTTTGGGGCTTAGACATTTCAGAGCATGTCCCAGATTCCTGCGCTAATAATGTTATCTAGTAGGTATATTAGTTAACCCAATAACTAAGCTCAGACAATATAACATTGCACCATTGCCCAAATGTTAAAAACTTTGTACGAGTTTCTTTCCAACTAGTTGTCAATGCAAATGTAGCTTTATTATTTCATTTACAGATTCTAAAACACTGAGGCTAAGGAATTGCTTATATTGCTTTCTGTTAAGCATAATAATTTACATTAGATTATGAATCAGAAGGTTTGGACTTCAGCTTCAAGCTGAAACATTGGCCAAACAATTAAGAACATGAACACTGAAAATAATGCAGTAGATGAATATTAGGATATTGGTACATAGTGCAACACATGTCCAAAGATACAGAGCTTGTACAATACCAGTGCAACATTGCTTTCATAAGTTGCACCTCATTGACCTTCCCAATGGAAGCACATTGTAGAGTTTTATATATTGGGTGATTTGATAGAGCCGTGCAGGTTTATCACCAAACATTTCAACTTTTTTGAAGTGAAGTTAAGCCCAAATTGTAAGAATCAGTCAACAATGTAATGTCTCTTTTGAAAATTCTATGTTGCTCATTTGTTCATCATTTACAAATCATCATTTGTTTCTAATAAAAAAATGAACATATTGTGTTCTCATATGTGTTACATGATAATAATAGTCATCAACATAATAATTCAAGACAATGATAAAAAAGTAATAAATGGGGGAAAAACTCTTTGAGTAGTTATATTATTCTATAGAAGTTATTATACTTTGAAAATTATAATGTGCTTAACAGATTTGGCAAAATTACCAATAATTTTAAAAGTGTTAATGTCAACTGTCCAGCTAGCTAATCCAAAAAAAAGAACTCCTGGGATATTGTTCTTCCCAAAAAGTAAAACTTTAAAGATAGAACTTTATTAGAATCACTCTTGACAGTTATATACATTTCTTTCTCAATTGATAAGAAGTAATCCACATTATTATATCAACTTTTTCAGAGATTATAGCCAACATATTTATAGAAACACCTATATGTCAGGAATCATAAGGAAGGAGAAGGAAAGAGAAAAGGAGACTGGCCCTCTTGTATGCAGTGCTGTCTACATTTTAAGGTTGTCAAGTTATGCTAAAAAATTCAAT
Organism: Pituophis catenifer annectens; assembly: GCF_029215685.1. Taxonomy (NCBI): domain Eukaryota; kingdom Metazoa; phylum Chordata; class Lepidosauria; order Squamata; family Colubridae; genus Pituophis; species Pituophis catenifer. Next base: position 38,117,345 of record NW_027256888.1, read on the forward strand.
ATGGTGGCCATGATGGTTTAATCAAAGTTCTGCTTGATCATCATCAAGCAGTTGATCATCACTGCCATCTAGCCATCACTGCCATAATGAACTAGCACAGATGATCGGGGGTGGAGGTGGGAACACGACTAGAAGAACTAAATTTTAACTACAAGAACTAAAGTGTATTACTCATTGGGTACTCCTAGTATTTTTCCAATGGACTCTTTCTCCATTGCATGCCATTATAGGTAGTCCTCAACTTACAACAGTTCATTTAGTGACTATTCAAAGTTACAACGGAAAAATGTGACTTATGACCGTTTTTCACAATTCCAACCTTTGCAGCATCCTCATGATTATGTGATCAAAATTCAGATGCTTGGCAACTGGTTCATATGTATGACCGTTATTTTGCCCCAAAATCATGTGATCACCTTTTACGACCTTCTCACAAAGTCAATAGGTTCATTTAACAACTGGATTGCTAACTTATCAACTGCAATGATTCATTTATCAATTGTGACAAAAAAAAAGTCATAAAATGGGACAAAACTCACTTAACAGCAGAAATCTGGGGCTCAATTGTGGTTGTAAGTTGAGGACTATCTGTATTATTCTTGTAGTGTTGGCTGTTGACTTGGTACAACAGGACAAGTCTTATATTCTGTTTAAAAAATACGCGTCAGGCATCACTAAGCACAGATTAATTATATTCCAACTTTTGGGAAAACAGTTAACATATGTACTTATGCTCTGCAGGTTCAAAGCACATTAATAGACCACCTCAAAATGATATCAGAGTACTTGGTTTAATTTAAATAGTCCATAGCCTTCTCTTCAGAGTAATGGCTCCTATCTGATGCCAAAATAGTATTTTGGGGATGCTGCCAAATTAGCTAATAGACCTATGGTTGTGCTTTTCAATGCAGACACTATTTATATTTATAGAAAGCCAAGGAAGAGGGCTTTGAGCCTTTGCTTCGTACTATAATGAGCAAAGCTTAAAAGGGAATGATTTTTTAAAACAATTATAGCATTCATTAAGAAACTACAAAACATAAGCATAAGGATGCTCAATCAAATTGAGCAGAATAAGTTTTAAATATTTCAGGATTCCCCCCCCCCAATGTTTTAGCTCTTTAGGTTATCCTTAGTGTATTTATTGCCAAACATGGTAACTATATTCTGGCTACATTGAAATTATTTAGAACTAATTAACTAGCCAGGTTTTATAGATCTCAAATTGATATTTATAAGGATTGAGTTGTATTGTTAGCCTTTGTAATGCTTTATTTAGGATGCTCCTTGGGTATTTCAAATATCACACTGCCTATAGAAACAGGGCTAGTCTCATTGATGTTAGAATTTTGCTCTTACCACTTATATTTTTGGTTCTGACTACTTTTCCCAAAAACCCATGCCGTTACCATCTTTAGTTAAGATGACTTTAAATCCTCAAATAACATTAGTCAAAGTTAGTAAATGTTATTCATTTATGAACGAAGGGAAAAAACATGACTGGTTTCTTGTCTATAGTAGCTTGTTTTCTTTCTTTAGGAACATAGCCAGGCATTGAAAAATGTTGTTTCTATGAGCAAACTAAAAAATCATAGAAATTATTTAGATCAGGGGTCCCCAACCTTTTGGATTCAGGGACCACCAAGGTCATAATTTTAAATCCCGCAGATCACCAAATTCATAATTTTAAATCCTGTGAACCCTAATTCATAATTTTAAGTCCTGCAGACCACTAATATGAATTTTAAAAAAAAGATAAATACATTTGTAAAATAATGATCAGAGATTTTATTTTATTAATATGAAATGCACCTATTTCCATTTTATTAATATGAAATGCACCTATTTAGTATAACAAAATTATAAATGCTTATTTAATTATAACAAAATCTTTAAAGGTTGTTTAATTGTAACAAATTTATTAAAGTTAGTGTAATTATTACAAAATAATTGAAGCTTATTTAAGTATTACACATTTTTAGTATGATATTTGTTCCTGCTTGCCCTCCCTGGGAGTCTGGAAGCCGGACTGGGAATAAGGAAGTGCCTTCCGCTTCTCCCCTCCTCTTCACTGCCGGCAGCACCAGGCACCCCCAGAGCGACTCAGACGCATCCCATCCACTCTCAAACACCTCAAGGCACCCGGCGACTCACCATAGGCGGCTGGACGCATGTAGTCCCAACCTCCACTAGATCCCGTGGCCTTGGCTCTCCCAGCGCCTTCCGAAATGTAGGATGTGGCAATGGCCAAGACCCTCCCGAAAAGCCATCAGTGACCTCCACCCTACTCCGGTCCAGCCCGGCCTAAAAACACCCACCACCTCCGTTACACGTGCTGGGTACCGTTTTCCTCAGCAGCCTCTCACCTTGTAGGCAGCGCTTCACACCGCCACTGGCTGGCAGGCAGGCTCGCCTTCCCAACCGGAACAGCTCCGTGACTGCACCACTTCTTTCTCCGGAGCTGGAACAGCTCACCCCCCTCTCAGGCTCCAAGCTGGGTGACCCTCCGTCTCCAGCTGAGGCCAGTCAAGTGAAGAAAGTGGGGCTGGCCCAGCTGAGGAGAGCGCTTCTTGGGCGGGCATGTGCGCGCCAGAGTGTTTAAAGAAATTATACACCTTTAACAGTAGGGGCTGGCATGTGGGCGGGGTGATGTAAAAGATTTCTCTGGGGACCACCAAAAATTTCTTGCAGACCACCAGGGGTCCGTGGCCCACCGGTGACCTAGGATTTAGATCACAAGTTTTTTTTTTTTTTAAAAAAAGATTTTTATTAATTTTTCAATAAAGAAGAAACCAAAAATATACATACAAAAGTAGAAAAAAAAGAATGCAAGAGATACAGAAAGAGAAAAAAGAAAGAGAGAGAAATAAAAGAAAAAGGAAAAGAAAAGAGAGGAAAAAAAGAAAGAAAATAGGAAAAGGAAAAAAAATTTTTTTTGCAGAACTGTGTCCATTTGCAAATCTTATCCTTATAGAATACTTATAGTCTATATATTTTACTTCATCAAATTTTGTTATGTCTGACCTGATTCATCTTTCTCTTTTTAATCCCTTCATACCATTTCTCCCATGATACGTAATACTCTGAGTCTGTCATTTCTTTCAGTTCCAATCTTAGTTTGTCCATTTCAGCGCAATCATAAATTTTTTGGATTATTTGATCTTCGGAGGGTGTCTTCACATTTTCCCAACATTGCGCAAAAGCCTATCTCGCCGCTGTCATTATGTGTAAAATCATATGTCTTGTCTTCTTATTGTAGGTTTTTTCCATTATTCCCAGTAGGTATAATTCTGGTACAAATTCTAGCTGAACACCTGTTATTTCTTGCAACCAATTTTTTTTCCATTTTTTTTTTTTTTTTGATTCTGGACACAGTCACCATGAATGGTAGAAGGTACCCTGTTTCTGTCCACATTTCCAGCAATTTGGGAGCAAATTTGGATATATTTTCGCCAATCTTGAGGGAACCAAATGCCACTGGTAAAACATTTTATATTGGTTTTCCTTATATTTTACCAATCTTGTTAATTTCTAATTTTTGTTCCAAATTATTTCCCATTTCTCTAATTCAATATTGTGTCCTACATTTTTTGCCCTTGCTATCATCGTTCTCTTCCTCTGCTTTATCAAATTCCAAAAGATGTTTATACAGTTTGATTATTAATTTGTCTTCTGGGTCAATCAGCAATTTATCTAAATATTGTGGAACCAGTTCAATATCATAATCCTCTTTGTCTTTTGAATACCGCAATTTTATTTGTAGATATGGCCACCAATCAATAATGATTCCTTATTTCTCCAGATCTTGCCTGCTAGATCACAAGTTTTGTTCCTTAGATAGAGACAGACCAGAACTGTCTACAAAAATGAAAAATTCTGTGCCATAGCAATCATCCTCCACAAGTCTTACTAGTGACGCACACAGTTCTCATATTGGCTCGTAACATTGTTTTTTCTACTTTTTACTATTAATGATATTAATTAATTATTGTCATTACTGTTTTACTTTCTTCTTTTTGGTTTTTGTACTTGTCTCTTAGTAGCAGAATAAGAATTGTTTCTGAGTTCTTATTCTATTATTGTCAAAGTAATAAATTATAAGTATCAATGTTTGACAAGTTCAGATGCTCTCTCTCTCTCTGTGTGTCCATAAATTCTTGAAATAATTTTAAATTTGTTAATCTGCTATAATTTGTACTGCTTGTAGTACAGTGGAGTATAAATTTAATTAAAAATCAGTTAAAAGAACAGCTAGTATTAATTTGTATCATATTTCTAACAATTTTCATGCACCAGTAAATTCAGCATTTTCAAATGAATGTCTGCAGAAATTGGTTTATAACAGAAGTTCCCCAAATACCATTTCTGATGGCCTTAGCTACTATTAATACTTATACATGCGGTTCTTATGGTATAGTTGATACTGAAATTATTTACACTAGATATCCCACAAGAGACATTTAGATAGCCAGAGAGAGATTGCTCCTGAGGCAGTAGAGCATGAATTTGTCATCTGAAAACAAAAGCTGTAACCATGAATGCCGCTGTCGCTGTTGTTGTGTGCTGCTTTGTTAGCAATCAAACAAGCAAAAGGAAGCAAAAACAAAAACAAGCAAGCAGGATATCAGGAAAAACTGGACAAGAAGCACATCTGGGAAAACAAATCTTCCAGCCCTTGTCGGCTATTATTTGGAAGAAAGTGATGCGTTACACCTCAAAATGTGCTCATGAAGTCAGGAAGAGTGAGTTATGGCTGCCCTTAACAATTTAGCAACAAGAAAACAATATCTTACCTGGGCAGTGGCTCTCCTAGAGTAATAATTTCACCCATTCAAATATTTTTATGAGATAGTGACTGGTTTCCTAGCCTCCCGGCACACATAATAAGTTCACATTGTCTTTCTTGGAATGAATCCTACTGGCCTTTGCTAGAAGGTGTTGGTTTATAAATCATTTCTAAAAACCTATCTATTTTTTAACCATTGCTATAAATCTACATATATGAAAAGAATGTTGTATTTTGCATTTGTACACACACTAATAAAATCTAAAAGACATAGAGATCTTTGGCTCTTAATAAGTGGGATTTGCAAACAAAGAAAAAAGACAATATTGAGTCAATGTATTTCAATTAAACTTACCCACCTTCACATTGCTTCATTCAATTTGTTCTCTCCAATGTTAAGAAAGGAAGCTATCCCTAAGCCATATACGATAGATATTATAGGTAAAGTACAATATAGGTATTATAGATAAAGTATTAGCAAAGTTTGTCTCTCAGCAGCTACTGGCTACAATATCATGGTTATTTTTCTGTCCATTTTTTTTCAAACGCTGTCCACAAGGCTAAAGAAGGCTCTTCTGTTCAACCCATCTGCTACCCACCTCTGCTAACATCCATTTCAAATGTACCAGAAAACTATTCAACTATTTTCAGATCAGTTCAGATTTCAGATTATAAACATGGATATGTTTCTACTATATGTTTGTGAAGCTAGAACTTGCAGAGAACCACCAATTGATCAGTGCTTGTTCTTTTCGCCACTTGCTGAGCATAAAAACTGCCAGCTGATCAATATGTGGTTTGCCATCCAGTATTTATAAAAATAAGACTAAATTTTCTCTTTTTGCTTCTTTGCTTTCATGGTGACAAAATGCTATTGCCTTCCAAAATCCTAATGCCACCAGTTTTGCAATTGGATTCCTTTATTTGATTATCCTAGCTACTGAGATTCCATTGTTACAGTGGAATCTTGGCAGCCAGAAGCAAGGAACTAGAGTAAGCCAAGAATCGCCTACAATGGGAGCATGGAAACATTCTCATTTCTGAATGGATATTATGCCTCCAACACGAAGATATGTAACAATTGCAAACCATCATTATAATGCTGTTTTAACAAAGGGAAATTCATTGGCTCCCACTCCTGGGACTACACTTGCCTATAGTATACCTTGACTTCCATGAATTTCTTTGTGAGTACACAAATTATTTTCATATCATATTATTTATCCTCTCTTTTTTTTGCACCAGTTATTTTTGAACAACTTGCATTTTAATTATTACCTTCCTGTACCAGGAGCTCAAATTAACATTGCTTATTATTTCTACTTCAGTAATAGTCTATTATGAAGTTTGCTGGGCCTTCTTATGACTTTGCCATTTCTCTAAGTCCTTATCTTTAGTAGTTAGCTTTGCATTTTTCTCAGGTTTTTGTTTCCATCCTCCATACGATTTGATTAAAAGCTCCCTTGATTAGGATTGCCATGCTTTTGCTAAATGCAATTTTCCCAGTTCTTGAGAAGTATAGCTTTTGCCAGAAGTAAATTATTAAGAAAGCTTTGACCAGGGTCCAAAATTTGAAGCTTTTATGTTAGCAACGTCTGTCTAGAAAACCACAGACTTGTAGTGACTCATATCTACCAAAGGCTTACTGCAGTACATATATTTCTCATTCTCCATTTCTTCGACAGAGCTCAAATACTTGCCAAATGCTTTCTAAGACCAGATATGCCTAATCAGAGTTATATTCTTTAAAAGTATATCCTTCTTCCAAGGCTCAAGAATGAACTGTGTGGGGGATGGAGACAAAAAAACCGAAATATAGATCATTTTAAATACGACCATTGGGATCTAGTTCTATGATCTAACAGAACTGGAATGGAATTAAATGTGAAATGTGCAATCTTGTAAAAGGACATCTGCAACAATTACAGATTTCTTGTTCAAAATGATTGCTAGGTATCTTATATCTTTGAAATGCACTACAATAAATTAAAAGCTATCTTATTTTCCTAAAAAGAAATGTCTAGCACAAAATAAAGCATATACAGGTAATTCCAGGGTTACGAGTGTTCCCTTAGCAAACAAAGTTACGTGATCAGCGCCCCCTAGTGTTTACAAACAACTCCCAAAACTGAATCTTGCAGCACCACAGCAGTTGTTCACCTTTATGAACAACAGCAGAGGCTCTGCAACATTCATCCTGCACTTTGCCAGCCAAAATGGAGCTCCATTTAGGCCTCCACAGGCCTTGCCTGGCACTTTGCAGGCCAAAATGGAGGTTCGCTCCATTTAGGCCTGTGCAGGGCCACTCCTCTGAACCTCCATTTTGGCCTGCAAAGTGCTGGCTGAGGCCTGCGCACACCAAAACGGAGCTGCAGAGGGACGAGTGCAGCTGAGAGTCTGGAGAGGAGACAGCTTGTTAGATCTTCACATGGGAAGTGATCCAGCGCAGCAGGTTGTGGGAGGGAAGCAATTGTAGGGAGCATGAGGTATTTCGGGGGGGGGGGCGGGGCTGGGTGATCTTAAGCAGGGGGCCTGTTCCATCACTAGCCCCCCCCTCCACATGGCCTTGCCTACCTGAAATACCTCATGTGCACTTAACGATTAGCGAATGCATGGGTGAAAGGAGGGAGTGATCCTATTCAAGGTACGAGATACACTCCCACGAATCCTTGGGTTACGAATGGAATGGGCAGGCTCCATTACATTTGTAACTTCAGGACTACCTGCAATGAGCACTTATTTGTTTATTTGTCACATTTATATACCTCCCATCTCACTATTGACTCTGGCCAATTTACAAATAAAAAATTGTAAAATCCATACAAAAGATAAAAAGACAAGAGTTAAAAGAGCAGTTTAAAAAGAATACTAATTTTGAAACATCTTGAAAAATCACTTCCTCCATTATTAGCATGCCTGCACGGCTCTATATTCTTGGGGGAGGTGGCCAACCTTCTCCATATTATGCTCACTTTGAGCTAGGATGGCGATAACAGGGCACTGAGAAAGAGCATTCAACTGATAGCAGATGGCTATTTACAAGTTTTACAAAATAGCTTTTGCACAAAAATTAACACATCTAAGGAGTCAAATTAAAAGATGAATGTATCTTTAATTATATTACTTTTCTTATATTTCAGACAACTCAAGATGTTAACTGGGTACCAGTCATGCTTCATTTTAAAGAAAAATAAAATTCCCTGTAAAACCCCAAGGTTTATGGACATAATTTCCATGCTGGCATATGTTGGGTTAATACAGTAACAATATTATATTAGTCTTCTGGGTATTTATCAATGATTTCAATTGTTAAGATTTTGTTTCTCACTGTTGTAAATTTAGAACAAAAATTAGTAAACATTTTAGGTATGTTTTCTCTCCTGTTATTTATTGAAGGAAAACAATTAATAATCCTTAGTATTTTTGCTACTTAAAACACAATTGTACATTATTTGATGTACAATACACAGTTTGTATTATTAGAAGAGTACTTTACAGTATCCTGCTTGGCACACATTCCTCATTAAAAGTCCTTTATTCTGTCCAGGTCCATTCAATTATTAGGCGTGTGTTTGTATTTTTATCATGTATTATGCATATGCTTTTTAAGCATAGCCATTAGTCTTAATTTTAAATCTTAAACTGCTATTTAATTAACATTCATTTTGGCTGCAATCCTAAATTATTTTTCATGAAATAATTCTACTATATCTATTATAGACAGAATACAACAAAGAATTAAGTCTCCTGCAACTCAAACATATTCCTTTCTTTTTTTCTTTCCCATCCATCCATCCATCCTCCATCTGTTGGTAGTAAACTCCAGATCTTTACCTTGCTATTGGATGATTATGAATATGTAGACATGGTGCATATTATGAAGATATGGAAGGGTAAAGATATAGGCCTCTGTCCTTCAGGATACTTGGCACCAGGATGAAGTGACACTGATATTTAAGACAGCATAGTGGTGATCAAAGGAACAGGACAGGGATACTGAGAACACTGTGCTCAGCAGGATCCCTCCCTAAAATGCTCAGATGTTGGAGTTTCCTGTTCAATAACTTCACAGTCCATGCTACAAGGCTGGGCCAGGAAGAGCCTGGAGGTTCATGGTCCTTAATAGCCACCATTACCTTATCTGAAGTAATCTTAGGCCTGATAGGAAAGGGCAAAAAGCCTTCTAATTGATAGGGACTCATGACTCTATGAAGTGAAAGGGATGATTTGGAAAGTTCACCCCTAGCCCATTATCTATTGAGATGATTTCTGGCAAATACCTGGGAAGGTTCCCAGTGATCTTATTAATAGTTCCATTGAATACTTGATTGCTTATTGGCATCTAAGAATGACTTGGGCATTAGGCAACATAGTTCTTGAACAACCTGTCTTTTGTACTGAACTCTGATGGTCCCTTGGTATACTGAGGAATCCCAGGAGAAAAAGTGGCAGAATTAACAACTAGCAAATAGAAGAGAAAAAGGAGAAACTGACCAAACACGGTATGAGCTCATGTTCGAGCCTAAATCAAGGCAATAAGGTAGGTGAAATGCTTTATTGTGTTGGACTATTGGACAGCTGATAGTACCATGTTTATGGTAACCTTTTTAGGGAGGAATATCAAACAGGGCTCCTGCCTGACCAGTTATGTTTGGCAGTGTTTGGTTGATAAAATCATTCAGATTTACAGCTTTCTTGACTCTTCAAGGGAAGTTTCCAATGTGATTACTGCGGCAGTATCTTGGCCAATCTTTGATTACTTTTGGCCTCTAAGGATGTAGATGTTTTCTACTATGTTCTCACCCATCAATAGTTTGGATCCATGCCCTTATGACTCTTTTGGGTGCAGGATGGTGTGGCATTGGATATTTCTATGTGGTTATTGTATAAATCCGTTTTTGGATTTCTGAAACTTTTGAATTTATTCCAAAGGATCTAAGATTAAGATGCCCAATCTGACTAATTTATGGATATTTGTTTTAGCTTTTTTTATTTTAACCATGCATTTGTAACTGTTTCTTAATTGCAAACTATCAAGGTCTGATGATTGCAGCAGGCATCGATTGAGACATAAATGTCTGTGCTCCATTGTGATCTTTTATTAGCACTATTGAGGTCAGGTGGAAGGGGGGATTATATCTGGCTCCTTCTTTCCCCAAGAGATATTAAAAACGTACTTTTCTTTCATTTATGGGTCACCTAAATTAGACATAGGAGATTGTTGTACATCTGAGACCTAATATGAATTGAATATTGCATTTAAACCTACAGCTGTGATTTTCTCTACATGCAAAGGTGCCATCTCGTCATAGCTGCATTGCTGTCATTTATCATTATGTTCAAATACATTCATACTAACATAAAACCCCACTATACTAAATATGTAGTGTTAAAATTGTTACTAAAGGTCTAGCAATCTTCCTATATATACGTCAAGATACAGAATTCTACCAGTGAGTAGAGCATAAAAATTGCAATTGAATTTGAAAATCTGATAACCCTGGGAAAATATGGCCATCAGATATACTGCATATAAATCATCAGACAGATTAAATTCTGAATTTATAAATGCACTTTTTCTATATTCATATCAAAGTAGTTACCAAATCTATGGCAATGAATGAAATTTATTTTATTTTCCTTCACTCATGCGCTGTTTCTGTAAACTAAACAATGATTGCATACAAGTTTTTATCCTGCATTTCTTCAGTAGCTATATCAGAATGATGTAAAGGTTAACTTCATTTCCCATGTTAATTCAAACCTTCTTTCCAGACCCTGGAAAAATCAGACATGTTTTAATGAATATTGCTCCTGGCTTCTTTTCAGAAAAAGGCTCCACGCTCCCTCTCCACAACCTGTCTGTCTCCTGTGCAGCAGTCATTGAGTTTTTTTTTCTCCCCCAAATCAAAACAGACAGCCCATACAGGTAGACATATTGTTGCATTGCTTACTCCTCACATCTCTACATGCCCAGCTGAGATGCCTGCAGTCCTAGATGGATGGAATACAGCATAGAAAAAGGCATTTGCCTGATATGTGTAAAAGAACACATCTTCAACAAAGCTTGTTTCTCCAGAGAATGCAATAAAAGCTCAAGGACTGTAGGACTTGTAGTGTTCTCTTTAAAGTGAGAAGAAAAACATTTCTCAAGCATTTTGTTGTGTGTGTGTGTGTGTGTGTGTGTGTGTGTGTGTGTCTCCTTATAACAGATCAACACAGGAATATTATAGTCACACTGGGATTCAAGCTCTTTATTGCCTGTCTCTCCTTTGAATGTAACAAGCCTATTGAAAAGTATAAACCTTTTGTGTTATCTAGTGGTAATGACAGTCAGCATCATTCCTCTTTGTTTCATGTCATGATGCTATAATTGTTAATTAATGTTTTACAAACCTGACCTTGTATATTTGGAAAGTTTCCTTCAATAGGTAGCCACTTATAAGCACACTAACAACAGAAATTGCCCTGATTCCCAGTTTGGGACAACACAACTCCACTCATCCTCCATTTCAGAAGAACTAACAGAGCAGTCAAACATTTAGTATGTACAGGCTTTGATTAACCTTAGCGTTCTTGACTCGTGATAGCTATAGGTAGAACTCTTAAAAAGGCAAAGACAATCTGCTATCTTGCTTTTTAAAACATGGTAGACTTCTTAATGGAAGTGTGTACTTTAAATATTTATTTGTTCTGGATATAAAGAATGTAAAGAGCATTCTTCTCACGCTATTAGTAAATCTATAATCCCTTGATAGTACAACTGTCCAAAGTGAGAGACCAAAGCATCTGGAAATGCTGAATTGTTTGATGCACTGGTAATACTTGGCGTGGAAATTGCCATATATTGGCCTTGAAGAACAAAATTTATTTATAAAAAAATTTCCAACAATTTTTTTCTGTCAATTGCTATGTATATATAATTTGGATTATGAAACAGGCAAACAGTACCTCTTCAGGTAAATTGGGCTAAAACTCCAAGAAATCTTAATTTTTGGCTATGACAGTGATGGCAAACCTCTTCGGCACTGAGTGCCCAAACTGGAGCGCGAGAGAGCCGGAGCCCCAAAGACCAGCTGGGCAATGCACATGAGCTGGTCTTCGAGTTTCCGGTGCTCCAGCACGTGTGAAGATCAGCTGGGCAGTGCAGATCGCACGCCAGAAACCCAAAGAGCAGCTGGCGACAGCGTGTGTGCCCACAGAGAGGGGCACTTTTGGCACGCATGCCATAGGTTCGCCATCACAGGGCTATGATATATTGAATTCAAAAAACTATCACTCTAAAATGTAAATTGGTTTGCTAATTCCTTTCTTGCAGAATTTTAAAATCTTGTGAAATATATTGGCTTACTGTTCAGAGAAAGCTAACAGAAATGCTTTTTTCAGCGCTCAGCTTTGGATCACTAAGTCCTTTCTATTTCACATTTAAATTAAAAGTCCGTTCCTTGAAAGCCAGTTTCTGAACCATTATCATTTTAAGTATGTAATTTATTTTCTGGCTACATTAGCAATTTGTTTCCTATTTTTAAATTAATGAAAATTTCCTTAGTTGTACATAGAATTTATTCCTGCCATGAAAAAGTTGATAATATTCATACATTTTCCACTATGACCATAAGATCTTTCTCAGGATATTTTGGCCAATTACACTTATTGGTGTGAAAAAGGATATGACAATAATAGCAGATTATATGACTTACATTTATATTTGCCTAACCAATAGTAATTTATAGGTAAGCAAAATACCACCAATCTCAGTATAGTCCTATTTTCACCTACACTGGATATACTTCCACAGATCAAGACAGAAGGCTAGAGGAAGTTTAATGAAAAAACAAAATATAAAGAAAATCTAAAGATATTTTACTGCTCTAATATTGTACAGTATATTTAATCTAGTATTTCTTTACTGACAAAATACATTGACTAGATCTTTTCTCTTTCAGTTTAGGAACAATACTCTAGAACTACACAGTATTTACATTTCTTTAATGAAATTAGCTCTCTATTCCAAGAATGGTTCTCTGGATTCTACTAAACATGACTAGTATGACCAATTATTGAAGGTATTGCCTTATTTAATCATATCACAAATATTATAATGGGAAGGGAATATATTAGGTTTTTGACATATCTTTCAACATTCAACCAGGATTGATTTTTTTCTTATGTTTTATGTTAGATATATTTGTTACTTGTTTTTTTTGGTCACATGGTTTGTTGTTAATGTTGGATGCTTGTTAGTTTGTTTTTTCTTTTTCTCCCTTCTTTTTTCATATTTTATCTTTAGTGATAAAATAATAAACATGTTTTTAAAAAAAACAAATATTAAAATATACTTTTTGTATGACCACAGAAATACTAGGATTTAGAACCAAGCACAATGAGTAATATAATAGTAAAAAAATATTTCACAAAGATTTTAATAGAGATTTTATAATGTTGGTATCGTGCCATATTAAAAAATGTTTAACACACAGAATTTTAATACAACTATACATACCAAACTTCACAAAACATTTTTTAAAATGAAATAATTTGAGTATCTAAATATATATTTGTTGTCAAAATCAAATAAAAGGACCTATACTGAAATCTTGTGAAAGCTTTAATCCATGTTTCTAAAGCTTAATGCTAATTTTAACAAACCAAAGCAAGCTAAAGCCATGATCTATTTGGCATATGTAGCCTCAATATGGATTAAGCGTGTTCATTTCCCTTAGAAGAAAATACTAATTTAGAGTTTTAACGTTGGAAATTATTAGATTGTCTCCCAGAATTTTAGATCAATGGACAAATTATTTTTTAGGGTATAAAAATCAGCTCCAAAGAAGTTCTTATTTGGTTCTGATGATTTATTCACATCCTCTAAGAAAAGTAAGATGTTTGGGGCAGAGGGGCAAAGGGGATGAAAGCTACTCTAAAATTTTATCCAATGCAAAACATTTTCAAATGTAAATCATATAAAGAAGAAATTAAGTAGCTGAAGATTTCGAAGTGTTAAAGTACTAGTTATATAACTGTCTAGCCAGTCTGAATTAAATTAAACTAGGACATGTGTTCCCACAGTTGTATGCTGCTGAAGTGATTCTTTAACCATTCTTGTACAGTCAATATTCACAGAATATGAATTGTAATTTTATTTCCCTTCAAGTCAGATGAGTTCTTGGCTAATTGACACAATATATTGAATATCTTTTGCATTGTTTACCCACTAATACTAATCTCACAGACAGTTTCATTCACAGAAGATTTAGTAAAATCCTGGAAGTCAAAGTTTAAATGTATAGCAGAGAAAGCACAAATGTTCAAGTTCTGACACATTCCTTAGATGTCTGCTTAAACTGTAGTGGCTATTAAAAAGTTATGCCTAACTTCAAGATGAAAGGCATTAGCAGCTTCTAAGAAAAGGATAATCACACTCTTCTGGAGATTTAATTAGATGTAACTCACAGAGGCTTTTGACTTGGTTTGCTGTTAATTGAATCAAAATCAATGATGATCTTGCTGCACTTTGGTTTGAATTTTCTAAAAACAACAAAGAGAGGAATATTAGCTAGTGAAGTAGTTAAACATTTTGTTTGCTTTGGCTCCCAACTAAATTTTAAGAAGGAAAAAGCATATCCTTGGATTCATTCTATGTTTTATCTCTATAGGAGCCAATTATAGTGCACCATACTGAGAGATACCCGGACAAAAAAGACTAAGACAAAAAGACACATGGGGTTGCTTAGTCTGTATGTTCTTTAGCTATTGGAGTTCATAAATTAGACAGGAGTTAGAAGGATTTCTAACAACTTAGCTACAGGGGGTAGCATCTCTGTAACATTTTATATGTTCTTTCCATGCCAATTTTTAATAGGAAATTTCCAAAGTTTGCTTCTTGTAGTCTTAAAGGAAAGGCAGAAAACACTGCATTATGCAAGGGGGATAAAATACAAACTACTGAAGCTAGAATCATTTTAGAACTGTAAAATTAATACCATCACTATAGCTCATCCTTTTACATCATTAGAGCATCTGCTGCAGCAATTAGCAAGAGAGGTATTTGGGGACTTTGTATATATTTTACAATCTACTAGTAAACAGAAGAATATGCAAATAATGTGGATTTAGTGTCTCATTAAGCTTGACAATTCAGTACTAGAGATTCATTCAACCTAGCCAAACCCTCACAAATCATTACAAAAGGCAGAAATAGTCAATAATGAAAGATATGCTTGGAAGAATGACTATACACAAATGTTATCCAACCAATTGGTCAGAAATACTTGGAGGCATGCCAGCCATAGATAAATTTTAGAAAGATCTCATAACAGAATGACTTGTGCCCCTCCTGTAATAAATGTCTCTCACATACATACCACATTTTATCACTTCATGTTTCTACTTCAGTAAATTAGGCTAAAATTGTCTGTCAGAACTGTTGAACATATAAAATTCCCTAATTTTCAAATTCTGAAGACTGAAAAATTAGATTTCTATCACTTAGTAGTTTGCCTCCCAGAGCCTTTGAAAGTCTACTTTCATTTCGTAACACTGTAGCTTTAAAAAAAGACATTTACAAGAAATGGTTTCAGAGATTGCTTTAGACTGATTTTATTTTTGAGAAAAAACTGTTTCCATTTGGACTTGTTTTATTTAATAAAAAATATTTTGTAGATAAAAATGAGTTTTGAAGCATATACAACATAGCCTTATCCTTACATGGACATTATTGAGACATTATAAACATCAGAAATAATCCTCAATCTTAGAAGACATCACTTGTCAATTGCTATCCATTCAATGTAAACCTTACATGATCTACTTACTTAGTGTACTTTCATGCTGTCACTTTAAAAATATGAGAAATTGTGCCATTGTTAAGCTGATGACATACAGCTCTGATTCTCTGTCAATCTGAATGTTGCCATGCATAACCAAGTCCAACACATTGCAATTCAAAGTTTTAATGCAGAGTAAATGAAAGCAAATAGGCTACAACTGAATCCTGGTAGGTCTGAAATTCTGTGCGTAGGTAGTTCTCAGGTCCTGTGGGTAATTGGTTTCTTTGTTTGTTTGTTTATGGATGGAGTTGCATTCTCCATGAAGGAACAGGTATATAGCCTAGAACTGCTAATAGATTCAGCTTTGTCAGTGGAGATCCAAAGCAACTTCAGTGACCAAGGGCACCTGTTGGCAGTGTGTGCTGGTTGCTTCTGCCTGCATGAGCATGCATAGCCATCTTGCTTTGCCAGCCAATCCAATGGAAGTATTCTCTATGTATCCATGTAGGCAACCTAGAAAACTGCAGCCAGCCTGAGCCTTTCAGAACAACTGTTTCAACATCTCACGGATGGCTGCTTTGTTTATACTAATATGCTCTACAAAGTGTCCCTCATCCAGACCTTCCCTTGATTTTGTCACATCCCACAATTAGAATTATTTTTCAAAAACTATCTTTTTAAAAATGGTTCTTATAAAAGTTTTTATTTATAATAATCATTGTAAATTAATTTGGGATAGTTTAATTAAAAAGCAATAAAGTGTTGCAAATAAAATTATCTCTCATTTTCTATTTCTGACACCCTCTTTTTTTCCTTTTCTGCGATAAATGGTAGGCGGTTGGGCTAAGGGCAGATTGCTCATTAGAGGCATAAATTTATCTTTTGTAAAAGACTTTGCTAGATTTGAAGGCTGCATAGGACACTTTAGATCTAGATGTCCATTTTGGCTTTATAGGTCTATATTTTCACAGCCATTTTCTTTATGACTGAAAACTTTTTAGTTACACAATGAATATGGCTCTGTTTGCGGTAACTAATGCAGTCATGATACATTTGCTGAAGCACAAAATTTTACTGATGTTTGTTGTTTGTGAACAGTATGTGTTTCTTTTTTTTGCAGAACAGAGGCTATTGTTTCCACAATAATTCCTTGTATTTTTGCTTATTAAGTCCCAATCATAAGCCACTTTTCTCCGCAGACAAATTTGCTATATTTTTCAAAGAAACTAAATCTAACCTACAATTTTCTGCATGCTTTGGTTGTATCAAAACCATAGCAGTGTGTCCAATACAAGAAAATCGGTCCATGAAAAACAGCTCATCTCTGCTTGTTCAGTATAATAAGAATGCTCTGGAAAAAGTTCACAACAATCGACCACTTTCCCATTATTGTCCCAACTCTACTTTTAGTGTTAATAACATTACTATCTCAACTTACACCATTCTGTACGTAAAAGGAAAAAGAGAAATTATTGAAGTGAAGCAACAGATTCCTTCACAATTTTAAGACAAAGCAATAGCAACCCAATGCATACAAAAGGAAGATTGGGGATAGGGGGTGGAGTGGGGTGGGTGGGTTTAAGGATTTATATTTCCATGTGTTGACTCACATGTACAAAATTCCAGCTAGATCAAACAAGCGCCGTGCAGCTATCATTTCCGGAGTATCGTGATATTTATCGGACATAAAAATGACTTTTTTTATCCCTAGAACAGTGGGGGAGAAAACAAAAACATCAAGTACGAGCCAAGATACAGTAGTTCATTTAGACATGTAGACAAAAAAAATCCTGTTAAAGAGAAGTTCAATAGTTTCCATGCAGCTAAAGAAAAGGGGGGAAAATTACTCTTGTACAAATCTCTATGTGCCAGAGGCAGCAACATGAGTTCTGTTGATCACTGACATTATATTTTAATTACTGCAAAGGGAACAGTTACAGATTTCTTTGGTATAAACCCCTAGTATGTTTGCCTCCGTAGTCAAGCTAGGAATATTCCCCATGTTAGAAACATCACTTGTAAATTAGTATCCTGTTCAATGAAACCCCTACATTACCTATGTATCCCATTTACTTTAAACTCAACTACTGAATGTAACCAGTTAAAATGCAGCATGCTGATCCTGCACATTATAAACAAGCTAAAATAGGTCATCTAACATGATAGCAACAACTACAATCAGCATGACAGATCTGGATCATGTATTCTGTAATTTAGATGTTGCTATAAATAAAAATATCTTTGGAAAGGAACAGTGTTGTTAATGAGGCAAAAAATTGTACTTGTAGCCTCAAGGCTATAGGGCTTTAAAAAGGGGGAAATATACTAGTAGGATTTTAAGGACTGTAATACAAATAAATTACTTTTTGTCTTTACTTAAGCAACTGTTGAAGGATATACTGTGTTTCCCTCAAAATAAGATCGGGTCTTATTTTCTTTTCAGCTTGAAAATAAGTATTAGGGGCTTATTTTCGGGGAGGTCTTATTTTTTTTTGAGGTCCAGGAGGCAGCGAGAGTGGTCGCCAAAGTGAGCAAAGAATGGACTTATCTGGTGACACTCAGAGAAAAAAACCTAAGCAGAAAATAGTTGCTGCTGCTTCTTTTGCTCAACCCCCGCCATTGCTCACACGCCAACCAGAACCTCTTAAAAGGCATCTGAACTGTTTTTCTCCTTTTCTATTATGGTATCAGATGAGCCTTTTCGGTGGCATTAACTCCCGGCTCTAGTTTTCAGTAGTTTCAGGTGATGGCTTGTCTTAGACTTAGACACTTAACAGAGCGGCCCGTTTCCTACTAGGTGGCTACAGTTTACCCCTGGAGTTAATGTAAAACTTGCTTCGTCGTCGCCCACGCCGAAATTCAGTTTTACCATTGCTGTACTCACTGCTACCCCTTACCCCCCCCAAGCAACACTGCCCACCCCCCTTGTGTCACCAGGGGTTTGTGCTCCGCTTTACTGTAGTTGCATACGCATAAATGGATCACAGTCCTGGCTCGCCATTCACACGCCCACAGACGTAACAGCCCAGGGGCCCTGCCTGCGGACACAGTACTGCTACCTTTGGCGCACACCGTGAATCGGAGAGCGCGCCGACTGACTGGCTACCCCGAGGAATGTGTGGTATGCAAGAGGCAGAAGCAACCATTCCATGTGATGGGGGGATGGGAACGGCCCATGTCTGCGGAGGGCGCAGAAGCACGCATGTTTTGAGCTGTCGCGCGCAGTCCGGAGGAAAAATGTTCTTGGCGGCGTGTGACTAGCTGCTGAGTAGCCGCCGCGCGGAGCAGCTCAGTGTTTTCCAATTTAGTTGTTTCGACTCCCCCCTCCTCTGCTCAGTTGCACGCTCTCTGTATGTTTTCCCCCTCTCTCCTGCCCTCTCTCACTCACTGGGCAATAGTTGAGGCCGCTGGTAGTTAGGATCGATTTTGCTGTTGCTTAAGTCGCCGTGGAGGATAGCAGCAGCAAGCAGCAGTGGTAGTATTGGGTAGATCAAAGAAGGGGCATTTATGGCAGGCTGGCCAGCTGAAGCTGTAGGCTAAGCACAGCTTTGCTGCCGCCGGTGATTCAGAAAAGAGGGAAGGAGGATGGGCGTGTTGCATGAGAGATTCAGCCCAGGGAGAGGCGGATGGAGGCAGAAAAGGTGGAAGCATCGAGCCAGCAGCCAACTGCAGGAGCAGAGTCCCATCCCAGCAGCCGGGGAGAGAGAGGCGATGAGTCTCACAAAGACTAATTTCTGGTGGAGTTTGGGGGAGAGAAAGAAAGAATTTTGCTGCTTCTGCTGCTTTCCTTGTGTGCAGCCAAAAGCAGAAGCAGCAGAAGTCTTTTTCTCTCCCCCAGACTCTGCCAGAAATGAGACTTTGTGAGACTCATCATGCCGACGCAGCCTCTTGGAGCAGGACTCTGCAAAGCTTGTTGTGCCATTGCACACACGAATGGCAGCACCGCCACGAGCTTCATAATACCAACACAGCTGGCGTCCTGCCGCTCGCGGCTGCGCCAGTATATCAAACCTTGCAGTGGTGCTGCCGTTTGTTGTGGCTTGTCAGCGGCCTGTGCAGTTAGTAGCTGATTCCGACAGCGAGGAGGCTGGTGTGATGTTGCGCCAGCAGCCTGTGCAGCTGGCGGTCAAGTCGGACAATGAGGAGGCTGGAGAAGATGTGGTGCCAGAGGTGGGGATTCAGAACCTCCAGCCAGGGCCTTCAGAACCTCCAGAAGCTCCCATAAGTGAAGAGAAAGAAGAGGAGGACCCTCTTCTCGATGTACGAGCGCGCAGAGCTGTTAAAAGGCAGGAGTGGCTCCTCAGGAGGAGGTCTCCTTGAGAGTAAGGCTTGGGGCTAATTGGCCACTCCCCTAGCCTATTTAAGGAAGGATAACGACTGAGGCAATTTGCAGGAAACAACTTCGTTCATATTCCTTTGCATCTTGATTCCAGAAACTTTTGATTCGGCTCTTTTTTCTCTGGTCAGTCTTCTTGAAAATTGCTTCTCGGCATTCTGCCAACCATAGTAAGATTATGGTTATCTGAAATACTGTGCCTCACAATTGAGTTATTATTCTTTGGATTCTTGTTGGCCGTTAATGAAGTTAACAGCCCTTGTTCAGAAAAGACTGATTTAAACTGTATTTGTATTCAAGCAACTACTAAGAAAGCTCATTAGTAGTCTTTAATTAGTAAACTAAGGTTTGTACGGATTTTGTTTGTGCTGAGTTCTTTGGGTTCCGTAGCTGGGGCAGAACACCATTTGTGTGTGCAATGGCACAAGTCTTGCAGAGTCCTGCTCCAAGAGACTGCAGCGGCGCAACGAGTCTCACAAAGACTCATTTCTGGCGGAGTTTGGGGGAGAAAAAGAAAGACTTCTACTGCTTCTGCTGCAAACCATGGTCACCGCCAGCTCCATAGCCACAAGGTGGGCTGCGGAACAGGGGGCCCTTGGCTGCAAGGTTGCCTGGTGCTGTGGGCAGGGCTGGGGCTAGCAAGTGTGCTGGAAATATCTCCAGGCACCCGGAGAGACAGAACTCCCAGTCCTCACTCAATCAGCTGATCCACGGGCCGCGGTTAAGGGTCCCAGGTGACTGGGGAAGGGAAGGGCTGCCTCCTGCGCTGGCCACACCCACCCTTTTCATTAGGGCTTATTTTTGGGTTAGGTGTATATTAGTCCCACTCCCAAAAAATTGGGCTAGGCCTTACTTTTTGAATAGGCCATATTTTCGGGGAAACACGGTATAAAAAAACTGAAGAGAGATGCCATACATTCAGCAACAAACTATAAATATGAAACTGCTGCTATCAAAACATATTGTACTTGTACTTTGTTTGCATTTCTGTATGCAGATGAGTAAGCTACTACTGTCCATCTGTGAGCACAGAACCACAATTTTTCTCTGAAGAACATAATTTTGCACACCTCCCATACAAATTCAAAATCCTTCTATCTGCTGCTTCCAACTCTCTATATCTCATCACTAACAGTCAGAGCCAAACTTAATTATGTTCATATCTTACTCTATCAAAAGGTTATATTAACATAAAAAGATAACAGTTTATTTCCCGTCTAGTCATGTTAAACACTAGGGAGCGGTGCTCAACTCCATTTCTTAATCAAGGGAGCCAGCCAAAGACACCTCTATGGTCATGTGGACAGCATGACTATACGTTAAAGTGCACGGAAAGCTGTTACCTTCCCACTGAAGTGATACATATTTATCTACTTGCATTTGCATGCTTTCCAACTGCTAAGTGGGCAGGAGCTGAAGAGAATAATGGGACCTCACTCTACTGTGTGGTAATAATATCCTGCAAGAAGCACTCATAGAGATAAATGCTATGTCTACAAAGCAGTCTTCAAATCAGTGTTTTTCAAATTTAGCAACTTTATAAAAAACACTAGTTTAAATGTTAGCTGATTTAACTGTTACTGCTTATACATGGTGACAAATGAGTACCAATTGATGTGAAGTATTTTGGAATCCTCCACCCCCCCCCCCAAATTCTACATTCTATGACTCAACAGTGAAGATATCAGTACAATTCCTTTACAGACTTTACAGGTGGTAATGACAGAGAATTAATCAAGCTGAACTCAAATCTTGGCAACTACATGGGCACTTCAGTATAGTCCACATTCTTTGCTGAAATACAAAGTGGTTTTTCATTGACTGTTGTTTTCACTTGAATGCAGGAGGGGCACATAGGGTACTGAAGACTAGGAACCCCAAGCCCTCTTTTGGTCTTTCATGCTTTATGCTTGGTTCTGCTCCAATTGTACATGAATAAAATCCATTTATAGCAGTTCTCCGCAGTCCAAATTACCTGAATCAATATGGTGTCATGGCAGGAGAGGAAGTCAACAAAACAGGGAAGCGAATCATCCAGCCACATTCCAGATTAGAAAGATGACATTATGATGATCACATGGATATCAAACAAATGCACCGAGAGCCAGGAGCTGAGTGGATAATTTTTATAGTAGCTTCTCCCTTTGAGATCCTATTCTTCCTATTTTGCCATCTTTTTGTCTGCTGAGCTTCCCTTCTTTTGAAGGGGCAGTGGAGCTTATTCTGGCAAAGAGACCGCAGAATCAAAGCAGCATGGGCAGCAAATTGTGGGTTACTAGTGCTCACCAGTAATCCACGTTTGCTGCCCATGCTGCTTTGATTCCCAACTCTTTAGCAAGGGGAACATCTTTTGCCTTACCAAGTGAGAGAAAGATAGGAGAGAGCCGTTTATCCTGAGAGTCAGGTTCCTGCAAGGGCAGGATAGTTTGGAAGCAGATGAGGGTATACCTCCAGGTTGCATTTTTTGGAGGGCTTGGCTGAAATTTGTTTTGCTTGTGAGGCAGTTCCTTCTGGGTATTTTTTAATATAGCTGAAATGGAGCTTCGGAGGAGTCACTATCAATGTCATTATCATTGTTACTGGTGAAAAAGTTATAGTGTGCTGACAGTTTTCTACCTATCTGAGTCAAGAAAAGACAGCAGTGTGAAATGATTTGAGCATCTCAATAGGGCAGATGTGTAAAGTTGGTGCTGGACTTCCATATCATTACCAGAGGGTGGGGAGGAGATGTCAGGATTGTTGTTTTGATTGTCTGCTAGTTTCTTCTTCAGATTAATGAGTTCTGTGTTTATATTCTTGCTCTTGACAAGTCTGTCAGAATTACGTTTGGAGCCTACGTTTTTTATGGCTCTTATCTGCAGGGTCCTGACCATTTGTCACTTTCCTAGTGATGGGATCACAGACTAACTTGTCCTTAAAGACTCTGACAATTTGGATGTAGTGAGTCTGCCACAGAAATTCACTCATTTGTATAAGTCTAGAAGGGAGAGATTATTGTTTGAAATCCAGGAATAATTGTTTAGTATTTCTTGAGCTGGGTAAGTAATGAAAGAGTTTCAAATCAGTTTCTCTATTTTGGCAGTTTAGAAGCTGAGATAGGGAAGTCACAATAGTCTTACGGCAGTTCCAGCTCTGAGAATTCCAATGTATTTCTATGGGTGCTTCTGGATGCACAGTTGATATGGGACAGGCTGCTGTAGTGCCAGCATGACCAGCTTCTGCTGCAAATTTAACCCGATTGCCATGGAGGATTTGCAGATCAAGCACTTGTTGGAAGTTGCCATTTATCCATTGCAGTATGAAAACCAATCCATTTGTTCTGCAGACAAAAAGCTTACCTTATGGTAAGAGGGGAATAGTATAATTGTAAGGGGACGGGGGTGCAGGAGACTTACTCCAAACAACTATTCTCACTGCTTCCCTGCTCTGGGGAGTGACTTGCACTGAAGCTTTGGAGGATTGGTGGAGGCAGCTCTTATTCCTGGCTTTTGTTTGTCAACTTCTTTTGAGATAAAGGGGATTCTGAGGTTGTAGATCTGCTACTGACATTTTTGATCATCTTTGCATTGGGGAGATAGGAGTCAGTTCTCATCTGTTTTTTTCTGCTTTGTAGGATTTCTGGGCCCCATTATCATTACTGGGGGTTGCCCAGCTTCTTTCTTTACCTCTGGATGCCATTTTTAGGTTGAAGGACTGCACCAGAGTGGTAAGAGGATGTAAATTCATTTCAGGAGCTGCTAGGTTGTTTCCATCTTATCTCCTTCCTCCCATGTTTTAAATACAAGCAGGAAACAAAACAAGGAATAGGACTATGCAGATGTAAGCAATGGATTTTTTCTCCATTCCAATGATGCATACCTTTTTTTCTTTTAAATGAAATTAAATAAAGGGTTCACTCTTGGAAAAGATAACTGCATGAGAAATTTGCTAAAATTGTCAGACCTGTAGTCTACCAAGCTACTACTGTGCATATTGACTGATAATGATTCTTTTTTATTCAGTTGGACTTATTTTCCCCAGAACTAATTGGAAATGTCAGGAATTTAACTAGAGCTCATTTTTATACTGCGCATGATCTCTACTAATGATCTACAAAATCTCTTCAGATAAAAAACTGGAGACAATGGAGTCATAAGGGCAAAGAAAGACTACCACTGATGACAGGAGATGGTCTGACTCTCACTACAATAAGCACAACTCCATATGGCTAAGAAACATACACGACTTTTCTCTGAACACTGTCATAAGGATGGGCATTTTACCAGTATCTAATAATCTGATGAAAGGCCCAACTGTCACACTTGCACAACTGTAGCGATGGCAAAAATGTGTAACTACTGTAATGAGAAAGAGAGAGAGAGAGAGAGCCTGGAAGTCTTATGACATTTATGACAAAAGAGATAAAAATCTTCAAGTGCTAACCATGTCTGATATTCAAATTAAAATGTAACATATATATTCCCAGGAGATCTTATGTCACACAAAGTTTATTCTTCCATCTCCTCCCCTTACATTCAGTGTGTCAGCAATGTAAACCGACAGTAATAATATGCAATGTCTGCACAGTTTCTTGGCAACTGTTGGTCTAGAAAGTTAAAAACTTAAATTAAAAATAAGTAAGAATCACAGAGGATGCAATTAGTATGGGAAAACCTGGCACCAGTCAAGGATAAAAAAAAATACAAGGAGTAACTTAAAGATTGATAGTGCAATTAATTTAGATCTAAACAGCGGCACTTGTAATGTTGTGTCCAAACAGGCAGCACTCTTAATACCAAAAATAAAGCTGGCCCCTTTTCTTACCTGCCTGGATGATGAGCTTTGCACATTCATTACATGGAAACAGAGCAACATATATGCTGCAGCCTTTTACATCAGCAGAATTCTTGTTCATTATGGCATTCAGTTCAGCATGACATACTGATTAAAGAAAAAAGATTTCAACAAATATTATTATGTGTGTTCATTAAAGAAGATCATCAATCTAAAACTTAACTAAGTGTTAACTGCAAATGCCCAATTCCTTCCAGAAGCAAACACCAGTACAATTTGTCACACAAGAGAAATTTAGCAAGGGAGACAGAAGAGAAATTCTTCAGAAAACCAAGATCAATGGAGGTCAAGTGGTCTGGCCAGACTAGTAATGAGGAATGAAATAATTAAGAACATTAAAAGGACCATTCACTAACACCTACAGGACAAGTCAAGGCCATAGGCTGAACGCTAAGTAATTTCAGCCATCCTAAGTGTGCCAATATGTCGTAGCACTATTGCTCCCAGAGAGTATCTAATTGCCTATATAAAGGAACTCATTTAGGGGCTTACATGCATGGATACATTCTTTTGATGAGGCACGTGTATGTTGTATTCCTAAAAATGAGAGTTATGACAAAAAAGCAAGCAGTCCTGTCCTCCAAATAAGATAACTGGAAACTAGGGCACAGAAAAGATGACTAGCACAAAGAATACTATTTAGAAAATTATTCTGCCCTGTTACTACTATTATTAATGCCAAGTAAGAACTCTGAAACACAATTAAGAGAGTTATTTGATAACCAGACCATCATAAACAATCTGAAAATGAATATTTATAAATTCCAGGAGGCACAAGTCTTTTTAAAGAAACTATAAATTTATCAGGAGAAAATGTATTCTTTTGGCAGTATATGTGTTAACAAATTAGCAATAATTTGCCTATTTGTGATCACTGTCTGAAAGCAAAGTCTTCGCTATCTAAAAGCCAAAGCTGACAAGTTCAATTATCTGCAGCATGTTCAGTGGGATTGGAAATCACTTTAGTTTCACACATGTTTGATATATTGGCAGCAGGAGCTGCTGCCTCTGATGTACAAAACCAGTTCTGTGATTCTTTGGGTGTTGGTCTATGTAGTCAAATTCTTTAGAAAGATTTTTCTCAAGACCACTGAGAACCAAAATCCTGTGGAGCAAAGATTTATTATGCTGCTATGATAATGCCATGCAAAGCAAATTCTATGTACACGGATTTCAAGATATTCCTTGTATAATCAAGCTCAGCTTGTCACTATGATTTTCCCTTGCACCCACCCACCCCCATTCCACCCACTAACTGAACTGATAATTCCCACATTTCCTAGTAATTGCCAGCTGAGTTTCAGAACCTGCTGTCCAAATATATACACTTAACTATATCTGTAAAATATCAGATTGGGGAAACTTTGGCTAGTAAACTGCAGTTAATATTTTTAAAATGCATATATTGCCATTTTGAATATTTATAATTTTATGGAAACATACATTAATAAAGAGTGTTATTTCTAAGTACCATTAAACAATCCATGATCTGTTGAGTCATTCTTTCAGATATATTTCCTTACCTAAACAGAGAAGCAAGATGACTGTGGGTGAGCAAAACAACTGGAAGTGGGAATGACTTCCAACCAGCTTCTCCATTGACTTTGTTTGTGGGAAGCTGGCAGGAAGCATTGGAAGTCACAATCATGTGATTGAAGCGAACTGCAATGATGCTAGTGGCTACAACTTTGCAAATATAACTGGTATGAACATCCTCGAAATTTCAATTACACAAGTATAATGGGTCCCAGATTTTGTATACATTCTTTTAAGTAAATGGATTTGAGGTACACTGATTCAAAAAACCTTGAACTTGGACTACTTGAAGGTTTCAGACAGATGACTTTTAGTAGTATATAAACCAGGGATGTCAAACTCACATCATTACATTGTCACATGATGTATTGCGACTTTTTCCCCTTCGCTAAACCAGGAGTGCTCGTGGCCCGCCCGTGACACATCTGGCCCGCGGGCCGCAAGTTTGATATCCCTGATACAGTTATTTGATTAGTATGCCCATATAATCAGTGAAATTTACTTTCATTGCACTAATTCTATACAATGATTTAGAGATTCATTTTAGGAAATTAATATTATAACCATTCTAAATTCACATTCTTTTAGAAGAGAATATACTAAAAAATCAACATTTATACCAGAGGTGGTATTCAGATAGTTCGGACCAGTTCAAGTGAACCGGTAGCGACAATTTGTATTGGTTCGCCAAACCGGTAAATACCACCTCTGGTTGCCCCCGCCCATGCCTGCCCGTACCTAATGCCCACTGACCCGCCCACCCCACCCTATATATGTTGCCTTTGCCATGCAGCCCAGCTAATCGCTGAGCCAATCACCTCCATACCTCGCCCACTCTGCTTAGCTCCCAAAGGTAAGCATGCTGCTCACTCGCTCTCCGCCAGGGCCCAAGGAAGCACCATTCCCCGAGGCCTGAGTCTCCGCCCGCCTCGTCCAGGTCGAGGAATGTGCCACTCCCCAGCTCCAGCCTTGCCCTGGAGCTGCCGGCCGCTTGCCACCCCGCTCATCTACTTTACTTTACTTTTACTTTACTTTTATTTGATTTGTATACCGCCCTACTCCCGAAGGACTCAGGGCGGTGAACAGCCAACAATAAAATACATACATACAAAATTTAAAAAGCAGAAATAAAATCGAATTGAATAGTTTGGCCCAGACAGATTAAAACCCCAATCAATTTAAACCAAATTTAAACTTTGAGGATTAAAAATATTAAAAATATTAAAATTGTTTAAAAAGAGGGAGAAAGTTAGGCCAGGCTAACTTTCATTCCAGATCTACCTTCCATTCCAGTCACCTTGGTGGGGGGGACATGGCGAGGCTTGGCCGCCTTTTGCGGGAAGCCTCCAGCTGCCGTTTGTTTTCGGCTGCCTTCCGAGCATGTCCACTGCGACGCCATTCCTCTGGTGCAGCAGGCCATCCTCTTAGCCGGGTCCAGCCGCGAGCAGCACTGGCAGGCAATGGGGTACGTGTGCACGGCCAGAGCAAAGAACAGGGCAGTGACGGCAGCGACGGTCACAGGACATCGCCGCCGTCAGTGCCTTGTTTGCATTGGCCACACACGTGCACCCCATTGCCTCTTGGTGCCGCTCACGTCCTGACCTGGCCAAGAAAACGTCCTGACCTGCGCCAGAGGGACAGCTCTGCTGCAAAGGGAGGCAGAAAAGTTTGGCTTTTCTCTGCAGCAGCATTCAACGTGGCTGCTTCTCACCTCCTTCTCGGCCTCATACACACAGAGCAAACATGAGAAGGAGGCGAGAAGCAGCCAGGTTGAACACTAGAAGACTTGGCTGAATTTTTCTGTCTGTTTTGTGGGCGTGGCTTGGTGGACGTGGCTTGGTGGGGTGGTGCTGCCCCACCTTGCCGTGAGTGACATCGAGTTGGCCACGTCCACTCAGTCACATGACCACGCCCACCAAGCCACATTCACAAAACCGGTAGTGAAAAAATTTGAATCCCAACACAGATTTAAACTATATTTTGTCTTTCGCAGAAAATAAATGTTGCCTGGGAATCTGGTGTTAAAGTATGCAATGACTTTCTCCATTAATGCTAATAGAGAAATTTAATTTCTCTATTAAGTCTCAACTGGAGCCCAAAATGTATGATATGAGCACAACAGAAACATGTGATTGAAATTATTGAAATTCACATTATAGCCTAAAAAGGGAATGTTTATAAAATGATGTACCATTGGTATATGATTCCAGAAAAAATATCTGGAATGTACAGTCATGTGAAAAAGAAAGTACACCTTCTTTGAGTGCTATGGTTTTATATATGACATAGTAAAAAAAAAATCTCGTCCTTAGCAGTTCTTAAAAATAGATAAGTACAAGCTCAGATGAACAACAACACATGATGTATTATAACATATCATTTATTTTACAAAAAGAAAGCCAAAATGGAGAAGCCATGTGTGAAAAACTAAATACATCTTTACTGCTTCTAAAGGTCTGAAGAATCTAAGTAGCAGCCAGGTGCTGCTAATCAAGTGTCCTTGATCTGTTGATTATCAGCAAGTGTGACTACTTCTGTAAAAGTTGAAGTTTTAGGAGTTTGCTGGTCTCCAGCACTGAGGAATGTGTAACCAATGCCAAAGAGGAATGATCTTAGAGAAGCAATTGTTGTTGCCCATCAATCTGGGAAAGGTTATAGGGACATTTCCAAACAATTTAAAGTCCATCATTCTTCAATAAGGAAGATTATTTACAAGTAGAAAACCTTCAAGACAGTTGCCAACCTTCCCAGGAATGGATGTCCCAGCAAATTCACTCCAAAATCAGACTGTGTAATATATCAGAGAAATTGAAAAAAGTCCAAGAGTTACATCTCAGACTTTACAGGCCTCAATTAGCTTGTTAAATATTGAAGTTTATGACAGTACAATTAGAAAAAGACTGAACAAGTATGGTTTCTTTGGAAGGGTTGCCAAGAGAAAGCCTTTTCTCTCTAAAAAGACATGGCAACATATCTTAGATTTGCAAAATCTCATCTGAACAAATCACAAGACTTCTGGAACACCGTCCTTTGGACAGATGAGACTAAAGTGGAGATGTTTGGCCATAATGCAGTGCCAAGTTTGGCTAAGCCAAACACAGCATATCAGCACAAACATCTCATATCAACCATCAAGCAGGGTGGTGGAGGAAAGATGATTTGGGCTTGTTTTGTAGCCCCAGTATGTGGACACCTTGCAGTCATTGAGTCGACCATGAACTCCTCTGTATACCAAAGTATTCTAGAGTCAAATGTGAAGCCATCTGTCCAATAGCTAAAACTTGGCTGATATTGGATCATGCAACAAGCCAATGATCCCAAGCATATCAGCAAATCTTAATGGCTTAAAAAGAAAAACATTAAGATATTGCAATGGCCCAGTCAAAGTCCAGACTCCAACCCAATTGAAATGCTGTGGCGGGACCTCAAGAGAGCTGTGAATAAACAATTGCGCAGAAACCTCAATGAATTCAAACAATGTTGTAAAGAAGAGTGGGCCAAAAATCCTCCACAACAAGTGAGAGACTGATAAAATCAGACAGAAAACGATTACTTCAAGTTAGTGCTGCCAAAGGTAGTTTTATAAGCTACTGAATCATAAGGTGTACTTAGTTTTTCACACAAGGCTTCTCCATTTTGGCTTTCTTTTTGTAAAACAAATGATGACATGATATAATATGTCACGTGTTGTTGTTCACCTGAGGTTATATTTTCCTACCTTTACGAGCAGCTAGGGAGCGGAGGATTTTTACTATGTCCTCATACGTAAAACTATAGAACTCAAAAAGGGTGTACTTTTTCACATGACAGTATAAAGGTAGTTTCAAAATTTATGTTGGAAATATAGTAATTTTATCATGCTTGGTGGGCTTGTAAAAAAACCCAGAAAATTCAAATACCATATACCAGGGATCCTCAAATTTTTTTAAACAGGAGCCAATTCACAGTTCCCCAAGACTGTTGGGGGGCTGAACTATAGTTTGATCTGCCTAATGACGGCTGGGTGGGCCTGGCTAGATGGTCATGTGACTGGGTGGGTGTGGCTAGGTGATCATGTGACAGGTAGGCACGGCCAATTTAGCCGTTCATTTTGCCTTTGTCCTTCCTAAACTGTATTTGCTCACCCTAAGGCAGGGATGTCAAACTCAATTTTATTGAGGGCCAGTTCAGCATTGTGGCTGTCCTCCAAGGGCGGGGCATGGCTGGGGTGGTAGTGACCGACTGGGTGTGGCCTGGGGCGTGGCTTGCTTAACGTCACTCACATGGGTGGTGCCTTTGGGTTTGGGCAAGATTGGGGAGGGAATCCAGGGATCTCCAGTGGGTGGGGGGGTGGCCTCATCCTGCAGGATGAGGTGAGGCAGGGGGAGGGAAACCCACTGGCCATGTGCTCACCGCCCTTTGTGTGCAGGGGAAATGGTTTCCAGCTGTACACTGCCTGATGTCCCCTCGGCTGGCGCATACTGCAGCTCCAGAGCCTGCTGCCAGCATGGGGCTGGCTGTCCAAGCAGAAAGTGGAGGCAGAGAGAAGGAATGTGATGTGGGCCACTGGGTGCATTTACTTTGTCCCACTGTCTGTTTTGGCTTGCGGTTGGACAGCAGGTCACCGCTGGTCATCTTCTCCTCAGCCCTCTGGCGGGTCTTGCCCTTGACCTGCGTGTGGGGCATGTTCCCCTTGCGCACCTGACTGAAGCTCCTGGGTGGCAGACCCACCTAGTCCAAAGAAGGCGAAGTAGCCAGCTAGAAAGGCATGTTTTCCTCGCACACCCAACACACCTCAGCACCACCGAGGCCGCCAGCAGCTCATGCAGGTCCATTAGGCTGTTGCTGTCGCCACCTGGAGCACCAGGTCTGCCCAGCCCAAAGGAGGCAAAGCAGCCTGCTATAAAGGCCCAGTAGAGGTGGTAAAGCATGCCCAGACCCAGCAGAGATGGTGGGGAGGCACGGAATCCCGGCTGGGCTTGGGTGGTCATAGCACTGATGGGGGTCAAACTTTTCCTGGGCCTGGTGCTCCAGGCAGCAACGGTTTAATGGACCTGCGTGAGCTGCTTGAAGCCTTGGTGGTGCCGAGGTGCATCAGATGTGTGAGGGGAACACGCTCCATGCATGGCCAAGGGCAAGGCGGGCGAGGGGCCAAGGAGATGACCAGTGGCGACCTGTTCTTCAACCGCAAGCCAAGAGAAGGGACAGAGTAGGCAGCAGCCACCCCACACCCTCCTCACCTTGTCTTCGCCCACAGTGGCAGCAGTAGCCGAAGGCAGAGGCACAGGGGAGATGCTGTCTGGCCTGTTGGATGCTTCACAGTCACCTGCTCTGTCCCAGCCACATGGGATGGAGCAGGTGCATCCGGTGGTCTGCATCATGTGCCTCTCCCCCCCCCCCCCCCGCACTCTGCCTGCTGCCGGTGCCAGTGCTGCTGACGCCATGCTTGTTTCTTGGAAGACCAGCTGCAGAGTCCCTGCTCCCGGACACCTGCACCTTGGCAGATGCTGCTTTTGTTGCTCCTTTTACATCCTCGGCTGCCACCGCGGCCAGCCAGGCACCGCAAGGCTGCGCTGCCCACATCGCCCCACTGCCTGCTGGCAGTTGCAGCAAGTGAGGCACCTCCTCCCCAGGTCCCTGTCAGCCAGAAAAAAACAGCCATGCAAGGTATGGTAGGGAGGAGAGGGGCGAGGGGTGGGGCGAGGTTGAATCCCACCACTGTGCGGGTCAGATACATTGCACTGGCGGGCCGTATCCAGTCCATGGGCCGTAGTTTGAGGACCCCTGCCATATACTGATACAAAGAATTTTAAAGGCTAAGATTCAAATGAAACAAGAACTATTTTCTGGGATTAATGGACAACTAATAAAAACTATAAAAGTTTATTTTTAGGTATGATCTCTGCTGCAAAACAACTACATACGCAAAAATGGAAAGATTCCAATAGAGGAATAACTGATGAAAATGATGAAACAGGGCCAACAAAGTTAACTTGCTTGCTTAGAGAAAGATCAAGTACTACATTTATAAGCGACTGGAAACCTACAAATTCTGTTAAAAAAATGAACTAATGATTTATAATTTGTTGATGAGAAAGGGTAGATTATGGAAAAAAAGAAACTTTGATGTAACCTTAGAGAGAGGGAGAATAAAATGTAAATATAATTGCTGTTAAGAAGACCGGAAGTCATTTCTTTATTATTTTTGTTGTTTTCTTTGCTTCTTTTCCATTTTCCTATTACTTTTCTTTGCATTGTTTTTACTGTGTGGAAAAACCTCTTTAATAAAAATTAAATAGATATATAAAGGAAAACTACCATAGAATTGGCCATGTTGAACCTAAAAATATTTGCACAGGCCAATCAACGGTCATTATGGCAGCCAATTTTGGGCAATACACCTTAATGATCTGAAAATTCCAGAGATGTCCTCCAGACAAAGATAGCTAGGCACCCTGTCTCATTTAGTACAGATTTTAACAGTCTCAATGACCACAGTAATCCAAGAACAAAGAAAGTTTGGATTTCGAAACAAATAAACAAAATAAGACAATATGCCCTTTAGAAATAAAGAAAATGCAAATCAGAATCACAACAATCATACCAGAGATCAATTTGGATTAAATTCCAGAAACTTGCTTTGAAACATTTCCACAGTTGCCAACTAACCTTAGGAAAATACAAGACTCCTTTAAGATTTGGAGACTTGAATGACATCTTTGGAACTAAATCCAAAACGCTGTAGAGCTTTTATTTATACATTAATGTCATCCAGGATGAATTGGATATTCACCTTGGATTTTAAGATTATTGGGAATGCCTCCCAGGACACCCTTCGCATAGTGTACTCTTGTCATAACATGATTTTCCCCCCAAAATCTTGAGTAGACATTCTTAGCATCTCTAATTACTCTGATAGAAGTTTGAAACAGACATATAGGTAACAGACTAGTCAATACAATAGAAAATCTAAGTACATCAAGGTTAGATGGGCAGAATGCACATCATATATTGAGACAAAGCCATTATCTCTGAATTGTTAGGAAGATTATTTTAGTCCAAAAATCTAAATGTCAGATGCACCAAATAATAGAAAAGATGGGACAAAAATCACCAAAAGTCCCTTAAAGAAATTAAGAACAACAGAAGAGAAAACTGGACTTGCCATGTAGTTCCTTACCATATCTGGACTACTTTTCCTCTTGCTCAGGTAGATAGGATGAAAATATTTTATTCTATGCTCCAGATAGAAGAGAACAATCTCTAGTTAAGGGATTGACAAAGAACACTAGAAAGAATTACACAAGATTGAAGTGGAAGAAAAACAGATATAACGATAAATACTAGATGTATTTAGAAAAAAAAGAGTCTTGTTTTCACTAAAATATAATAAACTATCCATCAACAGAAGAAAAAGGAATTTTACCTGTCAGCTTGTGCTACAAAATCTCAAGTAAAGATGGTAAAAGGATGGTAAGTGTAGGGTAATCTTTGCCCTGTAGAAGGTAGTTACCTTGAATGTGGGCCTCTTCTGTTGTTCCAGGATAACAAAAACCAGAGAACTAACAGGATGATCATACACTTGGGTCCCACTATTGCCAATGTTTTGTCATAGGGCAGTGATGGTTAACCTTTTTGGTGCCCCCCCCCCCCGATGCATGCACTCACGCCTCCCGTGCATGCACACACACCCGCCATATTTTGGCTTCCAGGAGGCTTTCCAGGTCCAGGCGGCTTTCTAGGTCCAAAATCAGGTGCGGGGGCTGGGGGTGGGGTGCATCCCATTTTGGGCCTGGAGAG
This sequence comes from Pituophis catenifer annectens, assembly GCF_029215685.1. Classification (NCBI taxonomy): domain Eukaryota; kingdom Metazoa; phylum Chordata; class Lepidosauria; order Squamata; family Colubridae; genus Pituophis; species Pituophis catenifer. Next base: position 38,151,384 of record NW_027256888.1, read on the forward strand.
CCTCCTGCACCAGCCTGCCCCCCCCTCCCCGTGCATGCACAGCAGAGGCCTGAAGACCAGCTGGCCGGCAGGAGGCGCACAGGCATGCATGGTGGAACTGAGCTGGGGCGACGGCTGGCATGCCTGCAGAGAGCGCTCTGGTGCCACCTGTGACACACGTGCCATAGATTCGCCATCACGGTCATAGGGTATTTCTGTGGATACCTAGGATTTCATTAGGACATAGACCCAAAGCAGCTCTTTTGGATTCTCTTCCCCCATTGATTATGGAAACATATCAGAACTGCTGATATTAATTTTGTTTTCCCCCATTCTAATTCTACAAGCAGAATTAAAAATTAATTAGCATTCCAATGCTCAATTCTTGCTAACACCATTGCTTTACTTTTTCAGTAAAACATTACTTTCATTACTGTCATTACTGTTCAATATCAATTTAACACTTCTCCAACTACATATACAGTTGCAAGAAAAAGTATGTGAACCTCTTGGGATTACGTGGAATTGATCATAAAATGTGCTCTGAACTTCATCTAAGTCACAACAATAGAAAAACACAGTCTGCTTAAAATAATACTACACAAACGTTAGATGTTGCCATGGTTTAATTGAACATAACATGTAAACATTCACAGTGCAGGGAGGAAAAAGTATGTGAGCCCCTAGCCTAATGACTTCCCCAAGAGCTAATTGGAGCCAGGAGTGAGCCAACCTTGACTCCAATCAGTGTGATGATATTGGATATGTTGCTGACAGCTGTCCTGCCCTTTAAAAACACACACCTGTTTTGGGTTTACTGGTTTCAAGAAGCACTGTCTGATGTGAACCATGCCTCACAGAAAAGAGCTCTCAGAAGACCTACGATCAAGAATTGTTGACTTGCATGAAGCTGGAAAGGGTTACAAATGTATCTCCAAAAGCCTTGATGTTCATGTGTCCATGTGTCCATAAGACAGACTGTCTACAAATGGAGAAAGTTTAGCACTGTTGCTACTCTCCCTAGGCGTGGTCGTCCTATAAAAATGACTGCAAGAGCACAGTGCAGAATGCTTCATGAGGTAAAGAAGAATCCTAGAGTGTCAGCTAAAGACCTACAGAAATCTCTGGCACATGCTAACATTTTTGTTGACACATCTACAATAAGGAAAACATTAAACAAGAATGGAGTACATGGGAGGACACCACAGAGGAAGCCATTGCTGTCCAAAAAAAATATTGCAGCACGTTTGAAGTTTGCAAAAGAGCACCTGGATGTTCCACAGCACTACTGGCAAAATAAACTGTGGACAGATGAAACCAAAATTGAGTTGTTTGGGAAGAACACACAACACAGGTCATTGCAACAGGACAATGAGCCAAAGCATACAAGTAATTCAACAAAAAAATGGCTTCAACAGCACAGAATATGCCTTCTGGAGTGGCCCAGTCAGAGTCCTGACCTCAACCCAATTGAAATGCTGTGGCATGACCTTAAGAGAGCGATTCACACCAGACATCCCAAGAATATTGCTACACTGAAACAGTTTTGTGAAAAGGAGTGGTCCAAAATTACTCCAGATCATTGTGCAGGTCTGATCTGCAACTACAGGAAACGTTTGGTTGAGGTTATTGCTGCCAAAGGAGGGTCAACCAGTTATTAAGTCCAAAGGTTCACATACTTTTTCCTCCCTGCACTGTGAATGTTTACATGTTATGTTCAATTAAACCATGGCAACATCTAATGTTTGTGTAGTATTATTTTAAACAGACTGTGTTTTTCTATTGTTGTGACTTAGTTGAAGTTCAGAGCACATTTTATGACCAATTCATGCAAAACTCCACGTAATCCCAAGGGGTTCACGTACTTTTTCTTGCAACTGTATCTGATAGCAGTCGTGATGCTCTAATATATGTGAACATGGCTATTTCTAATTACTTTAGGAGAGAATATTTGTAGCTCAAAGTTGAACTATAGGGTATTTAGTGGTCTCTGAACTGGGTCATTTTCTTGCAGACGTTTCATTATCCGGCTAGGTAACATTTTCAGTGGATCGAATTATTTATCTATTTAAATCCTATTGTAGAGATGAAGGAAGGATAAAATATTAGTCTCTCATCTTTCTCTTTCAGACTGACTGATAGAACATCCAACTTTATGATAACTCCAATTAGTTTAGATATATCAGCCAGCATTTCTCTATACTAAAATCTTCAATTGTCATGTCTAGCTTGATATGATGGCCAGCCATTAGGCTCCTCTATTACAATTCTCCTTACAATACTTCTTTCTATTCACAGGGTTGTTTTCTGGGAGTCCACTTCTTTTTTTTTTTATTGAAAAAGTTTTTCAAATACAAGTTTTTCCCCCTTTTCCTCCCTTCTTCCCTAACCCCCCCTCACCACCCATCCCCCCCTGTGACTTCTTCACAACAATAAGCTAATTCATAATTAATTACATAATATTTTACCATACCCTTACTCACTCCTCAAAGTACTGACCCTTAGCAAAGTATTCTTATAACTCCGCTTTTCTCCGCTTTTCACAATCTACCCTTTTTCTCCTCCCCCAAACTTATAAAATATTATTATTATTACAACAACATAACCTTTACTTTTATATATATATTAATTTAACATTTCAAAGCAGCCTTCTCCAAATTTAACATTTGTTCAGTTCTATCCGATTCTTCCACTCCCCAAAATATATGACTTAAAAATCCTTTTTCTTAAACTAATCAATCACTAAACTAGCCTATTTCAACCCAGTTTCCTGCAAGATTACCATGCACTACAATTCTAAATATAATCCACTGCCCACTCTGCTAAAATATACATATGTCTATATATACATTCCATTTTATAAAAAAAGACAATAACTTTAAATTTATAATTCATTTAGTATCTTCTTTGATGTCTTTCCACTAGATTGTTAAATCCATCATCCATAATAGGGTAACATAGCATCCTGGTGCAACAGTTTATTCAAAATCTTCAGTCATCTTCTGCCCCCATCAATAATGAATATCCTCATGTATATATAAAAATAAAAACAACCACCCGAGTGACATTATAATTATATTCCATATAGTTGTAATTGTGGTTTTCATCAGGATTATAAATCCCCATCATCTTTGTGGGTAACAGCCAGATCTTCTGCATGCCCCAGCATGACTCTCTTGCCTTGTAACTCAAAATAGATATAATATATTTATCGGTAAAAGAAATCCAAAATAGATAGTTCAAATCCAACAATGTAAGGCTCTTTCCACATCCCAAAATCACGGCATTGCAGAGATCTGCCACTTTCCTCAAGATAGTATTAAACGATAATTCGCCTCCAATATCTTTTCACATATTCATTTATTTTTTTTAAAATCCCTGGCTTCACTGTTGCTTGGTTTAGAAACTACTATTTCTACGAGATCTGTTTCTTTTCTTTTTCTTTTGCGGGTTGCATTTCCATCCAGATTTCCTTCCTACAAGTTGTGTATCAGCTGATCGGTTGTCATTCTGCTTTGTAAATTGATCTTGTTGGTTTTGTTTTATTATCTCATATGTCTTTTCCTTCACTTGTATATCAACTGGTTGATTTACGCACTTGTCTGTAAGTTGATAGTTCATCACATTAGAATCAGATGACACTGCTCTCAAATTTATAGACAGTCCAGCTGGGGTATCCAAGGAGTCCAAAGACAGTTTATCTACCACAGCCTCTGTAATTTGATGTTTTCCCTTTATTTCCAACTCCTTTTGCTTGTCCTGTGTTATGCCTAAAGATGTTAAATTTATTTTTAAATTTTTTTGATAAAATTCTTCCGCTTTTTCAACTGTATCCAGTTGGTATCTTACTCCTTGGTGTCTCAATATTAAACCAACTGGGACGTCCCACCTAAATAGAGTATTCCTTTTTTTTAACTCATTCACTAGAAAACCAAATTTCTTCCTCTCCATTAACATCTTGGGCGGGAGTTCCTTAAAAATCCAAATCTTTCTTCCACGAAATTGCAAAGCAGAGTCATAAGAATTCTGGACAATATTATTTCTAATTTCTTTGTCTGTAAAATAAATCACCACATCTCTAGGCAATTGCCTTTGTTTTGCCAACCAGGAGTTTATTCTATAAATTCTGTCAATCCTGCAAAACACTTCATCAGGTTGAACCTTTAAAATCCCAGCCAGAATTTCAGAAGATATCTTCCTTAAATCATCTCTGTCATCTTCCTGCAAACCTCTCAGTCTAATTGCATATTCTGTAAAATTGTATTGGATCATTAAAACTTCTCTTTCAATCCTCTGTTGTACATTTTCTTCAATAACAGTCTTTTGATCAGCCTCCATTTTAAGTTTGTCTTCTGAACTATTATCCTGAATGTTTGCCAAATCCTTTTTAATTTTTTGGATCTTGTCATCCAAATTCTCCTCAGTTTCTTTCATTTTAGAGTTAGTATTTGCTTCCAACTGAGTCATAAAGTCTGCTAAGCCATTAGCTACTTTTAAAATCTTTCGATCCAAAAAGCCAAACTTAGATTTCACCAATTCACCAATTTCTTTGATTTCCAACTTAAATTTTTCAAGTTGCTGATTCACAATCTCATCCCTTCTTACAATCTCCTCAAGAAGAAATTCTATTATATTAAAGTCAGGTTTCTGTGACTGGAGAGTTAAAACTTGTTGATGTAATTTATTAATGGGGGAATCCCCCCCCACTGCCTGTTTGTCTAGTTTTATAAGTCTCAGTGCCATTTTTCCACGCAGACAAAATTTACTGGAAAAGAGAAAAAAAAAAAAACTTTTTTCCAACCAAGATCAATATCAGATCCTCAAAGAAAAAAAAGAAAAGAAAAAAAAAACAGAAATGAGAGTGAGATTTTGCCTTCAGTTACAGCCAAAAGTATTCATTCCGCTACTTTGTAATTGAAAACGGAAGGAGTTTCCCTTTCAGCCTCTCTTCAAGCCGCAGCAGCAATCGCCATTTTAAAAAAAAACTTTTTTCCCTTCACTTCACTTCTTAGGCAAAATAGAATAAAAGGAATACTTGCGCTTCAGGATCAAAGGTCCAGCTCATATCTTCTTTAATTAATTTATTTGACAGATTAACAGGCTTGCTTTTGCCCCCTAGCTCTGCGTGTAGCAGAGATTTCCCAGAGCCCGGAGCGTCGGCTGGGGATACGGGGAGTCTCTTCCGCTCCCTCCCAAAAGTAAATAAAAAACTTTTGGGATTAGGCAGAGGACTCTACCCACCCCAGCCGGCTCTATCTCCGTTTCCTAATGGAAACGGAGTTTTTTCGAGCCGCCATTCCGCTGAAAAAGGCGGCTCTTACAGGCAGTGGGTTCGACGATCCCAGAGGAGCGTCCAGCGGGGACAAGCAGCAAACCGGAAGTCCTGGGAGTCCACTTCTAATGCCTTCAACAACCCCTTCTTTTTCCACAAGTGCATTCTCCTATGAGAAAATAACTCCCAATCCTTGCTTCTCTTATCAACTACCTAGCACAAAGAACTTGTTTGGGTATCTATGTGAATATATGAAAAGCCAGACATGGCTGAATACAAGATGTCTGTCCATCCTTCTGCAGAAGTTAACTATACTTGATCACAGTCAAAATCTAACAACTTGCCAAAACATCTGTGCCTGTTTTGGATTATATACTAAGTCCTAAGCTGAAAATGTCTGTGCACGGTGACTGCCCTATGCTCAGCCATAAGGCCAGATTGATTGTGGGAGAAGGTCAATTTTCAGAGACCCACAGAGATGAGGAAGCACTGAACATGAAAGGGGAAAGTTCAGTGAGAAAACGTGTCACCTACATCTACATTAATCCAGTTTAAAGTGGCCCTGTCAATCAAAAAGAACATTAAACATGTCCTAATCCACAGGTCTTTTGGTTGCTTGAAGATAGCTCCATAATTTCACTTCCTGAATATCCAAAATGGTCCTTTGGGCAAGAATGAGAAAAAAACCCACCTGGGTGAGTACTTATTCTGGTAAAACCCAGGCATAAGAATGACAGTCCCATGTCTGGATAGACTTCTGCTGTGTCCAGGGAAAGTCTTATAGGAAGAAAAAAGGAAGGAAAAAATCAACAGAAATTGAGAAAGGAGAAAGTTTAATTTAGAGGTTTTGTCTGCTTATAAACAGACAAGAAATGTTTGGGAGGTTACTCTCATCCCTGCCATGTAGGAGCTATAAAATAAAATATTTTGATCCTGCCTAAAACGTGACAGGCACTTCCGATAATATTGCCTTGGTTTCCATCAGGAAAAAAAAGACCTAATTTAATCATTACATTCCTTACCATAGGGATATTTTGTGTTGAGTTTATTATCTGCTGTTCTTGTCCAAGGCAAAAGATCATCACTGCATCCATTAGGCATCCCATTGTATCCAATTCCAACAATCTTGTTTTCTGAATTCACAATGCAAGCACCAACCTAAAACAAAGCATTTAGTTTACTGTTTCACTCCTGTCATCCATTTACCTGTTGACTATGGCTCAGAAGGTTAAGAGTAACACAGGAATATTAATTGATATATAAAATTTTGAGGCTGCCCTATTCCATGATGTCTTGCTCAACATTAGTCCAAATGACATTATATTTATTTATAGGTGCTGAAAACCAACCTGAAGAACTACAGACCAACTATAAATATATGAGGCTCCATAATCACCTATCTCAAGGTCTGGAGAATAACCAAACAGATCTTTAACAATTTCCAAAAGATTGGGAGTCACATGAATCTCGGCAGGGGTGGGGAGAGAAAGAGCTACAATACGGTAGGTGCACTTCCTAGGGTCCCTAAGATGACATGGTTTATTCAATGGAACCTGGAGCACACCTACCTGCATTCATGCACCTCTAGCATTAGAGGCTCAGGTTATCTCAATGTGCTTTAAAAGTTGGTACTTTAACTGCAGAACTTCCTAGACAGAAACAACCTATTTGATTTTTATCCATTTATACAATGCTTCGTATATATGATGGCTTTTCAAGCATGCCAAAAAGTTACAACTGCAAACACAACTGCAAAATTTTAGCAGGTGCTAAATCAAACTATTAAATGCACATCTGATCAATACTTCCAAAATTGTACCAGTTTCTGGGGGAAAATCATAATATTGCTAAACTTAAACAGTCACAGAAATTAAGACCTTATTATATTTCAGCAAGAATTGGAGTGGAGCTGCTGCAGCGAGGCAGGTGTCAGGGCATGGATGGCGTGGCTGCGGGGGTCCTGAGGTAAGCTGGTGCGGGGCACATGGGGCAGCTCCACCTCCCCACCTGATCTTGTGGCCGTGGCACTGACAACCAGATGGAATGGGCGGGCAGCTGCGTAGGCTCTTAAGTAGGGTTTATTTTGGGGGTAGGGCTTATATTGGGGACATGTCATGAGCCACAAGCCAAACTTCAGAAGACATTCAGTCATTTATTAATGGAGCACCATTCCGGCAATACTCCGATGGCTGATCAGATCCCGAGGGAATATCAGGACCTCGCGGGAGTATTCAGCGAGGCCGAGTGAGACATCCTGCCTCCCCACCGTGAGATGGACTGCGTCATCGAAATCATCCCCGGGGCAAAACTACCCAAGCCCAAACTGTACGCTATGGCATACAACATACACATAAAACATGCTAGGGCTTATTTTCAGGATAGGTCTTATAAGTTTTGGAGACAGATCTAGTCATGTCTATTCAGAAATAAACCCAAATGAATTCAATTCAATGTGATTAGGATAGTTTGCCTAAAATTTCAGCTTCGCTGCCTTATCTTAGTCTGCCCAAATATCATCTTCCTACCTGAGAATTTGGATCCTTGCTTCTTTGTGCTGACAAGAATGCTACAGCCATGAAATATTCAGGCCACTCCAAGTAATCATCTCGTTTTTTACAGGTCATCTCACAATCATACCTACAGAAATTACACAATGACAATAAATGGTTATGGTTTGCATGAACTAAGATTTTTTAAAAGAAAATTAAAACCTGTAAAAGATGCACTTTGACCTCAGGGTTTGAATCTGCAGAAATAAATCAATTATTGCCATACAGAAGGATGGCACCAGAGTTTAATTAAGTACAACTAAAAGAGCAGAATCTGACCTTGAAGGTTACAGATTCAAATAAAAACTTTTAATAGTTGGAAATATTGGTGTTTTATATCTGCCTAGTGGCAGATATAACATTACTGAAACATTACTTTTCAGACCAAAAGGCCAAAAGGAGACTGGATTATCTCATTTAAAACTGCAATTTATAGTGTTTAAGTCATGCAATGTTAACTATTATCTATCCCTCAATATTATCTTCTTTGGAAAAATATGGAAAAGATTACCTCACTTACCCGAACATTACTGACATTAAGTTGTTTGAATAAAGATACCATCAGCCAGCTATTCTTACAGCAAGCATCTGATGCAGTTTCATTTGTTACAGCTAAAAATAAACACTGAACATGAAATATCTTTTTGCTGAATATTCTTGGCGTGTCAATGCCTGCTAATAATGATTTTCAATTATACTGCTCATAAGCCATGTTGATAACATATAATCCAATGTCAGAAGTCAAGTGTTCCATTTTGACTGCTTTTATGGTAGACTCTAATAATAGCCCTTTTTTTACTTTGCATTTTAGCAAACATGAATAAGCAGGTAGAACAATGACCCGAAAAGTAGTATTTAAATAAACTCAATTTTTCAAAGCATTATATTCTTCCAAAGAGAATAATCCATGTGCACTATTTTCTAATTCTCTAGATAAATAAATACAGGTTTCCTGAGAGTTGAAAGTGGGTTATGATTTGTGAAATATTTTGCTATTCATGTTCTACAGACATAAAAACCCAGGAAATATACTCATTCAAATTCTGCCTGCACTTTACAATGTGAGCAGCTGTACTCTTCCAACTCTCTAAAAAACCCATCATTTAATGGAAGCTCTCAGAAAGCCAACTTCATTTGATGTCATTCACCCTAGTATCTAAAATTCAGTTTGCAGGTTTTATATCCATCAATATTTATATCCATTCTCCCATGTAGATATTAATACCTCTTTCATTTACTGATCCTTAGAAAACATCTATATAGATTTTTCATTGTAGAAAGCAGAACCTCATGTAAAAATCCTACAGAACTGAATTGCAAGCATTGCGGAGTGCATTCTTTTATTTCACCCAAGATATTTGTAATATTTTCTCTATGCCTAAAGACTATACTAAAAATAGATTAATATGGTGAGCATTTGTCCTCACACTAACCAGAAGTTGAACCTGATTTGAGAGCACTAGTCTCTGACGTTTTTTAAGAACATGATAGGCAATTCTTACAATTAAATTAAAAGATGCATACAAACATAATGATGGATTTTCCTGCTGCACAAGTGAGCTCTGCTTTCCCCAAACGTAAGCTTATTTACTAGATATTTCTGTATTGGAAAATGTATGTGATCATCCATATTATATAAAAAACTCTGGGAGCTAATCAACAGATATGCAAATGATAAAATATACAAGATTTTTTTAAAAATTATATACCACCAAATGGCCTAAGAGCATCCTCTCAAAAACACAAGTGGTGTCACTTCCCATTCTGGCTCAACTCCTAAGGGAAGTGCCTTCTGATTAAATGGCTGAGTACATTAATCTGTTCTTTATATGGTGTATCTGCCCTAGGATTTAGTTAGTTTTTCCTAAATCTTTACATACAGAAAACATTCCAAACATTTCCTAAACACTTTCTGCTTGGCATTGTCAGTTACTTTATAAAGATTAGTTGAAATCTGAAAGGAGGTTTCACATCATACAGAGAAGTTTGATGCAGAGGATCTCCAATATGTCCTGTACAAATGCTTCTTCTAAAAAAACATCCCCAAATTTGGTCCAGAAAAAGAAGCTGTGTTCACATAACATGATAGACTAAGCTACAATGGTGTTGGCCAGTTTGTGGTCCAGCACCTGTAAAACCAAGTCACTTTCTTAGCATATTGTGTAAATTGGACCATCATACTAACTTCTATTACATACTAACTTATATTTGTATGTTATGTAGGCATCTTTTGTTAATCTGCTTTTAGAGTTTAATATGTAGTATATCACGGTGTAACAACAAGCCATACATCTGTAGCAAGCTCATATTTTTCTCATGAAGCAATATCTTTTCTGATCTTAAGAGAAAGACTTCCACTAATGAAGAACAATGTTGCTTTTCAATGTTTTTTCCTTAGGGAAACCCTTCTGAAGAACAATCATTACTTTAAGATATAAAATACACTCTAGAAATTGGACTGAGATAAAAAGCTAGTCAAGATGAGGCCATTTCTTCATTATTTTATGATAGCAGATCAGTTTAAACACTCAGGTGAGCCTAATCTTGACATTAAATCAGTCACTGCTGTAATATGAATTCAGTATTTCAGACTTTACAATGGTTGGATTCAAAAAACTTATTTCTCCACCAGAACATATTTAAGTAATTGCTAAATTTAAAATCTTCATAAGATTACTTTTTAGAATCAAGTCTGATTTTCAGAATTCTTAGAATCTATCTTTTTAATTACTGCATAAATCAACTTGCTTTCCTTTTTAAGTTTGAAGCATAGGATATAAATGTTTCATAAAATAAACATTCAACAATGCAATTTCAGGTTAAATTACTTTAGATTATATATCTGTTTGTAGCCTACCTTTATTGTTTTTACAAACAACTCAAGAACATATCTCAACATACCTTCTTCCTCCTATTTTCCCCACAATTACAACCCTGTAAATTATGAAGTGTGTTGGACAAAAAGTGACTAGTCCAAAGTCACCCAAGCCTGGCTTTTATGGCCAAAGCAGGACTTGAACTCACAATCTCCCGCTTTCTTAACTGGTGCCTTAACCAAGGATGTCAAACGAACGTTGTCTTACCTGAACGTTCCTTCTCTGCGCGCTGATGGAGAATCCAAATAATGGGTAGTTCCTCAGCTTCATTGCTGGACTGGGTGACTGTTTCTTTAAGAAACATCCTTGGCCACTCCTCCTTTGCCTGGCTAATCTCCAGTTCATTCGCGAAGTCAACAGAGGATGGTATATTCCTGAAACAACAGAAGGAAGGAGAAAACAAGGCAGTCCTGGCCGGAAGCAGCCCAGGGATGGGTTGGATTCTCCATCAGCGCGCAGAGAAGGAACGTTCAGGTAAGACAACGTTCGTTCTCCAGCGCGCTGCCTGGAGAATCCAAATAATGGGATATACCCAAGCTAGTTAGAAGAAGGGTGGGAGGCTGCGTCACCCCGGGGAGGAACAGCCAGGACAGACTGCAGTACTCGACGTCCAAAAGAAGCTTCAGCCGAGGCAAAGGAGTCAATTTTGTAATGTCTAACAAAAGGAGTCAAGGTAGTCCACGTGGCAGCCCTACAGACATCAAGGATGGAAGCCTGAGTAGCCCAAGCCGCTGAGGTGGCTGCGCTCCTGGTGGAGTGTGGAAGTATCTTCCCTGGCAGAGGAGCCCGTCTTGTGCGATACGCCATGATGATGCAGGCCCTGATCCAACGGCCTATCGTGGATGAGGAAACCTTCATGCCCAAAGTAGAAGGATTGAAGGACAGAAACAAGGCTTCGGATTTACGGAAGGCCGCAGTCCGTTTGATATAGCGGCGGAGAGCCCGTTTAACGTCCAGGGTATGCCATTGCTGTTCAAGATGATGGCTAGGAGCCGGACAAAAGTCAGGCAGAATTAACTCCTGGGCACGGTGGTATAGAGAATTTATCTTCGGCAGGAAGGAAGGATCTGTACGAAGAACCACCTTGTTGGGATGGAACACGCAAAGGTCCGGCCGCACCGAAAGCGCCGCCAACTCAGACACTCGTCTTGCCGAAGTAATTGCCACCAAGAAAGCAACCTTAAGAGTTAGATATCGTAGAGATATAGAAGCCAAGGGCTCAAAGGGAGGTGACATGAGAGCTGATAGAACCAGTGGCAAGTCCCAGGTTGGGTATCTATGAATAGTAGGGGGACGGAGATTGGATGCGCCCCGTAAAAATGTCCGTATACTGGAATTCTGGGTCAAAGGACGATCGTTCCCAGATGACAGTACCGTGCTAAGGGCGGCCACCTGTCGCCTCAGGGTGTTAGGAGCAAGGCCACGGTCCAAGCCGTCCTGTAGAAAGACAAGCACGTCAGAAGGAGAAGCAGTAGTAGGGTCCTGATGAGATTTGGAACACCAAGTGCAAAAGGCACGCCAGGTGGCGTCGTATATACGGTTAGTGGATGCACGTCTGGCAGACTGCATGGTGTGGATCACACAGGCCGGGATGTTGTCCTTCCTCAATTTGATCCTCTCAAACGCCAGACGGTCAACTGCAGCCATTGAGGATCTGGGTGCAGAACGACCCCCTGGCTGAGAGATATCCGGTCGTTGGGAATGTGCCAAGGACGTTCCACCGAGAGGTTTCGAAGGTCCGCGTACCAAGGGCGACGCGGCCAATTGGGGGCGACCAGGATGAGGTCCGCTTTCTCCTCCAACAACTTGCGAATCACTCGGGGAATGAGAGGCAGCGGGGGAAAAGCGTAGAGAAGGCCTTGTGGCCATCTGCTCCGAAGAGCGTCGCACCCCTCTGCTCCTGGACAGGGGAACCGGGAGAAGAACCGGGGAAGATGAGTGTTCAGCTGGGTTGCGAACAAGTCGACCGTTGGAAGGCCGAACCGCTTCGACAGCTCCCCGAACAGAGCCGGAGCTAGACGCCACTCCGCCTGATCTATTGGAGTCCGGCTGAGCCAATCTGCCGTGATGTTTTCGACCCCGGAGATGTGTTCGGCTGTTAATGAGAGAACGTTCTTCTCTGCCCAAAGTAGCATCTTCCTCGCCTCCTCCATCAGTTGTCTGGAACGAGTTCCCCCCTCTCTGTTGATGTGGGCTTTCGTTGTTGTATTGTCCGTTAGGACTAGAACATGATGCCCTCTCACAGATGTTTTGAAATGACGGAGAGCAAGGTGGACTGCTCGTAGTTCCAGCCAATTTATGTCGTGCCGTAGGTCCCGAATGGACCAGCGGCCCTGGACAACTGACGACTGCAGATGGGCGCCCCAGCCGAATTGACTTGCATCCGTCGTTAGGGTTAAGCGACTGGGTTCCAGAAAGAAGGAGCCCTTCCGTATTGACGGGGAGATCCACCACTTCAGAGACAGCCGTACCGTAACTGGAAGGACGACGGTGATGTTCGAACAGGCCCGGTGAGATCTCTGATAGGGCAGGAGGAACCATTGGAGGGGGCGAGTGTGTAGACGAGCCCACGGGACAATGGAGATGCACGAAATTAACTTGCCGAGCAATTGGGACAAGGTGAGTAGGGGCACGGACCTGCGGGAGAGAACCTTGGTCACGGATGACTGAATGCTGAGAATCCTGTCGGGGGATAGGAAAACCCGGCAGCTGATGGAGTCTATGAGAGCACCCAGATGGAGGATGCGAGTGGTAGGTGAGATTTGACTTTTGTTGAGGTTCAGGGAGAACCCGTGTTGTCGCAGGACACGAGAAACGACCCTCAGATCGAGGACAGCCTGATGACGAGAAGCAGAAAGGATAATGATGTCGTCTAGATAACACATAATCCTGATGGGGACTTGTCGCAGAGATGCAGCTAATGTAGCTAGCAGCTTCGTGAAGGTCCGAGGGGCGGACGAGAGGCCGAACGGCATGGCCCGATACTGGAAGTGCCTGTTGGCATAGGCAAAGCGAAGAAACCGTCGATGACAGAGACGGATCGGGACAGGCAAGTAAGCCTCCTTGAGGTCGATTGATGTCATAAAGTCGCCTCGTCGGACGCCCTGCAGGATCGATCTGAGCGAGTGCATCTTGAAATGGTGGTATTTGACGAACTTGTTCAATGCTTTCAGGTCCAAGATCCCTCTCCAGTCCCCGGAGGACTTGGGGACGAGAAACAGGCGCGAGTAGAACCCGGAGCCCCGTTGTTCTACCGGCACTGGTTCGATAGCGCAGATGTCGAGTAGGTGTTGAACTTCTGCGTCCATTAACGCCCTCTTTGCCGGATTGCTCGGAAGAGGGCACCGCAGGAAGCGGCTCGGAGGGCTGGAGAGGAAGTCCAAGGTGAGACCGAAGCGCACAGTCTGAAGGACCCAAGCATCCGTTGTGGAAGAGATCCATTGGGGCAAAAAATGGAGGAGACGACCACCGATAGGAAGCTCTGCGGAATAGTCACTTGCCCCTCCGAAAAGATCGGTTGGACGCTCCGCGGTACTGGCGTCTGGAGGAGGGCTGGCCTCTGCCTCGATCACGGTAGGCAGGCCGATCAAAGACCCGATCTGCTCCGTAGGAGTAATGTTGTCTTGGAAAGTAGGACCCCCTGGGTCCGGAATCAGTCCGAAAAGGCTGACGCTGGCCATAAGGAGAAAACCGCCTGTCGTGGCGCCTGTAGGAGGATGGCATGATTTTACGCTTATCCTTGTCCTCCACAAGGATAGGGTCTAAAGCGTCACCAAAGAGGAGGGACCCCTTGTAGGGAGCAGATGCCAGCTTCCACTTTGACTTGAGGTCCGCCTTCCAATGGCGGAGCCAAAGAAGACGCCGGGTGGTGACATTGGAAACAAGGGCCCGGGACGAAAATTTCGCTGCATTTAAAGAGGCGTCTGCACAGTACTCAGTGGCTGCGATGATTTTATTAATGTCGTGATGCAGCCTGCTGTCCTCGGGTGGGAGCCGTTCCTGCAATTGGCGCATCCAGATGAGAGATGCGCGGGCAAAGAAGGAAGTCGCAGTAGAAGACCTGATGGCCCAAGCAGCGGCTTGGTGTGTCTTACGGAGAGACAGCTCAGACTTCCTGTCCTCGGCCTTGAGGCCATCAAGGACGTCGTTAGATATCACCGAGGAAGACGTAAGGTGGGCCACAGGGGGGTCCACAGCAGGCAACTGGATCAGGTCCTGGAAGGAAGGATCAGAGCAATACAATCGTTTGTCAAGACCGGTGGGAGCCGAGATATAGGCCGGCTGAGACCAGGACCTTTGGACCACATCAGTGAATAATTCCGGACATGGGATAAAATCCTGGTCCGGTTTCTGCAGACGAAATAAGTCACCATGGGGATTGGGATCTGAAGTCTGAGATGATTGAGATGGAGCAATCCCCATGTTAGTTGTAACCTTGGCCTTGTGGAGCAAGGACTTAAACATGGAAGGTCGGAAAAGGCCCGTAAAAGCAGGCCTTTCTGGAGTTAGATCCTCATCCTCGGATAATTCTCCTTCCTCGAGCTCCTCTTCCTCCCAAGGAGAGTCCTCCATTAGGGGATCCGGACGATAAGAATAGGCAAGACGCGGATCATCACAGACATGAGCCAAGGGAGGATGAGCCCTGGTCGGGGCGTGAGGCACCTGGTGAGTATCAGAAGACAGGATGCGAGACACCGTCTGAGACACGAGATCCTGGATGTCCCTAGAAAGCGCAGGCTCGAGGCCCTCAGATGAACGAAGACCAGCTGCAGTCGGCGTAAAAGTAGCCTCTGGAGGGGTCTTTTCCAGAGGTCGGGGGGCAGGTGCACAGGACCCCGGGACCACCGACGGAAAAGCCGCAGCTCTCAAAAGCTGGACATCAGAAGAGCCTTGCGCCAATCCAGATGGAGCTTGAGGTACAGGGAGTGGCCTGTCTGGAGAAAGATTGCGCTGGGAAGGTTGAGCCCTTTGTTGGGCAAGAAGATATTGCCTTTCAAAGGCCTTACGCTTTCTTTCCTCCGCTCTGTCAGCAGCGGAGGAGCGTGTAGTAGGATGAGGACTAGCAGACCTAGCCCTGACCTCACGACTTTTGGAACCTTTGGAGGAGGCTTTAGATCTCTTCCTGGACTCAGGAGGACTGTAGGCCTGCTCGATTTCAGAAGATATGTCAGAATCCGCCATAGCGAAGATGCAGACAGGTAAGAAACTGAAAACAATTTAGAGAAGAATTAATTAATTCATTTGATATTATTACTGTCATTGTAATATCTTGAAATCACCTGTTTCTTCTTTTTTTTTTTTTTTTTTTTAATTTATTTATGTATAAACAGGACAACAGAATCACAAGGAATGGGAGGAAAAAACACAACCCAGAATCCTTCAACTAGGCCAGTGTGGCGTCAAAACACCAAAAGCCTATTAGCCCCCCCCCAAAAAAACCAAAGTTGCCTAGAAGATCAGGCCTCAGCTGAATGGTTATTATTATTACATTGCTATTAATATCTTAGATATGGGGCAACATGAAACCCAAACACAAAGGCAACAAATCATGGCGGGAAAATGCAGGCAGCTTAAAATGGCGCGGGGCTGAAATGAGCTCCGAACGCTGAAAACTCCAAGCGTCAGAAAGGGACACACTGAGGGAAGCTGTGAGGCAAAAGGACTCTTCGCGCGGCTTGCCATTAGCCGCCGAAACGCCGCAACAGCAAGGTGCTCTAAAACATAAGAAAGGCTGACAGGCAGTTCATATTGGCGCGCGGTTTGAGTTTGCCGCCGCGCCATGACCGTTGAAACTTCGAGGGGGCTGTCAATCACGGCAGAAAATGGCGGGCGCGAGGCTGAGCTCAAGCCTCCAAGCGCTGCTAGCTGCAGTTTGCCAAACGCCGTGCAAATTGGAGCCCCATTATTTGGGGGAGGGGGTTTGCAGGACAATGTAGGGACCCCCGGCCGCCACAGCAAATCGTTGGAGCGGTGTGGGAGGCGAAGGTGGGAATCCGGCTATCCGGATCCCAACGCAGCACCTGGCGGCAAACTTAATCACCCGGAGTTGCCATGGGTAGAGCTCCGAGGAATAAAGGACTAAGAGAATATAATTAACGGAGGGGAGTCCCCTGGAAAGAGCCCCAGGCTAACTCACCCTCCGCAGAGACAACAGGATAGTCCTTTGAGAAAAGGCTGTCACAGTCTGATAAATCCACACCGCTCAGGAAAGCTAATTGTAGTAAAAAGGTGAAAATCCAAATATTGTGATAGTTCATCAGCCAAATTGCTGGAGCCAAGGAAAAACCCAGTCTCTCGCTCGACTGAGTGAATGAACTGGAGATTAGCCAGGCAAAGGAGGAGTGGCCAAGGATGTTTCTTAAAGAAACAGTCACCCAGTCCAGCAATGAAGCTGAGGAACTACCCATTATTTGGATTCTCCAGGCAGCGCGCTGGAGAACTCGCGTCGTCACATGACATATCGTTACTTTTCCCCCTTCACTGAATCGGGTGTGGGTGTGGCCAGCGCATGATGCATCCGGCCTGCGGGCCACAAGTTTGACAGCCCTGCACTGGACCAAACTCAAACTGAAAGTGATTCTGAAAGTAAAACAATATGAATACATTTAAAGCTGTTAGGTTAAATTCTGAGGTTGCATATGTGGAAGAAGAGCTCTTATCTCATTTTTAGGACTGTCATCCCACTTTCTCATTGTTCTGTTTGTTTAGAGCATCTTGAATCTCCAAAGACCTACGCAAGGGTCCTCTTTGTAGACTTTAGTTCAGCATTCCAGACACACTTCTAACTAAGCTAAACCAGCTACAGGTACCTGAACACACTTGAAGTGGATCATAAGCTTCCTAACAAACAGGAAGCAGCAGGTGAAGCTAAGCAGAATCACATTAGATACCTGTACAATTAGCACAGGGCCCCCCCAAGGCTGTGTGCTCTCCCCACTTCTCTCTGTATACCAATGACTGCATCTCTAACAATCCATCTGTTAAAACTACTGAAGTTCACAGATGACACAACAGTGATCGGTCTCATTTGCAGGGCTGTGGAGTCGGGAGATAAATGTTCCGACTCCGACTCCGACTCCTCAGTTTTTGTACTTCCAACTCCGACTCCAGGTACCCAAAATTTCCTCCGACTCCAACTCCACACCACTGCTCATTTGAGACAATGATGAATCCGCATACAGACGGGAGGTTGAACAACTAGCCTCGTGGTGTGACCAGAACAATCTGGAACTGAACACACTAAAAACTGTAGAAATGGTGATAGACTTTAGGAGAAACCCTTCCATACGTCCACCTCTCACAATACTAGACAACACAGTATCAACAGTAGAGACCTTCAAATTTCTAGGTTCGACCATATCGCAAGATCTAAAATGGACAGCTAACATCAAAAAAGTCATCAAAAAAGTACAACAAAGAATGTTCTATCTGCGCCAACTCAGAAAGCTCAAACTGCCCAAATAGCTGCTGATACAGTTCTTCAGAGGAATTATTGAGTCTGTCATCTGCACCTCTATAACTGTCTGGTTTGGCTCTGCAACCCAACAAGACAGACACAGACTTCAGAGGATAATTAGAACTGCAGAAAAAACAATTCCTACCAACCTGCCTTCCATTGAAGACCTGTATACTGAATGAGTCAAAGAGGGCTGTGAAAATATTTAGACCTCTCAAAACGCCATAGAGCACTGCACACCAGAACAACTAGACACAAGAACAGGTTTTTCCCGAATGGCATCACTCTGCTAAACAAATAATTCCCTCAACTCTGTCAAACTATTTACTAAGTCTGCATTACTATTAATCTTCTCATCGTTCCCACCACCCATCTCCTTCCACTTATGACCGTATGACTGTAATTGTGCTGCTTGTATCCTTACGATTTATATTGATATTGTTTCCTGATTGCTTATTTGTACCCTATGACTATCATTAAGTGTTGTACTTTATGATTCTTGATGAACATATCTTTTCTTTTATGTACACTGAGAGCATATTCACCGAGACAAATTCCTTGTGTGTCCATTCACACTTGGCCAATAAAAAATTCTATTCTATTCTAGCTCAGAGCAAATCAGAACTAGCTTGTTCTCATAATCGTGAAAGCTTGTGTTTGAAATCTACAAAGGTACAGAAAGATAGCATTCGATATAGACTTTGCTCAACTTTGTTTAATTAAATGCATGCATCTCATAACCTATGTAAATTTCAACTGAGTCTTTATTACTGTACTACACCTAAAAGAAGCTGTTTCTACATCTGTAAAGGATGCTTTAATTTTTTTTTATTGCTCTAATTTTAGAAAAGAAGAAATTCTGAAAGTTATTGAACAAGAAAATTTCAGAAATCAAAGACCTCCAGCAACATAATATTTAACACTAATCTTATACTTAATCCCTAGCAATTTAACTTGCTGAAGGAAATGCCTTTCCTCCAAGTTGCAAACAACCACAATTCTTTAGATTTGACAACAGCAGGCTGCATAAAGTATTGCTTTTGGTCAGGGTTTCCTGCCAGGCAGAGCAACAAAACTGTCTGTGCTCTGCATTCCCAAGTAGACACAAGGAGGATAAGTGATTTTCCCCCAGACATAAAGGAAGCCATACATGTACGCAAGTTACTTAAATACAGTCTCCTGTATTTACCTCTGGGTGTTAACATTTCATTGTGTGCTCTAATAGTGAACTGATTTTTCAGGCTTGTCATATTATGTTGGAGTAGTAGATACTCCCATTCTAAATTCCAATTCTAAATTCTAATTCTAAATGATCGTAAATCCTTGTCATTCAATTTTCAGTAATAATCAAGACATTACACACTACTTTATAATCTGTGAACTCTATAACCATATAATAAAGATCACTCTGTCCACAACACTCAATGGTAGGCCACCAAATACATTTAGCAATTGCTTACAATTTGTATTTGAATTTCAACCTAAGTTCTGCAATGAAATGTTACTGTTAAACAAAAGGATTGTTTCAACCAGCCAGCCAGCCATCAAGCCATGCCAGCTCCAGCATATGCCATTCAATTCTTTCTTCTCTCAGACCCACCAATTAATAAGCTTACTTCTCACAGGACTTTTTTTTTTCCTTTGCTCTTACCATTTCTTTCTCCTGATATTTCTTTTACTTCACAAAAGTAATCCCACAATTTGGGATTCAGCGGGGTTTGTTCATTCTTAACTTGAGTAATGAAAAAAAATGGGAGACTACAAAATACCGTAGGTTACACTGGGATCCGCATGTCCCTCATTGTGTTTATGGATGCACACTTCTGGTTCTCTCCTGTCTCCTGCGTTGCGGGCATCTAAAATCAAAAGGGACCTGCACAAAATATAGTGAAGAGACTGCTTCTGCTTAATTCATTAAAAATAGTGAGACGAGAGACGGAGAAAATTAAAAAGAAAGTTTCAGAGAAAGGAATAAATGGTTTCACCGGGATATGTGTGTGCATGTTAAGTAGGCTTTTGAGGGACCCGATTCAATTACCCAAGCAAATACAAATGTGCATAAAAGGGTGAAGGGAATTCGGGGGAAAGGCGTAAGTCTAAGCAACCAGGGTGGATGCACAAGTGAGTATAAACGGAGAGAATAGCGTTATGCGAATGCGCAACCCATCGGCAACCCGTGCCCCTACCCATTGGGGGAGCTGCTCTGCAGCTGACCGTCAGCGTTCATCGCGTCTTTATCCACGTCGACCGAACAAATTACAGTCCCACCGGCGTCCGCCTCCCAACAGAGAAATCCGCTTTGCAGTTTGGCGCCAAAACCGGAGTCAGAATTGGCGGGAAAGGAAGGCGGAGTTCGACTGGAAAGCCCCGCCTCAAACTGCACATACTGGAGGCCGGAGGGTTCTGGCGGACTACATTTTCCAGAATGCATTGCTCCGCCGACCTTGTCGGGCTATCTCGGCAGAAAAGGGAAGTTTGTGCGGTGCCGACGGGAAGGCGACTAAGCTTTTTATCCACTAAAATCTAATTTAATGGTACAATGGAGCCATATGTCATTTCAGTAGCCTTTACATCCTGTTCTCCAAGAATATTCTTGATTTAACCTCAGTCAGACTATACCCCATAATTCCTCGTGGTTTTAGCTAACTTTACAGTGTCTGGAAATTGTAGGAATTGTCATCTGACCTCCCTAACTTTTTGAGGTTACATTTAGAGAATGTGAAGAATTCTCTAGAGAAACCTTTATTTTAGGATGTTGTACTCTTGTGGGCCATATAAGTTATTTGCAAGCATATTGCACTTGATTGTACCCTATTCCCTTCCTGGGCTTTTCTTAGTACAAGTATGCAACTGATTTAATCTGTAAGCCTATTCCATACAATTGCAAGCATTAAAAAAAGAGAATCACTTTATCACATGATGACAGAATTGGGCTCTTGATGCTTAGAAAAGGGGAAAAATGGTTGACCCTACTGTTTAAAAACTGACAGTGAAGTCTTAGGCATAATAGGGCTACCTTTACCCAAAGATAAAAGTTTTTGGGTATCATCTAGTGCTGGTACAAATTTTTACAGAGTAGATACTATAACTGTAAATATTTGGGTAATGAGAAAGACTTTTTTTCTCCACTATTGATTTACAGTGCTATCCACTATTTCTGCCTCAGGGAAATACTGCAGTTTTAAAGTTGGTGATCTGTTTTTTTGACTTCATCCTCTCTGGCTTCTGTTGCATCTTTGGTGCTGAAATGTGTTACAGTGCCTTCACTATTCAGTGTGCCAATACTACACCGACATCTGAAGTTATCTTCTTCCTGATGTTTCTGCACAAATCAGTGAGTTGTAAAAAGAATGGGTCTCCTGTGTTATTCTGATATCATTTCTGATTTGAACAGATCAGCATTGCAACTCTAATTGAGAGAGCAAATGCTAGAAGAGAAATGCCAGCAAATGCTATGAGTACCGTAGCTGGGCTTCAGAAATCTGGGTGATGATTTGATAGTAGAAAATATGATGAAACCTTTTGCACCCACATAGTGATATGGATTTTGCGATCTAAATATAGTACCCGTAGCAAATGCTGATTATGAACAGAAGGAAGAGGTCTTGGCTACATTTGAGATGGCCACATCTGTGGCAACATTCAGAAGCAGGACCTAACTATTTCAAAAAGAGAATGCAAGATAAAATAGATTATGCAACTCCAGTTGCTGTAATGGGACCCTCTTGATTTAATAAAAAAAAGAAAAAAAAAGAAAATGCTTATCATGTATTATCTACCATAAAGAATGATAACAAAAAACTGAATAGCAGCACGTGAGATCACATTGCTAACATCCAGTGGATAATGGAAAAAGCAAGGGAACTCTAAAATATATTTATTTTGATTTATTGATAATACAAATGCTTTTGATTATGTAGATGACAAGAAAGTATGGGTTGTCCTTAAAAATATAGATGCAGCAGGCTATTTTACCTGTTTATATGATTATAGTTAAAATAGAATATGTAACAATTCATCTTATTTAACTTAGATCCATCTGTGTTGTGAGAAATGGTAGATTAGAAAAAATAGGATTTGGAATTAAAATATCTATAAGAAATATCAGTTCTGTGGATAATATCACTTTGATGTCCGGATGCAAGGAAAACTTTAGGAATATCTTGTTAAAGGTGGAGCTCAAAATAGGGGAGGGGGGAAGCTAGAATAATTTTTGACTTTACCGTCTGCTTTTATTTCTTGTCTATTTGCATTAAGCTGGCATTGCTTGTCAATAGAAGAAATAAAGGCAGACATTATCATTCTAGAGTAAAAAAATTACAAGGACGGTGACAAGCTGTGAAATAAATAAAAACGTTACTTGGTAGGAAGACTGCAACAGATGTAGACAATATTAAAGTGCAGAGATTATAACAAAAGATTTTTATAGTCAACGTTTTCTCCATTATAACATGTAGCTTTGAAAGCTGAATGAAGAAAAAATATGCCTTTGAAAAAGTGGAAGCTGGAAAATTGGGGAGCATACCTCTAGCTGCAAGAACAATTTTATTCTGTACTAGATAAAGAAAAGAGAGTACTCACTGGAGGTGCTAATAATGAAGCTAAAACTCAGCTATTTTGGACATATAATGTGAAGGCAATCAAAGAAGAGGCTGACAGAAGACAAGATGGCTAGATATTATCACTGATTACACAAGTATCATCTTAGAAGGACCAAAAAAGACCATCCTGATGAAATGATGTCCATCAAGACATAAATAGTTGAAAGAACTGAACAATCAATCTTATTCAGGAGGGGGGAGCGGACCTGGTGGGCGTTACGGAGACCTGGTTGGGCCAGGAGGGCGGAGTTCCCCTCGTGGATATGTGCCCACCAGGCTTCCATTCATTCCATCAGCCGAGAACTCAGGGCAGGGGTGGGGGGGGTGGCGGTTATTATAAAGGAAGGTCTGGATCTGAGGGAGACCACTGTACCACAGATAGCCGGATGTGAGTCCCTTTTTGTGAAGTGGGGTCGTGGGGTGCAGATGGGCCTGTTGATCATGTACCTGGCTCCCTGCCACGTGGCAACGGCCCTGCCCGAGCTGCTCAACGTCATAGCCGGGGTGGTGGTTGATACCCCCAGGCTTTTGGTCATGGGGGATTTTAACCTGCCATCCATCGGTGAAATGTCTGAGGTGGCCCGGGAGTTCATGGCTTCCATGACGGCCATGGACCTGACTCAGTTAATTCATGGCCCCACTCACATAGGCGGGCACACTCTGGACTTAGTTTTCATCTCTGGTCAGTGGTCGAGTGGCCTTGATATAGGGGATATAGTCATCGAACCCTTGTCATGGTCTGACCACTCACTCCTTCGACTAGACTTCCTAACCGCTACACCCTGCCACGGGGAGGCGGAACCGACTAGGTGGTTCCGCCCCAGGCGCCTGATTGATCCTGATAGATTCCAGATGGAGCTTGGGCCAATTCCTGAGACTCTGGCTCATGACTCGGCTGAGGACTTGATGGCCGCCTGGGACAGTGTGGCTGCTGGGGCCTTGGACCGCGTCGTGCCTTTGCGGCCTCTGACCCAGCACCGAACTCACCTAGCTCCTTGGTTCTCCGAGGAGCTGAGGGAGATGAAGCACTGGAAAAGACGCCTGGAGAGCGGTTGGAAACCAGCCGTTCCGAATCTGACCGAACACTGGTGAGGTCTCACATTAAGACCTACCTAGTCTACCTAGTGGCGATAAAAGCGGCAAAATCTAGCTATTTTTCTGCTCTTATTGCGTCATCAGATAATTGCCCAGCCGCCCTGTTTAGGGTGACCCGCTCCCTCCTCCATCTGGGAGCGCGGGATGACCCCTTACAGGGTCGAGCTGAGGATTTTGTGCAGTATCTGTATGATAAAATCGCTCAGATTTGGGAAGGTCTGGCCTCTGACTGGGTAAGTCCGGACGGGATGATTGAGGCAGGTCTTGAGAGTGTTATCTGGGAGGAGTTGGATCCTGTGGCTCCCGAGGACGTGGACAGGATTCTGGGACGTCTGAACGCGACCACATGTTTATTGGATCCGTGTCCCTCCTGGTTGGTGCTGGCTTCCCAGGAGGTTACACGAGGCTGGCTCCAGAGGATTGTTAACGCTTCTTTGAGTGAAGGTGTCCTGCTGGCCGCCTTGAAAGAAGCAGTGGTGAGGCCCCTCCTCAAGAAGCCCTCTCTGGATCCGGCTGTTTTGGCTAACTATCATCCAGTCTCCAACCTTCGTTTTATTGCGAAGGTTGTTGAGAGTGTGGTGGTGCGGCAGCTGCCACAGTACCTGGATGAAGCTGTCTATCTAGATCCGCTCCAGTCCGGCTTCAGGCCTGGGCACAGCACGGAAACGGCATTGGTTGTGTTGGTGGATGATCTCTGGAGGGCTCGGGATAGGGGTTGCTCCTATTAGATCTCTCAGCGGTTTTTGATACCATCGACCATGGTATCATGTTGCGCCGATTGGAGGCGTTGGGGGTGGGGGGCACCGTTTTGCGGTGGTTCTCCTCCCTCTCTGACCGGTCGCAATCTGTGATGACATGGGGGCAGCGGTCGACCCCGAGGTGCCTTGTTTGTGCGGTACTGCAAGGGTCGGTCCTCTCGGCCCTTCTGTTCAACATTTATGTAAAGCCGCTGGGTGAGATCCATCAGTACACTGATGACACCCAGCTGTACATCTACACCCCAGGCCACCCCAACGATGCCCTTGAAGTGATGTCCCGGTGCCTGGAGGCCGTGTGGGCCTGGATGGGGAGAAACAGGCTCCAACTCAACCCTTCCAAGACCGAGTGGCTGTGGCTTCCGGCGTCCCGATATAGCCAGCTGGTGTCATCGCTGGTTATTGGGGGCGAATCACTGGCCCCCACGAAGAGGGCTCGCAACTTGGCCGTCCTGCTGGATGCACGGCTGTCTTTAGAAGAGCATATGACGGCCGTGGCCAGGGGGGCTTTTTACCAGGTTCGCCTGATACGCCAGTTGCGTCCCTTTCTGGATCGGGACTCCCTATGCATGGTCACTCAGGCACTCGTCACTTCCTGCCTGGACTACTGCAGTGATCTCTACATGGGGCTCCCCTTGGGGTGCACCCAGAGGCTCCGGCTGGTCCAGAATGCAGCCACGCGGGGGATTATGGGAGTGACGGGGCGCTCCCATGTGACACCTCTCCTGCGCAAGCTGCACTGGCTCCCGGTGGTCTTCCGGGTGCGCTTCAAGGTGTAGGTGACCACCTTTAAAGCGCTCCATGGCTTAGGGCCAGGGTATCTACGAGACCGCCTTCTGCCGCAAATAGCCTCCCACTGTACAGTACGCTCACACAGAGAGGGCCTCCTCAGGGTGCCGTCCACCATACAATGTCGGTTGGCGACCCCCAGGGGGAGAGCCTTCTCTGTGACGGCACCCGCCCTCTGGAACGACCTCCCCCTAGAGATACGCACAATACCAGACCTCCGGACTTTTCGTCGGGCCCTGAAAACTCATTTATTTCACCTAGCAGGGCTGGCTTGATCCCATCCGTTTCGGTTTTAATTTGAAATTGGTTTTAATTGGGTTGTTTTAAATTGTGGGCCGAAATTATTTAATTACCTTTTAAATTGTTTTTAAAATTTTGTATGCTCTGTTTTATCTCGGCTGTTCACCGCCCTGAGTCCTGCTGGAGAAGGGCGGTATACAAATCAAATAAAAAAATAAATAAATAAACAGTTAGATAAGATTAGCACTGGGTAATCATAGAAAAGTATTAGGATTGCAGAGACATAATGCTGCTGATTTAAATTATGAATACAGCTGGCCAGATTAGGGAGTACAGATCGGGCTGAATAGTATACACAGCACTCTTGTTCAAGAGAACAGCTGAATGACTCACGATGAGTATCAAAGGAGCTGTTTTTGCCTCCATAAAAACACCAACATCTAAGACAGTGACTATTGTGCCTAATGGCAAACAACCCATGATGGGGGCTAAACTAGATTTTCCAACAGACTACTCTTATATGTGAGTCCATTTGCTGTCATATAAAATAGGAACCAGGGCATTTTAAACATAATAAAGACAGGGTGCCTCTTTTTTGCCACATATTATTGTCTAAAATGAGTCATTCAGTTATTTGTTTTAAATCAATTTGGCATAACCCACTGTAATGCTATGTATTGTATATTTGTGTAATGCAAGTAGTAATTCATCTGTAATGATGCGGTTGTGGTGTGCATTAACATGGTATTTGTCATACATGAGCAGGTTTTTGTACAGCATATACATATACTGCCATAATTACAAATGTGCAGAAGACATTGAGTGAGTACACTTATATGTAACAATAATGGAATGTGTTGATGACTTTGGGGGGCAAGAAAAAGATGCTGTCTAGGAAACAATCAGACAAGAAAAGAAGGAGCCCCCAAGGGTTTCTTAATGATTGAGAAAGAAACTTAAGAAGGACCTGTCCTAATTAATCTGATGTTTAAAAATGAGAGCAGGAAGTTTGTACCTTCAGAGTTGCAGGATTCTGTTAATGCAGCCTTACAATAAAGTAGATTTAGCTGATCTAGTTGTGTTTACCATCTGATACACCCAGAGTACTGATAATAACTTTATTAAATATGATTATGTGAAGTAGAATGTGTGAGCTGACTGCCTGAGAAACGTTGTGTTTTAAGAAATGCATCTTAAGAATTGTTAAGGCAATACCTGTAGAGATGAATTTTTGCTAAACAATCATAAATGCAAGCGATCTCTGTGCTTCACCTTCAAATGATATGTAAATCTATTATCAATTGAGCCACTCTGTTAGATAAGGAAATATGTAATATGTACTTCTCAAAATGGCTGTAGGCATTCATTGCTATCATTCTAGAAGTTTTCCTTCCTCCCTGAAGGTACACACTTTTATAAGTCAGGGAATGTACAATCTGGGTTGCATTCTTAGGAAAATGGCATCCAAAAACTCCATGTAGCGCCCTTGTAGCCTTGTGAGAACTCAGTGTCATGCTGCCTCGATGAGGTGGCAGAGCAACCACATTCTGACAGCAATCTCATTCTGCCTGTGTCAAGGAGATTAAAAATGGGATGAAGGCCTCACTCCATGATAAGTTGGAAGCTTGCCCACTCACTACTATCAAAGAGAACCTCATTCTTTATAAAAAAAAAAAATCACACAAATCCATTTATCATTTTAAGGGGTCACAGCATCACAATGTTTAAGAACCCCTGCCATAACCTTTACAGAGTGAGAAAAGGAGGATGTTAATCTCTAACTGGGACTGTGACAACGTTACTAAAACATGCCTCTTTAAAGCCACCTTTACACTAAGGCTGTGTTTTGAAGTATAG
This sequence comes from Pituophis catenifer annectens, assembly GCF_029215685.1. Classification (NCBI taxonomy): domain Eukaryota; kingdom Metazoa; phylum Chordata; class Lepidosauria; order Squamata; family Colubridae; genus Pituophis; species Pituophis catenifer. The sequence continues at coordinate 38,178,853 of NW_027256888.1, forward strand.
GTGAAGGCAACATAAATCTCAGATAATTTCTTTGCCCTTTTCTTTCCTTTTTTTTTTTTAAAAAAAAAGCTCTTTCATTGTTTGATTTATTCTTTGCTCTAGAAATAAAAGGTACTTGAAAGGAAAAGAAATACTTCATATCTATGCAGTGGTGATATCTATAAGTGTAAAAAGTTTGAGCAGCAGCCCATTTGCAACGAAAGTTGCTTTATGTGACAAGAATAATGATCTAATCTATTTAGTTATAGTGTGCCATCAAGTCAGTTTCATCCCTTAGCAACCACACAGGTAGGCCTTCTCCAGAATTATCTGCTACCAACCTGGACCTTCAAGTCTTCCAACAGCAATACCCCTTGCCATGTAAGCAAGTCGATTTGCCGTGCTGCTGATCATCTTTCTTCTACTTTTTCTAGCATCATATATTTTTTAAGAGGTCTTTTCATAATGTGTGAATAATATTATAAACATTTGCACCTCAAGTGAGAACTCTGGATTGATTTGTTCTGTGATCTAGTTTGTTGCTTTTCTTGGCTATTCATAATATCCTCAGGAGTTTTCTTCAATGCCAAAAGTTCAAAAGCATCAATATTCTTTCTATCTTGCTTCTTCAAAGTCCAAATTCTACTTCTATAATGTGCCACAGGGAAGAAAAAAACAATTTCCTGTGTGATTCTGATCTTTAAAGATATAGACAATTTCTTTTAATGAAGTCTCTGTTGCTACACTACTATTAATCTGCAGCTTATTTCTTGATTGTGGGTTCTTTTCCTGAAGATGGAGGATTCTAAAAAGCAGAAGCTGTCCAGCAGTTCAATATTATCAGCCATTTGAGTTGCCCAGATGACGAAACAAACTCCATAAGTATACTATAACTATACTTCATTGAGATATACCATAGTAATAGAACCTTGCAAGTCTGATTACATTTTCCTCCCACAGGGAGTCAGATGGAGTCAATCTAGGTATTTTTCTAATACTTCTTGTTTCTAAGGCTCAAGGCTTTCTTCTACACATTGCATTTTTGCAATTGTTCTGAATAGTTTAATCATCTACATGACTCTCTGCATACCTTCCCACTGATACCTTCAGTGTCACTTCTGAGGCTTGATTGCTGGACCCATTGTTTGTAGTTTCCTCTTCTTTATATGTAATCTCAGTTCCATATTCCATATATATATATATATATATATATATATATATATATACACATACACACACACACAGTATATAATTGAATGAGTAAGAGGCGAGTATAACTTTAATATAAATACAGTTTAATACAGAAACTAATTGCAAGCAATAGTTCATTGCATTTTTTTCTTATATATTGCTTATTGTCAAAAAAAAGTTAACTATTTCCATTTTATCTATAAAAATATGTTTATCTCAGATTTTTATTCCAGAATCTTTAAGGTAACTCACAATCATAAATAGAAATGAATTAGCCTACCCAAAAAGAGGTAATAATTAAAACTGTGTTCTATTGACTTGCTTCTTTTTATGATTATGGAGAACCTGGAAATTATTGGTGTTTCTTCCCAACCTGTTTGAGACTTCACAATTATTAATTTCATGCTCACAGAGATTAGGTCTTAATTGTTCTATTTAGAAAATATGATTAGCTTTATGGTGATTAGCTTTCAAGAACAAGAAGTCACTTTCTGTATAACATTTATGTACCATAATAGAGAGGTTGATGCTCTTATTAAGTACATTGATTGTGGATATTCTGGTTAGTCTACTATTGAATGCAAAAGTGATTATGCTGATGATGATAATGATGCAAAAAAGATTCTGATTTTAAACAAATATTTTTATATATAAAAATAAAATATGTTAAGACAAATGAAGTAAGGAGATTTTGATATGTACTGGATGACATAAAATTGATATGAGGAAAGCATGCTCAATTAAGAACCCATCCATATACTGTTCCCTCTTTTCTAGAGGGAAGATGTTCCATTCATCATGCATGTCCGCCAATCACATTTATTTCATTTTCCACAAATAAGACAATTCAAAATATTTTGGAAGTGTTATTTCCATTTTATGCCACCACAAGACATTCCATGTGGACAATCTAGGCTTTAGATGACATAGTCAGGATTGGCAATCAGTTTGGATCCTATTGATCCAGACATTTTGGGATGAGATCTCCTCTTCGTTCCACTCATTGGGCTCTGTTTCAGTTCTGTAGCACTGTTTGGGTTGTGAAGGAATCCTGGATTTCATAGCCGCCATGCTCCCCCCCAGCCCCCACGCATGCGTGTGTGATACCCCCGTGCATGCGCATGCAACCCCCCCACCCAGGCATGGGCCCCGGGCATGCATGGCATGCGTGGCAGAGACCTGAAAATCAGCTGGCTGGTGGAAGGTGCAGTGGCTTGCGTGCCCACAGAGAGGGCTCTGCGTGCCACCTGTCATACACGTGCCATAGATTCTCCATCACAGGTCTATGGAATGCCAAATGGCTTTTGAGAAACTCAAAAGACTGTTCGCCGCTGAGCTTATTCTTGAGTACCAAGATCCTGAGAAAACTTTCATTATCCAAGCAGATGTAAGTAATGTAATGGTAGGGGCCATCCTCCCCCAAAAGGAACACCAGATCCATTTGCAACCATGCACTTACACCTCTAAAAAACTGAGATTGAACGCAGATGGATGGTTTGGGGAAAAAGACTTATGCAGTGAGATGGGAATTACTTACATAGAGACATTTCCTAAAAGGGGGTAAGGTGTGGACTGACCATAAGAACCAACAGGCACTGAAATACCCTCCCCCCAGAAAACTGTCATCCAAACAGGGGAGGTGGATGCAGTATTTCAACCAATTCAACTTCACGCTGAAGTACTTTCCTGGGGGAAAGAACTTCCTAACTGATGCCCTGTCTAGATTGCCCTGGTATAGCAGCACCAAGGAGGAGGTAATGAGCTCCATCATCCCCTCTAGCCAGATAGCAGCACCAGTCACAACCAGTAAGGCAAAACCTGACTTGGATGATGACCTAACCCAGGCAATGAAAACAGCCCTAGCCAAGGATGAATGATTTACAGATCATAAGGAGGAGGTCTCCCTATGCAATGGTCTCGCATGGGTCGGCAGTAAACTATGTGCCCACCAGCCAAAGTCTCATAATTTTACAAAGAAGCCATGATTCTAAAACCAGATGGCATTGTGGTTTTGTGAAAACCCTGCAACTGCTTAGACGTCAATTTTGTTGGCCACGCATGAGAAAAGTATAGAGGGATATGTGTCTAGTTGTCCCCTGTGCGCATCAGCAAAAGGACATGCCAGTAAACTATAGGGGTTATTGCAACCATTCGCTAACCCTACAGTGCCCTAGAAAAAGGCCTCCATGGACTTTATTGTGGAATTATCAGAGAGCTCAGGGAATACTGTGATTTGGGTCACCACCAACCTATTTTCAAAACAGGTTCATTTCGTAGCATACCCCAAGATCCCATCCACACAAACCCTCACAAAACTTTATTCAACACAACTATCACCTACTCGTCACTCCCAAGAGGATTATCTCTGACTGAGGGGTGCAAATCACTTTCCAATTCTGGCAAGAATTCCTTAAATTACTAGGGACCAGTCTGGGGCATAGCTCCTCACACCACCCTTAAAGCCAACAAAGACTAATGGCACCTGTGAACATACTAACAGTGTATTGGAACAATACCTCAGGTGTTATATAAATTATCAACAAGACAATTGGGCAGATGTCCTTTCATTCGCAGGGGTAGCCTACAATAATTCAGTACATAGCAGCACTGGTTTTGCCCTTTCTGGGTTGCTACCAGATGAGAAATTGCAGCCATGCCGGAATTTCCACAGGAATTGCCTCCATGCCTCTCACTAGCCAAATGGCTAAAACAATTGCAAAGTGTTGGATACAGCCAGGGAGACATATAACAACTATGCGAAAAGAGGTCTCCATAGAAAAAATAAGAAATCAGGAGGAAGTGTACCTGTCCACTAAGTACATGCAATTTAGATAACCTTCGGAAAAAACAGGAGTGAAATTTATAGGTCCTTTCCCCATTGTGAGAATTGTCAACCCAGTACAGCTGAACTAAAATTACCAAAAAACCTGAAGAAAATACATCCTGTCTTCCACTTGTCTTCTGAATCCAGTGAAAACCTCGCCATTACAGCTGCTGGCAGAAGCCCGTCCTCCTCTCGATCTCATTGAAGGTGGACAACACTTTGAAGTAAAAGAAATCTTAGATTCACATCTGCACAGAGGCAAACTCCAATACCTAATTTCATGGAAACATTTCCCCACATCTGAAGCTGAATGGGTGGCCACCAGCATGTGCAAGCACTGAAACTCTTGCATAAATTTCATGACCAATATCTGGACAAACCACACTCAATAATTAACATTTTTAACTTTTCCATGATGCCCAGCTTCAGCAGCCAATTTATTTGCTCTGTTTTGAAGGGTGAGCCAAATGATCCTCAATACACAGCAGAATCCCTCAGATTCCCACTCTGTATTTATCAGATGACCACTAGATGGTAACCAACAGAGAAAGAGAAAAAAACTTCTTTGAAATTCTTTTCTAGCACTTGTTACCAATAAATCAATTGCATCGTGTGGAAAAAATTTTGTGGGTGTACCCAAGAGCATGCCACAATTTAGTATGTTTCCCAGAGACCAAAACCCGAAGAGCACTTGAGCAGCAGTTGCATTTCAGTAGCAGAAATCAGGGAGACTCCCATATTATAGTCAAGGGAGACAAATTCTCTGCTGCCACTTAGTTGGTAAGTTGCATGGTTACATACTGATAGCAAAGCAGGATCCAACCTGGAAGTACAGTCAGAATGTGCAACGGACCCTCCAAGATTTAGAACTATACTGTAAGTATCTCTCCCAGTTCTGGAAGGAAAGCTTGGTTATCAAATAAGTACATACACGCATCATAGTTAAAGTCTGACATACTTGAAGATTTCCATGCTATGAAAGGTTGCTTTATAGCAGGTAGAATGATTAGATAGCTACACTAATTTTATCTTCTAAGTTGTGTATGAAAATCAAGGAGGTGCATTCTTTATATGGATCGATACTACCTAATTCCAAATCATTTTATAAGCATTTCTCTCTCAGTTCTTATAAGATGAACTTTTGCTCAAATCTTCCATCCTAGAACAGGGAATGCAAAACAAAGAATACAAAACAAAGGATTCACGTCAGACTGACTTTTCTCTCAGCAGAATGTCTAAATAAATACTTTATTCCTATTCATTGAATGCTCCATTAATTTAGCTGCCACATAAGAATATTTTCCTTCCTATGAAGAACTCAGAATAGAGAGTTGCCACTGTTATCTTTCAATGATGATGTAGAGTCATTGGAATGAGCTAAAATGACTACAGGAGGAATAAGAGATCCCATATCTCTCAGTTATAGTCTTTCTATCTATTCCATGATCTGCTTTTTATTCATCCCTGATCTGAGCTTTGCAGTATGGCTCATAAGTACATGAGTGAACAGAAAGGATGAACAGTTTTTCAAATCAATCTAATAAACTGAAGCAACTCAAAATGAGTTTCTCATAAGCAACAGGATATCGTATGGCATCCTGTGGTACCTTTTTGTGGTGCAATTTAATGGCTTAATAATAGGTTGAAAAAATAATTTGAAGTGCTTTTTTCTGGCAATCTTTCATCTCTGGTAACTCCCCCATATTGGGGGCAATGGAGATGCCTGATTCTTCTTGCTAATAGGAAACAGAATGAGCCTTCAAACAAAAGTCATCTTGTGCACAGACAATTTTGGTTTACAAATCTCATTCAGTTTTGTAGCACACCAGGTGTTCTCAAGATCAAGTCACTATCTCTGGCATGTCTGAGAAGATGAAAAAGGATAGCCAATATTTGCTACCATAAAGTCAGAGTAAGAGCTACAGAAACATGATCAATCAATAAAATTTTTAGCATCACATTAAGAAAAATATATATATATATATAGCATACAACACTGTAACCACATGCTAATTTACAGGGACAGATAGAAGACAAAATACAGTAGATGAAATGCTGCCTTTGGAGAATAATCTCTACTTGTGAAATAATAATTCCAAAGAAAAAGGGCTATTAATCAGTTCCTAATTTAAAAAATGCAAATATTTTTAAAACAATACTTCTACTCAATAGGTTCATATTAAGAATATCTCAATCTGTTATACTGAATGTGTAGAAAATTGGAATAATTATGTATTTCACTTTCAAACCAGGGATACATTCTATGTCAACATATACATCATGAATGTCTGCAGGCTATAATTAAGAAAGTCTAAGTGGTAGTAACGGTGATATTTAATTTAATTTAATTTAATTTAATTTCCAATTTATATACCGCCCTTCTCCCTGAGGACTCAGGGCGGTGTACAGCCAAGATAAAAGACATAGAATACAAATATTAAAACATTTAAAAATATATATAAATTTTGGCCTGAAAGTTAAAAAATCACAGACTAATTAAAAGAATTTAAAAATTTCTTCTTAAGCCAACCCGGCTTGCTGAAAAAGATGGGTTTTCAGGGAACGACGGAAGGCATTGAGGTCATGGATTCTCCTTATCTCCGGGGGCAGCTGATTCCAGAGGGATAATTGAGGGATAATTGAAGTTGCACCCAGTTGTTTTATGCAACACACATAAACAGCCAGAACTTCTATTGACTTATTGTGGTTGCTATCTTTTTGATCCATGGAAATTCTCAATCATCCAGGTCATGGTTGTCCCAAAGGTGTTTTTCAAAAGACTATTGGACTTTCTTCGTTTTTTCCTTGAAAACAATTCACTTCTCATCCAGGAAGCTTCTTCAATTCAGACTGAATGGTGAGGAATGAAAGAATTTACATTCTTTACAGTCATCTGGTTGTTAGCTCTCTGAGAGTTATTGAGGCCATTTGGGGATTTATCTGTACCCTCAGGGTTATCTGACTCAGAATGCAAGGGAACCTTCTTAGGACTGCTGAAACAATCCTATGTTCTTGATCCTACCCTCTTGCACAGATGTAAGTCATATTGGAAGAAAGGACACCTATACACAGGGATGGACCAACTTTTTGATATCTAGGAATCTTGTAGGCATGACTAAAGGCTGCAGTTGGAACGATTATGCAAAACAGGTGATGTCAGCATTTCATGAATATATTTACTTAGAGTTTGGAGTTGTTTGTATTGTACACATTATCTTAAGCTCTTTTAGGCCAAGCTTCATTTGTTTATCAGTCTTCGTCTCATCATGGCAAGAAATTATTGCCATTAATTATTGGTACCATAATTCAGAATAGCTCCTATAACTTCAAAACAGAACTACAAGATTATCCACTTGTGATGTACAGAAAAGTAGAGTGGATTTGGAACAAATTATGAAAAAAAAAATAGCTTCCCTTCATCCAGGACTTAAGAATCTATTGAGCCACAAGTAAAGAAATTATATTAGGAAACTGATATCTAGGAACCTTGTATACATGACTAGAGAATGATATGAGTAGCATCAAATGCATGCTGTCTGGGAAATTCTGGGAACTGGAGTACATATATTTTAAGTTGCCAATATTAAGAAACACTGCTGTTTTTATTAATCTTTATTTTCATTGTATTTTATGTTATAATAAACTTCAATAAAACTTCGAGAGAGGAGGGGGAGAGAGAGAAAGACAGATGTCTCTTGTTTCTTGAAACTGCTTCAACTATATGAGGGAGGGGGAAGCAGAAAACAAAAGTATGTAGTATTAATTCATTTTTAGAAGATAAAGCAGACATCAGCTAAAACATTACATTAAACTGAGGGTATAACAAATTATCACATTTGGTGGTCTGCTTCCTGGATATGCATGAGCTGTATCATTCTTTCAAGAAATGCATTGTTATATTTTAGAAATAAATATCTTGTTCAAGCTCTGTCAAAAAATAGTTCACAATACATCAAGATTTAATTTCCCACTTTTAAAGTTGCTTCATTTATTATCTTTTTGTACAAGTTAATAATCTAGTTATTCCATCATAAGAGTGCAAGAGTGCATGTATTTCATTTAGGAAGAATATATAATGAATAGACTGATATCATTTTAACTGTTTATTCCAAAAGTCAACAAAGACTTTTTTTCAAAGCAGCAGTCACCCTTTAATTTCCCTTTTCTAATTTTCATATCATGTATCATGTTAGAGATTAAAGCAAAAGAAATAGATTGGATTTGCCTTCCATTTGCCCCAAATTAAGATTACCAAAATAATGTGGCTGTAGCCCCTCCCCCATATGAAGGGCTTCTATAAATGTCACATCATCTGTGATGTGCATAGTATATTATTGTCAACCATACATATATACAGCAATTTCATCCAACTATTAAGGAAAGCTTATGCAACAATATATATGTTAGTCTTTAAAATGCAATAGGACTTCTGGGCTGTTTTAATTTTTTTTTTCTATAGCATAAAATGCTCTCCTGCTACCATTTTATCCTCCAGCTGGGACTGGTAAAATTGCTGTTGGGAAAGGCAGTGCTTTTGAAAGAGTTTGCTTCTTTGTTCTTAAAAGATACTGTCACATTTTTTTCTAAGCAAAACAAAGCTTTCAAATAAAGAGCCAGATACAGGATTTTATTCAATACAGCAGGGGTGTCAAACTCATCACGGCATCGTCAAATGACGGTTTGTGACTTTTTCCCCCTTCGCTAACTGGATGTGGGTGTGGCCAACACGTGATGCATCCGACCCATGGGCTGTGAGTGTGACCGTCCTGCAATACAGTATCTTTTCATAGGAGGTGCTTTAAAAAGACTGAGGTACATCAAGGTAGAATGGCCATCATTATATGCAGTGTAACATTTAAGGGCTGCAATTACAAAATACAGTCCAGAGCTTGACGTCTTTGATAAATGATCTCACACATACATCTGTTCTGCCCCAGCTATGGACCCCAAAGAACGCAGCACACACAAAGGCCATTCAAACCTTGGTTTAGTAAATGAATCAGTCTTTTACAACAACGGCTGTTAATTAACTGCATTAACAGCCACCAAGAATTCAAAGAATAATAACTGAAAGCTTACTGTGGTTGACAGAATGCCCAGAAGCAATTTTCAGGAAGCTGATAAGATAAGCAAGACAAGACACGAAGATATGTGAACAAAGTTGTTCCCTGCAAATTGCTTCAGTTGGTGTTCCTCCTTAAATAGGCTAAGGGAGTGGCCAATTAGCCCCAAGCCTTACTCTCGAGGAGACCTCCTCCTGAGAAGCCACTCCTGCCTTTTGGCAGCTCTGCGTGCCCATGCATTGAGGAGGCTCCTCCTCTTTGTTCTCTTCACTTAAGGGAGCTTCTGGAGGTTCTGAAGGCCCTGGCTGAATCCCCGCCTCTGGCACCACATCTTCTCCAGCCTCCTCATTGTCCGACTCGAGTGTCAGCTGCATAAGCTGCTGGCGCAGCATCACACCAGCCTCTTCGCTGCCTGAATCAGCTACTAGCTGCACAGGCCGCGTAAGGGCCACAACAACATCGTTTCTGGATTGTATTTGCACATGTAATAAATGTCACCCAGACGTTGGACATGCATAGAGGATTTTTCCACAGCTTTATTCAGAATTTCATTATCCATATTGTTTGGCTAGAAGAGATACTGTATACCCCTACAAATAATCAGGATTATTTTATTTTATTATTTTTTAATTTCCCATCTTTATTATTTTTACAAATAACTCAAAGTAGTGTACATATTCAACATATTCCTCCTCCTATATAACAATAATGTGATGACCCAGGGCAAAGCACGGAGGCAACACAGTCAGCTGATAGTTCAAACCCCCCCTTATTGCCCCAAACACTCCGACGTTTATGGCAAGTCCAGGAGTAAAATGTTCATACACACACACCTCCAGCAGCCTCTGGCTGCAAGTAGTCCAGAAAAATGCTATTAGCACAACAGCTTCCAGGCAAGAAATCCAGTGAGGCAAGGGAACAAGGCAATGAGTTCCACGAAGCAAAGGAACTAGGGAAGAAGTCCAGCGAACTCCAGACTTCAGGAAAGGCACACAAAACTTCACAAATTCAGTGTTTGTTCCTGACAAGCGCTCCTCCACACATCGTCTCCTTAAGTCTCAGTCCCCAGGTGTACCTTGTGAAGTGGGGCAGGTGCTCTCCTCCTGAGTTGTTGGGTCAGCCTGCGCTGTCCCCAGCTCCTCTCCACTCTCCATGCTCGGGAATCAGGAGGGGGTGGTCCTTGCTCATCGCCTGAGCTTCATTGCTCCTCATCTCCACTGCCTGCCCTCTCTTCCCCCCTCTCTCGATCATCCTGCCCATATTCTTTCCAGCTGGCAAGCCATTCCAAAGCCCGAGGAACCTGGGGATGCCTCGTCCAGCTCCTCATCACATTCTTCTGAAGCCAACAAGCTACACCCTCAACCTCTGTTGGCCCCAGCTCTGGCTCATCCTCCTCGCTCACTCAGGCTTCAATGGAGCCATGACAAAAATACTATTGCCAAGCATGAAGAAACTGCTTCTACCTACCAATCTTTGAAGAGATCCATTTCATCAAAAATGAATAACAACATTTCTTTTGTTGTAGTATTTACATATTTCTTTATAACAGCTAATTTAAAAACAAATGACGTTCTAATTTTTAAGATCTGAAAGTAATCTTCTTATGCTCATGGACTCCCATTCTTCTTTAGAAAGAATCTCTCTTCAGGCATTGTCTCAAGGAAATTTAATCTAAAGTACACTTTTACCTATACATCTGTCTTTCTGAGAGCAATTTTGCATTGCAGCCTAAGCTGCTTGTGTTCTATGTTGCTTCCAACTATTTCCTAAGCAAATTTCAGCATTACAATGAGTTGGCAACAGGCTGTGCTAGGGCATCTTTTATGCAACTTAGACTAGAATGTATTTCCACCTATATTTTCAATTATTTGCTAATAGCCTGTTTTAAACTAAAAATAAAAAGTGACAAAGTTCTCATTTACTGCATTACATGTTCCCTTTACACAACTATAAAAAGCCACCTAACATATTATTTTAAAGTATTTTATCGTTAATACTGAATAAATGTTTGGATTTTTTTTCTTGATTTATTAAATTCTTACCTGGGATCTTAAAAAATGGCCCAAGTGTAAGTAAATATTGTGTGTGTGTGTGTGTGTGTGTGTGTGTATGTAGGTGGACATATAACTTTGCCTTATCTAATATTGACCAAGACATTATAGCTATTTTGAAAATGTTCCTGATTATATGTTATATCTGTAATTCCATAAAGTATACCACAATTATAATATCAAGAAACTATTCTTTGGTTGAAAAGATTTTTAGCTGGATTTTTAAAAGTGTTTTTATGTGATACTCTGTAATGTTTAAAAGTCTAAGGTCTAAAATTTGGAGCCTCTAAAATGTACTAGCACAATCAAACAATAACAGAACAGCATTGTTGAAATCTGGATTTATCTAGTGCGCTGGAATCAATATCAAGCAGTATTTCTCTCTGAAAGAAATTCAATCTGACAGAAAGGAGTAGGAGCAATATTAGGAAAGTGAGACCATAACTAAAGAGCTGTATATAGTGACAAAGTAAAATGTTATCTAGGTACTCTAATACTTTATTACCAGTGTTGCAGGTCACTAAACTTCCGAAGTCATATCCAACAATTTTGACAGCAATTTATAAGCTAACAATGGTAACAAGGGAGTAAGGTGCTTTAATGTACTAGCTATTTACAGAAACACCCGGGTTCAAACATGGTTTAGGATATAAATGAAATAGGATTGCTTATCTCAGCCTGCTCTCTAGTGGACAGTGATACAAAAACTAAAACAGAAACAGGAATATCTAAATAGAAATAAACCTCATTTTTTTCTATATTATCACTGCACACGTGCCTTCCTCTCCTGATTTAAGTTAAGGAGAAATACATGCCCTGCTAATTAAACTGATCATATAGTAATATCATCATTAGGTAATGATTCTCTGTCAAAACTTACTCAGCAAGTCACCACCAATAAAATGTTGATTTTACTAATCCAAAACCGCAATGGTCTTAAGGGCTATCAATAATAACAAGACAAGAAGTTCAATATATCATTTGAGTGGTATTATTGTCACAGTGAACGTTCCTGCAATCTCTTCTTTGAAAAAAATAACTGTCCCTATATGAGAAGAAAAAATGCTGCTGCTTTAAGAGTTGTGTTTCCTTTAATTAGCTGATATCTTAAATTAGCTGTGCCTTTTTTCTACCACCTGTGCAAGCTTAAAAGAAACAAAAAGGATCTGCTTTAATTTATAGTGGAGAGGTGCTGTGCTTATACTGTATGGGGCCTTAAGCACTTCTTAATCATTTTCTTCAAAGTATGCTTAGTCCTACTAGAAAATTCTGTAGAACAAGGATGTCAAGCACAATTAAAAGAAAATCAAGCAAAATCAAAACTTCCAAGCTGTTACCAGTTTTTTATACTAATGTGAATAATTTATTTTATAATGATATGATTATTGTGTATGAGTGAGCTAGGTGCAGATAGATAATAGAAAGCAATAATTAATTTTGTTTGAATATAATGTAATATCAGAAACTTTGGAAGAGAGATGCCATTAAAAGTTATATTATGGTTGGAAAATAAGGGGAAATGTAGAAAACATGACTAAATACATGACGTTAATTTTTCAGTCAATAGACCCCAGGCTCTAATATTTTTGCAGCAAGCAAACCATCAAGACAGATATATTAAGTTATTGTGTCACAACTGTACAAACTTAGAAATCGTCAGACAAACCTTCTGTCAGTCCTGTCCCAACCTGGTCCTTAAGCAAGAATGATCCTCAACTCCATTCTGTGTGAAAGGTTTACTTTACTAAAGGCCAAGTATAGCAAAGCCAGAACTGAAGTTTTCATGACAAACTTTTCTAGTTATCTTTCCTTTCAGTTCCTCCCCCTTGCTGGTCCCTTACTGTCCAATAATATTTGAATAAATTATTTTGGGAACTGTCTCTTCAACAGCAGGCTAGTTGATGAGCCATTGCATTCCATTCCCAGCACTTTGACCTTGAGATGGTGTCTCTGGAAGGTACAATGAGTAATTAGCTTTCACCACACCCAACTGGTTCCCTTCCCTCATAGTTCATGGCAACTGGAAGCTAGCAGCTAGAGAATGCAAAGCTCAAGAGTATGATGGCAGTTCTGATACCTTCCCATATGTCACTAAATCCTGCTATAATTCTCTGAATGAGCTTTCTGCCATGCTGTGAATGCTAAAAATTGTGAAATTTCTTAAGGCTGAAAATTCCAGCTTCTCCTATTTAAAATACAACTTGAAAAGAAATTGAAATATCCATTTATATTTCAGCCTGTGATATAAACTGTGGCAATTTACCAAGAAATATCAGCTTTTGCAGCTTGAGATTTCCAGTAAGGATTCATGGTAAACTAGATGTCCCCAAAGGAATGGAGATGGCATTAATAGTGGAGATTAGCACATTCTGGCTGCCAAAATATCTCCAGAAAAAGTAGAGATTGTCAGATTGCCCACTTGCACTCTGGATAACTACTCCTCAGAAGTAAACTGCGGGAACTGGGGCTTTTGTAGTCATCTTGTGAACTGAGCAGCTGAGAATGAGGGTCGCAGTTTTAATATAGTCTAATATAGTTTAATATAGTTTAATATAGTCTATATAGACATAAAGTACACAAGAACCTTATTTCTTAACATTGATTAGGTGTAATTAATATAGATGTAATTAATTTAGAGCTAAAGAGAGTTTTTCTTAGTGGTGGGATAAGATTCCACTTTGTAGGTTATTATTTGGTAATAATGGTAAGAATAAAGGGGAAAAGGTTATAAAGGTTAAAAAAGGTTAAAAAAACTTTTGGCCAAAGGCTTAATAAAGAATTGATGTAAAAAAGTTTAAAACAGAGAGAGAAATTGCACAATATCTGCTTCATTCATTATATGAGTAAATGGCCAATAAGTTAGAATCACTTGATACTAAATAAAAAGTTTTTTAAAAAAGAAAGATGAAAGACTTGTAAAGATGAAAGAGGCGATGAAAAAGATGTTAAGAAGATGGAAGTCTCTGTAAAAAAAATTCTGGAGAGGTAAAATAAATGAATGATAAATTGGAAATTAAAAAAAATAAGATATAAATCATAGACAGGCTTAGAGAACTAGATAAACTGGCTCTAATACAATTAAGAAATGATTTTGTTTGAGACTCAGAGAAATCCCAGAAGGTTCTGATAAAGATATTTGAGAAAAGATTATTAAAGTCTTGGTAAATTTTTTGGATTGAGAAGAGTAGTTACTGAGACAAACATTGATAAAGTATATGGAATAAATGTAAGATTTGTGAAAATAAAAAATGTTCCAACTTCTAAGGGATGTTTAGATGCATTTTGCCAGGAAGAAGACAAGAGATCAGGTTTTCCAGAATAATTTTAATTCAAGACTGAAGATTGATAATACTGATATAATTTTCCTTTAAAAACTTTCTATCAGGATTTTACTTAAGAGAAAAATGTAATTTTGTGCTGCAAAATTAAAGTAGAAAAAGATCCCATTTCAGTGAGACAAATTGGAAGGTGTAATTTTTACTTTTAAACCACAGTTTTCAATTGAATTCTGTCCAGAAGGGAAGGGAATTTCTGGAAAAAATGAAATAAGAATTGGAGGAAATTCTAATGGAGTTATCAGAGGAGACTACACAAAATCTCTAACAAATGTAGCAAAAAACTGAAAGAGATGGTACTGAACTAGGCACAACAGGGATCAATTTTTCTACATTTGAGGCTTGGTTATGGATGTCAAATGCTGAATGTGAAATATAAATGGAGCATATGCTCCTCAAAAGAGCTTTTGCAGACTATTTCTAATGGGACAAAATGTTATATATCTAGAAATGTGATATAGATTATTTGAACATAACTTGGGCTCCTGCGAGCTCAGGCTTTTAGCCCTAAAGCTGAAAGAAATATTAATAAAGCTATGTGTCCTTTTGCTAATTATGCAATTTAAAAAAATCTGTTAATGTAAGACAATTTTTGATGGATGTCATGTACTATTTCCAGCTGGCATTAACCATTATCCTTTTAATTTTTTTCCCACTTTTCTTTTGGAAAAGAAAAAAGTTGATGAGCTACTAACAACATAAATGAATAGAATAGATAGGTATTTGATTAAAGTCCTGCTGCTTTTATTCAGTATATTATTCATCTTAGATTGCTTTTAAAATCTAATTTGCAGGATAATACAAACAGTAATGCACAATGTATTGTATCTTTATTTCTGTTATTTATAAAAGTTTACATTTAATAAAACATCTTTAATGTAACAAAATGGTGAAACAGAATTTTTAATGTTTTCTCTGTATTTGTAGAGTATGCAAATTTATATTCCCTGTAACAGATGTAAAGTAGCAGGGTTACTTGTTAATGTCATGATAGCTAATTACATTAAAACTACTTTAACCATTAACAACAGCAACAACTTACTATAAGATCAGAGTGGAGTTGGAAGTGAATCAGCAAATCCAATCTTGCTAGTAGCTCCATGCTCAATTGTGATCAGTTAGGAAAATATGAAAACTAGATTAGATGTAGAAGATTCTGATTATCATTCAGTTCCTCTATGTTATTCACAGAGATTGTAGTTTCAGTGCAACATTGTGAGAATTTTACAAAACCAGTAATCTATATTTGTAACTACAGGCTACAAAGTAAGACCAGGTATAAAAGCAAAGCGAGAAGGCTGCTAAGTAGTATAATTCTTGATGTAGAATGATAAATATGAAGAGAGATTAAGGCAACTGAAAACTTGAGTTTTAGCAGAGAAACAGGATTTTCTGTTGTTAAAATGTGCTATAATTCTGGGTATATTCATAAAATTCTTTCTTACTACCCTATATTCCAGCCTTCCCATTTTCTGATTGCTGGTGAAAGCTTACATTTTTTAATGTTTTCCCATACAATGTTACTCATTGTATTATTGCTAAATATAGTTAGAGTACATGAAATAATGGAATAGAAAAAGGAAAATATTTTGGAAGTTTAATTCAGCCTACAAATCATCATAATCTTCAATTCAGTATATATCAACAGTATCTCTGACAGACAGCTATTCAGTCTCTATTTAAAATCTCTCCCTTCCCCCATCAATGTCTATTTGGGCAGCAATTGTGACTGACATCTTATCGTCATTGCTGGTTGCCTAGTCACTAGAACAGCCACATGGCTACGCCTAGAGAATAAAAACAGATAATTTACCTCTGTTAATCCTCCCCTCACCATCAAAATACACTCTTTGTTTTGCTCCATTCAAAGTACAGGTATCCACGTTAAGTCACATGAACGCTCCTGTTCATTTACATAGTGGATTTCAATTTATTGTAGCCTAAACACTAGCAGCTACTCTGCAGAGGAAAGTACACAGCTGAGTCAATTCTTACAATGCTCTGATATCTCTTAAAGCTATATTTTATTGTTCATTCATGGATTACAATATTTTCAGTATGAATAGAGCATTGATGGTTTGAAAACCACTGAATTACTTTGTATTTTCCATGAGCTTCCTGATTTTTCCAGTGACTTTTTTAAAAAAGTCAAGTAGTGCAGCATTTCAGTTTTTCCAGTCTCCTGAAAAGCATTCCTGTAGGCTTTGAATCAGCAACTTTCTATTTATAAGGCAAGAGTTAAGGCCATTGTACTATCAATAATATTCTTGTGAATGGTGACTCTAAAAGATTTTAGAAGAAACAGAACAATAAGAAAGGTTTTTTTTTTAAAAAAAGAAACTGCTTATTATACCTGGATATATGTACATTTTGATGCTTCTAACTTTGCAAGTATAAATTCAATTTAACTGACCAGAAAGATTAATCCATTGATGTTCTGGAACAAAAAGATGGGAGGGCAGAGGAGAAAAAGAACTGCAAATGTGAAAACATGCTAATCTGTACTCCAGACTGAGTACCTTCCAAGAAAGTGTCTTAAATCTCAACAGAATTTTCTTAAACTAGCTTAGAATCAAGCTGACATGAGCACAGGCAAAAACAATTTAAACGATATGTGGGGATATGGCCTGAATTGCTATATATTCCATTCCTGTAGAACGTGGGGATTTCTATCTTGCATAATGTTTTAGTCTAAGTTTAAATAATTATCGGTGTTTTATATATATCCAATTCAGAAATTGGTATTGCGAAGAACAATTTTATAATGGGTCTACTTCATAGCATAAAATTATTTTTCCAAAATTTGAAAAAGTATGTTTCAGTGTTTGTAACATAGATGAACCCAATTTGAAATAACATCTTTGAATATTTTTGTTTTTAGGAAGAAAAAAGAATACAAATGCAAACAAGTTGTATATGTGTATATAATGATGTAATAAGCAATTTTCAATGATATACTAGTGCATTTCACAGGCGGTTTTCTACTTTTTCCTGAATTTTTTTATTTTTTATTTTCTTGTGTTTCTAACAGAGCTCATTGCTGTTGTCTTAGATTAGGGGTTGGTGCTGAAGAGAAATCAGTAAGCAAAGAATACTATTTAACTTTGAAATACAATTACTGCCACATATATTACAATCACTCCAAATCAGAATTTGTCTGTAAATCAGACACCTGGCTTAACGACTGGTAGGTTTGACAGAAATGTTTCATATTCTTCGCAGGGCATAGAATCGTTATTGCAAGCTACTATGACATTATGTTAAAGAGCTGATTTCCCTGTGTCAGTGGAAGGATGCAATTCCTTCTTGTATTCATGGCAGCATAATTCATTATTTTTTCCTTTGAACAGATTTGTGCTTCATAATCTGCTTGCATTTGGGAAGATGCTGAAGATTGAGTTGTTCCAGAGAGCATTCTAACTAGATAGGGCCATCTTCTGTTTTACTTTTCTTGCATTGCTATTTTACAATTATTAAGATTTGGCTTTATTTTTATGCCCATTGTGGATGTTTCAAAGTGTTGTTTATGCCACATAAGCTCTAAGACTGAAATAGATTACAGTAGAGTAATGCAATAAAGAAATTGTTTTGATGCCAAGAAGTTGCTTGTTGTCCCAGCTGACATCACTTTGTTGAGAACAACTATATTCTGCTTACATGATTCACATATGTATAGCATTAACTGTTAATTTGGTCCATGGCTATACAAACAGAGTCTCTAGATGAGTCTTGCTTAATTTGGCTGCCTTCAGTCCTCAGAATTCACAATATTCCTGATAGGTTCCCAAGTTACGGGCAGCTCTATTCAATCTATTCTATTTCACTATAGTTCCTGGAAATCCAATCATGTTTTTTCAGAATTCCTTCCGAAGAGAACATCACAATGTTCCTGATGAGAACAAAGATTTAATCAAATCAAGCTATTTGTTCCCTTCACAACTAAATGCCACATGGCATAAATGAGCACAGTAAATGCCCCGTTCATGCTCAGATGTAACTTGTATTCATAGGCATTAGATATAATGCGATGTCCATTAAAATTAGCAGCTATTGGTAGTTTTATGTGCCATGAATGTATTCAATCTTGTTGGCCATTTCTAAATCCTTGATACGTACATAACTTTTTTTTTTGTCTTCTGAAATTTTTCTTGTTTTTAACTGAATGATCTCACCTTTTAGTATTATATAAGAAGGGAGGGAAAGAAAGACTTCTACCTATTCATATTGGGCACAAGAATGCCAATTTTTATATTTGTGCATCTCTTTTCTAAGCTAAAATGGTACATATATTAGATACCTTAAATGTAGATATTAATTGGTATGCCTTATTCTTTCTTTCATGATTATATTCTTTAATCTCTTAGGGGTTTCTCTACATATCAGTCAGTACCTAAGTATGGAACTAGTGTCATTTCCTCTCTTTTTGGCTCCTATTCAAAAACATTCCTTTGGATTAATTTGACTGCCACAGGAGGCCCAGTTACTGGAAGGCTATTGATCTCCTTACTTTCTGTTCTTTCTCCTGTAGTTCCATTTTGGTTATTTTTACAGATAAATGATTGGGCTTATCTTGCGAGCTTAATACTTTTATGACATTTTCAGTTCTGCTAATAGTAATTTCAAATTTAATTCCTTCATAAATTCACTGCATCACAAATCTCAATGAAAAAGAATTCTCATCTTGTGCTCCAACTGTGCTTAAACAAATGAAACATACTTAGGTCTTAAATATGATTCTATAAATTTGGAAAAAATGAGTGTATGGTTAAATAATTCCCATAAGTCTAGAATGACATTCAGTTTAAAGTCTTCCTTCTTTTCCAAATAGTCTACTCTGTGTGTGTGTGTGTGTGTGTGTGTGTGTGTGTGTGTAGTCACCCATCTCACACAACATGACTCTGGACAGCATACAATAAAATGACAATCTTAAAAAACATTCCACAATTAAATCATTAATATTATTAAAAGAATAAGAGGGAGCATTAGATATTACATACAATGCAACCACCTCATTAAATCACAATTTCCTTGAGACTTAGGAGCTGTTAACACAATCAAGTTGTGAGGGACCAATTATTACTAGTGCCATCATAACTGTCTTCATATAAGCATTGCTAAAGACTTTTAATGTTATATACATACATATAGCATTCATTCTTTGGTTATCAGGTGTTTTAATATTTGTCCCATCGCTCTCTACTTCCGTGTTAGGAGTTCTAATCACAGGAGCAGAATGATGTTGCCCCATACGACTAAAGATCTCTTATTTGGTTTTAAAAGTATTCTTGGTGCTGAGCCACGATTGGCTTTGGGATCAGTGGAATCCTGTGGGTCTTTGGGCTGTGTTGGGATATAAGCATCTGGAAAAATGATCTGAGATACAGCAGTAACTTCAGTGGGAGTACTTAAAAGTTAAGCCACCTGTTTTTAACACTGATGAGCACTTCATATCAGCAGAAAGGAACTGCAACACAAGCATAATTTTCCTGTTCGTGTA
Source organism: Pituophis catenifer annectens (assembly GCF_029215685.1). Lineage (NCBI taxonomy): Eukaryota > Metazoa > Chordata > Lepidosauria > Squamata > Colubridae > Pituophis > Pituophis catenifer. The sequence goes on from NW_027256888.1 coordinate 38,198,793, forward strand.
GGATTGCCAGGAGAAGAGAATTTAGGACTGCGGAAATCCTGCCTCCCTTGGATAGGTGCTAAGACACGGATATGGTTGCACTGCATGATTAAAATTTTGCTGACATCACATTTTATGATTTTTTTTCTCCTCTCCCCTCCCCTTGGCTTTTAATTAATTGGACATTTACATGAAAGTGGAATCTTTGTTTCTTAGGAGCTCATCTGCTTCTGAACTTGTCACAAGCAGAATGGTATATTTTCAGGTGAGCAATAAGGAGAAGGAACAGATGTGCTCTTAAGAAACAAAGATCTTTTTGAATGCAAATTTAGTTCTAATAAAAGCAGGTGAAGATAAAAACAGAAAATACATTCTATAGAAAGTAATGGCATTTTTAAAAGAGACAATGGTGTCTCACAAGAGCAATCTCAGTGCGGAGTGTTAAAATTTAAAACAGAGAATAAAACATAAAAGCACAGTATAATATCAAAGGCATATGAGACTCTGGAGAGGAATGAAGTAGGAAGGATTATGACTTTTATTGGCCTCAGTCCCACTGGTAAAAATATTCCTTTTATTTATTTTTAAAAAAATCAAAACCAGAACCCAAAGAATTCTATTAAGCTTACAAACAGATACAGATACCGGTTTAATAAAGTATCTTTTTTGGGATAAAGACTTGGGCAAAATACATTCAGGCATATTTTAAATTATTAGCAAGGTACTGGTGGTTGGCAGATAGATCTTATCTATTTGGCAAGCTTTTCTGTTAGTCAAAATTAGGCTATCATATTTTCTTGTTCTTCACTGTTTGTCATCCAAATGTTTGTAACCCATTTATGAAAACCTTGGTCAAAGTAATAGTAACAGAAAAGTTTAAATACTGGAAATACGTAGTATTCCATGGTAGTGGTATATTTGTTCTCTGCAATAACCATATTGTAGTATCACACAGGGTACTGGAGGAAATTAAAACTACAACTCCATGGTGAGTTGCAGATAGCAGACTGCTTGAGACTCATGAGTCCTCTCCATTTTCCCTATGAAAGTCCTAGTAGAGTCATTTTCTTTTCTGAAAAACTTTTCCCACTCTCCTAAACTCCCCATGGGCAAGTTATTATATCTGCAAAGATGATTGCATTATGCGTGTCTGTGTTTATATATTATTCTGAATTAATAATAGCTACTATTGGCCACTTGTGTTTCATTTACAAACAGGAAAATAATAACGGAAAGAGACTAAGTCTTGACTCTTTGGGCACTGAAATTATTAAACATCTGAATGCTGTCTAGGGAGAATAATTATCCCATTGTATCATAGTCATAAACCAAAGAATTGGAGAAGCTTAAATGAAGGCACCTATTAAATTGCTAGCATCTTAAAACTCAAAAGCAGCAATAAGAGCTTCTCCATTCATCCAACCTGACCCAAAATGAACATGTCTCCTTTAATGCCAGTTCACTAATGCCGCTAATGCCCTACCCTATGTGCGTTCTCCCCTTACTTGTGTTTTGGACAGAACATCTACTTCCTTGTTAAGACAGAATAGGGAATTAAAAATGCAATCTCCCTGCTCCTACATTGATCAGCAGCACTTTAATACTGATATGTAGAAAATCTGTGACAAGGCAGCTGATTCAGATTGTACCATGTAAAGATAAATACTGCATGTGTAAAGGAGATGGGGTTGGAGTGGAATTAAAACAAATAATGGAGGGACCATTATTCTTTTGAGTACAGAAACATTCCAGAGAAAATAAAAATGATGGCTGCCAGATGGTGGATATTGCTACTGGCCATGACAAAAAAAAAAAAAATGAAAATGAAGAAAAAGCTGGGGCAGGAGGGGGGAGCATGAAAGGGATTTCAAGTAGAAAACTAAAGCAGTCTTAACCAATAAGTAACAAACTAAATGCGATTTTAATGGAATAGTGCTATTAACACCTAATTATCAGCAGTAGAAAGATCTGAGAGTATCAATAACAAGTAATTGCATTTATCTCTACAAAAATAATGGCCCCAGTGCTGCAAGATTGACATAATAGCCACATAGAGGAGAAAGTACTGGCAAGTATGTAAACTTTGGAAAGGATCTAAACAAGCCTGGAGCTTATGGGGACTGGAATTTGGAATCAAATTCCTCTGAATGGAATGCCTGCAGTTTGGAAACATTCTGGCCAATATTCTATTCATATCTTTCAAAGTTACATCCTTAAAGCTTTAACTAGCAGTTCACCTGATGGAACAAGAGCAGATTGAATATATAATTCAAAAAAAAAAATCCTTCCACATTTATGAACTGAAAATATTAACACTAATAAAACAGGAAAACAAGAGTCCCATTTGGCATGGCTTCATTCTGTAGAAAAGACAAACATTTGCACATGGCAAATCACAAATGGATAAAAGCTCCAATGAGAACTTCATAAGCCATCTGCTAGTTGCCTAATGAGGCCAGTAACTACCATTGTTTACAGTCAAACACTGGGGGTCATGGATTTTTGCTATAATGAAAGAGTCAGTGCATCACTGCTGAAAGAAAAAGAGTATTTATCCTTGCAGAAGGCTAATTATAAATACACTAAAAGAACAAATTATTCTTCCCCAAATCTGCTCAGGTCTATAGAGAAATTGAATTTGGAAGGCAGGATACAAAATCATGAAAATCATCTGTTGTTTTCCATTGGTCCCTAAATTCTGATGACACAAACTAAATCATGGCTTTTTTTTCTTTCCATAATCTGCAATAATTATTTTCTTTTAATCCTTAGAAGCTCCATGTTCTTTGCATAGTGTTTTGAATCTAGATTTTTTTTTTTTTTTTTTGGATAGAGGTCTAAGGGTTTTTCCCTCTTCATTGCAACAAAAGGGCCAATTCTACATTTGTGTTGACATGGTTAACTACAAAACAGAATATTATCTTTTTATTTAATTTTAATGTGTACATGTAGGAGCCAGAGATGGTTTACATAGTATTTCTCTCAAGTTTTTCTGTGGTGAGGTAAGTTGAACTGAGAGAGTGACTATCCCTGAATGAGCTTTTGTGTCTGAGAATGGATTTAAATCTGCATCTTCCAGACCCTATTTATTTATTTCAATAAATCTTACAGAAAAAAATAAAAACCTAAAGGGATAATAGATAGAAAATAAAACTAAAGCCTTCTTCAAGTTAAGCTGAATTCGTGAATATTTTAAAAGGTTTTTTTAGCAATAATATGGAAGTAGTTTGTCAATGTGATTTATCAGTACTTTCTTCCTGGATATTTTTCAATTTCTCAATCTTGCCTGCAGCCCTGATTTCCAGATATAAGTACTACTCTGTGGTGACCCAATTTAGCTTTTCAAAATATATATTACTTATTTTAAGATATTTATGTAATGTCCACCAATACAAAATAGCGATTAAGATGTTGGACTAGGAACATCTTACTCAACCATGAACGTATCTTTTATTTTATGTACACTGAGAGCATATGCACTAAGAAAAGTTCCTTGTGTGTCCAATCACACTTGGCCAATAAAAATTCTATTCTATTCTATTCTATTCTATTCTATTCTATTCTATTCTATTCTATTCTATTCTATTCTATTCTATTCTATCCTATCCTATCCTATCCTATCCTATCCTATCCTATCCTATAGAAACTCACTAAATGAGTTTCTAGAGTTTGGAGGAACTAGATGGTGCTTATCATTCTCAGTCCAACTTACCTTACTCATTTACTTACTTATTTTATATACTGCCTATCTCACTGATAAGGTAACTCTAATAGGGAAAATCAACTGGAAAAAATTAATTGGAAGAAAGATGAGGTGTAACTTTAAACTAATGCTGTTATGGCATATTATTCAAACTGAAAATTTAAAGACCGAATTTAAAGCTAAAAGGAAGCCAATATGCAATGTAGAAAAATATAGAAACAATTAGGTTTTTGATCAGTCTGATCTGTTTCAGGTGATCTTCAGGAGCTCATCTGTAATCAAATCTTCAGTCTAAAAAAAAATCCTGCAACTTCCCTCTAGGGATTAAGCTGAATAATTTCTCAATGATTTAAAAAATATATTCCATTATTAAAATGTTTTAAAATTATGAGTGTCATGATACAAAGATTCCTCAGGAGATATTCTGTAAGACTACAGATGTAAATTTGCATTTTGACTGCCGAAGAACTGAAGGAATCAATGTTTCATATACTAACTGGAAAACTGTAGATGCCTTGCATTCTGAAAAAAAAATCAAAGTACAATTATGGAATTCAGAACCAGATTGTGTGATCTTTCAGCATCTCTTCCAAGTTGATGATTTTACCCTCTTCCTAAGCAAGTTTCCATTTTCAGTATATTGTTTGGGCATTCCTATTCAAAGCCTTGAATTTGTTGGTAGTCTTTACAAAGCAGCTCTATTTTATTTTATAAAGTATAGCTGATGGCTTTAAGATAAACCAATTGCCATGATGATTTTAGAAGGCAAGAACTATAGCTTATCTTTTCCTGGTAGGGAATCATGTCATTTCTGTTTATCTGTCCATGCCTGTACTTTGAACAAAGACAGATATCCTTTTGTGGCTGGAAACTGCATTGTTTTTATTCTTTTTTAGCTGATACAAATTGCACAGGTCTTGGTAGCGATGTGGTAACATTATATGGAAAGTAGGCTGCGAATATGGAGAGTCTTTTTTAATTTGGTGTTACTTTGTTTGCATAAAAGGTTTACAAAGGTTAAACACCTCTATTACTTCTAGGTTGGATTACTGTAACGCCCTCTACATGGGGCTGCCTTGGGATGCACCCAGAGGCTTCAGCTAGTCCAGAATGCGGCCGCACGGGTTGTTATGGGAGCCTCTCGTTACTCCCGTGTAACACCTCTCCTGCGCGAGCTGCACTGGCTGCCGGTGGTCCTCCGGGTTCGTTTCAAGGTGCTGGTACTCACCTATAAAGCCCTACATGGCTTAGGCCCGGGGTACTTGCAGGACCATCTTCTGCCATCCTCCCATCATCCTGTGCGCTCTCACAGAGGGGCCTCCTCAGGGTGCCATCAGTCAAACAATGTCGGCTGGCGGCCCCCAGGGGGAGAGCATTCTCTGTGGGAGCGTCGACCCTCTGGAACGGTTTGCCCACCGGGCTTAGGACAGCCCCCGATCTCCTCTTCTTCCGCCGCGAACTGAAGACGTGGCTTTTTTATCAAATGGACTGACCCGTTGGGGGGGGTTACATTGTAGTAATTTTAATTAATTTTAATTGGATTTTAATTTATATTTAATTCATATTGTTGAATTTTTATCTTGTAAGCCGCCCTGAGTCCTTCGGGAAAAGGGCGGCATATAAATTGCAATAAAATAAAATAAAATAAAATAAAATAAAATAAATAAATAAATTTTATTGCTTATTTTAAAAAGGGGAAGGAACCATTTCAATTTAGAAGTTTGCCATCAAATTTTGTGGCTAGAATGGTTTGCAAATTGCTTAGCTGTGGTTATGAAAGACAGAATAGCAATTTTGGAGGCATATTACATTTTAAGACCATACAAACATTTTAAAGAACTGTCTGCTAAAAAAACACAATGAGAACAGTAAATCTATGACAGCAGAATATGAAACTGTCTCAATCTATGCTTAATATATAAATAGCTATTCTTCCAGAAAGAGAACTGATTCCAAAATACCGCATTCCAAAAAGTTCTCATCACTGCCTACTAGGAAACCCATAGCAATACGCAGCCTATCTGATAGGATGGTTCACAGCTGATTCCTGTTCAAGTAATTTCTCACAGTGTCTCCATAGGTTGTGTTATGGGACAACATATTCAGCCCTGAATTCTAAGAAAGCAATAGCTTAATGCACACTGGACAACTTGCACTAGCCTGCAGTGGTGAATATTTGTGCATTTTGCACAAATTGTCCATATTACGTGCATAAAAAAATAAACTATTGCAGTTATTATTTATGATGGACTAACCAGTAAACTCTATGAAGTATTTATATATATATATATATATATATATATATATATATATATATATATATATATATATATATATTTGTCTTCTTAAGTTTTGCGGGTGTGCATATGCAAAAAATTAAAATCTCAGGTGTTTTCCTGCATCATTGTAAATAAGTTGGTTAAAATATTTAAAATTCTGGTTAAAATCCCAGCTTAAAATCTTCTAAAAATCCTTACAGAGCACTCTGCAAGGTCTTTAAAATCTCAGCTAAAATCCTACCAGTGACTTTAAAAGTTTTTCTTATAGCAACGTTTCGACAGGCTCACAACCCTGTCATCTTCAGGCTCTTGTTTCATTTAGAAGCTATGGGTTCTCTGTTCTGATCTCGCATAGCTTCTTTATATATATTTTAAAAAAATACTATTTTAAAAAAATAGTATTACAGGAAAAAATGACTAGGAAAGATAATAATGGTTCTCTGTTTTTCATTTTAAATTTGTTAGGAAATACCAAACCATATCTGTTAACTTCATAAGCCAAATTTTACTAAATTAGAAATTGCTATCAAGCCACTAGAGAATTTGTTAGATTCTATTTTTTAAAGAACATAAGATAAAGATCTTGCATTGCAATTAGATAATCAAAATATAAGCCACTTATTAGAATAATGACTTGGTCCTGGTCTCCCTTTTTCTCCTTGTGCCTATTTAATTGTTTTCTCTGTAAAATGCATGAGACAATACTTATTTACCTAAATTACAGGGAAATGTGTGGGGATGTACTTATCTAAATTATAGGAGTCCTTCAAGGATTAATTAGTTAATTAATGTTTGCAAACTGCTTGAAATGGGGGAAATGTAGTCAGTGAGTGTCAATTATTAAATCACAGGTTTATCTAGCTTTGCAACTGAACCCCTAATAAAGTAAGTTACATAATAGTTTCAGGTTTGAAAAGCCACTCTTACTGTCTAAAAGATATAAAGGTTTTAATTAGCAACAGTTCTGGAAAGTGCTTTTCAAGAGAAAAAATACTACTAAATATTATTAAGGTTTTCCCTGAAGAAAGCAATAACAAAATATAAACTCTCAAGATATAACTGCTATTCTGGGATTTATTACCTAAGGGTTTATTCAGTGGGAATATTAAGTGTATTTGACAAGTTTTTCCTGCAAATAATTATATTTATTGCATAAATGGTAAAAAGCAAAAACTGTGTGCCATATAAGTGCTATAATTTTAAACAATGTTCAAAAGCAGTAGATTAAAGAACCATTCCTATTGAAAAAAAAATCTAATGTATCTTAAGGCACTGCTGCAAAGACACTTTTAACATATATTATTCTGGCTGCACAGTGCATAGTAATACTGAATTCTTAATGCTACAGTGGAAATAAAAGGGAACAGCAGAGGATTTAATCCAGTCTCTTATTGTTGCAGCTTTACATATGAGACATTCCAGTATACTTAACAGAATTCCTTTTCTTGGCTATAAACACAGAGATGCCTAAGGTTTCTTGAATGAACAGGAAGTCTCACATCCCCATTATCTTCTACTTGTAGAACATGAGTTCCTTGCATTGAGAAAAGAAAGAAGAGAGGGCAATGGACTTAGATGCACAAAGTCTCCCACTCAGTGCTTTTGCTGAAGCTCCCTTAGCACAGCTTATATGATTGAAATGGGGACAATTGAAGAGAGAAGCCATAGACTTTATTAATCTTCTGTCCCTATCTTTAAGTTCCTGATTTTTTTTTGGAAAACTGATACTGTATTAAAAAGGACTCTTCTTCAAGTTGAACTTAACTTTTGCCAGTTTCATGGACATTTTCATTTAGCTATCTGGCTAATAGTATGGAAGGAGCTTGACATTGTTCCTGGAGACAGAGAAATTATTCTAGCCTAAAGCCATGATATTACCTGGAGATTTCCCTTTCAAGTATTAACTGATTCTGCTTAGCTTCTGAACTCAGTAAAATCCATCAAATAGTGATATCGTGCATCTATATGATGCAAAGGATGGGTTTCTTATCATTTCCTCTTGAAAGTAAGGGAACAGGTAATATAATAAATACTCTCATTAAAAGTTCATGACTGAAATTATGGCTTGTATGGTTCTGATTGATGACTGATTAACTACAAATGCTGTAAAATAAATAGCTGAACTGATTAAACCTGATTAAAAACAAATAAACCTGAAAAAAGTTGTAGTCTGCAAAACTTCAGCATTGATTTCAAGAAAACTATATGTATGTGTCCATGTAATTACTGAAAGTTTTACCTTGATATATATGTTAAATATCTATAGGAATTTTTTTTAAAATCAAAAGAAGACTTCTATTTATATATTTAATGGTGCCTGTGTTATCAATCCATTCTCTTAATTCTTCCCCAGTACTACTTGTAAATTACAATCGTAATTCAGTTGGACTCCAATACAGAGGATTCTTTTATAGAAAAAATACATTTTAGGTATTGAATTGATTCATAGAACATGTATGCCAGACCCTATCCTGACTTTTTGAAGCTAGTAGAGGAATTAATGTAAAGTTTCTTCTTATTCAGATATGGAAATTATACATCATATAATTAATTGCAAGAAAAGAATATAGTAAATGAGATATCTGCATTGAGCCTGCATTATTTATTTTACAGATCATGCATATAATTACAAAGATTCTTTGGATTAGAATGTGTATTACTTGGAGAAAAGGTTACTTTTTCATGCTATAATAAATTTAATCTCTTTTTACATAGTAGGGCAAATTCAGAATCAGAATTCAGAAACCAGAATCAGCTAACAGAAATTTTCCCTCTGCTTTTTCTATCATATACGGTAGGTTGTCTCATGAAAATAATGATAATTAAAATGTGGTGTATTAAATTAAACTGGTATGTTGTTGTATAAAATCTGTATGAAAAGCATATATGTAGTACCATTTAAATTTAGATTGCTTGATATTCTCTGGGCAATGTCCCTTAACTTCCTTCACTGTCTATTCTTCACTTTTTGTTCTTCTACTGTACGTTAACAAGCAGATTCATGTAATCTTTCTGTACTGATTAAGTTATCTGTTGCACTGAACAAAGTGTAGAGCCCCATTTGTTGATCCATCAGGTCCATTTCAACCACTTCAGCTCTGACTGGAAGATTAGTGGATCCCTAGCAGACTTCAATAAGGCAGTGTGTATCATAAAATTGGGAAAAAATGATCATAAAAATCTTGAGCATAAAAATCTTCACTCCTGAGCAATATCTTTATTTCTAAGAAAAGGGGAAATTACTTCTTGCACTATTTGAAGAAAAAAATGATTAAAATCTCCTATATAAAGTACAAAGCTATTCCTATGTTTTTGAGCTATACCTAATTTGTGCTTTATTATTTGAGCTATACCTAATTTGTGCTTTATTAACACAAAAATTAAAAAGCATGGTGGCTCATTAGAACATTAGAACAGGTTAGCAAGACCACATTTGAGACCCTAGTGCTATTGTGGGGCAAGTTGAGCTCTCATCCTTTGCTCCAGCTCCTGCAGGGGGCATGAAAAGAGCGCCCAACTGGACATTGCCTGGGCAACGGTGATGTCACCACCTAATCTTTTCAACCCAGAAGTGGCTCTGTGCTTTTGACATGAGCGCAAAAGGCAAAAAGTAGAAATTGGGAACTTACTTTGATAAAATAAGATTACAAAGATTATGGGAAACAATTTGTGCATGCCTGATCATACTGAAAAAAAGAAAGAAAATTATATTCCCTGATTTCTTTCAGAAATAAAATGGAAGATGCTGATACATTATTGGAACACCTCAATTAAATAAAAAAGCTTCAGTATATCATTATTTAATATATCTATTATTATCCATTGTTTCTTTTTTTGTATTTTTCTCTATTTACTGTGGTGATGAAAATAAATAACAAGATATTGATTAGTAGACTTATTAAAAACAGATGGACAAATTATCAGATATTGGTAGAAAGACAGTACATAGCTTGTACTCTAATGTGCATAGGCTTTGGGGGAATGGCAAATGATGAAATATGGATTGTGATGTCACAAAACATGATATCATGATGCAAATATGAAAGATGCAAAACTTGTGCTGTAATAATTTAACATACATTTGATCATTTTGACATCATACTGATTAAGAAAACATGCCAATGATTACTTGACAGGATATAATGTATATTAAAAGAAGTGAAAATGTCTTTTGATTGATTCTGCCCACTTTGTTATATGAAAGTGAAGATTGTGTATGATAGTATAAACAAAAAAGTAACCTGAACACAGTGGAATGGGGTGTATATAGTAAAATAAAGAAATTAAGAAATGTATTAAAAAGTTAGGATGGAGAATGATTGATGCACGAATGTAGATTTAATTCAAATGTGAAGTCAAAAGTCACACAGAACGAATGAGGACCAAATTACAAAAAATGTACGAAGAAGTAGTTCATAAAGAAAGAGGACAGAAGGGCAATCTAGAAGGAAGTTACACTCAGATGGAGCATAGAAAGAAAGAAAAGTAACAAAGAGAAATGTACAAAATGGTTGTATGGGCAAGATGAAAGTGAACAAGGGCACTATTAATAAGTCAAGAGTGACCATAACCACATGACTGAAGTCCACATATATTTTCTACTTGCATTGTGATATATATAAAAAGGGATGCTGCCTCCTTGACTTTTTTAACGTCTCCCTATGTGTATCCCTGTAAGGAAGAATGGCTTACAAAGATGCAAGTTATGGTGAATATACTGAACAGTATCAGTATAGACCCGTGATGGCAAACCTATGACATGTATGTCACAGGTGGCACGCAGCGTCCTCTCTGTGGGCACACGAGCTGCGCCCCAGTTCAGCTCCGCCGTGCATGCACACGCCTCCCAACAGCCAGCTGGTCATCAGGTCTCTGCCGTGCATGCGCGGGGGGCAGGACATGAGGGCCCCCGGGACGTGCATGCATGGGGCGGGGCACATGCAGGGGCCACACTCACATGCACGCTTTCGGCACTCAGTCCGGAAAAGATTAGCCATCACTGGTATAGACTGTGTTTAGCTAGATTTCCCTTTTTAAAAAATCTCCTGCCTATAATTTCTTTAGTTCACTATTTCTCAGTCTTTGCTTTCACTTCTCACAATTCTAGTTATGTATTTATGTATATCTGTAACAGTATAATGATACTATAACAGCATGATATGTTATCAATAAATATGTGAAAGATCAGTATTATATTGTTTTTCTTTGCCATATTGCTTTTCTTTAGCAAAGAAAAGCAAAACATTGCTTACCTTCATCCCTAGTATTTCTTATTCATTTATATTTATATTTATATATTGCATTTAGAAACCACTAATCTGACTCACAGAGTAAACCTGGGCAGTGTACAAATAGGTGTAAAAATCTATATATAAATATTATAGGAGAGGGCAGTTGAAAACAAGAATAAAATAATTAAAAAAAAAAAGCTAGGGAGTAACTTCAGGGCACTAACCAGCCCAATGGCTGTATGCTCCTCTGCAGGCCATAGGTGAATAGGCATTCTTCAGATATTTCTAAACCACCAGGAGACTGGGGATCTTCTTCATATCTGTGGGAAAATGTTCCAAAGGACAGGGGTAACGATGGAGAAGATTCTTTTCCTAGACCCCACCAGTCAGAATTCTTTAACTGATGGGGTCTGCAGCATTTATGTTTAAATTATACTTAAATTTGCTTTGTAAATGATAAGTTCAGTACTATGTGTTAATAAAAGGAAAGGGGGTAAAAGCAAATAATAGATAAGGCAGGAATAGAATGATCAGTGTTGACCTACAACATGTATGGCAATAACATTTTTTTTTCTACATTTGGCATTCTTGCAGCCCAGATGTAATAGTCCTGAATAGAAATAAAATTTTAATTTGCGTAATGTACAGAAAACAGCCATATATATTATCATTAAAATAACTACTATGTTGCCACAAAGCTATCTTTATAATATTGAGTACTAAGGTTTGTAGCTCCAAACTAGGCAGCTACTTTCACTTTTTTCTTATTATAGAAAGTGGAGCTTTGGGGTAACAGCAGGCATTTTAACTGTTGCAATATGGCACACAATAATCTCATTTATATGCCATATCAGTCTTTATCATTTGTGAATACAGACTTCGGGAAGAATTGTAGCCTAGACTATTATATGGAGAATGGGTAGATATTGTCACAAAATATAATAAAACTGATTAACTTCTGGGATATACATAAGTGTGGGTGTTTGTACATAAAAATGAATAGCTTTTAAAGGGGTTTTAAAAATAAATTGAGTAAATTGTATGGAAAATTCCAGAGAGTTAGGCTGTGGAATGTTGTACTACCGTAGCTATTCTCAAATTTCCTAAGAAAAGACTAGAAGAATCATAATAGTGAATGAGCACACAAGCTTGTGGAAATTTTGAATGTTTGTTCTCCTCAATTGGTCTCTGATTTTTGAAGTAATTGCTATTTTTGAAATGAAATACTATGGGATTTCTATTTGTTCACAGGATTTCCCAGAACCGAGGGTACTAATTTTTTTTTCTCTGTGCTTTCCATTATTCATATCCACCACTGAGCTACAACTTATGATCTAGTAGAATTAACACTAGGCATATTGGCAGTATGTCAATGTTAATTCAATATGACTTATCCCAAGATATGAATGTCTATTGCTCTCCTTCTACCAAAACTTCAGCAGAGGGGTAGAGGTCACAACTCCCAGCATGAATACCCAAATTAAAGTTCTGAAAATTGCACCTCAACACATCTGGGAAATACCAAGCTGGGTGATGCAGTCTATTAGTCTCAAGTACTGAATTCCACCTGTTTGTTACAGGACTACTAACTTTGCCTTCCTATTAAAGCTAAGCTTTATGTTGAAATATGTTTCTTTGCTGAGAGCACCTCTATAAATAATGTACTGCCCTGCCCGTAAACAAAAATAATATAAAGTAAAGACATTACGGTGAAGAAAAACAGTTCTGGCAGTTCTGGTTTCAGTGTATCTGTGGGTATTTCACTATTCCGGCAACAACTTGGGAAAACATGAAGTCTTCTGGAAAACAGAAACTATCTCCTTAGCTGTTGAATTGACAGGAAAGCACTCACACGACTATAATGACAGGGTTATGTGGGGGGAAAAATAATCGGAGCCGAAAATTATTAGATTTTCACCATCAAATCAACAGAAAAACTGTAGAAGGGGAGATATACGTTGTTTATTTTGAAAAAGTTGCGCACGTCTCACCTTTTTCTCCTTTTGGAACTTACGGTCCTCTCCCCCCCCCCTCACTTTTCCAAGCGACTTTTTAAAAAGTCACTAGGAGAAGTTGCGCTGCTCAGTTCTGCCCCCCTTCCGTCTCTTCCAATCTGTCCCACTCCTGGTCCGCCCCACCCCCCGGGATGTGCGTGCTCGCGCGTGCCTCTTCCTCCCCCGCAGCACATTTTTGCAGGACGGGGGCTCTTCCAGTCTTTCCTTCGAGTAGCGGGGTGGCACGGAGAGGGTTAACGCTCAGGAATGCACCCGCCAGGAATGTGCATGCAGATGAGATGGATGCTAATCTCATGCTAATGAGTGGCTGCCGCCGCCGCTCGGGACTGAGCCGGTTCTCCCCCTCCCCCCGGAACATAAGCAGCGCCTCGTCTTAGCCTGGACCCCCTGACCCCCTGCTGCCAATACGGAATAAGGCCCGAAGGCGGAGGCTCCGTTCAGACATGGTGGACTGAAACTCAGGAGAGTTTCCTGGCCCATTGCACGATTCTGCTTCCCTCCACCCGCCCAGAGCTCCAGGGGAAGGAGGGGGCGTCTTTTCCCGCTTCCCTCCTTTTCTTTCTTGTTTGCTGTCCCTATGGAGCAGCTATACCCCGACTTCGACCATGCCTAGAAAAATGGGGAATGGGCAATTGCCCTTACCCGACGGCTGGGAGGAGGCGAGGGATTACGATGGGAAAGTCTTCTACATCGACCACAACACCAAGCAGACCAGCTGGATCGACCCTAGAGACAGGTGGGTGTAGATCGCCTCTCCAAATCCCAGTGCGCGAAGAGGAGGGGGTTGAACCAGGGGGGGGAGGGGGAAATTGGCGTCAGGCGCATTTGTCCTCCTAACTTTAGGAGGAGTTGAGTTTGTTTCCCCCCCACACCTCTCTAGTCCCCTCCCCGGTGTAAGGGAGAGTCTCACATAGTTACATAATAAAGATAGTGATAACAACAACAACAACCTGCTCTTGAAGAAAGGGGAAGTGTTCCCTTCCGCCCCAGCATTATCTTGGAAGGAGAGGAGGGTGGTAGCGTGCAAGTTTGTGTATTTCTGGCATGCGTTGTCTGGCAAGGGTGTGTATTGGAGACAGAGAGGGAAAGTGTATTGGAGGGTGCAAAGTGAGAAAGAGAGTCGTAAGAAAAGGCAAGAACTCCGGTGAACATTCTCTTTCTTGTGACTGGAACCAAACACGGATCAATTTGTCGTTCCAGATTTTATTTAATGAGTATGTGTTGAAATGTTTCCCATCAGACTATGATTTGCCTATAGAACTGAAACAAGTTCTCTCTTTTTATAAAACTCCTAAGTGAAATTATGGGATTTTAAAAAACAGGTTCTGATTTAAAAAAAATATATATATTTAATTTTCATAGAAGCCCTTGCAATCTTTCTCTGTGGCTATTAAAAGAATTGGGTCAAGTTAGAGGAGTTTTAAACATAGTTTTCTCTTTACATACTACAGCACAAAGAAAAAAGATGCTGGATCTCCAGAGATATTGGTATTCTGGGTTTTGAAAATTTGGTTAGAATAGAAACCATCTCCCTGATGAAAAGGTAAAATATATTTAACAAATCATCTAGGTACACAATTAAAAGGGTGAAATTAGTTAGGCCATTTGCTCATCTATTTTTGGAATTGAAGATTTCAACTGTAATGGGTTTTAACATTTTTATTTTTCTGAAAACCTGGCTTATTCCAGACAAAAGCATGTTGCCTTGTTCTGAGTCTCAGATTTGTACCACCTCATCCTTTTCAAGGTGAAGCCCTTGTATTGAAATTGAGAGAAGGCTAATCAGGCCTGGCACTTGAGTTCTTAGAAGTAGGCCTCAACTGAATCCTTTTCTCTCTTCTGGTCTCCCCAGATTATAAAAAGAGAGATTTATTAATATAAGAGAGGAAGTTTAAACATTTCTTTAAAAATAGAGGGGAAAGTCTATATTCATTTTACAATAGAATGCCTCATATTTAATACTTTTTATGAAGAAAGTAATTTTCTTTTAATTGCTACCACCAAATTAAGTGATACTGAAATCTAAGAGATTACTTAAATTAAGGAAAATTGTTCTAGTATATACTATAATATTCAGTAAAATACATAATTCTTCTCTCACTTTTCAGACTTATGTGCTGCTTATCTTTATTAAACTAATAAAATCCAGTATCGTTTAACTAATAAAAGCCATTAGAAATTTATGTCACAAACCATGCTGAATGATTAATGAAGGACTTGTTTTAAATTTCCTGGTTGAAATAAGAAAGGGTAGTTGTAACATTTCTGATACTATCAGAGTCAGGCTGCTTCTATATGAAAGTTGTTACATGCCTTGATGCAGTGTCAGAACTTCTTCCCTGATGAATGGATTAATAAAATGGATTTATATTTAGAAATGTTGATACGAAATTGTTTCTGAAAACTTAGAACTTATTAAACAAAATAGGACCAATCCTTGACATGATTGGATATTCAAATATACACATACTTAGTATTTTAACTTATTCGGCATTTTCAATTGTTTCACTTTAGCTGATCTTACAGATTTTTATAGACTAAGCATATATTTTTCTGAACACAAATATAGTATGTGGTGCACATTCAGATTTCTTGATATTCAGACTAAAACTAAATACTGATTTGTTATGTTGGCTAAAACTGTGATTACAACTAATCCTATTTTTGGTTTTTCTTTTCACCTAGAACTACAAATACAATTCCATAATCATGGGGGTTTTTTTCAATAAAGGAAAGACATATAACATATTTTGTGATAATGAGGCTTGAAATAACTACTATGTCATTAATATTCTTATTTCAGAAGACTTGAGACAATTTCAGTCCTTAGCTTGACTGTATTTTCTTTCAGAAAAGCTAATGAAGTGAAGTCCTTGTTTAAATAGTGTAGGAGACAGTGTTTGGAGTAACTCTATTAATGCCTGTCAATCTCTTTGCTCACTGTTACAAAACAAACAGAAAGAGGTTGTACTTGGTACTTGAGATAATCGATAACTAATGTATAGGTCTTGACTTCAGACAAAATTATGTACAAAAAGAAGGAAAAGTAGGTAATTCATTCCCTTTTATCTGAATTCAATATATACCTAGTTTGATTTTCATTCTTCTATAATACACAGTCTATTTAACAGGTGAAGTTCCTATTTTAATTCTATGTGATTAACTTTGAAATGAAAGCTTATTACGGTTATCATGCAACTTACTCCCAAGAAAATATACACAAATGTATACCCACATGCAGGTTTGTTTTGTATAGTTACACAGAAGTAAAGAGTCTACTTTCAACCCTTATTAGATATGTTGGATCATAGTTGGCATATTTTTAGATGCAGACTTATTTGTACTATTGTAATTTGGATTATTATAATCCATTCTATCTGAGGCTGCTTTGTAAACCACGTGGAAATAATACCATTGCAGCAGCTTGTATTATTATGGAATGGATCCATTGTGATTTGCTTATAAACTACACTGGTGCTAGAACTGCACTGATTACCAGTTTGCTTTGAAATAAATTCAAGGTACTTATTTCACTTTTAAATCCATGGCTATTGTAGTTTATGACCTACATATCTTTGGAATTGCTTTGTTCCAATTATTTATGCCCATACAAAATACCAGGTAAAAAAGGCTTCTTTAGAATCCCTTCACTTGGAACTTGAAGGTGGGACATTTCATGTGCTGATCCTGTTCTTTGAAACAGCATTCCTCCTAAGAATTGTACCTTGGGGTAGATGAGTTGATTGTGCCTTTCGTTTGAATTGGGTTTGTTTATTGGAATTATGAATTGTCTGTTACTTATTTTATTTTTATGTGTACTTTAAGCCTTATTGTATAGACTAGGGCAGTGATGGTGAACCTTTTCAGCACCAAGTGCCCAAACTGGAACGTGTGTGTGTGAGCACACCGGAGCTCCGGAAACCTGAAGACCACCTGGCCAGTACACATGTGCATGCTGGCCAGCTAGTCTTTGGGTTTCTGGTTTTCCGGCATGCACGAAGACAAGCTGGCCAGTGCACATGTGCATGCCGGAAACCAGAACAGCAACTGGCGACAGCAGGCATGGTCGCAGAGAAGGCTCTGCATGCCACTTCTGGCACACATGCCATAGGTTCACCATCACGGGACTAGGCATCTAAGCCATTCAGAACTGATTATATTAGACACAGAACCTGTAATTGGAATGTATACAGTTAGTCCTCAGCTTACAGCCATGCGTTCAAAGTTTTGATAGCCTTAGAAAGCATGACTAATGACTTGTACTTGCACTTCAAACAGTCAAACCAGCCCCACGATCACATGATTGTAATTGTGGTGCTTGGCAACTGACTCACATTTATGACAGATTGCAGCATCCTGTGGCCACTGATCACAGTTTGCAACGTTTTTGCCAGCTTTCAGCAAAAAAAATGTTCATTTTTTTGATTGACTTAATGACTATGTGATTCATTTAACAACACGATTCATTTAACGATCACCTTAAAAATGATCAGAAAATCAGCTCCAACTTGATTTATGTTTCCAGTTATTTATGATGAAAATTCCAGTCCCAATTATGGAAATAAATTGAGGACTACTTGTCTTGATGTCTGGAGCTACTATAATAAAGACCAGATCCATCCAAAATCTTCTTTTAAAAAGTAGTTGTTTTTGTTGCTAGAACTATTTTTATGATGGGGTGTTCAGGTTGCATTGATGACCCTATTGTCATATAATATTTGGCATAAATCTGAGCCATTTCTAATAGAAAGTTAAAATATTCTTCTCTTCATATAACAGAAATGTGGTCATTTGCAATACAACAAGTTCATAGTGGTCTTAATAAAATCAACTATTTTGGAAATATGTATCTATGATTAATTTTTGACCCCCGTATGTGCAGTATTAAAACTTGTATGCCATTTGACTCAGTGTCTCTTGGTGGCTCACAACAATAAAAAATTACAATCAAATCACTGAAATGTGATAAAAGAGATAAAAGAAAAAATATGGCATGCACAATGACGTCTTATTTTCTCTTTCCAAAGGCCTAGGTGAAGTGCCAGGTTCTCATGGCTGTTCTAAACAAATTGTTTCAGAGGGCAAGTGCTGCTATAGACAAGGCAGATTTCTAGATTTCTGGATAGATGGCATATTTAACTGAAGAAACCCACAGTACACCAATCCTGCAGAATCAAATTACTCAAATTACCATATTTTTCAGAGTATAAGATGCACTTTAGTTTTTGGAGAGGAAAACAAGAAAAAAATATTTCTGCCTCTGCCTAGCAGTATCCATCAGTATTCATCTAGCTAGCGTCCTTGCTGCAGCAAACAGCCTGGTTAGCTTCAGCATGTTAGCGCAGCCTGATTTAGCACGAACAGCTGATTGGTGGATGGATCGGCCTCCCAGAATAGTGCCAATCAGCTGTTCCAGGCTGCGGGGATCGCCAGAGCCCATTGCCGCCTCCGCACGTCATGTTTTTGGCCTCTGCACATCACATTTTTGGCCTTTGCACACTCCGTTTTAGACCTGTTCTAGGCTGCGAGGATTGCCACAGCACGTTGCCGCCGATCACAACCTCCGTACGTCACGTTTTTGGCCTCCACACACCCTGTTTTTGGCCTCAGCATGTCACATTTTCGGCCAGTTCCAGGTGGCGGGGATTGCCACCACAGCCAATCCCTACTGCCTGGAGCTGGACGAAAATGTGACACACAGAGGCCAAAATGGGGCATGCGGAGGCCCAAAATGTGATGTGCGGAGGCCAAAAATGCGATGCGCGGAGGCGGTGATCTGCAGCAATGTGCTTTGGCGATCCTTATAGCCTGAAATGGGTTGGGTCTAAAACGGGACGTGTAGAGGCCAAAAATGGGGCATGTGGAGGCCGGAAACACGATGCGCGGAGGCCAAAAATGGCCGAAGGGTGGACGGGTGGCATTTCGGCAACATTCGGTGTACAAGACACACCACAATTTTCACCCACTTTTTTGGGGGAGGGGGAGTGCATCTTATACTCCTAAAAGTATGGTATGTGGTACCTTGCTCAATAGTAGTAACTGTGAAAGGGATCTTGGAGTCCTATGGACAATCATTTAAATATGAGCCAGCAGTGTGCTGCAGCTGCCAAAAAAGCCACCACAGTTCTAGGCTGCAAAAACAGAGTGATAGAATCAAGATCACGTGAAGTATCAATACCAATTTATAATGCCTCAGTAAGGCCACACTTGGAATACTGCATCCAGTTTTGGTCACCACGATGTAAAAAAAATGTTGAGACTCTAGAAAGAGTGCAGAAAAGAACAACAAAGATGATTAGGGGACTGGAGGCTAAAACATAAAAAGAAAGATTGCTGGAACTAGGTATGTCTAGTTTGATGAAAAGAAGGACTAGAGGTGACATGATAGCAGTGTTCCAATATCTCTACCACAAGGAAGAGGGATTCAAGCTATTCTCCAAAGCACCAGAGAGTAGGACAAGAAGCAATGGGTGGAAACTAGTCAAGGACAGAAGCAACTTAGAACTAAGGAGAAATTTCCTGACAGACAGTTAGAACAATTAATCAGTGGAACAACTTGCTTCCAAAGGTTGTGAATGCTCCAACATTGGAAGTTTTTAGGAAGAGATTGGATAACCATTTGATTATCTTTGATTTTTTTCTATATATTTTTTTTATTTTTTTGCATTTCTATCTATTTCTCTCTGTATTCTGACTCCTTTTCTAGTCTCTTTCTTGACTTAGCTTTTGGTTAGTTAGTTTTTGAAATTGCGTTCAGAAACCTTAATAAAGTTATAAAAAAATAAACAAACTATAGGATCAATTAAACCTGCAAATGAAGTAGTATCAGTAACAGACATTCCAAAATCTGTTCTTCAACCTGAATGACATAAATCATAAACTGATCCTTTATACTTAGGTATAGGAAATATGAGGTTGCAAAAAGAATACTTTGCACATTTTAATTTAGCGGCTGGTTTTAAGGTTTAAATTATTGATCTATACCAATGTTTTTCAAATTTGGCAACTTTAAGATGGGTGGACTTCAACTCCCCAGCCTCCACCCTCTGGAAATTGAAATCTCTCCCTCTTATAAGTTACTAAGTTTGAGAAACACTGATCTATACTTTTGGATAATATAGTCTAAGTAGCTGGGCATAAGCAATTTTTTGTTGCTTTTGCCTGTAATCTTTGGAACTAGAAACTGAATGCAATACATTCTGATAACCTGTACAAAAATCACCTAACATAATTGGGCATACTGTTATCTGTAAGTAGCATCTCCTTTGCTTTGGGGATTGTCAATTTGGTTTCTTTCATGCAGTGTTCAAGGTTTCTTGTTTTTCTCAAAGCAGCAGTCTGTTAGTGTTCAGGAAGAATAACTTGTAAGAGCCCAGAGTGATATATGAAATAGATTTTATCAGTGTTGAGAAAAAAGAGAAATAGTTTAATAATTCACAGTAACAATGGAATGGAATTCTAAAAAGATGGTGTGCTGCTCCTTTTCACTTGAGTTACTTATAGTATAAAACTTCAGTTCTAAAGCAAACATGCAATTTAGTATTGTGATTTATGGTCATGCACTTTTCTTAAAAGGGAAATCCATAATTCTGTTGCAGGATGTACATTATTCATTAGGATTAGGATTTCTCCCATTAAAGCTTTATGAATGACATGATTAACTATTTGTTTAAAATCCTCCTGAAGTACCACTATGTAATTCAGCTATTTTAGCTTCAAGAAAAACATGTCTTCTTGATATTGCTAGTCTTTAACATTATAGGTGTAAGTGTTGGTCATACTTAATTTAATAATTTTGACAGAGTTGAAGCCAAGTGCAGCACATTTCTTTTTTTTTTTTATAATTTTTTATTATAGTTCAAAAAAACCAAAACCAAATATATAATAGTTTTTATATCACGGTGTAACTTCACCAAAATATCTGATTATTGGTATACACCAATAATCAGAAAGTAAAAATAGAAATTATTTACATATTCTTATATACAAATTTACATTTCCAATACTTATTGATTACCATAATTATACCATCATCTATAATTATAATCCAACATTAACAACATTAAATGCAGCACATTTCTTTTGATTTACACATAAAAAGCCAAAGTATTTATTTATTGGGCAGATAAGAATATAAATGCAAATATATAGATAGATAGTCCTACGACTGCAATTGGAACTGGTTTTCCAATCGTAAATTATTGTGGTTGTAAGTCGAGGCACTCATGTGAACGAACTCAATATTGTGACACTTTTTGCGGCATGACAAAACTAAAGAAAACTAGCTGGTCAGAATATAACACTTATAGGTGATAAAACGAGATATAAAGGAGTTCTGAGAAGAGATGCAAAACGTGTAATCTATGTGAAATGGGTAAGGTGTGTAGAGTGCAAGAGCTTTCAATTCTATAGCTAGATATTTCATTTGCTTTCATTTGCTTTATTTCATTTTTTTTTCTACAGGAAGTGAAAAGCAAAAGAAGTTCCCTCTCATAGATCATACATCAACTGTTGCAATATTTTTCTTTTTGAAAAAAACAATAAATTTAGTCTTCTTTCAGAGAAGATTCAGGCATTCCTACCTCATGGTAGCAACAGCTTTTAATGAATAAATATATAGTTTTATTGTTAATGGTTTTCATATTTTTATATATGTGTTAAATTTTATATAATGTAAGCTGTCTAGACTGGCAGGAACATGCAACATACAAATGTGAAAACATAAATACTGCAATTCTATGGGTTTAACTGTATTGTCCAATTTCTCCATTTCCTAAATGAATGAGCAACAATTTTTGGAGGGCAAGAATGGACGATGATGTTTCTTTGTGCTCACTCTTCCTATTGTAAATGCAATCTTGCAAATTCTTGTTGTGGTTTTGAACTATTCTTTTTCCTACACAGGTAGCCTAGACTTACAACCACAGTTAGGACCAGAATTTTGGTTGTAAGTCATTGCAGTTGTAAATCAAGGCACCATATAACCAGACTTGATTTTATGATCATTTTTATGATAGTCATTAACTAAGTCTCCATGGTGATTAAGTGAACTACATTGTTTTAAGTGGGAACCCATTTTATCCAATGGAATTTTTTTGCTGGTTTTTGCTAGAAAATGGCAATAAACAGCAAAACTTGATAATGTGACCACAGGACACTACGACATGTTGTAAATGCGAGCCACTTACCAAGGACCCAAAATGTTATTGTGTATCCTAGGGGATGGTGCAGCACAATAGAAACTTTAAGAACAGGGTACAAGTAACCTTTTTAAAGTCCATTGTAACTTCAAACAGTTGTTAATTCACTAGTTGTAACTCATTGATTACCTGTATGTTGTCTTGGATGCTCCTATTTGCTTGGCTAATGTTTTTTTTTTACAGACTTGACCTCTGCACTTCATTGGCTACTTTGCAGGGGTAGGAACACACATTGAGTCAATGGGTTTCTAATGAAGGTTAAAACCCTGTAGAAAGATCTCTCTTTCTTGCTTTCTCGCTTTCTCCTAGCTAATTTCCCTATACTATTTAGTTTTTCTCAGTCACTTGAGATAATATGTTAAGAGCTGAGGGTGCCATTTTGAAAGGAAAGGTTGAACAGTTACCAAGTACACATATTCTCTTGCTTCATTCAACTATGTAATGCAGCAATCTACCTTGAAATAATTTCTAAAGCAGTTATATGCACTTTGTAAATGAGCAGCTCTTTAACTATTCAAAAATAAGAACTTCAGAAGTGCTCACATGGTTAGATATACAAAAGGCATGTGTACACTGGTATTTTGTGCTACATACAGTAAAGCAAGCTAGACACCTTCCAGATATTTAGAAATGGATGTGTAACAGCGATTGCTCTCCACCAGTTAATATTTGAAAAATACACTTTGTGATTCCTTAAGCAATATAATTCATAAAACAGATATTAAGATTAATAATCATTGATAGACTGCCCTCTATGAATTTGTTCAGTTCTCTGTTACATTTGTAAAAAATAGTCATTGTTATATCTGATGGCAGTGGAAGACATTTAACTGTAGGATTGGAAAATATGACAATTCAGAAGTAATAGTGGCACATGGTTACTTGAGAAAATTCAGTAGATTGTGCAAAAACATATGGCTAATATCTCTTGATTTTAGTTCCATTGTAAATAAGCCTGAGATTAACTCTTGATATAAGAATAATGAATTAACTTTTGATGTTCTTAAATCAAGGAAGGAGTTAATGGAGTAAATGTTAAATGGGTAATTTCAGTCCTTCCAGTGCATATAATGACTACATTTAAAAAGGATGGGTCCTCTCTAACTGGTTTTAATTATTACTGCATTTTTCGGACTATAAGACACTCCAGACTATAAGATGCAGATTAGCTTTAGAGGAGGAAAATAAGAAAAAAAAAACCTGCCTCTATCTCCCAGCATCCATCCAGTATTCATCTGGCTAGCGTCCTTGCAGCAAACAGCAAACAGCCTGGTTAGCTTCAGCACATTATTGCAGCGCCAGCTCGTGGCTCGTCAGGGCTCTGCTCCATTGTGCCCATCACTGGTTAACTGAGCTGAGCTGCTGCCGCCGGCGGGTAACACTGGAGCCTTCGCTGCTGAGCAGCTGATTGGCAGTTGGATCGGCCTCCCAGAATACCACTGATCAGCTGTTCTAGGGGGCGCAGCCCATTCACCATGACCTGTTCGCTGTGGCTGCCCATTTGCCATCATTGCCCATTTGCCGCAGCCCATTCACCGCTGATCACCACAATTGGTGGTGAACGGGTGGCAGCAGCGGTGATAGGTGGCAGTGATCCCTGCCACCTAGAACAGCTGATTGGCGCCGCACCAACCCCCCCCCACTACAATATTAGCTCTATAAGACACACCGACATATCCATCCACTTTTGAGGTGGGGAGTGCATCTTATAGTCCGAAAAATACGTAGTTCTTTTCTTAGAGTCAACTGTATTGCCAACAATATTATATATATAATATTGTTATTATATTAAGATCAATGCCGTACACAAAATGGTAAAGAATTTAGAATGAACAAAGGAATACTGGGAGATTAATAATAATCTGATTCACTTCATCAAACATTCCTAAAATAATATTCAGATGATTAGAGACTTTATTATGGAAACAAAAAGAAATAAAGCTTTAACACTTTTTGGTGGACTTTAACGTAACTAAATTGCAATTTAATTGTAACTAACATAACATTTAGAGGTACTGAAATGAAGGATTTTATTATTATTTTATTATTATAAAGAGCCAATTATTATTATGAGTAGATGATGGCACAGTGGTTAGAATGCAGTACTGCAGGCTACTTCTGCTGACTGCTGACTGTCAGCAGTTTGGCAGTTTGAGTCTCACTGATTAAAGATTGACTCAGCCTTTCATCCTTCCAAGGTCGGTAAAATGAGGACCCAGATCGTTGGGGGCAATATGCTGACTCTGTAAATCACTTAGAGAGGGCTATAAAGCACTATGAAGAGGTATATAAGTCTAAGTGCTATTGCTATTATTACAATATTCATAGTTTTTTCTTTATCATATACAGTATATTGTTTATAATATTAAATCATTTTTTAAAAAATTGAAAACAAGAAAGTTCTAAAGTTTTTGTGGTTACCATTAACTATATTTGGTATTTACATCACCTTTTCTTCATGGAATCCAGGTGGTATATATTCTTTGTGCCTATTTTATTCTCAGAATAATATTTTGATGTATGGTAGATTAAATTGAAACATAGAGGCTGCCCTAGAGCTATGCAAGGTACTTTCTAACTGAATATGGTTAAAAACTATCATCAGAAATTTCTATTTCTTACCAAACATTTCCTAAATAAATGATTATTACATGGATGAATAATAAAACTTTTAACATTTGAGATTGATAGTTAAATGATAATTCATTAACTGGATAGAAATTATTATTGAACAAAATGGAGTCAGATTGATTTTGATTTATAGTTGCAATATTGTTTATATTTAATTTTATTAAAATTGTATTCTACTTAATACTTATTTTACTCAGATGTATTTTCTTTCTGGACAGTAGAGTAGGTGAAGTTTGTCTGTTTTCATTATTCTCCTGGATTTTTTATTTTGGCAGTTGATAGGCCAAGCAGCTATAATGAACATTATGATGGAAGAAGTTAGGTATTGTTTTATCTACCCTAAGAAGCAAATAACAATATTTGTTCACTCTGTTTTGTCTCTGTTTCTTTAAACAGTATATCCAACTGTATTGTCTGCTAACTCACGTTGATTTATATTTTTTCAATAGCTTTCCATTGGCCTGCATATCTGCCATCCTAAATTGCAAACTGGAAGGTCTACCTTGTGTTAGCTTTTTATACCATCCACACAATTTCTTTTATTTTAGTTATTTAATTCATCATTTTTATTTACTGTTAACTATTAATCATTTACATTTATTCATAATTTACTGTTATGTAAAAGGATATATTGTGTATGATTTTAACCATCTGTGTAATCTAAAGCCTACATCAAAATCAGTAACCATAAAGACTACAAAGAGACAATACATATACGTGAAAAGTTGAGTATAATAATTTCACTAGGTGGTAACTGTCATAGATCAGGACTAGAATGATTAAGGAAAGACTTGAAGGGTTTCATGTACAACATATGTGAAAGTCACCTAATTTAAACATTGTCTTTTATGTTATAAGCAAACATTTTCTTTTGTATCAAACTAGTAATTGTCTCAGTTTTCAAGTATCATTTTGATAGACCTTTACATAATGAAGGCTAGAATTATATATTGCCTCAGAAAATCATATTTCCAAACAAGAGTGGATAGTACCCTGTTTTCCCCAAAATCAGACATCCCCTGATAATAAGCCCAATCGGGCTTTTGAGTGCATGGCAATAAGGCCAAGCGCTTATTTCAGGGTTCAAAAAAATATAAGACAGGGTCTTATTTTCAAGGAAACACAGTATGTTTTGTTGAAATAAGCCAGAAAGTAGTAGAAATTACTGTGATTAAAAAGCAAAATATATGAATACAGGGCTATGCCAAAGGAGGAAAAAATCCTATTATATTGCTAAAATCCAGCTCTTAAGCAAAAACTACATAAATGTAATCCCACGACTGTAAATTTAGGTTTCCCTATCTTTCCAACACTGAAAAGTAATTCCCATGTTCCTCATTCCAATAATTCTTTATGTATTGATAAGATCTATATTTTACTGCATATGTAATTCATGTTACATTCCCATCTATAGTATATTGATCTCTGTACATATTGTTTCATGACAATAATAAGACAAATCCACATCCTATGAGTGATACTTTTGTAGTTTGAATGAAGTACCGTATTTTTCGGAGTATAAGACACACCTTTTTACCCCCCAAAAGGGGGTGAAAATTTAGGTGCATCTTATACACCGAATGTAGCCCTGCCCACCCACTGCCCCCCACCCTTTGGCCTGTGCCTCGCAGCAGTTACCTCCTTGCAAGCAAACAGCAAGAAAAAACAGCTCCTTTCAGCTTCACCATAGGTTAATTAGCACAATTAACAGCCTCCCGACTCTCAGCTGATTTGCTTTCAGCTGTTTTGCGCAGGACTCTGCTGCTTGCTTCAAAGAGTGCTGGAGCAGATTATTTTTTCCCCTAGCTATGCTGAAAAACAAAACCAAAAGTAAAGCAGGCTCTTTGCTGCAATGTGGCAAAATGAGGCAGAGAGAGATTTCTTTTTCTTTTTCCTCACCAAAAAAGGTAGGTGCAAACAATGGGAAATTTAGGGCAAAAGAGGAGAGTTCAAGATTTTAAAACACAAAAGAAAAAAAGCTCTAGGGAATTGTAATAATTGAGATATTATTAATTGTATATTGTGTGGCAAGCAGAAATGGTTAAGTTGTGGTTTGGAGGAATATATGAGGAAAATTATTTGGTTTATTATTATTGGTAAATATAATTAATTGATTTGTAAGAAATTGGATTGCATGGAAATAATTGGAATATTCATGTTCATATTGATTAATATACAAAAAAGATAGTTATATAACTAATTGGTTTATATTAAAATGTTGAATTTGTATTAAACAATTGTAATATTAAATAATTAACCATATAAAAATAGATGACAATGGGAAGGGGTATAAAATAGAATAGAAGGGAAAAATTGAATTTGATTAAGATTAGAGATGAGAATGAAGGGTAATATTGGTTTTTTTTAAAAAAATAGACGAGGAATAAATATGGCAAAAAAGAAATATAGAAATTGTAAATTTAATTGAAATTACTAAACACTGTTTAAATTTGTGAACCAGCCAAATACTCTGTTCAAAGAAAATACATTGTATATTTGTATGTGTGTTTGTCTAAAAAATAAAAAAAACCTTTTTTTAAAAAACAACAACCAAAAAAGATAGGTGCGTCTTATACTCCAGTGCGTCTTATATTCCGAAAAATACGGTATTTAAAGTTTATATCTCTCAATCGTTCGACCCAAGATCAAGTACAAAAATATAAGAAACAGACCCATTTGGCATGTGAGAGTGAGAGGTTATAATTCCTGCAAACTTAGCTGTTTAAATTAGTTTTGGCAAAAATTCAGGCTTCTCATTTGAAAAGCTTAATGGGACCTGATCCAATTCACAGTACACACCATATCTTCCCCCTCCTTTTTTTTTGTTCTTAACTTCCAGCAAAAAAAAGCAAGCTACTGATTTTGTTTTCAGGCACTAATTTGTTATAGTACAGTGGCTTCTCCCAGCCATTCTGCAGCTGATAAGTAGCAATAAAACAGTAAAAAGAGGCTTGGCTTAAGGTATTGCTAGGCATTTTCAAGTGAGCTCTTCTGACTATGAATGAAGCCTTATGTGGACTAAACATAAGTATTGGTATTCCTAAATTCCAAAAATAAGTCAAATACGATGGCTGGCATTTTCTTAAGTTATTACAATGTGATTTCCTTCTCTTTTGTCTTCTCTGTGTTGGATAAATTTGCCCCGCAATGCTCACCTATTTTCTTCAGAAATTTTGTCTCAGAGTTTTCTGCCCCATCTTCAAAAGACAATGCTGTCTAAGGTTCATTTTAACTTGCCAGCCATTACAGTTTCAGCTTTCCTTCTTCTTCTTCTCAGAATACTTTTTTAAGTCTTCAGCTTTCTCATTCTCTTTGCCTCACTGTGGTTTCACATCATAGAAATCTTTTGTCTTTCTCTGTATTCTGTTTTTCTTGCTTTTGTTCATAAACCTATTTATTTTTCTTGTAGTTCATTACATTTTTGGTGAAAAAAATGTATTTCCATAGATTGAGATTATATTTGAAAACAGTATTTCTGTTCAGAATATAATTTTACATTTTAAATACTTTTAAATACTAACATGATTTGGGGTTTGAATGTTTGGCTTAAGTTACAACTCTACTTACAAATTATTAAAAAACACAAAATAATGATGTTTTTTAAGTAACTAAGTATCTAATATTTTTAAATTCATTTATTTAATTTATTATTTAATTTATTATTTAAATTTATTATTTAAATAAATAATATTAAATTAAATAAACTTTAGCCAAATTAAATTAAATATTTATTATTTTAAGTAATTAAGTATTTCTTTAAAGTTTAAGAAATTGAAATGTAAAGATGGAATGATGTGGAATTATTTGCAATGGAACATCATCGAAGTGAAGCCGAAGTATATGATGACCCCATTGGACTCCAATTTGGAGGAGGAGGAGTAACCATCTGACAGGGATGGCACACTCTTCCCAGTATGTCCAGAGAATCCCATGGCTGAAGACATTGCAGTCCTGAGCCCATCCAGCATTTGAAAGGATGGCCGACTGGACAGGGAGCTGTCTACTGGAGTGGATCAGATGTGGAGGATCAGCGGTGATGACAGGCTACAGATCGCCTCTGATGTGGGACAGCTACCTCCCCTGTCTGATCCGCAGGTGCAGAGAGCAGTGTAGAGGGACGCACAGAGGAGGTCTCAGAGGTTGCTCATAAGAAAACAGCCATGTCCCATTCACATGTCCACACCTGGAAAGAACAATTTAGCTGGACACTGGGGGGAAGGTATGTTTGTGGGAATACCTTCCGAACTTTTCTGCATGCTGCCTCATGAATATTGATTTGTGTTTCTTGAGTCTGAACTTCAGACTTCATTGTGTACTTTAGACTGGGTTCTATGACTTCAAGACTCTGGGACTGTGCTTTGTTTTTTGGAATCCTGGACTTTGTGTTGTGGACTTGGTAATTGTGGCTATTGGGATTTCTCTCTTTGCCTTGTGGGTCACCTAAGATATAGTTCCTGGAACCAGGACTGAGGGGAAATTGTAGGCTAGGGTGGCACTTCATTGGCACCATTGGTGGGCTGTTTGATGCTGTGTTAATTGTGCAATAAATGGACTACCCTTGACCTCTGACTTGCCAGCATGACTTGGGTCAGAACAGAGTTATTAAGCTGAGTATTGAATGATCATCACCAAAAATGGATACA
Organism: Pituophis catenifer annectens; assembly: GCF_029215685.1. Lineage (NCBI taxonomy): Eukaryota > Metazoa > Chordata > Lepidosauria > Squamata > Colubridae > Pituophis > Pituophis catenifer. The sequence continues at coordinate 38,228,474 of NW_027256888.1, forward strand.
CTTCTTCAAAGTACCACTTTACATTGCAAGTTAAAATTTTAGGATTTTGTGGATGGGGGACATTTGCTTAACTTTTAAATTCAGCAAACTGTGTCTTCTCCCTTTAAAGACTCAAGCATTGGTATTAATGTTGGTGGACACATTCTGAATGCTTCATCTTTCCTACCTGTTTTCAAAGGAACAGAGAACAATATATGATAGTGGCAAATTGCAGTGGTGAAAAAATCATAGTGAATTACAGCCTGTACATATATGTTAATAGTTACTAGTTTAAAATTTAACATTTATTCTCTGCTCATGCTATCTTTAAAATAGAACGAAAATGGGATGCAAACCACAAAATAAATTATAAAATGGTGTACGTGTTAGGTGTTTAAAATGGGGTAAACACACAGTACTATAAATCTTACCTCCATAGCCAACACAAATTCCACAATCTGTAACAAGAAAACCAACAGTGAATAATCCTTCTGTTATACTGGCTAACTTAAGGTTTTACTAGTACAGGTGTAATCTACTTGCAATACACAAACTTCTGTCCCTCACTCTAAAGCTGATAATTCCCCAAATAAATTGCTTTAGACATATAAATCATATGAAAATGGGACTTCGGTATAAAAGGAAAAATCAATGGATCGTAGCCAGATTATTAACATTGACATGAAATCTTAAAATGGGCTATCCCTATATATAAAGCAAATGCACCTAAAATGTTTGAGAAATTGAAAAACGTCTTTAACTATTAGTTGAGAGAAAAGGTGTTGGTCCTACATGAACGCCTCTTCTCCAATGCTGCAGAATGGTCCAGAAGTGGGTTGATACAGTGCAATCTGCCCAGAGACTGAATCGTAACTTTTCGGGCCATGCCCCCTCTTGTGACCATTGAGGCGGAGAAGGCCGCAAGTTCAGAAATGCGCCTAGCCGATGTGATGGCCACCAGGAATGCCACCTTAAGGGTGAGAAATCGGAGACTCGCCATGTGCAGGGGCTCAAAAGGAGACCCGTCAGGGCTTTACGCACCTTGGACAGGTCCCAGGTGGATGACTGGCGACTGGATGTTACTTGCACCCCACAAGAACATGTGGATGAAAGGGTGGTATGCCAACTCTCCTTGCCAGCAGTCGACAATACGGTGGAAAGGGCGGCTACCTGCCTTCTGATGGTGTTGGGGGCCAGCCCTTTATTGAGACCTTCCTGTAGGAAATCCAATACCTGTGAAACAGAAGCTAAAACAGGGTTAAGGTGGTGCTGGGCCCACTAAGCCATAAATACCTTCCAGGTTGAATTGTAGATCTGATAGTGGACTGCCTCCTGTCCGCTTGCATGGTCTGGATGACCTGGTCCGAAAGGTTCTCCTTCCTCAAGAGAACCCACTCAAGAGCCAGGCAGTCAGTTGGAGCCACTGAGGCTCTGGGTGTAGCATGACCCCCTGGCTGAGGGAGATCATCTCTGAAGGGATCTCCAACTTCTGACGCGAATAGATTGAGTAGGTCCGTGAACCACGGTCTCTGAGGCCAGTAAGTGGCCACCAGAATGACATCCGCCCCTTCCTCGATGATCTTGTTTATCACCCTAAGGATCAAGGGAAGAGGGGGGAATGCGTAAAGGAGACCGGGAGGCTAATCGCAGTGGAGGGCATTGATGTTCTCCGCACCCTGGGTCGGAAACTGTGTGATAATTGAGGAAGCTGAGCATTCAGATGGGAGGCAAAGAGATCCACTAGTGGCGTTCTGAACCGAATGCAGATGTCCCTAAAGATGCTTGGGCGGAGGCACCACTCGGAGTTGTGCACCGTCATACTGCTTAGGAGATCTGCCTGAACATTTGCCTTGCTGGCTATGTGTTCCGCTTTGAGAGAAGCCAGGTTGGCCTCCGCCCCCCTGCCCAGTTGTAAGGCCTCTGTCATGAGTGCTCGGGATTGTGTCCCGCCCTGGCGGTTAACGTGTGCCTTTGTGGCAACGTTGTCCATCAGAATGAGGATGTGTCTCCCCTGAACTGATCCTTGGAAGTGCCGTAGAGCCAGATCGACCTCTAGCCAATTTATGTTGTTGGCGAGTTTGTGAGGGGACCAGCGACCTTGGGCTACTTGCGAGTCCAGATGGGGTCCCCAGTTGTAGAGGCTGGCATTGGATGTTAGAACGGTCTGTCGGGACTCTTGTATGAGAGAGCCTCTGTCAAGAGCCGGTGACCCCCACCAGTGGAGAGACCTCTAGACAGGGAGGGGAACCCTGACCTTTGTCTAGGAGTTGGCAGAGCCCTTCCGTTGATGTGGCAACAGAAACCACTGAAGGCTTCGGGCGTGTAGCCAAGCCCATCACACAATTTGTATGCAAGAGATCATCTTGCCTAGCAGTTCAGAGAGGCTGGCCAAGGTGACTGTGGGGTGAAGCTGAATTTGGGACACCAAGGCCTGTATGCCTTCCTGCCTCCTGAGGAAGAAGGATCCTCCTTGGTCCTGTGCTTCTCTCTGGGTTTGGATTTGTCAGCCATGTTCAGCAGTGAATCAAATCGGCAGGGACTGTGGTAGCTGTGCCTGAGCCCAGGAATGAGCCAGCACACAAGGGTTGCACAGGAGTATCAAGGGGCGGCGTGCCTGGGCGAACCCAGGTCTTGCCAGTTCCCGCAGCCAATAATCGTCTCCTTAAAGGGAGAAAGAGAGGCAATCCCAACGTTTTGAGGGAGAAAGAGCACAACCGGAGGCATCTGATGGGGGGGCGCTGAAATAAGCGCTTCACTGCAAGATCGTGCCATTTCGCCACCGCAACAAGAAGGCAGCTCAGCGCTGATGAGGGCTGCAAATAATCATGGCAGGCAAGAGGTTGTTCCAAACTAAGGGGCTGAAAGCAGCTGTGGAGGCTAAAGAAGCTGAGCCAAACTATCTGCTCGCTGCTGCTCCACAAGGCTATCAATCACTGCTGCCGCCACAATGCGCAGTGTGATTCAAAATGTCCGCCGGCTCCCTCAACCACCAAATCTGAGTGGCCCAACGACAGAGGTGATGGCTGCGGCGCGGCAACAAGCAACCACACGGTCTAGTCAGCAGCCCCACCGCAGTTGATAAAATTAAAGAAACAACGATCTGAAGATCGAAGCGCCCCCCTTCCAATCCATAACTGTGGCGAGCTCTTGGTCGAAGCCGTTGGTGGAGGCTCAAGCCGCCTCGAAGCTGACAGCTGTGACAGTCAGATTGAGCTCGTTCATGCAATCAGTAGCAAAAATGAAGAAATCAAAAGAAAACCTGATCTAGTGACCAGCGGAATGTCCAGAAGTATGATAACAGGAGCAACTACGAAATGGGTGTCTCTGTCAGAAGACTGAGTCGAGAACTGGGCCCCAACGGTCACGAGGGGGCATGGCCTGAAAAGTTACGACTCAGTCTCTGGGCAGATTGCACAGCATCAACTCACTTCTGGACCATTCCGCAGTCCATTGGGAGAATTGTCTTAGGAACAAGAGAAAGATCTCACCCCTTGCCATTCCTGCCATTTCCATGTTTAACCTATATTGGCAGGCAAAAATTTATTGATTTATTGATTTATTTTTATTGATTAATATCCCACTTTTAATGTTTTTACAAATAATTCAAGGCAGTGGACATATCCAACACACCTCCTTCTTCCTATTTTCCCCACAACAAACCTGTGAAGTGATTTGGGCTGAAGTGAATAGTCCAAGGTCATCCAGCTGGCTTTCATGGTTAAGGCAGGATTAGAACACAGAATCTTCTGTTTTGGAAGAGTTATTTCCCTTATATTTTTCTTCCCTGTTTGAGGTATGTTTGCAATGTGTTCCTGAAGACTATAGGAAAAGGTAAACAACAACAAAAATCACTTGTGATGACTGTACTACTTCTACTCAATCAAATAAAACTTTCTTTAGCTATATCAAACAATATTATATTTTAATTTCTTTCATGAAACAGGATAGCAGGGAAATTTATGACAAGACTCAATAAGCAGAGGTTTTATATATATATCCAGTATCTGTTGGTAATTATTGAAGTTCCTGATGTTTCATTGAAGATGCCAGCCTTTTGTTACTGGTGAACCTCTATTGTATAGATCAGGATCCCTAATCCTGGTCCGTAGACTGGTACCAGGCCGGGACATGCCAGCAACCAAACTGCGCATACAAGCAAAGCCCCATCATCAATAATAATCATTATTATTAAGGAATCAATTTGTGTTCACAAAATATTTGGAGAAATAGGCAAAATAAGATAAACACATGTAAAGTAGAAACTGGAAACCTGTAAACAGTGTAAAATGTTTCTTTCTTTATGCAAAATAAAGCTGAAAAAAGCTCATCTGCCCCAAGGATGCCTTCAGTCTCACTTTGCACAGAGAAGAGAAAAGGTCAGAGGCAATATAAGAAGGTTCACAAGCTGCATGTCTAATTTCTTCCTAGGAGCCTAATGAGAGTATCTTGCCTGAGGACTCCCTCAGTCTTGAAGCAGGAGCTCTGGATCAGTGTGACCCCAGCAAAGTCAACTTTTTGAGCATTCTCAACTACTTTTACAAAATCTTGAGAAGAATTTTACTTTATGAAATAGCTTGTTTTGGCCACTTCTCTGTTTCTTCACATAAAATCTGAAATGGCTGTTTTTAGCATATATGCTTTGGTTAATAATAATTTTATTTTCAGTGCATACAAGTCAAGGTTTTGATATCCCTGGGAGATCTATTTTTTGGTATGTATGAGCTTTTTAAGAAGCAGAAATAATACTACTGGTTAACTATATCACATTAAATCTGCTCATTTTTAGTATGAATTGAGAGATTATACGTATTTTTAAAAGGGATACATTTCTATTACAAAAGTATATTTCTAACCATCTTTTTCCGTTTCTTTTGAGAACTCATCCTTTTAGCTAATAATTCTTTCTTGATTGATTTTAAATTGTTCATATTTTCTAAATCCTGAAAATATTTCATTTCTGTTACTCCTAATTATATTCCTTATAGTGACCTACCATGTCTACAATGCCTCAGTTTTAGCAGTGCACCAACATTAAACAAATTAGTTTTTATTTTCTTAATGTAGAAGATTTACTTTGCCAAAGGTTAGCTGTCAAGTATACATTTCCATTATCCTCAGATAACAGAGGATGGAGTTCAGGGAAGAGGGAGACTAGGGAGTTTCATGACTTGGTCAATTTGGGACCCATCAAGATCTAAGCTTTTCATTTCATTTTTCATTTCATTTTATTAGATTTCTATACCGCCCTACTCCCGAAGGACTCAGGGCGGTGCACAGCCAAACAATAAAAACACATACAATACAAAATTTAAAAATAGAATAAAATCAAATTAAATAATTTTGGCCCCGACAAATTTAAAACCCCAAACTTTTAAAACCAATTTAAAATTGAATATATAAATACTAAAAGATATTTAAAATTTTAAAAATCTTTTATAAAAGAGGGGGAAATTTAGGCCAGGCCGGCCTGGTGAAATAGTAAGGTCTTTAAGGCGCGGCGGAAGATGCGCAGATCCGGGATCCTCCGTATCTCTGGGGGGAGCTTGTTCCAGATAGTAGGTGCCCCCACAGAGAAGGCTCTCCCCCTGGGGGCCGCCAGTCGGCATTGTTTGGCTGACGGCACCCGGAGGAGCCCCTCTCTATGGGAGCGTACCGGCCGGTGGGAGGCTATTGGTGGTAGTAGGCGGTCCCGCAAGTACCCGGGTCCTAAGCCATGGAGCGCTTTAAAGGTTGTAACCAAAACCTTGAAGCGCACCCGGAAGACCACCGGGAGCCAGTGCAGCTCGCGCAGGAGAGGTGTTACATGGGAACGCCATGTCGCTCCCATAACCACCCGCGCGGCCGCACTCTGCGCCAGTTGGAGCCTCCGGGTGCTCCTCAAGGGGAGCCCCATGTAGAGAGCGTTGCAATAGTCCAGGCGGGAGGTGACAAGGGCATGAGTAACCGTGCGTAACGAGTCCCGATCCAGAAAGGGACGCAACTGGCGAATCAGGCGAACCTGATGAAAAATCCTCCCGGTCACGGCCGTCAAGTGCTCTTCTAAAGACAGCCGTGAATCCAGGAGGACGCCCAAGTTGCGAGCCCTCTCCGTGGGGGCCAATGATTCACCCCCAATAGTCAGTGATGGCGTCAACTGACTATATCGGGACGTCGGAAACCACAGCCACTCAGTCTTGGATGGGTTGAGCCTGAGCCTGTTCCTCCCCATCCAGATCCGTACGGCCTCCAGGCACCGGGACATCACTTCAAGGGCATCGTTGGGGTGATCCGGGGTGGAGATGTACAGCTGGGTGTCGTCAGCGTACTGATGGTACTCCACTTTATGGTATCTGTCTACAAATATGGCAACAGAATGTGAGACACATCTTAGAATGGTAATAATATAGACAGTTATTTCCCAGTGCCTTTCCTTTTTAATATATTATAGTCATGGCAGTCTTACAGTCCTAAAAAACTATGTATCTGCAGCCATTTGTCCTATATGTGATTCCTCTTATATCCCTCAGGACAACTAGAGTTTGGGGCCCCTGTGCTAGATTTTTGGCATATGTCAGTCCTTACATTATATTAATAGACACTTGCAAGACTGAAAATATTTCTCCTTTCCTTTCCTTCAAATTTGGAAAACTGGGGAAGGTTCTTTCAGAAACATTTCCCATGTCATTTCCTTTCTGTGCATTGAAACATCTTTTATATGAGAAAATCTTCATAGCATATGAAGGAGAACAATTTTCATGTAAACCTTACACTTGGAATAATTTTGACAGGATGGGAAAATTAACAATTATTGATTCAATATAAAACTGTCATGAGTTATGACCATAATAGGCAGGTTCCATTATGCTCTTAATGTGCGGACTACTTGTAAGCATTCAGATATGCAGAACATTTTCTTGTTTAGCTTTGTGTTATGTAGCCACCACCTATTAGTTTATCAATTGTCTAATAGTTTATGCAACTTTATATTTTTTTTAAAAAAAATAATGTATTAGCTGCCAACTCTAGTGGATTCTGGATGGCATATAAAATCAGAAAAATCCTAAAAACAGATGAAAGCATCAAACCCAAGAGACAGCCCAGGCTAAAAAAAACCCCTTACATACAACAAAAATCAAACAAAACAGGTACCCTACAAAAATAATAATAAATCAATTCTAGGCCAGGTTTTCTGAGATTTCTGGAACTTTAGGACAAGTCCACCTCTCTGGGGGGAGAATGCGATAGACAAGGCTTCCTTGGTCTTATAAATTGACAATCTTTAATAGATTTGGAGTACATCCACTCTGCCAACATATACTGGATGGGTAGAAACTATTGGAGGCAAATGTTTCCTCTGTTCAGATTCTATGCCATAGAATTCTATACCTATAAGGGCTTTATAGGTAACAATCTGTATGGTGGGACTGGCCTAAATCATCCCTGATAGTTTAAGAATATACACCACTGGCCCTAGATTCCTCTTTGAATGAATTGATTGAAGGAGATTTGCGGGGGAGGGGGAGAGGAGTGATTATCATTTCCTATGTTTACATTGCATATTGCATACTTTTTTAAAATTACCAGTAGATAAATGAAACTGAGACTTTGTTGTCACTTGATTACTCATGCTCTTTCTACATTACAATGACCAACGTGAAGTTCTGATAACATTCACGGTAAAGATTTATCAAAATTCAAACACTTATATCCAATATTATTTCTCCTATCCAAAGGAGAAAGAATACTTCTCCACAGAACTGGAAGATGCTTAATGGATTTGTCTGACTCTCAGATATAGCATTGTTTTTCTATGATTTATTGCACCCAAACATTGTAAATGATACCGTATTTCTCCGAAAATAAGACCGTCTTATATTTTTTTGAACCTTGAAATAAGCACATGGCCTTATTTTCGGGGAGGTCTTACTATTTTGGGGTGCATGGAGCAAGATGGGGCTTCTCTTGCCGTCTTACCTGATTTTCAGCTCTGCGTATAAATATTTTTGGGGAGGGCTTATTTTGGGGGGGAGGCTTATTTTAGCGCATGCGCTCAAAAGCTGGATTGGGCTTATTATCAGGGGATGTCTTATTTTTGGGGAAACAGGGTAGTGATTCTAAAAACCAATTTTATTTAAGAAATCATACTAAAAACAAACATTAACAAAAACTGCATTTTCAAAAAAACCCAGCAAATTGGACATGCAGTGATCTTTTATTAAAATATAAATATTTTTGTTCATTGTTCATTATATAGTTTTGCAAATGCTTAAGAGTCAGTTGTTTCATATAATTATTTTAATACATCTATTATTGTCTATATTAGAAATAACATGGCACTATACATTCAATTAGTTGGAATACCTCTCTACATAATGGCTTCTATAATTCTGCTTCTTCAGAGATTTCATCTGGAAAGCTCAAAGGTCACATCATTTGGTTAATAGCTATGGACTGATGCCTACATAGGGAAATTCCTAGCATTCCATTTGTCTAACATTTAGACCTTATATTCATCTCATATAGAGTATTGGGTTTTTTTCAGATATGCAGTAAAATTGGCAAGAGCTAAAACAAAGCTCAGCAAAATATTTTCTCCACTTTGAACCAAGTGTTTGGCATAAATCTCTTTTGTGATCTGAAAATGTAAATTTCACATGCCTATACATGCCTAACTAACTTACTTTTGGCAGTCTTCAGAAATGTGTAGCAAAAACTTTAGTAGGTTTCAGAACTATGCTTTTCTTATGGAAGATAATTACTGACTCAACAGAGAAAAAAGCCAAAATTTGTCACACATCTTTTTTTAACAGTTCCAGCAGCTAGTGTTTAACCCTACTTAGCAACTGCCTAAGATAAAAAAATAAATTTATGACTTTCTTCATTCTCTCCCCCTCAATCATTGTTTGCGTACCTGGCTCCCTGCCACGTGGCAGCGACCCTGCCCGAGCTACTCGACGTCATTGCCGGGGTGGCGGTTGACACCCCCAGACTTATTGTCATGGGGGATTTCAACCTTCCGTCTGCGGGTGAGGCGTCAGAGGCGGCTCGGGAGTTCATGGCTTCCATGACGGCCATGGACCTGACCCAGTTAGTTCAAGGCCCGACTCACATAGGGGGACACACTCTGGACCTGATTTTTGTCTCTGGTCAGTGGTTGAATGATCTTGGTAGAGGGGACCTAGACATCAAACCCTTGTCATGGACAGATCATTCGCTCCTTCACTTGGACTTTCCTACCGCTTTCCCCCGCCGCAGGGAGACGGAACCGACCAAATGGTTCCGTCCCAGGCGCCTGATGGACCCCGAAAGGTTCCTGACGGAGCTTGGGCCGTTTCCTGAGACTCTGGCACACGACTCGACTGAAGAGCTGGTGGCCGCCTGGGAGAGTGCGGCCACCGGAGCTTTGGACCGCGTCGTGCCTTTGCGGCCTCTGACCCGATGCCGATCTCAATTGGCTCCTTGGTTCTCTGAGGAGCTGAGAGAGATGAAGCGTCGGAAAAGACGCCTAGAGAGCATTTGGAGGACTAGTCAATCTGATTCCGACCGGACACAGGTGAGGTCTTATATCAAGACCTACCTAGTGGCGATAAAAGCGGCGAAATCTAATCATTTTTCCGCTCTTATCGCATCTGCAGAGAACCGCCCAGCCGCCCTGTTTAGGGTGACCCACTCCCTTCTTCGGGGGGGAGTGCGGGAAGATCCCTTACAAGGCCGCGCTGAGGATTTTGTGCAATTCCTGCATGATAAAGTCGCTCGGATTCGGGATGGCTTGGACTCCGATTGGATGAGTCCAGGGGAGGAGACAGGGGCAGGCCTTGAGAATATTATCTGGGAGGGGTTTGATCCTGTGACTCCCGAGGATGTGGACAGGGTTCTGGGTAGGATTAGTGCCGCCACATGTTTATTGGACCCGTGTCCCTCCTGGTTGGTACTGGCCTCCCGGGAGGTTACACGAGGCTGGCTCCAGGGGATTATAACTGCTTCTCTGAGTGAGGGTGCCTTTCCCGCCGCCTTGAAAGAGGCGGTGGTGAGGCCCCTCCTCAAGAAGCCTTCCCTGGACCCGGCTGAATTAGCTAACTACCGTCCGGTCTCCAACCTTCGTTTTGTGGCGAAGGTTGTTGAGAGTGTGGTGGCACGACAACTGCCCGGGCACCTGGATGAAGCTATCTATCTAGACCCGTGCCAGTCGGGCTTCAGGCAGGGGCACAGCACAGAAACGGCATTGGTCGCGTTGGTGGATGATCTCTGGAGGGCTCGGGACAGGGGTTGCTCCTCTGTCCTAGTCCTATTAGATCTCTCAGCGGCTTTTGATACCATCGACCATGGTATCATGCTGCGGCGGTTAAGAGGGTTAGGAATAGGGGGCACCGTTCTGCGGTGGTTCTCCTCCTTCCTCTCCGACCGCTCGCAGTTCGTGTTGGCAGGGGGGCAGAGGTCGACCTCGAGGCATCTCGCATGGGGAGTGCCACAAGGGTCGGTCCTCTCGCCCCTTCTGTTCAACATTTATGTGAAGCCACTGGGTGAGATCATCCGTGGTTTTGGGGTGAAGTGTCATCTGTACGCTGATGATACTCAGCTGTACATCTCCACCCCAGACCACCCCAACGATGCCCTTGATGTGATGTCTCGCTGCCTGGAGGCCGTGCGGGTCTGGATGGGGAGGAACAGGCTCAGACTCAACCCGTCCAAGACCGAGTGGCTGTGGCTGCCGGCGTCCCGATATAGTCAGCAGGTGCCATCGCTGACTATTGGGGGTGAATCTTTGCCCCCCACAGAGAGGGCTCGCAATCTGGGTGTCCTCCTGGATGCACGGCTGTCTTTAGAAGAGCATATGACGGCCGTGGCCAGGGGGGCCTTTTATCAGGTTCGCCTGATCCGCCAGTTGCGGCCCTTTCTGAACCGGGACGCCTTGCGCACGGTCACTCATGCCCTTGTCACCTCCCGGCTGGACTATTGTAATGCTCTCTACATGGGGCTCCCCTTGAAGAGCACTCGGAGGCTCCAACTGGTCCAGAATGCGGCCGCGCGGGTGGTTATGGGCGCAACTCGTTGTGCCCGCGTGACACCCCTCCTGCGTGAGCTGCACTGGCTCCCAGTGGTCTTCCGGGTGCAATTCAAGGTGTTGGTTACCACCTTTAAAGCGCTCCATGGCATAGGACCCGGGTACCTTCGAGACCGTCTTCTGCCACCAATAGCCTCCCACCAACCAGTCCGCTCCCACAGAGAGGGTCTCCTCAGGGTGCCATCAGCCAAGTTATGTCGGCTGGCGACGCCCAGGGGGAGGGCCTTTTCTGTGGGAGCCCCAGCCCTGTGGAATGAACTGCCCCCGGAAATACGCAAGATCTCCGACCTCCGAGTGTTTCGTTGCGCACTGAAGACCCTGTTATTCCGCCAGGCAGGGCTATCAACTTAATAATTTTAATTGGGGTATTTTAAATGTTTGGGGTTTTAAATCGGCCAAATCTATGTAATTATTTTAATTTTTAATTATTGTTGTGTGTTGTGTTTTTAAATTGGCTGTACACCGCCCTGAGTCCTTCGGGAGAAGGGCGGTATAGAAATAAAATTATTTATTTATTTATTTATTTATTGTTTTTATTTATTAAAGCATTAATGATACAACTCCAAAAGACAAATACATTGAACTCATTTGAAAAAAATAGGAATAAAGAAATATTATCATAGATATTTAAGAGAATGACTGAAACTCATGTTTATGATAATATTTAAATACATTAAAACTGTTAAATGTAACTATAAATATAGATGCAAAAATAACTTTTAAAGGAATTTTGCCACAGGTATCCAAAAAGTTGGGGACCCTAAATTAAAAATATTCCTTTTTTAAAAAATTAAAATCTTTATGAAGATCATCTTATCTTCTTTATTTTATAAACTAGGGTTGCCAACTTCTATTAAAACCATGCTTGAAGATTTTTCCTCAGACAATTGTGTGTGAGTGTGTAAATGCACCTGAAAAGAAATAAAGCTATTATAAAAACATTGAGTATTGAAGTTAATTGCCTGTAAAATAGGCATCGCATTTGCAAAATTACTTGGTCTCTTATCTGCATGTATACACAAATGCAGAATAGATACTTGGAAAGATTGGAAATCTGGGGCCAGAAAATAGAAATCAATGGATGCCTACTCATAGAAACTTACTAGGGCTTTCTAGTTTCCAGGGAAATATTCATTGGTGGTTGCACAATTGATCTGTTTAGCTCAGTTTACTCTATTTAAATTGGGAAAGGCTGAAGAATAGATTCTTCTGCCTGCAACAAGAAAATATCTTGATAGAGACCTTTGTGCTGGGCTAAGAAGCAGAAGAAAGCAAAGTATGCTTATTCTGTATTAACTTCCATTGAATTCAGTGGTTTATATCAGAAAATATAAACCGGAATCATTCACAGGCTACTTTCAGTCCTTTTATGTACAGTGGAGACTTTCTCCATCTGCTGACATTTTGTACCAGCTGGAAATGTTTCCATCTTAAATAGAGCATCCACTATAGAATGTCATTCTCTACAGTGCAGTACAATTAACAATTTCAAAAGTGATTATAAGAAGAGAAGCCTGCAAATTTGTGTCCTTTTTAAAGGTTCTGAACTGAGGTTTGGGCTACAATAGCATTATCTTATTTCCAGTGTTCCAAACACGCCGGATGCTACTATTTTGTGGTCTCCTCAAAAGGAAAAGCTGTCTGGAGCACTTGTGGACAATCCCAGTCCTCTTGTTGTCTAGAGAGGAATTGCAAAGTGTTGGTCTACTCGTGGACTCTCCAATCTGGTGTGGTCATTGGCTCCTCTTTCAGCAGAGAGCAGGTCAGCAGGCTATTTAGTTTTGCTTAGTCTGCTAACTTTTGAGATTATGCTTCTTACAGAATGCCCTTCAAAGCTGAAGGGTGGTTTTGTACTCCAAAATTGTACAAACCAGCTCATACAAGTGAGCAGGTTTGCCCATCAAGCCCAACAAGCACAGCTGGGCTTGTTTTAGAGCTGCAAAACATATCAATAGAAAACAACAAATAATTAGACATTTTTTAGAATTTTGGAATTCTAATAATTCAAACTGTTAGAATATTAAAAATATAGCACAGAATTATTAAACAAAACATTTTAAAATAAAAATAGCAATATATGCAGGAATAAATTTCATCAATGTTTAATAATGGCAACATCTTCCATTCTTTAAATGTAGAAAGGAAGCTTCAGTAAGTGGTGACATTTCTCACACTGTTTAAATTCATATTTAAAAACTAAGCATTGATTTATTGCCATCACAAGTATAACTGCAGCCAGAGAACAAATGTATTTTGCACTTTTCCTATTTTTCTTTCTTCAGCAACACTTTTCAAAATGTGTCAGCCAGTGTGGGATGTTTGCTTCAACAATTCTCTGCATAGGGCACAAATTTAAGCAGAATCAAAGTTTTATATTTTTCTATATAATTTATTGATTATGTGCTATCAGGTTGGTATCAACTCCTAGCAACCAGATAGGTAGATTTTTTTCCAGGATGATCTGTTGTATTCTGGTCCGTCAGTTTTTCCAACAGTGTACCCACCGACACTATTTAATTAGTCTATCAATCTTTCTGCTGGTCTTCCTGTTCTTTTCTTCCCTTCCACCTTTCCCAGCATTAAAGATTTCTCAAGAGTGCTAAGTCTTTGCATAATGTATTCATAATATGATAATTTAAGCCTGGTCATTTGTGCCTGGAATGAAAATTCTGAACTTTATTTGTTCAGTTATCCATTTTGTTTGTTTTCTTAGTTACTCATAGTATCCTCGAGAGTCTTCTCCAACCCCAAAGTTCAAATATGTCAATTTTTAAAAACCTGCTTCTTGAATAGTCCAACTTTTGCTTCCATTGAGTGTCACAGAAAAACCATTGCTTTCTTAATACTGACAATGAGATAGTCTAGGGTTCCCATTTTCTCTAATCACAATCCACAGCTTGATATGGTTGACATAATTGAAAGGCTTTCTCTAACCAATTAATTATCATTTTAATTCTCAGTTATCAGGCATGCATGAGCAATAATGTCTTTTGTTCCTTAGGATTTTCCAAAGTCAGTTTGAAGATCTGGCATCTCCTTTCCATATCTGCATTGGATGATTTTAAACATTATTTTGCTAGCATGTGAAATTAAGGATAAAATATTATAATTTGTACACTGTTAAATCTATTTCTTTAGTATTAATACAGTATATAGACTGACTTCTTTCAATCTGTTGGACACTGTGTCGTTTTCTGAATTTCCTGGCATAGCTTGGATGGAACATTTATGGATGCTACTTCTGTTGCTTGTTATATTCTGTAGATACTGCATCAGTTCCTGTAGCCTTCTAAGTTGATGGTGACTGGAGATCTAGTACTAGAGGAAATATCTTCTAAATATCTTGGATAGTGACATCTGTATTCTGTAGATCATCTTTGAATCAGTTACCATCTGTCAATTGGTGTTCTTTAGCATATTGGTAGTCCTTATTTAGTGACTGACTTATACAGAGATTGTTGGTTACAATGTTGATAAGCATCACCATCATTAAAAGCAACTTTGAGACCAATAATCCTTACATTTACATCCTTTGCAGGCTTGTAAAGCAAAGGAGAAAGCTAAAGTAAGATTAAAAGCACAGTCTCAATTTCACTTAACAACATCCCACCTAATGATCAGGTTGCTGGTCCCAATTGTAGTTGCTAAATAAAAACTACCTGTACTGATAAATAGTTTGAAATCTCCTCCCGAGTTTGGAGATCTTTTGGAGGATTTTTCTTCTTTTTCTATTTACAGATAGAAAATTTCTATCTGTATAAGATTTCTATTCTTATAATAGTACTACTTATCTCTTCTCATAATTCTCCTAAATTCTTTCCTGATATTTTTTGTCTTTCTTGGCTTTGGCTTCTCTTCACAGCAATTTCCGTGTTTTGTTCTGACCATGCTTTCTGTTGTTTCTTGATCTTTGGCTGTTTCTATTCATATTCATCTTTAGCTACTTTTTTGATTTCATCCCATAGTTCCTCTGGTTCTCTACCAAAAAGGTTCAGGATTTCAAAACACTTCTTGAAGTTGTTCTTGAAAATGGTATGTGTTTTCTCAAGATCACATCATAGAAATGGATTAGCTTTCTTCTTCCATTTTTGCTAAAATGAAACTTGCAAACAAGGTGCAGTTTGTGATCTGTTACATAGTCAGCCCCTGGCAATGTCTTTGTTACTATACCTGAATTTTTCTACCTTCTTGTACCAATACAGTTACAGCCACAGATTTCTGTGTACTCCATCCAATTATGTGTGTGTGTTCATACACACTCACACCATTTTGATTGTTGGAAGATTATTTTGGCAGTTAAGAAAGTAATTGATTGGAAAAATTGATGTCACCTCTTGCTTCATTTTAATTTCCTAAACTATACAATCCAACTATGTTTTTAATCTTTCTTCATTTTTGGCATCTCAATTTCCAACAAGTTGCACATTTTACTTGCATATTCTGTTGATTTCAGATTAAACCTGATCAAAAATTTGTCAGATTCTTTCTTATTAGTCCAAATAATATTATTCAGTCATTGACTGAATTGTACCCAAGTACTGTCCTTGCTAAATCACATTTTTCAGCACTATCATAAATTTGAATGGTCTCTAAATGAATGGTTGTAATACAAGGATTACCTGTATGGATTTCAGACCATAGAAGTTTTTTTTCCTGCAACAATTTTATTCAAAAAGTTAAAATACAAAACCCAAAAGAAAAAAAATTAAGGAGAGACAAAACAAAACAAAACAAAAACATTGACAAATGTGAATTTTAAAAAAGGACAAAAACACATATTACTCCTCCTAGTTGGACTCTGACAAATCTATTGCAATAATAACTTCCCCCTCTTGCAAAGCGGGTCCAAAATTTATAATCTTCTACATCTATTAGCAGCCCAGTTGACTTGTCATATGAAAGAAAAATAGTTAACAGTTAAACAAAAGCGCACTTAAAAGTTCAAAGCCCTCTGTTAACAGTGTGTTATTGTAATTTACTTGTAAAAAGTCAACACAGTTTCTTATTTACCACAAATAATCTGATTATTATCTCTAATCAATCCAGGATCAAATACCCTTGTTTGGTTCTTAATAGTGAAATCTTTCTTTAGGTTTTTAATTGGGATTTTTCTCAACAATCATATCTCCTTTTCAAAGTTCATAAATCTCTGTTGTAAACATCTTTGCAACATACGTTTTGAACAATTCTCCCTGACTGTACAACATTCCTCTTCTCAAGAAAGTCCAGCCCATCCTTCATCACATTCATTATCTCAACGTTTCTTATATTTGTATTCTTTTCAACCTTTTATGGCAGGTTATATTTTTCAAACCAAACACTTTTTTCTTCAGATCTGACAACAATATATCAGATTCCAATTCCTCAAATTGCAAACAGATCCAGCTGTTATTTCTTGCTTTCGGATATCATTTTGTGTTTGCATATCTGTTTTGACCCATCCAATTTTTTGTTTATGTGTTCAAATAAAACCTGTAATTTGGAGGGCGTTCTTTTTTCAGTTGCTGCCCAAAATATTTTATCTCTTTTTAGAGGCATGAGAAATGAATGAAAGGATGAAAGAAGCAGATAAGTGTAACTGCTTCCACAGGGAAAGGATCCCTGTCCCACCCCCCCACCCCCGCCCCCCGGCTTAAAGAAAGGGGAATTTTCCCATCAAAAATTAAGAGATAAATATCAAGGCTATTTTTTTAAAAAAAAAAAAAGCTAGAAAGACAAAGTTTATAGTATAATCCTGTGTAAATGTAAGTCCCATTGCAACTTCATTACAGCTAAAAAAATAATTTAAAATTTGAGAATAGAATAGAATAGAATAGAATAGAATAGAATAGAATAGAATAGAATAGAATAGAATAGAATTCTTTATTGGTCAAGTGTGATTGGACACACAAGAAATTTATCCTTGGTGGATATGCTCTCAGTGTACATAAAAGGAAAAAAATAAAAAAAAATACATTAATCAAGAATCATAAAATACAACACTTAGTGATAGTCATCAGTTACTAATAAGCAATCAAATCATACTAGGAAACAAACAGAACATTATAAATCATAAAAATACAAGCAACATGGTTATAGTCATGAGTGGGAGGAGATAGATAATCATGAGATACAACACTTAGTGATACTCATAGGTTACTAATAAGCAATCAAATCATACTAGAAACATCAGAGTGTAAGATGCACTCCCCCCCGCAAAGTGGGTGGAAATGTCTGTACGTCTTATACAGCAAATATTGTGGTAGGGGGAGGGGGGTTGGTGCAGTGCCGATAAGCTGTTCTAGAACGGGCTGCAGGGGCAGTGAGCGAGCTGCGGTGGTGGCGAATGGACCATGGTGGTGGCAAATGAGTCATGGCGGCAGCAAATGGGCCACGGTGGTGGTGAATGGGCCATACCAAACAGGGCAGGGGCAAATGGGCAGCAACGAATTGGCGGTGGTGAATGGGCTGCAGTGAATGGGCCACGGCAGCAAACAGCTGGCTGTGAATAGGCCGTGTTGAATGGGCGGTGGTGAATGGGCTGTGGCAACGAACGGGCTGCGGTGAATAGGCCATGGCAAATGGACTGTGGCAAACGGGCTAGATGGATACTGGGAGACAGAGGCTGTTTTTTTTTTCTTGTTTTCCTCCCCAAAAGCTAGGTGCGTCTTATAGTCTGGAGCATCTTATAGTCTGCAAAATACGGTAAATTGTAAAAATACAAGCAACATGGTTATAGTCATAAGTGGGAGGAGATAGGTAATAGAAAGGATGAGAAGAATAATAGTAAAAAAATCTTAGTAAATAGTTTGACATTGTGGGAATAGTCGTTAAGCAGAGTGATGGCATTCGGGAAAAAATTGTCCTTTTGTCTAGTTGTTCTGGTATACACTGCCCTATAGCATCATTTTGAGGGTAGAAGTTGAAACAATTGATGTCCAGGATATGAGGGGTCTGTAGATATTTTCTCACCTCTCTTTTTGACTCGTGCAGTATATAGATCCTCAATGGAAGGCAGGTTGGTAGCAATTGTTTGAAAAAACAGGAAAAAAGTTGTAAAAGTCCAGCAAGGGCTTATAAAATAGTCAACTAGTCATAAATCAAAAGATTGTAAAGCTTCAAAAAATGCAGTTAAAACCCAGGCGTGCTTAAGAAAAATGAGCAAGAGACCAGACTTTCTGATTGCTCCTAACTGAAAATTGCAGGCATCTAGACCCCCTTTTTGTCATTTCAGATGATCATCAGTGCATGATCATCTGAAGGTTAACCAGCTTTGGCACCAAAATCAGCTGTTCGTCAGTGGAAGAAAAAGAATCTCTGTACATTCAGCACGCCATCATGGGGGTGGAGCTGATCATAGGGTTTTTAATCAATAATAATTAAGGTAATAAATTCATATATCATGCATACTTGGATATTTTTTTTTGTTTCAGACTAACTAGAAATATTTTATCAGTGCAGTAAAATGTTTTAATGTGGTAATCTTATGCACTTGCGGTGATATGTATTTGAAATTTCTGCTCAAGTGTATCCAAGTTGCTGAAGTAGTTTGATGCCTCAGTGAGAAAAACTCACATTATTTCCAGCCTTGGCTATATATATATAAAACAAATGTTGCAGGAGTCCTTTAAATTTGTTGCTTTGCTCTAAAAGACTTCAAAAATATTTTAAAATACCATTTGCAAAAAATGATATATGTTAAAACAGATTTAATCTCAAAAAATAACCTGATGAAATGTCTAGTTCCCACTCATAATGCCCCTTGTGTAATTACAACATAAAGGCGTGTAAATAGAGAAGATTTTTTCCACACCCACCCACCCCCTGCGAAAATGCAGAAAATCCTAGCCATATGTAGCTGTCAGTTAAAAAACAATGATTTGATAGCACTAGGAGTTGCCATCTGGAGGCACCTTCCACAGTTCCATAGCCTTAGTATGACCTGCTAACCTTTGTATCCAATAGCTTCTACCAGGAATTAACCTTAAATGTAGCTGGGTGGTGACTGCTTCCTACATTGCATTCTTTGGACATAAAGCATTTTCATGGAAAGAAAAGCTCAAGGCCATCTCAAAATTGATATAGCTTGCTAAGAGAAAGAACAAGATTGTGTTGCATCTTGCTTCAGTTCCTTGTATAGAACTGCTGATTGAATTTTACATCAGCACAGTACTGACAAAACAGGAGGTATCCACTGCCATATTTATAAATAGGAATATAGTTTAGAAGATAGAAAACAAGCTGAATAGGACATACAGATTTCTTCTTTCAAAGAGGAAGACATATAGAAGCTGCCAGTACTGTGCCCTCAACGTCTCATTTTGAGGCTACCACCTCAACTTTGCCTAAAGATAGGACCAACTCCAGAAAATAACAGAATAATAGAGTTGGAATGGACCTTGGAGGTCTTCTATTTCAAACCTCTGTTCAAGCAGGAGACCTTATACCATTTTAGACAAGTGGCTGTGCAGTCTCTTCTCAAAAACCTCCAGTGATGGATCACCCACAACTTCTGAAAGCAAGCTGTTGCACTGATTAATTGTAAATCAGAAAATTTCTCCTTATTTCTAGGTTGACCCTCTCCTTGATTAGTTTCCATCCATTGCTCCTTGTTCTGGGTCATCACAATAATATGTTTTTACATTTTTTGTTGTGCAAATATGACAAATATATATGTGCTGTCACTGACATAAAATGAAACATTTTTACATTCTGTTTACATGAAAAAGCTTTGCTATAAAATGGGCAGTTCTGCAGTTCATCTGAAGTATTAACAATATAGTAAATCACGTGACTGTTGCCTAGCTAATTCATTTCGGTTTGTGCAGACCAATTACTAAATATTTTAATTCTTCTTGAGCTGCCTCATAGAATAAACAAATTGGAAGGTTTCCTAGTGCAGGATTCACTTGACATTTGACCCTATAGCCGCCAGTTGGAATTCTAGATGTGTTGGACTGTGAATGCACTCATTATGGGAAGTGCCAATAGGCACTGTCTTAATGCAGTGTGCTGATGTAGAACATTATTTTTTAGCCTTTTATATTGGTAGTCCTTGATTTACAACCACTTTTTTAGTGACCATTTGAAGATACAATAGCACTGAAGTGATTTATGACTGGTTTTCACAATTAAGATCTTTGTAGTGTGGGAAGCCCCACCACCACCGAAGAATGAAATATTTTGGAAAATATTAAAAAAGGCAGGGTAGAATATTTCCCATAAATGAGAAATGGGAAAAACCTTAAGGGAGGCAGAAACCAGTCCCAGTTTCCCTGCCCCAAGCAGAAACTGAGGAAGCCAGCTTTTAGAAATGCAAGTCTGGTAACCCATTCAGAAAGACTGGGTCAAGACAGAAACTCAGATACAAAAGGTTGACAAAATTAGCTCAGACAAACACTTAGATTTTGTATTTTTCCTTTTGCCTATAGAGCCAGCCATGACTCCATAGGGATCCAAAAAGTATAAAAACCACCCACTCTCAACTCCATTTTGTCAGCTGCCCCAGAACCACAAACCCTGATGGTTCTGTTCACCAATAAATGGACTTTCTTTCCAATCAGCCCCAGCCTCCATTTTGTTTCCAGCACCTCTCTCCCGGCTTGGAACTGTTCTTGGATATTTCCTCCAACAGTAGCATCGGGGTGAAATGCTCCCAGTTTGGACCGGATCACCCGATCCGGTAGCGATGGAGGCAGGTGGTTTGGAGAACCAGTAGCAAAAATCCCTGCCCCCCTTCCATGCCCAGCTGAGCCGTGCGATCATCAGAGGCTTTTTTTCTTTTAAATGCCTCTGACGATCCCAGCTGAGTTGCCTGATCGCCAGAGGGTTTTTAAAAAACCCTCTGACGATCAGGCAACTCAGCTGGGATCGTCAGAGCCTTTTGAAAGCATTTTTTTACAACCTCTTCGCCATAGAGGTTGTAGAAAAAATGGTTTTAAAAGTAAAAAAATTGGCCATGCCTACCCAGTCACATTCCCCCACCACCAAGCCACACCTACAGAACCAATAGTAACAAATTTTAGATTTCACCACTGAGGAGCATCCCCATGGTCACATGATCAAAATTCAGGCACTTGGCAACTGGCATCTAATTATGACAACTGCACTTTCCTGGAGTCATGTGATCACCATTTGTAACCTTCCCAGCTTACTTCCGACAAAGTCAATGGAGAGAGCCAGATTCACTCAATGACCACATGATTCACTTAACAACTGCAGTGATTCGCTTAATGACTGTAGTAAAAAGATCATAAACTGGGGCAAAACTCAACTAACAACTGTCTTGCTTAACAGCAGAAATGTTGGGCTCAGTTATGGTGATAAGTTGGGGACCTGTATTGAATTGTTTTCATATCTACCAGAGATATAAAAGCTCTTGTTTTGTGTATATTTGCCAATTGAAACAACTGAGGATGGGAATGAACTAAATAATCCCTAAACTATTGTTGCTTTTAATAACACCTTTATCCACGTGAAAAGTCATGAATTGAAAATATTACTCTGTAATGAATTATGAGATTAATAGCCAATTCCATGGAATGTTAGGAAAAGAACATTAATGATAATAGCATGCTGACATACATAGTTAACCTTTTAAAAATGCAAGTCACAATATTTCTTCCCCATTCCACTGGTGGATGATTTCTGAATTTATGTGAGAATGATAGCAAAAAGTATGTTTATTAATGAGCTTGAAATAGTTTATCTTGCCTGAGTGTCCTCTTTATAAATTGGTCTATTGGGACTAATTTGCTGCAAAATGTTTTGATCAATTGGTGCACATTTTTCTTACTAAGTCTAAAACAATGTTCTGCTGTTAATCACAACTGCCCTCTATGGTTTATAAACTCTGGGTAGAGAACTAAGGCCTTGCTCTGACTCCTGCTGCTCCACCCAGGAACTGATTCATTGCCCTCCTTTTGCTTTTGCTGCCCAACTACAATTTATTTGTCAGTTTATTTATACCTGGATGTATGGCAGAGTTTTCATAGGTAGAAAAAGTAGCATTAAAAGGAGAAAAATGCCACATTTTATCCAGGTCCCTTAATAGCAACTTCCTTTTATAAATTAATTTATGATTGTTCAAAATAAGGCTGTACTAATATAAAACAAATATATATTTATGAACACATAGAAGAACAAATATATATTTATGAGCATATAATATTGTATTACTATACATTTATTTATTGATAGTTGAAAAACTGTGCCTGGCAGGGGATCAGAATTAGAAAATGCGTAGCATGTGAGAGATGACCAAAAATATTCATTTTACAAAATGTGTGTTTTCTGTTTCCCATTAGCTACAATCTGAACAAATGCAGACTTGTCTTACCTTCAACAATTTGTTTAGAGGAAGAATCTAAATAACATGTGTACATCTGTGTTAAGATAAAGTCTTTTTGTACTATTGCCTTCCTATAATGGTTGCAAACCATTTTAGGATTCTGTTTAATTTGGCTTTGTGGGAAGAAATATCCATCTGGTTCAGTTCCAAGCTGGGAGAAAGACACTGAAAACATGGAGGGTGATTAGAAAGATGGTTTATTGATGAAGCAGAACCACATGGGTTTGTGGTTCTGGGCAGCTGACAAAATGGAATTGAGTGGTGGGAGGTTTATACCTTCTTTGGGATTTGCTTCCTGTTCCTATGCAAGCACATGTATTCTATTGGCTGTTGTCAGATTCCTATGGGGTTATGTAGGGGTCATAGCTGGCTCTATAGGCAAAAGAGGAAATGCAAATACTAGGTGTTTGTCTGAGCTAATCTGGTCAGCCTCTGGTTTATTGTTTATCTGAGCTCCCAGGTGAAGTTTGGACTGCTCTGGGATGGTACAATGAAGGAACTTGTGTTCTGAAAGGGTGTTGGGCAATTCCTATTGTGGCTTAATGGCTTTCGTCCTGTTTTGGATCTTGAGTGAGGGGATTGCTTCTAATCCTACCATTCTGCCTTTGTTCAGACTTTGCTGCAGGGAGTTTCAAAATATCCTGTCCTGAATGGATTTCTGCCTGAATATTTGTTTTGCCTATGAATAGAGCTATCTAGATACTTGTTTTCCTCTTTCAATAAGCTCTTTATCTTTTAAGTGCTGACATCTGCTGTGGACCATTAAGGAAAGTGGGAGCTACTTTCTGCCTCTAAAGAAACATGTTTCTTCAATTCTCCCTTTTGGGAAATATAATATTCTGCCTTTTTTAATATTTCCCAAATATTTCATTCTTCTAGGGGGCTGGCGCTGACTTTCTACAGCTTCTTATAGTTGCTAGTTGTGTTATACCCCCACTTCCTCATTAAAGCTCCATTATACTAGCTGCTTGTTTCTACTAAGAGATAGATGAGAGCCTCTTTCTGAAACTTTACTTTGAATGTTTCATCTTTGCTAATTTCTATTTAATCAGAAGAAGGATCAATATCAGAGGGGAGATTGTGTTCTTTCCTGTCTTCCAAATAAATGTATAATAATTTCTTGACACCCCCCCCCCCCAATTATTTCACTCTTGAAATCGTGGTTATTTGTATATATTTTACCAGTATACTAGTAAAACTGTATATATAAAAATCACATGTGTGCAATAATATATTAAATTCTCTATATACTAACCCATGATTGGATCTTGTTGTTTTGCCAACTGGTGCAAACTAGAGTTCTAGAGATTGAAAAAAAATGAAGAAAAAAAATGAGCATCCCTATCTAATACCTTTTTTCTTCCCCAAAGGAGATGAAAGAATGTTATTTGGCTTAGTTTGTAACTGGGGGAGGTAGAGGTATAGGATAACAGCATATGATTCAGAGCTTTAAAAGTGTTTTAGAATGCATTTTTAAATAATCTGTTTTCATTTTCATTTTTAAAAAACAAACACTCAAAGTTACAGCACCTGGCTTTAATCATTTAGAGCTATGAAATTTGTTGGCAGCTAAATTGTTTGCAGTCTGATGCTAACAAATTAACCAGCTTTACTGGAGTGGATAAGAGTGGCAATCAAATCTTTTACTAAAACAGCCATTAGACTCTTTAAATCCCCATTAATAAGGAAGATTAGATGTTATTATAATTCAGGTTCTGATATTACATTTGGCCAGTAGAGGGATGACTATATTATGGGCATTGCAGATTGAGAGAGAGAGACTTAATGTGGTATGTTTCAAAGCATTCTGATTTAGGGAAATAAAGTTGTGGGCTAACATGTGTTTTTATACACTTCATTGGGAAATCTATATATTACCAGATTTTCCATTCTTCATCATTTCAACCACTTCTTTTAATCTCATTTTCCTGTTAAGACTGCTAAATAAAATCTATTTTTCTCAGGAGCCAACTGAGGTAGATCCAGGGAGGAAAGAACCAGGCATCTCATGTTGTAATAGAACTTCTGCCTTGTACATTGCAGGGCAGGGCTGAGGATTTTGTGCAATTCCTGCATGACAAAGTCACTCAGATTCGGGAAGTCCTGGACTCAGATTGGGTAGATCCAGATGGGGTGACGGAGGTGGGTCTTGTGAATGTTATCTGGGAGGGGTTTGACCTTGTGACTCCCGAGGACGTGGACAGGATTCTGGGTAGGCTTAGTGCTGCCACATGTTTATTGGACCCGTGTCCCTCCTGGTTGGTGCTGGCCTCCTGGGCGGTCACACGAGGCTGGCTCCAGGGGATTATTAATGCTTCTTTGAGTGAGGGTTTCTTCCCTCCCTCTCTGAAAGAGGCTGTGGTGAAGCCCCTCCTCAAGAAGCCCTCCCTGGACCCGGCTGTATTAGCAAACTATCGTCCAGTCTCCAACCTTCGCTTTGTTGCAAAGGTTGTTGAGAGTGTGGTGACATGACAACTTCCCCAGTACCTGGATGAAGCTGTCTATCTAGATCCGTTCCAGTCGGGCTTCCGGCCGGGGTACAGCATGGAAACGGCATTGGTCGCATTGGTTGATGATCTCTGGAGGGCTCGGGACAGGGGCTGTTCCTCTGTCCTGGTCCTATTAGACCTCTCAGCGGCTTTTGATACCATGGTCGATGGTATCATGCTGCGACGATTGGAGGGGTTGGGAGCGGGGGGCACCATTTTGCGGTGGTTCTCCTCCTTCCTCTCTGACCATATGCAATTTGTGTTGGCAGGGGGACAGAGGTCGACCTCGAGGTGCCTTGTTTGTGGGGTGCCACAAGGGTCAGTCCTCTCACTCCTTCTGTTCAACATTTATGTGAAGCCACTGGATGAGATCATCCGTGGTTTCGGGGTGAAGTTCCACCAGTATGCTGATGACACCCAGCTGTACATCTCCACCCCGGACCATCCTAATGATGCCCTTGACGTGATGTCCCGGTGCCTGGAGACCATGCAGATCTGGATGGGGAGAAACAAGCTCAGACTCAACCCTTCCAAGACTGAGTGGCTGTGGCTCCCGGTGTCCCTGTATAGTCAGCTGGTTCCATCGCTGACTATTGGGGGCGAGATCTTGGCCCCCTCAGAGAGGGCTCACAACTTGGGTGTTCTCCTGGATGCACGGCTGTCTTTGGAAGATCATATAATGGCCATGGCCAGGGGATCTTTTTATCAGGTTCGCCTGATATGCCAGTTGCATCCCTTTCTGGACCGGGATGCCCTGAGCACGGTCACTCATGCCCTCGTCATGTCCCGTCTGGACTACTGTAACGCTCTCTACATGGGGCTCCCCTTGAAGAGCACTCGGAGGCTCCAACTGGTCCAGAATGCGGCCGCGCAGGTGATTATGGGGGCGACATGGTGCACCCATGTAACACTTCTCCTGTGTGAGCTGCACTGGCTGCCGGTGGTCTTCCGGGTGCGATTCAAGGTGTTGGTCACCACCTTTACAGCGCTCCATGGCTTAGGACCGGGGTATATACGAGATCACCTTCTGCTGCCGATAGCCTCCCACCGGCCAATACGCTCCCACAGAGAGGGGCTCCTCAGGGTGTCGTCAGCCAAACAATGTCGACTGGCGACATCCAGGGGGAGACCCTTCTCTGTGGGGGCACCAGCCCTCTGGAATGAGCTGCCCCTAGAGGTTCGTATGATCCCCGACCTGCGTACCTTTCGCCGCGCCCTGAAGACTGTTTTATTCCAACAAGCCGGGCTGGCCTAATAGGAATTTTTAAATTGGGTGTTTGTTAGTTTTTAACTTCGTGGGCCAAATTTTATATATTTGTTTTTAAATTGTTCTTAAATTTTGTGGTTTATATGTGTTTTAATATGGCTGTACACCACCCTGAGTCCTTTGGGAGAAGGGCGGTATAGAAGTTCAATAAAATCTAAATCTAAAATCTACATTAATGTGTGAAGTTTCTACATGCATAGTACAATGTTTATCTTCAAATAATGGAGCAAAACTCTTGAATTTTGCATGCAGTGTCAAATAGCATACTTAATTTTTCATTTTGTTTTAAGCGTTTGTGTTGCAAATATATACATGCAAATATATATACGTGAGGGATGTGGTGGCTCAGTGGCTAAGACGCTGAGCTTGTTGATCGAAAGGTTGGCAGTTCAGTGATTCAAATCCCTAATGCTGCGTAACGGGGTGAGCTCCCGTTACTTGTCCCAGCTTCTGCCAACCTAGCAGTTTGAAAGCACGTAAAAAATGCAAGTAGAAAATAGGGACCACCTTTGGTAGGAAGGTAACAGCGTTCCATACACCTTTGGCGTTTAGTCATGCCGGCCACATGACTACAGAGACATCTTCAGACAGCGCTGGCTCGTCAGCTTTGAAACTGAGATGAGCACTGCCCCCTAGAGTTGGGAAAAACTAGCACATATGTGTGAGGGGAACCTTTACCTTTTATATACATGTGAACTCTGTCTTGGTAAATTAAAAGAGTAGACAAGGTTGTGGAGGAAGAGGTTGCAAAGTGAGTAAGTCCTTAATTACTTTATTTTTTAAAGGATAGGCATGGGGTGAAATGCTACTGGTACGCTCCGCTTCAGGCAAACTGGTAGTTTTTTATTTTATTTTATTTTTATTTTATTTTATTTTTTTAATTTGATTTATATGCCGTCCTTCTCCTGAGACTCATGCATTAAGCAATAGCCTTCATACTTTTGTATATTTATACAAAGTCAGCTTATTGCCCCCACAAACTGGGTCCTCAATTTACCTACCTTAGAAAGGATGGAAGGCTGAGTCAACCTTGAGCCTGGTGAGATTCGAATTTACAGTAATTGCAGACAGCTGGTGTTAATCACAATGCTATTAGTCAGCTGAGCCACCAGGCCCATGTAGTGATAAAAACTACTGGATCAGGCGAACCGGTAGTAAAGAAATGCTTTAAAAAGGTAAAAAAGAGGTTCCGACGATGGCGCCACATCATCAGAACCTTTTTTTTTTACATTTTTAAAGCATTTTTTGCTACCTAGTCACCGGAACCGGTAGTAAAAAAATTCTTTAAAAAAGAAAAAAAAAAGTTCTGAGCATTGTGCGGCACAGCTGTGATCGTCGGAACCGTTTTTTTACTTTTTAAAAGCATTTTTTTACTACCTATTCGCCGGAACCGGTAGTAAAAAAATGCTTTAAAAAAGTAAAAAAAAAAAAAAAAGTTGGCCACGCCTACCAGTCACATGACCCCCCCCCTAAGCTACGCCCACCAAGCCACGCACACAGAACCGGTAGTAACAAATTTTACATTTCACCACTGGATAGACATACAGTATGTATCAATCAGTGGTGGGTTGCTACCGGTTCACCCCAGGTCTGGTGAACCGGTAGCGGTGACAGCGGGAGTCTCCGCCCACCTGCCTGGATGCTTCTGTGCATGCACGCCCACAAGCGAATAGGTAGCGACGGATTTTGAAACCCGCCCCTGGTATCAATGTTATTGTGTATAAAAACTTGACAGCTTTTACATAATGTGACAATTGCTTGTCTTTCTGTTGTGAAGTAATCTGTACTTCAAAATCTTTGTTATCTCTCTCTCTCTTTCTCTCTCTCTCTCTCTCTCTCTCTCTCTCTCTCTCCCCATATGGATATGCATATGCATATACATATATTTATGAGTAGTTGTATATTTGCTCCCAAAGATTGATTAGGTATGTGCATTTGTGTTGTCTCTGTGTAGGTGTGAGAGAGTGTCTAATCATAGGGACTGTATATATTGCCTCTGTGCATGTATGAATGTTTCTGTTGTTCCCTCGATGGCGTCTCAGTATTTGTATGTGTGCAGTGAAAAACACAGGATAGGCTCTATATATTCTGTCCTGTAAACAGGGAGGTGGGGGTTTAAAAAGGAGCACTCAGCATTAGGGGAATTTTAGAATTTTTCCTCTAAACCTCTAGCCTAATTTACATTCTATACCATTTTTAACCCAATTTTTGTTTCACTGCATGAAATTATCCTCCTAATAGAAAGACTCCCAAACACATTACATAAGTTCTTTCCAACATTCTTTGTGAAAAGAAGAGAGAATGAGAGAGGGGGAAATAAAACAGTAATGGAAGAGGGAAAAGAGAACCTTATAATCCTTCATGTGCTTACGGTGCTTAGAAGTTCTGCAAAATAATTTGATATGGATCTTCTTTTTCACAAGCATGAGTTTTTCATTTGTAGCAAGATCTAAATATGTCCAATTTTTTGTGAACTGCCTAGAAAGATTTTTACTAGCAATCCAGTTTGGTTTCCTAGTTTTGTATTTCTCTTCTTTATCTGTTTTACTCTGTATTCCCATGCAGCAGTGTATGGATAACAGAAGTGATTGCTTGCAGAAGGCTTTGGAAAATTGAGCTGAGGCTATAGTTTGCCCACTTCTGTTGTGATTTAAGAGCTGTCCAGTCAAAGTACAGTTTGTAGATAAAAATCAGATGAGAGAATGCAGTCCTTGAAATTTCTCATCAGTAAATATGACGGGTACTATCTTCCCTGATGAAATACATTAGTCTCATCAGCACATAACTTCAACCTCTAATGTGGTTTGTTTGGTTTGGGATTAGTGTGATACGTGATCAGATCCATTACAACTTAGCATTATATTACAACTTAGTGTAATATGGATTGCATTCCCTCCAGAGTTGTATTCAATTGCCACTCTTTATGCTTTTAGGGAAGGAATCAAGTTCTTCTTCAGCCAGGGCTTTTCAATTAAGTTAGTTTTAACAGCAGTTTTAATTGTTTCTGTGACATTCTAATTGCTTATGATTTGCTGTTTAGTTTTAATTGCCATGGGTGCTGCTAGCAAATAAATAAAAACACCGACAAGTAGACATTACTTGTTCAATGAAACAAGATTTTAAAAATCCTGGCTTAATTTTATATATAAATATTAAGAGCCGGTATTTGACAGTACCTTTTCTATTATATCTTGCTGTGTTTGTAGTGTTATCACGCAATAATTACGTCAAAAAAACCTGTCATGTAAATGGGTCTAAATTTTGTTATTAAAAGAATACATTGGATCCTTGCCTAAAATGTCAGCATATCTTTCCTGTTTCCAATCCAGTGTGTTTTGTGATTGGAGGATGACAATAACCATGTTTTTAATTCATTTTTTCTTCCAATTAATGAGGCCAAATCTCAGTCAAATAGACTTTTATCCTAGATGGGCTATTAGACATACTGTTCCCTGACCTGTTTGGATGATGAGACATGCTGTTTCTTGACATCCTAACTGCAGTGATAATTGGAAACAAAGGAAGGATTTAATGTTTTATAGCTTCCTTGTGCAAAACAAGATGAGAAAATGGCTGAAACTGATCATATGCCTTTTCTCAGTGTTCATCCTAATTAAAGTTACTTCACACTGTTATATGGAATCCTAGGAGATAAACAATATTACTATTGCTTCCTTTCATTCAGAAGAATTCTGAATATTAGAGAACCCTTTCTGACATGTTTATAGTATACATGTTGCTTTTTCATATTGAACAACATAATCAAATGCGTCAAGTTTTAATTAACTGATCTTGTATTCATACTTTATTGTTGGTTATGCTCTGATAATTAGTCTATTTAATTGCTGAATATATTTTTCCATATCACTGTTTTATTTTATTTTTTAAAAAAACTATAATTAATATGGTATTTTATACATTAAACAAAAAAGCAGCCCAACACCCACCCGCCCACCAAGGGTAATTTCAATAAATGGATTACATTGTCTGAGCTTTGAAGCTAAGTAAGTTCAAATCTGATCAGTATTTGGATAAAAGACTTCCAGGTGCACTACACAGATTCTAGACTAGATTATGAAATGGGGAAAAGATTCATGGAAGAAGATAGGAAAACATATGCTGACAT
Organism: Pituophis catenifer annectens; assembly: GCF_029215685.1. NCBI lineage: Eukaryota > Metazoa > Chordata > Lepidosauria > Squamata > Colubridae > Pituophis > Pituophis catenifer. The sequence continues at coordinate 38,258,705 of NW_027256888.1, forward strand.
TTTAGGTTGATCCAATATATTCTTTTAATTAGAGATGGTGGGACAGCATCTGTATGCCCCCCATTTTTAATATACAAATGATTGTGTATTAACATTATCATCGAAACAAGATGTTAAACATGTGAATCCCTTTAGATGGAAGGGCCCTTCCCTTCCTTACTAGGTGGTCTAAAAGCAGGAGAGAGAGTGGATTTAAATTACAAGATAACATGTGGCCATCAGGAGGAACTTCCTGACTCTACCAATTTTTAGTTAGTAAAAAAGGTTGCCCAATGAAGTGGTAAATTCTCCTTTGCTAAAGGTCTGAGTGGTCATCTGTCAGAGATGGTAGTGGATTCTATATTTAATAGGGGTAGATTAATGTCTAAGATTTATTCCAGTTTTATGATTCTCTGATTCCAGTGTTTATAACATAATCTTATAATATGTGTTAATTTCTGTCAATTGATCCATCTTTATTACGGTAACACAGACCATCAAAATTAATTTCTGTATTTTAAGTTGCTTGTGCTATTTTGATAGCAATTAAAAAATACTTTTAGCAAAACCTGCTGTTTCCTTTCTTCAAAATGATTAGATGAATTCTAATGTGAATTAGAAGCAACATAAAGTTGAATTAACTCTTCAATCAGTATCAGAAGAATATGATTTGGCTCAAAAAACACATAATGTCCTCCATTTTGGTTTAACCACACCATTGTTTGGCGCAATGAATGAACATTGTGGAGGAGCCCTGGTAATGCAGGAGCTGTGGGTGGTATGGTGTGGGTTAGAATGCTGTATTGCAGGCAAATTCTGCTCACAGCCTAGAGTTCGATCCTGATGGGCTCAAAGTTGACTCAGCCTTCCATCCTTCTGAGGTCAGTTGGGGGCAATATGCTCACATTGTAAACCACGCAGAGTGTGCTGTAAAGCACTGTGGGGCGGTATATAAATCTAAGCGTTATTGCTATAGTGTTATCATAACCTGCAGGATTGGAAAGAATTAAAATTCAATTTAATTCAGAATTCTGTTTCCAAAAGTAAACAGCCATAACCCTCTGAAAGTTTATAGTAAATTTATAAAATGGCTCAATCTAGCTCTCCTCTTAATTTACATTTCCCAAGCTGAAATGCCTCAAATCTCTTGGTATTCCATGTCCTGGAAGATGGGAACATAAAGATTCCATCTAACTACAGGAGCTAATTGACACAATAGTTATTTTTTATAAAGATGTCTACAATATTTACCAATTGTATCCTATTTTACCTTTAATATATACTGTATTACTATGTCCTTGAAAATTTTGATGACCTAGACAAGGCAAAATGATTCAGCAATGATCTGAACTATAAAAAGAATTGACCACTTTTATTATATCAGCATAGCTGATCTATGAATCATAGAATCTAGAATCTAGAACCATACTGGAAAACTAAATGTTTGGATTTCACCTACTGGCACTAAAATTTTTTGCAGGTGCCAGCAATGCATAATTTACTTAATTAAAGGAATACTGAATATTCTTTAAGTGTGTAAGTGTAAGTGAAGGGTTTCACTCTATGTGCTAACAGTGGATTGTGTTGGTAAGGAATTTTAAGAAATCAGATTAGTTTTTGTTTGCATACAGTACAATGAAATATCTTCTCAATAATCTTTGTAGCAGTCTCTCAGGATCTGGCTTCAGCATACTAATGAATTTGAAATATAGCAATCCGTCTTCTATCTTTATCATACACTTTAAAGTATGATTGAAAACTAGCACATTACATATTAATTGAGACTTAAATTAATTCTTTTCTGCAAGATCTGATAACTTGTATAAAAATAGAATTGAGAGAGATTGGAAGCTGAATTCTGTGCAGAGTCTGTCAACACATGAATGCTTTTACAGCTCCCATGTCAAGAATAGGTTATATATTAAACTCTAATCAAGCCTCCTTTTTAGATGTGTGTATTTATATCTGATCTCTGGTTAAAGTTTCCTTTACTCAACTGGAAGTGCTTAATTTTTTTCCCATAGCAATGAAATATTATCCCCATTTTTTGGTCCCTAATTGATTCAGTGCTGTTTTTTCACTCTGAACCTCATTTCATACAATATAAAATTCTTACATGAAAGCATCTGCCTAAAAATTTAGATCTTGGTGTATATATGTAAATTCATGATACCTACTGTCCCTGTCCTAATGTTTCCTCTACTTGTATCTATTTTATGTATTCAATTCATGCTTATAATTATATAAGTTACCTAATATGTTCTTGACAAATAAGTAAGTAAATAATAAAAAAAATAATATTCTCTTAACTATATATATATATTATGGTGTTTACACAGGATGGAATCTTTCTCAATTTTACTTATCCTACACAATGATTTTACAATTTTCTAAACACCAGTTTTACATTTTTTCAAGAACATTTGTTCACAGTCCTATGTTTCAGGGCCATGACTCTTCTCTGGAAAACTTTTTTCAGACCGTGTGACTCAGTTTCTAATGATATGAGTACTTTGTATCATAGCTACAAGGACACCCTCCTCCACCATTTTGATTTTTTCTTGGATAAAGCAGGGGGCAAAGTATCAGTCTACTATTTCAATCAGTGCATGTGATTATGATCAATTGTCTGTTCAGGATTACCAGGAAAAAAATTATCTGCTTGAAAAAAGTTTTCTTTTCCTTTCTTTAATTTTTTTTTTTTGCGCTAAGGACTTTAAAGTATGCTGTTCAGCCGGTATAGTTCTTGAACTTTCTCCCTTTTCTGTTCATCTTGGAGAATAACAATTGAGAGGATTACTTAAAGTGAACATACTGAAATGTAATTATCTTGTGAGAATCTTTCCCATATATAAAATGGTAAGTTGTCAAGGCATCAGATTTTTAAGCATCGCTACCAAGTCTCCTAGTTGGTTAGTAAGTCACAACAGCCTTCGGTGAAGTACTGTCATAGTTTAGAGATGATGGAAGACTTTAGGCAAGCAACTGTACAAAAGAAAATTCTCTTTGGCCCAAATTTTTCTCCTATGTTTGCTGGCTGGCTATTTGGGACAAACCCTTTATAGCTTTTCCAGAGCACTGCTCCTGCAATCCATATCTGGGTTGTTTTCCTCATCACTTAACTTTGACTGGGTGACATTTTTTAATTGTCTCTCTCCGTGCTGTGGCCACGCCCCACTTTCCCATGATGCACCAGTCGCTGACTGACTGGTGTGGATTTCTCTTCGTGGTGAAAATTTCTGCTATTTAGCTCAATTGTGCTTAGGTTTTTCATTTATTTTTGTCTTACTTCCTTTTTCTTTCGGTGAGAACCCTTTGATTAGCTGCAGGGCGGGTGGGACGTGTCTGGGGCTCCAGCCCGTCCTTTGCCCGGGTTCCTGCCACCTGTCAGCCTGCAGCTCGGGATTCTGACCCTTCGGGGCGGTTCCCTGTCTTTTTCTAGCCGCCGGTGTGTGCATGGGGTCTGCGGTTTGCCATATTACCCCCCCACACCATTTACACCTCTGCCGATTGCTTCTCGATGCCTTTTTTTCTTTTTTGATATTGTTTGGCTCTCTTAGGGCGGCTCCGGAGCTCTCCGCATGGTTTGCCCTGCAGGCTCTGATGTTTAATCTCCTCCACCGTTTTTCTCCTGTGAGAGACCACGCTGCTGTAGCCCTCCGGCTTGAAGCCTTTTGTTCTGAGCTTCTGGAGTTCGAGGCAGCTTTAGGAACACCAAGCCTGCAGCCAGATCATCCCAGAGCGCTGTCGTTCTACCAGTGGTGAGCATTGTTGGCGCCCATCCTTCAGGCGGCACCGGGCCATTTGCCGCTTCCTCTGGCCAACCGTTTTATTTCGGGACTTCCTCAGATGCGGCCATTCGCCTGTGATATCGGCAACTGTTTCTTGTGTCTGTTGATTACTGGCGGCCGCCATTTTGTTTGTCCTTTCGGCGGCCATTTTGTAACAAGTCTGACTCACAGCTAGCAGCAGGATCGGGATTGCCTTCTTTACATCGGCCGCCATTTTGTGTCGCCCCAACATTTTCGATACAGGATTGGGGCCTGCTTACGTTGCCATCCCGTTTGCTCAATTACTTCATTTATTGTGACTGTTGCCTTGTTGTCCCAGGGATTTTGGGTCCTCAGGCATACTCTGACACCTTAAGCAGCATTTTTCCTTTTTCCCTACCTTTGCGGATTTTGCTTAGCTGCTTCAGTTGAGCATTTTTTTAGACTGTGTTTGACTATTTTTCATCACCTCTCAGCATTATTGGTGTCTGATTGTAAATAGTTACTTCCTTTTTTTTCCAAAAAATAAATAAATAAATAAATATATATATATATGTAAAATAATATTACAAAAAAAAACCAACAACAACAAGGTAAATAGAAAAGGATAACCTCAGCGGTGTTTAGCGGCAAAAAATTAAAAAAAAAACCATCACTTCGGCTAACATGGCGGATGCCTACCTATCATCTGATATGGAACACGAGCCCAGTCCACCTAGGGCTCCAACCAAACCCAAGTCTAAGTCATGTGGGAGACCAGCTTCCGTTTCTGATGATTCCCGCCAGACGACGGGAAGATCATCGTCGGCGGCAGATAAGGATGCTCAACGACGCCACAAAGCACTTGAGCATCAATATGACAAGGCCAGACAGGCTACCTTGGCCTCTGTTTTCGCTACTGACCACTCTCAAATCTGCCACCACTGCAGTACAGTCAGGTTCCTCTGGACAGCTGTCCAAGAGGACTTCTCTTTCGCTGCCTGATGTTTCAACAGTGGGCCTGGGTGGATCCATCCCTCAGCCTCCTATTCGACCTGAGGCGACTTTTACACCAACCGCTGCCGGCCTTCGTGGCTCAAATGGCCAGTTACTTCCTTCCCAGGTGGTCTTGCAGTCCTTACTCTCTAATGCCTTGTCCTCCCTGTTGGCCGCTGGGATCCACCAATCCTCTCTTCTACAGGCTCAGGCGGCTCCCCTTCAGGTGCCTCACTCGTCTGTGCCATCTCCTTCAAAATCTCCCTCTCGTTTGGCACCCGAGTCATCGGATGAGTCTGATCATGGGGATGAAGCAATGGAAGACTTAGAGTTTTTGGAAGATGAGGGCCTAACTCCTGATGCCCCTGCCTTTGCTGGCCTTTTTCAGCCCTCCTTGTTTAAGTCCCTCCTACATAAAGCACGTCAAACCACTAACATGTCTGCTTCAGCCCCTTTGCCTTCTGAGCCTGCGACCTCGTCAGCTCCCCACGAGGCTCTGTTCTCGTCATCCAAGCCGGGCAGAGACTGCATCCCCTGTCCTCAACTTTTTTCTGACGTGTTGCAGTCTCCCTGGTCTCAACCTGCTTCGTTGATGGGCCCCAATAGCATAGATAAAAAGCTGTATTGTGCGGCTCCGGAGTTGGATGCCATGTTGACTCTGCCCGTGGTGGATCCACCAATTGCCAATTTGTCTTCGTCTTTGCTGCTGTCCACCGACTCCCTGGACGGTCTCAAATCAGAGGACAGGAAGTCTGAGCTCTCCTTTCGTAAGGAACATCAAGCCTTAGCATGGGTGATCAAGACCACAACCGCTACATCCTTTTTTAATCGGGCCACACTGCTTTGGCTGAGGCAACTTCAGGATAGACTACCACCGGAAGATACCCGCCTTCACCAAGATATAAACAAAATCGTGGCTGCTACGGAGTATTCGGCGGATGCCTCCTTGAACTCAGTGAAATTCGTCTCAAGGGCCCTGGCTTCGTCTGTAACATCATGACGCTTATTTTGGCTTCGGAACTGGAGAGCCGACTCCAAAGCCAAATGGAGATTAGCAGCGGCCCCATACAAGGCTCCAAATCTTTTTGGTTCCGCCCTTGACCCTGTCCTTGTCGAGGACAAGGACAAACAGAAGGTTATGCCGACATCTTCCTATCGCAGACCTGAACGGCATTATACACCATACTACCAGCGGCAGCCCTTTCGAGCTTTGTCGGGATCAGGGGATCCCTACTCACAACGCTTGCAATTTCTCGGATCCGACCATTCATCTGATCGCCAATGTTTTTGTGACCGGTCCAGAAACTCCTCTGCAGCCAAGCATCCTTTCCGTGGGTCCGGATACCGACACTTCCGCAGGGGAAAATGACTACAGGTCGCAAGATCCCATCGGCGGTCGCCTGCAACTCTTTCGTCACCAATGGGAGCAGTCGACCACGGATGCGTGGATTCTTCGTATGGTGTCCTCCAGCCTGTCCATCGAGTTCCTGGGTCGCCCTCCATCTCGCCACATCTCTTGCCCTGCTTCACGTTCGCTCGAAATGGAACGCCTGTTACAGGAGGAAGTACTCCACCTCCTGCGCATCAAGGCAATAGAGAAGGTCCCGCCGGATCAACACAGCAAGGGTTTCTATTCAACTCTATTTTTGATTCCGAAACACTCTGGAGGTTGGAGGGCCATCCTGAACTTAAAACATCTCAATCTCTCCGTCTGCTACCGCAGATTCAAGATGCACTCCCTTGGGTCCATTCTGGCAGGGGTTCGTCATGGCGACTTCCTTCAATCGGTCGACCTCCGGGAGGCATATCTGCACGTCCCGGTTCTGCCGCACACAGCAAGTTTCTGCGTTTCCAGATTGGGGAGGACCATTATCAATATTGCGCGATGCCCTTTGGCTTGTCCTCGGCCCCAAGGACTTTCACCAAGTTAGTGGCTATTGTAGCGGCTTCCCTCAGAAAAATCCCAGTGAGGGTCTTATGTTATCTCGACAACATCCTCGTTCTGTCATCTTCCAGGATTCAAGCATCTCAAGATCTTCAGTTCGTCATCGACGTCTTCCAGAACCACGGATTCTCAATAAACTTTCCGAAGAGTCACCTTTATCCATCCACCTCGCTACTGCATCTGGGAGCGGTGATCGATTCTATTCAAGGACAGGTCTTTCTTTCCCCAGACAGAATACTGAGCATTCGCGAACTGATCTGTCAAATTCTGTCACATCGGTCCGTCCCTCTCCTCCATCTCTCCCAACTACTGGGGAAAATGGTCTCATGCTTCTCAATAGTGCCATGGGCACGTTGTCACATGAGACCGTTACAATGGTTCCTGCTCCCCTTCCAACGATCGGGCCGCAGCGACTCCCTCCACAAGGTGTCTCTTCCCCCTCAGATTCGCCTATCCTTCCATTGGTGGATGGGTCCGGCTCTTCACAAAGGCTCGCACTTTCTGATTCTGGAGCTCCAGACTCTGACCTCAGACGCCAGCCTTCTGGGTTGGGGAGCCCACCTCCACAATCAAGTTGTGCAGGGGCACTGGTCTCATTCAGAAAAAGGTCACAACATCAACCTGTTGGAACTGAGGGCCATCCGACTGGCCCTCCGCCACTTTCAGTCTCAGTTGGAGGGCCATCACATACTTGTCCTCACGGACAACATAACAGCCAAGGCCCATATAAACAAAGAAGGAGGCACACATTCGAGACCTCTGATGTTGGAAGCGGAAAAGCTTTTCCGTTGGGCGGAGTCCCATGTTCTTTCGTTGAGGGCCGATCACATTTCGGGAGTGGACAATGTGCGGGCCGATTGGCTCAGCAGACAAAGTCTCGATCAATCGGAATGGCAATTACACCCCAGCCTGTTTTGAGAGGCCACTCTCATCTTCGGCGTGCCCCTCGTGGACTTGTTCGCCAGCCCATCGAACGCCCAACTTCCTCATTATGTAACTCGTTACCCGTGCCACACAGCGGAGGATCACAACACGCTCAGGTGCCATTGGCCTCCCGGGCTCCTGTATGCCTTTCCCCCGATTCCCTTAATCCCTCAGGTGATTCGGAGACTGTTGGAGGAACGGGCCGAGCTGCTCTTTGTGGCTCCCAACTGGCCACGTCAACAATGGTACCCGGATCTTGTGGCACTATCAACCCTTCCACCGTGACTGATTCCGCCGGACCGTATCTCCCTGTGTCAGGGGGCCATAGACCATCCAGAGCCAGAATGGCTCCAATTGGCCGTCTGGCGTTTGAGCGGGTCTTCTTACGAAAGGACCGTCTCCCCGACTCTGTCATAGATACGATCCAAGCTTCCTGACGACCATCGACATCGCGGATATACGAGTCTTCCTGGAGGTCTTTCTGTTCCTGGTGTGCTACCAACCTGGTGGACCCTACCTCGGCTCGGATTGAGGACGTCTTGTGTTTTTTACAATCCGGTCTAGACAAGGGTTTGTTACCATCTACCCTTCATCGTCAGACTGATGCGCTGTCTACAGTCATAAGGTGTCCACCCTACTCATCTTTGTCTCTGCATCCACTACTTAAAGGGTTTCTTCACGGGGCTATGAATCTACAGCCGCCACCTGTTCATCAATACCCGACCTGGGACCTTCCTCTTGTCCTTCAGGCCCTTATGTTTCCTCCTTTTGAACCTCTGGGATCAATTCCCCTCAAGTTTTTATCCTTCAAGATAGCCTTCCTTTTGGCGGTCACCTCGGCCAGACAAGTCTCTGAGCTCTCAGCTTTGTCGATTAGAAAGGATCTCTGCGTTTTCCAGCCTAACACAGTGATACTGCACCTGGATCCTGCATTCTTGCCTAAAGTGAACTCATATTTCCTTCGTGCTCAGGAGCTCATCCTCCTGGATTTCTGCCCGTCGCCCAAACACCAACGCGAAAAGGACTGGCATACCCTCGACGTTCGCAGGGCTCTATGTCGTTATATTCGCAGAACTGAATCATTCCGGAAGACTGAAGCCCTTCTGGTTTCTTTTCATCCGACTTCCTTGGGTCAAAAGATTTCTCCATCCACCGTGGGAAGGTGGATTAAGGCGTGCATCTCTACGGCATACAAACAACAGTCACGACCTGTTCCTGGTTGGATTTTACCCCACTCTACCCGTAGTGCGGCAATGTCAGCCACCTGGGCTACGCAGGCATCGGTCTCGGATATATGCCGGGCTGCCACTTGGTCTTCTGTAACACCCTTCATCAGGCATTATAGGATTGATGCTTTTGCCTCCACCGAAGCTTCCTTTGGCCGGCGTGTTCTTCAAAGTGTCCTTGTGGTCCAGGACTCTGGGTCCAATTTGTCTCCCACCCATGGGATCTGAACTTTGGTACATCCCAGATATGGATTGCAGGAGCAGTGCTCTGGAAAAAGAACGTTGTCTTACCTGAACGTTCCTTTTCAGGGCACTGCGACTGCAATCCCTTCCCACCCTGTTAGTTTTTTTGTCTGTTCTGGTATTACACTGGTTCCTGAGTTCTTGGTTCTTCTACGTTTTGCCGGTTATTCTGTGTCCTTTACCTAGGTGGTCACGCCTTTGTTCAAAGACTGGTGCATCATGGGAAAGTGGGGCGTGGCCACAGCACAGAGAGAGACAATTAAAAAATGTCACCCAGTCAAAGTTAAGCGATGAGGAAAACAACCCAGATATGGATTGCAGTCGAGTGCCCTGAAAAGGAACGTTCAGGTAAGACAAGGTTCTTTTTTACTTCACACCCATAAATTGTAAACTCAAGCCATTTTGAAGCCTCTTCTGGTTCTCCTTACTCAGCTCTTTGTCTCATTCATCCACCGTTCTTTGGTTCCACTCTGCCTCATTTCTTGTAGACTCCACATTGTATTCACTTCTCCAATCCATCTTTTTCTTCTATTTCCACTTCTGTCTTTATACAACATGCTTTTTTTTGTATTTTATCTATACCTGCTGAGTTGATTCTCTCTGGTGTTCAAAGAAGACCTTCTTTTCTTCTCCTTCTCTTTTATGTTCTCCACTTTCTTTCCAATTTTGTTTCTCCTCACTGGTACATTTTTCCTCTATACAGTACCTGCACATTTGCTCTCTCTTTCATTTCATTTATAACTTCATTTATACCAAAAACTCCTTGCTTTCTGAAAGGCTCTTTCATGCCAAAACATCTTTGCAATAAACTATTTTCACAGCACTTTTATTATGAGCTTGGACAAGGAAAAGGTTTGAATTGAGGGGCAGAGAAGAGAAAATAGTCCTGTCTTCAAACAGGAGTAAAAAGAGGATCCGGATAACAACCAACTGGTCAGCTTGTTCGGAAAGGGGCCATTTCTGGCCTCCGGAGGGCCTCTGGGGGGTTGGGGAAGGCCGTTTTTGCCCTCCCCAGTCTCAGAGGCTCTGGAGCCAGGTGAGAGAGAAAAACAGGCCTTCCACCCCCCAGGCCCTCCGGAGGCAGGAAACAGCCTGTTTCCCAGAAGGCTCGAAAATCAGCTGGCTGGCACACGCATGTGCCCCGGAGCTGAGCTCGTGTGCCCACTGATATGGCTATATGTGCCACCTGTGGCACGCATGCCATAGGTTCGCCATCACAGCCCTATACCATTCCAGACAAGTGACTATCCAGTCTCTTCTTAAAAGCCTCCAGTGATGGAGTAATCACAACTTCTGAAGGCAAGCTGTTCCTTGGTTAATTGTTCTCACTGTTAGGAAATTTCTCTGTAGTTCTAGTTAGCTTCTCTCTTGATTAGTTTCCATCAATTTTTTCTTGGCTTGTCTTCCGGTGTTTTGGAAAATAGGTTGACCCCTTCTTCCTTGTGGGAGCCTCTCAAATATTGGAATACTGTTATCATGTCACTCTAGTCCTTCTTTTACTAGACTAGACATACCCAATTCCTGCAACCGTTCTTCATATATTTTAGCTTTCAGCTTGCTCTTTTTTGCACTCTTTCCAGAATCTCAACATCTTTTTTATAATATGGTGACCAAAATGGATGCAGTATTCTAAATGTGATCTTACTAATGCTTTATGAAGTGGTACTAGTACTTCATGTGATCTTGATTCTGTCCCTCTGTTAATGCAGCCTAGGATTGTATAGGCTTTTTTGGCTGCTGCCACACATTGCTAGCTCATATTTAAGTGATTGTCCACTAGGACTCTAAGATCCTTTTCTCAGTTACTGCTATTGAGCCAGGTTTCACCTAATTTGTACCTGTATATTTGGTTTTTCTTACCTAAGTGTAAAACCTTACATTTCTCACCACTGAATTTCATTTTGTTAGATAAGGACCAGTGTTCAAGTCTGTCGAGATCCATCTGGATTTTGAGCCTATCTTCTGGGGTGTTGATTATTCCTGCCAGTTTAGTGTTCCCTCATCTAAATCTTCCCTTTTTGTTCCCTCATCTAAATCGTTTATGAAGATGTTGAAGAGTGCTGGGCCTAAAATGGAACCTTGGGATACCCCACTGCTTACTTCCCTTCACTGTAGATAAACTGGAGGTTTGATTCTAGCCTTTTCATCTTTTCTTCCAGGGGGAACCAGTTAGCGTCTACTTGCAGCATTTGAATATGGCATAACCTCTGCAGGTCACAAGCATCATTCTACATGCATGTTATTCAGATTAGGAGAATAAAAGGAAAAGAGTTTTCCTATTGATGTCTAGTACCATCTTCCGTTTGTTCTCCCTGTATACTTACCAAGATGCTGTGATTAGGGCAAGCAATAGATGTCTGTATATTGTATGATTACAGGGGCAGACTTACCACTCATTGAATCCACTTCTGTTCTCTATTTTCCATCAAAGGTCAAAAGGTAGCATTAAAAAAAAATTCTCAGCCATGATGGCATGTGATGCCTTCTTTTCCCTGAAATGCTAAGCTCTGATTTATATATCAAAGGCAATTTATTTATATGAAGACCATGAAGAATTTAAAATCTGAGACAAGGTGAGTTAGAGACAATGGCTCCACCTTGAAGGAATTGAAAAACACCCTGATTTTTCCAATTGTGCATTGGCTTCAGGATTTGTAGACTTAGAGCACAGCCCAAGAGAGCTGTAATGAAAAAGAATTCAGTGCTGGGAATTATTAAGAAAAAAATATGCAAAAATAAAACAGTTAATGTTCAGCTAAAAATAAAATGCAGGAAAGAGCATGGACTATCCTTTCTGCATACTGATCTTTTTTTAAAAAAAGCATTTAGCCCTTGTCAATGTTTCTTAATCAACCTTTTCTCACTTATTCTTTAAAGTGGAGATATTGAACAGGGTCGTGCCTGAAGAGGCACTTCTGAATTAAATTGCTTAATTTTCTCTATGTCTGTATCGAGGAAAAAATTCTATAATCTTAATTCAATTATTTTGTTATTTTGTTTTTAGGTTAACAAAGCCATTATCCTTTGCAGACTGTGTCGGAGATGAGCTACCATGGGGATGGGAAGCTGCATACGATCGTCAGATTGGTGTCTACTATATCGACCACATAAACCGTAAGTGTTTTCTGTAAGTGCTGTATTGATTATATAAGAAGGCTTATCCAGATTAGACTCTGCTGTTAGACTCTTAACAAGGACTTGAAAACAGAAGATTTCTTATGAGACAGTTGAAACTCCCCACAGCAATTCACTTGGTTTATTTCCTTAGGAAAAACATTATAGCTTCTACTGCTGCTGCTTTTCCTCCTACTTCATTTTGTTAGTGCTGTTATATCCTATCAAGTGGATTTCAGAATTACTTAGAATTGTCTATTAACCTTAAACTTTCATGTTACCAATTAAAACATTATGTTTTCTGTTTGTGAAAGGAACTCCCCAGGTTTTGACAAAACATTCTAATTAATCCCGCAAATCTACTTTTTCCTCAATGACAAAACTAGGAGATGTTGAAGAACCTTCTAAGAAATATATTCATACAAAATTGTGTTACAGTTATATCAAATTCCCTATATTCTTGTTCTTTAGGCTTTTAGTATGATTGTAGAGATGGTCAAAGTGGCACCAAACACATAACAAAGAAGTTGTTACAGCAATCTGAGCATGCAAATGCAAGTAGATAAATAGGTACCATTTTGGTAGGAAGGTAACAGTATTCCGTGCACCTCAGTTTATAGTCATGCTGTCAAAAGTATCTTTGGACAATACTGACTCCCTCGGCTAAGAAACAGAGATGAACATTGCTCCCTAGGACATGACTGGCAGGCGAAACCTTTACCTTTATCTTTATATTATTTTTAACTACTTTGAATACTCATCAGAATAAAAATTCAGGGAATAATTTGAACGAATAGATGAAAGAATTAACATAATTTCTTTTATCACCCAAAATAGACTAGAACTATTATATTATATAGTGAATAACAGCAATTTCATTATTTAAAGAAAACACCAGTATAAGAATGTGAGTTGTTAAAATATTTTAATGGAATTGATTCAAATAAATACTCAAAAGTTGACAAAAAATAGTTATATATTTAGGGTTACAGATTAAAAAGGACAGCAATAGACTAGCTGGGAGATATTGTTCTAGAATATTAGACTGACCCTAGAAATAAAACATTAAATGTAAAATCAAATGTTTTCGAGATCTTACACCACATTCTTAAAGCTTAGAAGATGAGCAAACAGTAGTAGTATGAATTACACATAGATAAATAAAAAAGCTAGATTGGAATTTGATTACACTTTGAATTTTTCTTTGCTTTTGTTTTCATTGGATATAATAACCATTAGAACAGAATTGTGGAGTTCTAATGTGGAGAGTTATCAGAGTTGTGGAGAATTATCTCCTCACCTACTGTGGGCTTTTGGGAAAAGAGGGACTTGAGCTTTTAGTAGATGTATTTTGAGGAGGGTGGTAGATTGGTGTGGTTTTTTTCCGTTAAACTGGTTTTTCCTCATCCTTTCAGACTGAAGAATCAGATACTTAAAGCATTCTCAGTGATACATTAATCCATTTGATGTTGCAATTTGAGTGAATTTTTTATGGAGTGCAGTCACCATCGGTATGTTGGCTATAGGAGTGGTGCTCTGAAGAGAACACCCTTTGTTTGAGTTAGTGGAAGGTAAGCTGCCTGTGATAAGGGTCAGAGGCAGGTCACATGTCTTACAGGCTAAAATTGAGATTATAGCTTTTAATTCACCTGACTGGAATGCAATAGTCTGATAATTATGAACTACGCTGCTCAAGAGTTTACGAAATGTTTCATTAAAGTTTAACTGTAGAAATAGTGATTTAAGGGAAAGTACCTTTTTACCTGTGTAATCATATATGTTTGCATTGGCAGTTACTGCTACAACTGTTAAGGATTGTACTGTTTCAACTCCAGAAATATTTCACTCTTGCTTCTTTTAGTGTATGAATGACTTGCTTTTTAAAAGAAACCTCTTAATCTTCCCTAAGAAAATAATTCATACCAAACTTTTCTGTAGCCTACATTGTTTTGTGACAGCTTATAAACTATAATATCATGGCTAAGATTGAAAGTTATGAAACATTATTTCAGTTATGATGTGTAAATTACAATTTCACTTTGTTTAACCACTATTTACTGAATAAACCATACAGCAATTAGTGGATTTGTTCAAAAGGTTAACGTTGGAAAAAATGTAGAAGTTGAATTAGTTTCTGTTCACCTAAGGATTCATTGGAAAATATCATTTGTTTATGCTTAAATTTTTACATGCAATTATTAATGTTTCAGACTCACCCAAAATAGACTAGAAGTATTATATAATATGGTTTATGGCCAAATAAGCCACTTTTAACGTATGTTAAAACATGCTTAGCATGTATTGCTTCTTGAGGTTTCTTGAAAAACAACTGTCTTGTTCCACATGTTCACATACTGTACATGTGAAAAATAGAAATAGCAATAGTTCTTATATACCATTTATAATGCTTATAAATAGCAATAGTGCTTATATAGTTTTTACAGCACTGTCTAAGCAGTTTACAGAGTCAACATATTGCCCTCAACAATCTGGGCCCCCAATTTACCAATCTTGGAACGATGTAAGGCTGAGTCTACCTTGAGCCCCATCAGGATCGAATTCCAGGCTGTGGACAGAGTTAGACTATATTGCATTTTAACCACTGTGCCACTACAGCTCATAAGATTCTACTGGAAGTAGGCAAATCTTAGCTTATGATCGTGGTATATAAATGGTGTTTGTTCATTTGGATGTCTTCTCATCCAAATGAAAACACAGGTATTGAACTGTAAACACACATTGGTTATTTGTGTCCATTGTTATTCACTGCCCCTTCACAGGCTCCATTGAAGATTAAAAATAATAAATCAAACAGGCCATTTTTCACAAATAAACTATTGTTAGCAAATCTATATATATAAAGCGAAAACCACTCACGCTGTAATCACAAAATCTCCAGAACCATAAAGCCTCCAAACTTGAAATTTGCCACATATATTCCTCTTGGCCTCTAGGTGCTCACTAAGACAGGATTTTTCAAAATGACCATCAGAGCATTAGTATTTCCTATATTATTATTAACACGCTCTGATGCTAAGGAGTTCTACTCCCTCTCCCTACTTGAAAAGAAATCTGTTCCAAATGCAAAACACAAGCAGAGAAGAGGAGTTTCACTTTCAGTTTTACTTTCACAGCAGGAAGCAGCTTTAAACAGAACACTTGAGCTAAGCCACGGCCAGGCTCCTTCCGGTCTCCTCCTTGCTCACACAACAAATACTGTTTCACTTTCCAAACAGCCCTCTGATACTAAGGAGTTCTACTCCCCCTCCCCACCTCAAATGAAATCTGTTCCAAATGCAAAGCAGAGGAGAGAAGTTTCAGTTTTACTTTCACAACAGCAACCAGGGGATAGGATAGGATAGGATAGGATAGGATAGGATAGGATAGGATAGGATAGGATAGGATAGGATAGGATAGGATAGGATAGGATAGGATAGGGAAGGCTTCGGTGGGCAAGCCTGAGGGAGAGAAGGGGATAGATTAGGGGAGGGTTCTGTGGGGCAAGGCTGAGGGAGAGAAGGAGATAGGATAGGGGAGGCCTCTGTGCGGCAAGCCTGAGAGAGAGAAGGAGATAGGATAGGCTTCTGTGGGGCAAGGCTGAGGGAGAGGAGGGGATAGGATAGGGGAGGCTTCTGTGGGGCAAGGCTGAGGGAGAGAAGGGGATAGGATAGGGGCGGCTTCTTGGGGCAAGGCTGAGGGAGAGAAGGGGATAGGATAGGGGAGGCTTCTGTGGGGCAAGGCTGAGGGAGAGAAGGGGATAGGATAGGAGAGGTTTCTGTGGGGCAAGGCTGAGGGAGAGAAGGGGAGAGGAGAGGCCGATCTGTAACTACTCATTAATTTTCAAGCTGTAAGTGTCAATTTATCAAGCCCGATCCAGGGGTAAAATGCTCCGGTTCGGACTGGATCGCCTGATCCGGTAGCAAGGGCGCCGGGTGGTTTGGAAAACCGGTAGGAAACATCCTTGTCCCCCCCATGCCCATCTGAGCCACATAATCATCAGAGGCTTTTTTAAAATTATTTTTAAAAACATTTTTTCTACAAGCTGAGTTACCTGATCGTCAGAGGCTTTTAAAAGCATATTTTTTTTACAACCTCTTCAGCCGAAGAGGTTGTAGAAACAATGGTTTTAAAAGTAAAAAAAAAAAAAAAAAAGTTGGCCACACCCACCCAGTCACATTACCCCCCACCAAGCCATGCTCACAAAACCAGTAGTAACAAATTTTACATTTCACCACTGGCTCCATCACATAGTTTCATAGCGAAGCACAGGTATCCAGCTAGTATTATGATATGTATAATAAGATCTTGTTCTTTGACTATTTGGTTTGGGAGGAATGAGCTGACTGACGTCTGTAAACAATAACTTACCCGTATATACTCGAGTATAAGCCAACCCGAATATAAGCCGAGGCACCTAATTTTACCACAAAAACCTGGGAAAACTTATTGACTCGAGTATAAGCCCAAGGGTGGGAAATGCAGCACAAAATGGGAATCATCAGAAGCCTACATACTGAGCTGAAGGCCTGCCTACCAGCAAAGATGGGAAAGAAAAAGAACTAAAATACATCAAGGAAGCCCTCAGAATATCTGGCTATCCCAAATGAGGCTTCATCAAATCTCAAAAAAGACCCTACAGGAGCTCCTCCATAACAAACAACAAAAAGAACAATAAAGGAAGCAACATTGTCATTCCATATGTTGCAGGAATATCAGAAAAGCTCAGGGGGATTTTCAGTCAACACAACATACATGCACACTTCAAACCCAAGAATACACTAAGACAGAAGCTTGTCCACCTCAAGGATAAAACACCCAGACACAAACTGAGCAATGTGGTATATGCAGTACAATGCAGTGAGCCATGTTCTGGTCTGTACACTTCATAAATGCATGGCATAACATACAAGAACAAACACATCAGGGCTAGATTCAGCAGTCAATCTGCATTTAAAAGACAAAGGCCATTCTTTTGAAGACAGCAAAGTTCACATTGTGGACAGAGAGGACCGCTGGTTTGAAAGAAGGGTCAAAGAGCCCATCCATATCAAAATTAAACAGTCCTCTCTCAGCAGAGAGTGAGGGATACGACATCATCTATCTCTGGTCTACAACACAGTCCTTTCAACAGTACCAAGAAGGCTCCACCCATTTGCACCTCTCAGGTAACCCTGATGACACAGATAAACCTTCAAATGACCTTAATCACTCACCAAAAGAATGTAAATGACCAGATGTCTGCAAGGAGTATAATCCTTCCATTCCCCACCATCCAGTCAGAACTGAAGAAGCTTCTTGGATGAGAAGCGAAAAATCTTCAAAGAATAACCAGAAAGTCCAGTTGTCTCTTGAAAAGCACCTTTGGGACAACTATGACCTAGATGATTGAGAATCTCCTTAAACAAGTCCAGATTTTTGTCATATTTTATTCTTTTGAGTAGCATATGCAAATTTCGCAAGACAATTAATGCTTTTTTGAGGAAGTGGTAATACTTTTTGTCTTAAAGAAGTGGAGTATTCCTGCTAAAAAAGCCACCTCTCAGTCTGGTAGTATTATACAATTTCTGCCCAATTTTCCATTTATAAAGCAAGATTTCACAAAAGGTTATTAGAAGAGAATTAGATGAAGTCTTTTATGTTAAACCATTTTAGAAAGGCATCAGACCTGGATATGAGAAAGAAATGGCATTGTTTGCTCTTGTGGATGATCTCCATTGGACTCTGGGTGAACACACTTACCTGGTCCGATTAAAACTCTCAGTAGTCCTCAGGGACTACTTGTAGTGGTTTGAAATGTTCTAGTACAGTGTTTTTACTTCTTCCTAATGAGGACATTTCTATGGCTGGGTGAGTACTGAAGGCCTTGATCACACCTATATTGGGCGCAACAGAATTTGGCTCTCTCTTGTAAGCCAAGGATGAGCAATTAATTTTCCCAAGGGGCCGCAGAGGAACTGGGATTGTTGTGCAGGGCCAAACTGATAGCTCCTGGCTGTGCTCTGCCCACTCACCTGCAAGGCTACACTTTGACTGAGGCAGTGGATTACCATGCCTGAGGTCCTTCATGTGATGACCACCATTGCCATCTCCTCAGGCTGGTTCAGGTGAGGGATGAGTGCTGTGTAGGCACAGAAAAGCATTTCTCCCCTCACCACCTATGGCCACCAGCCAACTGAAGGAGCACATGGCAATTGCATAGAGCTGGACCTGGTTCGACTTCTTCTTCTATCCCCTGCGGTGAACTTATTTATATTTGATTTCTAATTTTTCAATTGACCTCACATAGGCCAGAATAAGGATAGCCAAAGACTGGATGTGGCCCAGGGACTGCAAAATGCCAGGTCTAAACCAGGGATCCCCAAGTCTCAGGCTATGGTCCATTACTGGGCTGCCACTTGTTCGAAACTGGGGCATGCAAACAACGGGCAAGCACATGTGTGTGAAGCTCCACTCACCTGAGTCGCAGGCAAAGGCATGGGTGCAAAGCTTCACTCTTGCGAATGGTGGGTGGGCCCTTGTGCTCTTGCAAAAAACTCCACTTGATTAAGTGAAAGGCACTCATGCTCATGTGCGCAGCTCCCTTCATGTGAGCAGAGGGCACTTGTATAAGAAGTTCCATTTGCGCAAATGGAGTTTTGCACATGAGCACTCTGCACAAGTGCAGCTTCACCCATGAGAGCAAATGTCCTCTGCTTGCGGGTAAAGCTCCATTTGCACAAGTGGACAGTGCGCCCATCTGCCTCTCACACAACTGGAGCTGTGCACATGTGTGTGAGCCTACCACTCACACGTTCCTCCCCTCCTTCTCGTGCTGGGCCAGGCCATCAAGCTGGAGAGGTTGGATACACTGGTCTAAGCTGTTTAACCCATGAAGTCCCAATGGGAGGTCTGTCTGTCTTTATTTAGTAGGGCTATTTTATTGTAAATTGAATCAGTAAAACTAGGTAGTAGTTACGTGTAGCCTTTTATAATTGTGTGGCAATATTTTTATTATAATTGTAAATACTGTATATTATGGTAGGCATTAATTTTAATATTTTTTTGTATAATTTTAATTGGTGGTTAATACTTGTTTATTAATTTTTACTGTTGTTAGATTGTGCCTCAGTGAGAAGTGCAATATAAATGCATTGCTTTGCTTGTTTCTTTAGTTTGCGATGAGACATCTAGTATATGCTGGTAATGTACAGTTACATATCTCTGTTATGGGTTGAACAGGGGATACAAGAAATGTGGTCACCTGGTGTCTGAAGGCTATAAGAATTTGATGGGGTAAAATATGCTGAAATAGGTCACTGGCAAGACCTAGTTCCTATTCACATTTGCTTTGGACTGTGCCATACAGTATCGTCCCTGAAGGAACAGGTCAATGACTTCAGAGCTCTCTTGGATTCATAACTTTTGATTGAACAGCAAAACCTGGAGTGGCCTTTGCACAGCTGGAACTGGTACATCAGTTGCAGCCCTTTTTGGATTGAGAGTAACAGATAGTCATGCCCTCTTAAACTCAAAACTGGTTTATTGCATTATTGTTGTGGAATGAACAGCTGAAGGAAGAAAGCCCTGGTGGGTGAAGTTAAGAGATATGGCAGTCTGGATTTTATAGGTGGGAGGATCCATATGAAATCAAACACTTGGGCCTATATCTGGCCCAAAGGAAAGCAGGCAGTCTAGCGACATTCTTGTATTACAGTGGAGTCAACAATAAGGAACCTCTGAGTCTGATTTCCAGAGCCACTTGATTGTTTGTGTCTGACAATTACGCATTATTTGGCACTACCTTTGAAGAGAGCTTCCATAGGTGCAAATCATGGTAATCCATTTGCTGATGGGTGAGAGTGCTTCAACATAACAACACATATTTTGTACCCCTGGATTGATTGCCAATATGTTTCTGATGCAATTCTAATTATTGGTTTTGATTTATAAAGTCCTTTATGGCACTAGCCCATGTTATCCAATACCATATTTTATTTTATTTTTTGCAGGTAGAATTAATCTGCCTGTGCAACTATCTTGAGAGAAAAATGTTTTGGATTCTGTCTCCTTGAGATGGCGGGAAGAGACAGTCCTTTTCTGCAGCCTTTTTATCTGTTCAGACAGTTCACCCTTTGAAGGCCGGTAGAATGTCAAACATTTTGGCATTCAGACAGACAATAAAGATCAACTCTCAAGCATTTGGGCTTAAAGGGTGTTTTTCATGGGGTCATTTTAGTTATTCATTTGTTTGCTTTAATTTATTATTCTTAGCCTATTATAGTTTTAGGATTTCAAATGAGATGTCCAGGAACTGGGCGTGAGTGAGTGAATAAGATACTATATAAATTTCTCAAGTTCCATGACTACAATTTGCCAGAAAACCATAAATTTCCTATGGCTTAGTTTGGTCTAACAGTTAGAGCTGGCACAAGTCTCACTAAAATAGCTTAGCTAGAAAAAAACATTTTATTGCAAGCAAGATTGAAACTGATAGCCAAATATAGCCCTAGGTTCTGCCTCGGTTTACCTTCCCAATAAGCAACCAAGTTGGAAGATAATTTAAAAACAGTTTATTGGGGTACCCTGATAAAGTGGGATCTCTCTATGAAAAAGGAGCCTCATGTTACATTCCTTTTTAGAGTTAACCTAAGAAAGAAAATGCAAAAGGAAAGTTGATTGGACAGGATAAAAGTAACCTCCCCTTTGCATAGAAAATCAGCTACATGTAGTCAAACATGTTACATATTTGCATCCCATAATATCACACATGTTCATTAAATGGAGGTTTGAAATCAGAAAGGATGTAAATTGTAAGGAAAAAAGTTGTTTGAAGTTCACAAAAGAGATAAACCAGACCCCAATTTGTACTAACAATCTTTTTCTTATCCGGAGCTAGTCTCCAACCTGTTTATCAGTTTGGGAATGGTGAAAGCTATATCAGCCCTGGGTCGCCAGCCGCACCAGTGCTGCCATTCAGGCGGGGAAGGAGAGCCGCCAATTGGGACGCACATCCACATCTGCTGAAGACTACACCCACCAAATGCCCACCGACAGTGCACAAGCCACAAAGCTGAGCCGCACAGAGGGCGTACATGCTGCGGGCCCCCTGCCAAGCTGCAGGGAGGACAGGCACATCCCCGAAAAGCCTGCTGCATCAACGGAGCCATCTGGGCCGTGGGCTTCGTACAGAGCTGATGTGCGGCAGAACAGTTGGGCAGCAGAGCGCACGCAGGCGCAGGGAGCCTGGCATACCGGAAACAAGCATGTGTCAGGGTGTGCCGGATGAAAAGCTCTACAGCTGCAAAGACGTTGGCAAAGTGTGAGGGGTGGGAATTATATGGGTTCGGGTCCAGGGGGTGGAATCGGGGTGGGGTAGAGGGCATTTAAGGAATGGAGGGTTAAACCACAATAGCACTGACTTTGTTTTCCTAATTGTTTGTCACTTTGTGCCGGGTTTCCACATTGCCAGATAAAAAGTATCCAATTAACTTTATTGTCTGCATTTCTTGTCTGCTAAATGCTGGAATGTGACAGTAAGTCAGTGCTCCTTACTTTTCCATACAAACCTAGCCAGCACCTCACGCTCTGGGGTTGCAAGGAGGGAGGGGAGCTTCAGAGGATGGCGGAGGGAGCGGAGGCTGGGACAGATGCGGCAATGATGGAGGAGCCATCCATCCTGGAAGGCTTGTCAGCACCACGAGACGACCCTGCCCTGGATGTGCATCCCAAAGAGCGGGCAGGCTCAAGCCAACCCACAGCTGGTCAGGAGCCCAGCTGTGGGTTGGGCTCCTGGAAATAAAAGAGGAGCGAACAGGGAGTGGGCTTTTGCAGGAAACAATTAGTTCACTCCGTGACTCTGAGAGACTCTGTGACAGGTTTTGCTTTGTACTGCAGTTGGAAACAAGTTACGTGGCAGCTTGCCAAACGAGATAAGGTGTGTTGAGAAATATTCCTTTGAAAAACCGTTTGGACAAACTTTGCTGGCTGTGAATGAACGTAATTCACAGTCCGTATAAATAAAAGAGGTTTTGACAGTAATTCCTGCCTCTTGCTTGTTAAGGGAGCCTAGGTCAGAACAACAGTGAAGTCTATGAGGGATGCAGATCAGAAGGCGGCTCCTGCAGGGGAGTGGTGGAAGAATTCATCGGTGGCTACAGGTTCTGGGGTTCCATTGCCATTTAACCCGATGGCAGGAGCAGCAACTGATGGAGTGGGACGATGAAGGGGAATGGAGGTACTCCACTGCACTGGGCAGCCAAACCATGGACTGGCTGAGAAAGAGGTTTGGAAAGGCCAGTTTCCAAGATGGCGGGTCCTGGTACAGCAAGGACTGGGGAGGGTGAGGACCGACCGACTGGCCGATGTCTGCCACTATCAACCTAATAACCGACGGCTCTACCTGCGCTCTTCCGCTTGGCCAGCCCAAAGTTGCGACTGGAGCCAGCTCAAGAATGCACTAGAAAGCCCATGAGGGGACAACCGCCAGAGCCTTCCTCCACTGCTGGACACCCGAGTTACTACCTAGGGGAACACCAAAGGGGAGAAGTGGTCATCAGTGGTTGCCTCTCAATGTTGCTAGCCCACTACCAGCACATGCTTGGCTGGCTGGGATCGGGCATGGGCATGGGACCCTGGGACCCCCAGCAGTGCGAGTGACGTTCGACGGCAGTCTGTATAAAGTGGCTCTCTTCTTCTGCCAGGTGATAGACCATCTGGATTGATACACACACCTTTACACTTCCCAGTGGGCCATGGTAATGGCCCTAGCAGTGGTGCTGGATGATGAGGCTGCCGACTGGGTGGCTGACCTGTATAGCGAACATGGCCGGGAATTGGGAAATGCTGGCTTGTTCTTGGAGGCACTGCGTGAGATATTTGAAGACCACACCAGGGCCCAGAGAGCAGAGGAGAGATGCTGGCGTTATGGCAAAGAGGTAGGCCAGCCATGGACTACATTTGTGAATTCCAATGGCTGTCTGGTAAGCTGCAGGGTTGGCCAGAACGGCTGCTGGTGCACCAATTTTAGACAGACCTTGACCTCACATGTGCCAGGCCTGTGTCTACCGGGGCTTACCTCCCCACTTGGGTGCCTGGTACCAAGCAGCTACGGAACTGGAGGTGGAGCTACATGACTATAGGCCAAAAGGGGAAGTGCCCGTGAGGCCATGATGGTTCCTGGACCACACCACCTGTAGCATTCCAGGGCCTCCACCCCCTTGGGTGGCCCAACCAGAGAAGGTTGCGCCCACCCGGCCACCTATGCTATGTTTTTGGTGCGGGAAACTGGGCCACCGGGCAGCTGAATGCACCACCCATGCTCCAAAAGCAAAAGCACACCTCTGCGACACGCTCATCGATTCGGGGTGTACCCAATGCCTGATGAGCTTAGCAACAGTTGCCAATTTAGGGGTGAGGGTGAAAAACTGTCAAGGCCCATGTGATTTGAGCAGATGGATGGATCGCTGTTGGGTGGCGCCCCGGCTACACATGTCACAGAATGGATGAAGCTGGAGTTCAGCCAGCATTGGGAACTGTTCTGCTTTATAGTGGTCCCAAAAATGACGGAGGAAGTAATCCTGGGGCTCACGTGGCTGGATAAATGGGGCCCAACCATCTGGTGGTGGGGATTGTCGATACCTGTGTATAGAGGTCAGCCCCAACCCACCGCAAAATGAACAACTGCGGTCGGGGGGATTCAGTAAAGTGTGAAACCCAAGTCTCAGGGCCAAAGCCACAGGAGAGGCAATGGCCTTCCCAGCACTATACAGAGATATAGCCAAAGTTTTAAGTGAGAAAGAGTGTAATGTCCTTCCTCCCTACTCTCCAACAGACTGTGCTATAGAAATACCCAGGAGAGGTCTCATGGTGTCCTTTGCCTTCCAGGTGTTGTCCCCGTGGTAGGGGGGGCCGCATGTCATCCCTGGGTCACCAGCCCGCCGGGGCTGCCATTTAGGCGGGGAAGGAGAGCTGCCAGCTGGGTCGTGCGTCCACATCCTCCGAAACCACGCCCAACAAACGCCCACCAACAGCCCGGAAGCCACACAGCTGAGCCTTACAGAGGGTGTACACGCCGTGGGGCCCCTGCCAAGCTGCGGGGAGGACAGGCACATCCCCAAAAAGCCTGCCACATCTATGGAGCCTGCAGAAGGCCAGCTGGGCTGCGGGATTCATACACAGCTGATGTGCGGCAGAACAGATGGGTGACGGAGCACTTGCAGGTGCAAGGAGCCTGGCATACCAGAAAAAAGCATGTGTCAGGATGTGCCAGATGGAAAGCTCTGCAGCTGCAGAGACATTGGCGAAGTGGCGGCACGTGAGGGTGGGAATTATATGGGGCAGGGCCCAGGGAATGGAACTGTGGGGGGGGGGGTGGAGGGTTAAACCACAGTAGCACTGACTTTATTTCCTTATTGTTTGTCACTCTGTGCCGGGTTTCCACATTGCCAGATACAAAGTACCGAATTAACTTTATTGTCTGCATTTCTTTTTTTTTTTATTGAAAAAGTTTTTCAAATACAAAATTTTTTCCCCCTTTTTTTCCCCCCTCCTCCCTAACCCCCCTCCCCCTCCCCTCCCCCTGTGACTTCTTCATAATAAAACCCAAATTCATAACAGATTATATAATACTTTACCATCCCCTTACTCCATCCCCATATGCTGACCCTTTCTTTCTAATAAGATTATCATATCCCCCTTATACTATACATTTCAAAATGACTTTCTACTATAACATTATATAATAACTCCTAATTTAGCATAATAATAAATCAAATCTTTTATGTATATTAATCTATCATTTAAAAACAACCTTCCGCTATAAAACTATATAATAATTGTCTGCATTTTTTGTCTGCTGAATGCTGGAACATGACAGTAAGTTAGTTCTCCTTACTTTTCCATACAAACCTAGCCAGCACCTCACCCTCTGGGGTTGCAAGGAGGGAGGGGAGCTTCAGAGGATGGCAGTGGGAATGGAGGACAGGATGGATGCGGCAGTGATGGAGGAGTATAATTTTAAAAGAGAGAAAATAAATCAAATTAAAATACAAAGTAATCATGTTAGCAATTTACAAAATCCCTGTCATGTGCCCCTCAAAAACCATGTGGTGTGAAACTTTGTAGCCCTTATCTTTTGTGAAGAAAGACAAAATGGCCACAGTCAATAAATGCTGGGAAAAGGTAGCAGGGGGGAATTGGAGAACATGTAAAATCTGGACCTATTCTCTAGGAACATGAACTTGTTTGCTATTGCTATCTTTTAGGATGTTTTTGCACCAATTTGACTTTATAGCCATGGATTTCCAAGTGGTATACTTATACCACTTATGGTATAATATTCTAAATATTAACCAGATCTAATCCAGCATAATGTTAACCAAAGTCAGCTATATGGGGCTGTTGTGACTTCAAAACCATAGCTTGGCTAAATATGTGCCTCCCAGTGTATGCAGAAATAATAATTTGTATCTGTGCATAGGATGCCAGTCAGAGTGGAAGCTGTGCAGCAGATATTCTTTTTATGCAGTTGAAGTAACAGAGATTAGGCAATATTAACAATTTCCAATCGAATAATCTTATTAGTCCTTTGCAGTAGAATCCCCAAAGAATCTTGTAATGCCTTAAAATTAGCAAGTTTAATTTTGGTTGAGCACAATGTACTTCATCAGAAACACAATTTGCTTCATCAAGTGCCATTAAATCACTCGTTCTGCCATCACTTAAACATGTTAATCAATAACATCTGAGTGTTTTCTTTGCTGTCTCTGGAACTATAAGGTAGACATCCTAATTTTAAAAGGCTTAATTCCATTGCTACTGCACAGTTAGTCTTTTACCTAGCACTATTATTCTTGTTTAAAACAAGTCTTTTATTTCTTTTATTTACAGGAAAGAAAAACTCATCACTCATTGCTTGCAATAAGCACATATGAATTTTATTAGAATCAGAAGCTTAGGAAAGAAAATAGATCCAACTGTTTAGAACTATCTTCAAGAATAAGAATATTGTTAATGATCCCCAGGAAAACTATATATTTTATTCAAAGCAGTTAACTCAAAGAATGGTTATCAATTCCATGTTATAGCATTTCTGTTTAGCTTAAGACAGTAAAGAGAAATACTCTTCATTACAGAGTGATTTTTGCCTTGAATTTTCTCCAGATTGATTGAAGTACCTTACAGCAGAGTTGCCCAACCTTTCTGAGTTGGTGGTCCGGGGAGGGAGGAAGAAGTTTTGTGGGAGGGGCAGGCACCAACCTGAGTGGGGCCAAGAGCACTTGCAATGCTCATACAAGTGAGGCCACCAGCGCTCATGTGAGTGGAGCCCCGAGCGCTCACATGAGTGGGGCCCTGAACACCCACGACACTTGTACGAGTGGGGCCTCAAGCGGTTGCCATGTGCAAGTGTAAGGTGACCAGACGTCCCGCTTTTGAGCAATTTGTCCCGCGTCCCGCGGCGTTTTAAAAAAGTCCCGATTTTTCATTCGGCCTCCTGGTTCCCGGCTGCCTCCTGAATCCCCGTTGATGGCTAGAGGGAAAAAACCTGTTTAAACTCTTGCCGCGGGGCTTCAAAGGGCCGCCCTACGTTAATTAGCTCGGCTTCCCCCTCTCAGCTGATTTGTACAGGGCTCTGCTCTTGCTAAATTGCTCAGTATTTTTTTCCTCTTTGTGCAAACCAAGCTCAAAACGAAACTGAAAGTAAAACAGGCTGTTGGCTTTGTGGTTTGCTTGCAACGTTGGAAAATTAGGCAGCAGATTTATTTTCCTTTTCCTCACCAAAAAAGGTAAGTGCAAACAATGGAAAATTATTTAGGGCAAAAGAGGAGAGTTCAAGATTTTAAAACACAAAAGAAAAAAAAGCTCTTTTTAACTAGGGAATTGTAATAATTGAGATATTATTAATTGTATACTGTGTTGAAAGCAGAAATGGTTAAGTTGTGGTTTGGAGGAATATATGGGGGAAATTATTTGGTTTATTATTATTGGTAAGTATAATTAATTGATTTGTAAGAAATTGGATTGCATGGAAATAATTGGAATATTCATGTTCATATTGATTAATATACAAAAAAGATAGTTATATAACTAATTGATTTATATTAAAATGTTGAATTTGTATTAAACAACTGTATTACATAATTACATAATTAACCAATGTGAGGATGGATATAAAAATAGATGACAATCTTTCTCCTCAAACCTACCACCTCTCTTTTCTTTCCTTCTTACTTTCTCTTCCCCCCCTCTTCTTCTCCTCCCTACTTCCTCTTCCTTTCTCCTTCTCCTCCTCTCTTCCTCCCTCTCTTAACCGTCACTCCTACTCTAATTTCCCTTCCCTTCCTTCATCCCTCTCAATTACTGTATCCTTTTATGCATATGGACTACTCAGAGGGCTGAAAAAGTTATTTTTGACTGGTCCTCGCACTTTTGACCAGTCCTCGAACTTACGACTGTCCTCACATTTTACATTTTTGCCCTATCTTGTCATCATGGTGAAGAGAAGCAGTTGTGAAATGAGTGACATGGTTGTTAAGAATGCTGCACGGGCATAAATGTGAGGATGGTCATAAGTGTGAGGACCAGTCAAAAGTGTGAGGACCTGTCAGAAATGACTTTCCAGCCCTCTGAATAGTCCCTATACACATAGCCATGGCCACCCGGTCACATGACCAGCTAGCCACGCCCACCCAGTCACATGGCCTCCAAGCCACGCCCACACAATAAGCCACGCCCACAATGGTGTCCCTCTTACCAATGTTAAAATCTGTTCACCTTACCCTATACACATAGCCATGGCCACCCAGTCACATGACCAGCTAGCCACGCCCACAAAATAAGCCACGCCCACAATGTCCCTCTTTACCAATGTTAAAATCTGGTCACCTTATGCAAGTGGGACTGTGCATGCATGCGCACACACCAGTCAGCCGCTCGCACAGTCCAGTTGCAAATAGGCTGTGGCCTGATAGTGGGCCATGGCTCACAGGTTGAAGACCCCTGCCTTACAGTGTTAGATTGTATTTATCATTTTTTGTATTTGCCCAATTTTTTTGAAGAAAAAGTGTTTTTTCCTAAAGAAGGATGTGTCAGTTATAAATATGAGTGTTAGCAACTGTTAAAAATGCCACAGAATAAGATATTTCTGTTATCACCGCTAGTCTTAAAGTGTTCCTAGTAATAGCAGTTCTGCTGTCGCATAACTAGAGTGCTAACTGCCCTGCTACCTAAGGAAACCTGAATTATGTCTGACCCATCTCAATTGCTTTTATCTGAAGGAAAGCAAGGTTGCGGGAAATGTTCTGCAGATGCTCACAGTGTGTCATATTCAGCTTTGAGTTAGCTATCTTGAAGTGGAAGTGAAACCTTTTTCTTTAATGCAGGCAGAACTGGCATTCATCCTGCTGCTTCATGGATATAGAAGTACATTAGCCTGCTGTTAGGAATGGACGGCCTGCAAAATCTCCACGAGGCTGAAATTCTTCCATATAGCCTTAATTCATATACCTGTTGGCCATGCTGTTTCTCTGAACAGCTGCAGAATGAAAATCATCTTTAGAAAACATGCTTTAGAAATAGTTCTTGTAAAGATCCTTATTTTTTTCCCCTAACCTAGTATGTATTTATTTCAAAGAGTTCCTTGCCAGGTTTTCAAATTTTGGATGGCCATATCTGATTTTGTTTTCTTCACATTCGGAGACAAGTGTTGTGGCTGTATGAGCTCTCACAGAGAGGTGGAAATAAATATAATGCTTGATTTTGAGTCAGTTAGTACTGAATCCCCATCCCCATCACTTGCCTTGAAAGTGCTTTGTCCTTGTCCAGCAATCACAAGGACAGTGTTGCTGTGGGCCACGTTTTAGGACTCTGCGGGCTATTCTTGCAGTTTGGGCCACATATTGAGCAATCTCAACTTAAACCTACTGGGCAATTACCTGAAATGTGTTCAGATATGGTTTTTTCTGGTAAGATTATTTTCCATTACAGTTAGTGCTGTTCTTAAAGTAGAATCACAGCAAATACATCAGTTTCCTGACTTTAGTCTCTTTGACTATTTGTTATAAATCACATTTGCTACTTTGTGTTTGCTTCTATTAAACAAACTTACTTTGCATATATAGGCACAATTAGCTTGAAAAGATGTAGGAACAAGATATATCCTGTTTTGTGTAGAATTCTTCTAAAATTCTAGGTTTGAGTTTCCTTCTCAGAATGTTCAGTAGATAGACACAAGGTGCCCCACTTTTACCATTCCAGCTGAAATTTGAGACGCACAATTTAGTATCTTTAATGCACAAGGAGAAATGAAATTAAATCAATCATAAATTTAGTTAACCAACTTAAACCAGGAAAGGTGCCTGGTAATGATTACCTAATATCCGTAACTTAGATTGGTGGACTCCAGTACTAGTCTTCCTTTTCTGTTTTATTGATTAGACTACAATGGTTCCAAAAGTTTGGGGGCACAGCTCTTATCATCCCTATTTATAAAGAGGGGAAAAGAGACTTATCAGATAATTATCAATTTATTAAGAATCATCAGCAAACTGGACAGTAAATATAAATGCAAAATTGATGATTTGTTTGAAAACAACAAATCCTCGCAGAGGAAAAGATTGGCTTTAGAGCTCATCATTTCCTGTATATTCTGCTGTCATCATATAACAGTGATGGCTAACCTTTTCTGGACTGAGTGCCCAAAGTGCATGTGCGCACAAATGCACACATGCGCCTGAACCCCCAACATGCAATGTGTGTACTTGCCTCAGCCCCCATGTATGTGTGTGCAGCCCCCCGCATGCGCCTTGCCCCCATGCATGCGTGCAACCTCCGCAGTACCTCCCCCACATGCGCACGCACCCCCGCACATGTGCGGCACACACCCAAAGACCAGCTGGCCGATGGAAGATGCACACGCATGCGCAGCAGAGCTGAACTGAGGCGATTGCTCACGTGCCATCAGAGAGGGCACTGCATGCCACCTCTGGCACACATGCCATAGGTTCACCATCACGGCTCTATAACATCTGGGCGAGGAGTATACAGCTCAAACAGGATCTGTTTTATATGCTGCTTTTATTAACTTTAGATTCGCCTTTGATTCAATATTGAGAATTAGGCTATGGGACAAATTGGTCAATTCCATGATAGATAATTCCCTATTATTCCTGATATACTAAAAATTCTATGTTAAAAATTAATTTTGTTCCACAAGGGTATTTAACTAAAACAGGTTGCTACAATAAGGGGAGTGAGCCAGGGTTCCATACTGGCACCTTTATTATTCAATGTTTATATAAATTCTTTGGTTGACCAATAGAATAGCCCTGACCTTTTCCCCAATGTTAGCTCAAGGGCATATGTGTACCAGTGATGTCATTCTGTATCAGACCTCAGTTGGGCTAAAATGCATTTTGAGATCCCTTACCATTTATTGCAAGGACAGAAAATTAGTAATTATGAAAAACAAAAGTCCTAGTATTTGCTAAACATCCCAGAATCCACCAACTATTAAGCAGTCACAAAAATGAGCAAACAAAGATTTTTAAATATAATAGAATTGCTTTTCAGGCCTTTGGTGAGAGAAGTGCTTGCTCAAACTATGTAGTCTATAATTCCCAAAATCAAAACTTTCTACTGTGTTTAAGAAGTTCCTTACCCATTCCTGCTGCTTTAAATTTATTCTTGACCAAAATATGCTGTCAGTTCCTGTAGCTCAACTGAGCTCCATAGTAACTGCTCAGGATTAGACTTGACACCTTTGACAATAGCAAATAATTTCAATACTAAATGGAGGAGATACCTCGTTGAAAAATGATACTTCTGTGGATACTCCAGAGAAGCTCTTCTTTTCCTAGGGCACGAACAAGTTAAAAAGATACATGTACATACGCTGTGTTAGACACAGAAAAACAACTAGAATTTTCTCAACTACAGTACTCAAAAATATTTTCTGAAGTAGTTGATCTTCTTCACTCAGACCCGTGGGTTATTTAAATTCTATCAGTTTCCAAGATAAGAAAGGCTCTAATTTAATGCTCTGCCATCTACTATCCTAGAAAGCATATACTGTATAAAAATAGTCTATACTAACCAAATCTGTGGCACAGGTGGTGTGGAATCTACTGCTTGTATTTTTTTTTTATATTGCAGCTACTATCAGGAATTCAGGTTTGTTTCATCTACCTTCATATATCAAAATACCCCAGGTATATGAATTCTTTTTACATGCAGATCCTCCTTTCAGACCAATAAGACTGTATTTCTTTGATATTGCTAAATTGTATTTTACAGCTTTTAAAACTAGACAGAGCTGGCCTCATCTGAGTATGTTTTCCAGACTTTTGCCATGTAACTTTAGTTACTGACAAGGTCACTGTTTTGAACAACACCATAATTTTACTCTCATCTTGTAAGGTTATTCTAAGCAAAATTTCTGGGTCCCTTTTGTTTAACAATAGTATGTTATGTCTATATATCATATAGATATATGCACTATATTAGTACCTTCAAATCAGTGATGTTTCCTAGTGAGTGCCTGGATAAGTCGCTTCAGTTTTTAGGGTAAGATTTTTCAGAAGTGCTTCATCATTGCCTGCTTCCTAGGGCTTTGTGAGAGTCACAGGTCACTCTCTCAAGTTCACTCATGTGGCTTTGTGCCTCAGGCAGGATTAGAACTCACAGCCTCCCACTTTCTAAACTAATGCCTTAACTATCTCACCAAACTTGCCGTATATCATACCCACAAGTAGAAAGTAATCAAAATTGATGCTGTCTGTATAGTGTGGCTCCTAGATTGTTTCTGTTTTGCTTTGTTTTTATGCTGAAATAAAGAATTGATAGATTGACCTAGTAGCCCATGCTCTAACTTGATATTTCAGATTTAACTGCTTAATCAGAAGATTCTAAGGGAGCAGCTAAAAATCTCAAGAGTATATAACAAAATTTTTAGAGACGCAGATCCTATTTTCCATAAAACCTATCTTTCAAAGTTTAACTCCCATCATTTCTTTTTGCAATATCAGAATAATTCTACTAAGCCTCTGACAGAAGAATGAATTGCAGTGGAAGAATAATAATATTTCTGTTTATCTTTATTCCAGAATGCTTAACGCCAAATACATAGGCATTGCTGCATGAATTGACTTTTATTCTTATGGCAGCATGTTCCAAATATTTCCTATGACTCTTGTGAAACTGGGATTCTCCAACTGTAGTTGGATATTCTCTAACCACTACACTATGCTCATTCTCAATAAGTTCAATGTTAGGATAAAAAGGGCTGGAATCTTATGAGAAAATGGGGTAGGATAAAATAGGAGGATACACTTGCAATATTTTTATTTTTATTTTATTATCAGTCTTGGGCAGTCAGGTTTCATCCTTAAACTATACCTGACAAGAGATATGTAGAACTTTTTTTTTAAAGTTATAAAATCCTGCTTGTGGAAGATGGGATCCAAAACTATTCATGTATCTCCATTTGAATAATCAGGAGCTGAATTTCAGGGCACCTGGAAATCCTAAAAGTTACTTATGTAGAGGACGGGTGTCAACT
This sequence comes from Pituophis catenifer annectens, assembly GCF_029215685.1. Taxonomy (NCBI): domain Eukaryota; kingdom Metazoa; phylum Chordata; class Lepidosauria; order Squamata; family Colubridae; genus Pituophis; species Pituophis catenifer. The sequence continues at coordinate 38,291,414 of NW_027256888.1, forward strand.
CGATCGCATCATGTGATGTCACGTGACATATTACGACTTTTTTTGCCTTTGCGGAGCCAGGATGGGCATGTCCTGCACGTGATGCATCTGGCCCACAGACCACCAGATTGACACCCCTGATGTAGAGGAAGTGCCCTGATGTTTATTATTATGACATGGTTTTGTTATGTGGAGGTTTCATTGTGAATCTCATTAAGTAACACAAGTGTTTTATGTTTGCTATTACACTATTTTACATATTGGTCAAAGACCTTAATAAAAGTTTTCATTTTCATGTGAAAATGAAAGTACATCCTCTTTGAGTTCTCTGGTTTTACATATCAGGACATAGTAAAAACCATCTGGTCTTTAGCAGTTTTTTAAAAGTAGGTAAATACAATCTTATATGAACAACAATAGGTGACATATTACACCATAATCATCATCATTTTACAAAAAGAAAGCCAAAATGGAGAAGCCATGTGTGAAAAACTAAATACATCTTTACTCTTCCATAGATATGAAGAGGCTAAGTGGCAGCCAGATGCTGCTAATCAAGTACCTTTGATCAATTGATCATCAGCAAGTGGGACTACCTCTATAAAAGCTGAAATTTTAGGAGTTTGCTGGTCTCCAGCATTGAAATGTGGGTTAACACAATGCCAAAAAATAAAGAAATCATCAATGATCTTAGAGAAGTAACTGTTACTGCCCATCAATCTGGGAAAAGTTGTAAGCCCATTTACAACTTATTTAAAGTCATTGTCCTATAGCAGGGATGTCAAACTTGCGGTCTGCGGGCCGGATGCATCATGTGGTAGCCCCACCCCACCCAGTTTAGCAAAGGGGAAAAAGTCCTGATATGTCATGTGATGATGCCGTGACGACGCAAGTTTGACACCCCTGTTCTACAGTGAGGATGATTATTCACAAGTGCAAAACATTCAAGACTGTTGCCAATCTTCCCAGGAATGGATGTCCCAGCAAATTAACCCCAAGGTTGGATCATGCAATGCTCAGAGAAATTGCAAAAAATCCAAGATTTACATCTCAGACTACATGCCTCAGTTAGCTTGTTAAATATTGAAGTTCATGACAGTGCAATTAGAAAAAGACTGAACAAGTATGGTTTGTTTGGAAGGATTGCCAGGAAAAAGCCTCTTCTCTCTAAAGAGAACATGGTTGCATATTTTATATTTGCAAAATTTCATCTGAACAATCCACAAGATTTCTGGAACACTATCTTTTGGACAGATGAGACCAAAATGGAGATGTTTGGCCACAATGCACACAGTGCCACACACTTTGTGAAAACCCAATACAGCATATCAGCACAAACATCTACCAATTGTCAAGCACAGTGGTGGAGGAGTGATGATTTGGGCTTGTTTTGCAACTACAGGACCTGGGCACCTTGCAGTCATTGAGTTGACCATGAACTCCTATTCTAGAGTCAAATGTGAGGCCATCTGTCTGATAGCTAAAGCTTGGCCGATATTGGCTCATGCAACAAGACAATGATTCCAAGCACCCCAGCAAATCTACAACAGAGTGGCTGAAAAAGAAAAGCATCAAGATGTTGCAGTGGCCCAGTCAAAGTCCAGATCTCAACCTGATTGAAATGCTGTGAGAGAGAGAGCTGTGCATAAACAAATGCCCACAAACCTCAATAAAGTGAAGCAATGTTGTAAAGAAAAGTGGATCAAAATTCCTCCACAACGATGTAAAGACTGATAAAATCATACAGAAAATGATTACTTCAAGTTAGTGCTGCCAAAAGTAGTTCTATTGAATCATAAGGAGTACTTAGTTTTTCACATATGGCTTCTCCATTTTGGCTTTTTTTTTTTTTTTTTTGTAAAATATATGTTGACATGGTGTAATATGTCACTTGTTGTTCACCTGAGGTTATATTTACCTACTTTTAAGAACTGCTAAGGACCAGATGAGGAAGTACTTTCATTTTCACATGACTGTACACACATACACACACACACACACCCCAACATTATTTATATAGAGAAGAACACTTGATTTCACTTAGGAGTCAACATCAGAAAGTTGAGTTGGCTTACTTTTCTTTTATGAACCTGTAAAAATGCATGAGCTTTTTTTCTCTATTTCTTTGAATTTTGAAAGATCTTTTCCACAGAAATGTGCACACCTAAAATATATTTTATTAGCATTGACAAAGAAAAGGCATTCTGATTATTACTCTCACTCTCTTTAGAGCTACTGTCTTATTTTCATTTGCCTCTTGAATTCACATCAAAATGTTGCACTAGAAAGATTAAGTGTGTGGAACTATCAAGCATTATTGGCAGTTTTTACCACCAGGGACCTTTCTCTGCCACAGCAGAAGCTAACCAAACATATGTTTAAAGACTATTGTAGCATATTTGAATTACTGTTTGCTCTGGATAATTTAAGTAGTCAAAAGTAGAGAAAAGTGTCTTAGTGGCGGTTGTGTAACTAATGTTTTTGGGGTGAGAGGAACTTAAATCAGTAGCTTAGATTAATGCCTTCTTGAGAGTTGTGAAGATGTAAAATATCTCCTAAGAGCTATATGCTAGAATGCTTTTCATCAGCTGAAATTAAACCCATTGACTGAAATCTATTAGAAATCTGAATCTTTCTCTGAAATTCTCCAGGTGTTAAAGCTTAAAAAAAAAAAAGATTAGCCGAGTTAAGGGGAGCCCACTGAAACTCTATTGTGTATTTCTTATAATTTATTAATAAAGACAAAATCTGTATTGTATAGGTCTTTTGGTATTACTTCGGAATCTAAGTTTACATTGAACAAGTTGGCATTAATTTTTAATCTAAGAATGCAATGTTTATAGTGCAGTGTTTAAAGTTTACTAAAAAGTTTTCTTCAGTGCTGAATATCTAAATACGTGGTATTTTAATCTTGAAATTTTCAGTGTAGTTTCAGAATTTTTTCCTCTGTTGTTGTTTTATTCAACAATAAGGAAGGCAAAGAACATTCAAGCTATCACACCATTTCACTCATTTCACATGCTAGTAAAGTTATGCTCAAAATCCTACAAGCGAAGCTCCAGCAATATGTCAATCGAGAACTACCAGAAGTACAGGCAGGATTTCGAAGAGGAAGTGGAACTAGAGATCAAATTGATCATGGAGAAAGCTAGGGAGTTTCAGAAAAACATCTACTTCTACTTTATTGAAGGCTAAAGCCTTTGATTGTGTGCATCACAGCAAATTGTGGCAAGTTCTTAAAGAGATGGGAGTACCAGACCATCTGATTTGTCTCTTGAGAAATCTATATGCGGGTCAAGAAGCAACAGTGAAAACTGGACATGGAACCACTGATTGGTTCAAAATTGGGAAAGGAGTCCGGCAAGGCTGTATACTGTCACCCTGCCTATTTAATTTATATGCAGAGCATATCATGAGGAAGGCGGGGCTAGATGAATCACAAGTTGGAATTAAGATTGCTGGAAGAAATATCAACAACCTCAGATATGCAGATGATACCACTCTAATGGCAGAAAGTGAAGAGGAAGTAAAGAGCCTCTTGATGCGGGAGAAGAAGGAGAATGCAAAAGTTGGCTTTAAAGTCAACATTAAGAAAACTAAAATCATGGCATCTGGCCCTCTCAATTCCTGGCAAATAGATGAGGAAGAAATGGAGGTAGTGACAGATTTTATTTTCCTGGGCTCCAGCCAAGAAATTAAAAGACACTTGCTCCTGGGGAGGAAAGCTATGGCAAATCTAGACAGCATACTAAAAAGCAGAGACATCACCCTGCCAAAAAAAATGTGTATAGTCAAAGCTATGGTTTTCTGAGTTGCAATGTATGGCTGTGAAAGTTGGACCATAAGGAAGGCTGAGCGCCAAAGAATTGAGGCCTTTCACTATGGTGCTGGAGAATACTCCGGTGAGTCCCTTGGACTGCAAGGCAATCAAACTGATCAGTCCTAGAGGAGATCAACCCTGACTGCTCTTTAGAAGGCCAGATCCTGCAAATGAAACTCAAATACTTTGGCCACCTAATGAGAAGGAAGGACTCACTGGAGAAGAGCCTAATGCTGGGAAAGATTGAGGGCAAAAGAAGAAGGGGACGACAGAGAATGAGGTGATTGGATGGAGTCACTGAGGCAGTAGGCGTGAGCTTAAATGGACTCCAGAGGATGGTAGAGGACAGGGAAGCCTGGAGGAAAATTGTCTGTGGGGTCACAATGGGTCGAACACAACTTTGCAACTAACAACAACAAAAGGGAGGCAACATTTTGATTTCTATTTATTTTCATTTTCAATAGCAAAGATAGGAAGCAAATGAGGTGCAGGCATACACTAGATTTCCTGCACCTTTGATCTTATTACAAAATAAAAGTTTCTGAATTGATTATGGAGTTGTCTCTCCTTTCTGATCCTCTCAAACTGCTTGGGCAAACAACTGTTATACACAAGCTAATGCCAGTGCTTAAAATGCATTTTGGATTGATATAGATGTGACTTATATAGACTCCAGTCTGAATGAACTCTCAAGAAATAGTTTTGCAAAAGGTAAACAGACAATTTATCTACATAAATTCACACATTCTCCAGTACAGTTGAATGACGGCACTTTTATTTTCTCTATTAAAGTTTGCTTTCATTTTCCTAAATAGGATTCAAATAAATGAAACAAAGAAAAGAAATAGGGAGCAAGAAATAAAGCTATTTACAAATAATCAGAAACAACAAAACTCAAAAAAGCATTAGTTATTGCCGGGTCTGAGTTGATATTGTACTTTTTGAATCATCTTAAAATATGTGTCAAAGAATACAAATAAAAATGATTCTTTTCTCTAAGACATGTACAAATGTTTTCCTAAGGCCATGATGGTGAACCTATGGCCCCAGTTCAGCACCTCGCACGCATGCACAGGGGATGGGGCGTATGCGCAGGGACCATACGCACATTGCATTTTGGGGGTTCAGGCAGGTGGGCGCATGCATTTTGGGCACTCAGTCTGGAAAAGGTTAGCCATCACTGTCCTAAGATATTTGATAAATAATTTAGTTTAACATGTCAACACCTAATAACAATTTGTTCCTTATGCATGTACCAAAATAAAAGTGGATGGTGGGTTTTTCATTTTGTTTTGTTTTAGATTTAAGACACTAACAGATTTAAGGGGTCTTAACTGAATGGAAGCGTTTCTTGTTGTACCTTTACAGAAACTACACAGATAGAAGATCCAAGAAAGCAGTGGCGACAAGAACAAGAAAAAATGTTAAAAGATTATCTTACTGTAGCTCAAGATGCACTTAGCACTAAGAAAGAACTTTTCCATGTGAAAGAACAGAGGCTGGCTCTTGCCTTGGGTGAATATGTACGGCTGAATGATGTTTACAAGGAAAAATCAAGCTCATATACAAGCCGTATGTATCAAAGACATATGTATGATATGTGAAATATACTATCCGTCTCTTTTCATGTTTTTTAAAAGATCTGGGTTATCTTCAAGAAACAATTGTGGCCAGCCGTAGTTAAACTATCCCAGTCCTGGGAGCTGCAGAAACTGATTTGGGAAGGGTAAATCAGAGGGTCCTTATATTCTAACCAGTTCAGTTTTACAGAGAATTTGAACATTTCTTTATCTGTATAAAATACATACAGATAGTCCTCCAATTACAACCACAATTGGGCCCGTAATATTAGTCGTTGAGCAAAATGATCATTAAATGAGATGCTACATGACTGTTTTATTCAATGACTATATCCCCTGCTTTCCTAGTTGCAATTGTTAAGTGGAGTGCCTGGGCCTCCCACCACACCCTGGAAGCCTTCTGTCTCTTCCCAATGGTCTCAGCTCCATTGGGAAAAACAATCACCAAAAATATGGCATTCACTAGTATTTTCACCAGATGTGAGGCGCATTCCTTCAGCACACCAAGGGATTTCACCTCCACAATAAACCAAAGGGGTACCAATAAACCTTTGGTACACTTGAAGAATGGACCTTCCAATCTGCAAAACTGTGAGCAAATGCCATTATTCTGAAAGGCTCAGAAGGCTTGTGTTAGCTAGCATGTTTCCATCTGAAAGGAGAGAAATCTGTTTATTGATTTATTATTTCTAAAATTTATTGGCTGCCCATCTTACCTCAAGGTAACTCTAGATAACTTACAATCATAAAAGATAAAAATTATAAAAATTAAAAATATAAATAAGTTAGTACAAAAAATCAAACACTGCGGCACAATTAAAAGATGAGGAAGGTGGAAGCAGGATGGTGGGGAGGTGGTATCTGATGTTAATCAACCACATCCACTGTGGTGCTCACTGTTAGAGCCCCAAGCTAACCGGTAGAGTCAGGTCTTTAGGCTCTTACAGAAGGTCAGGACAATTGGACCCGACCTCACTTCAGGAGACAAGATGTTCCAGAGGGCAGGTGCAATGACAGAGAAGGCCCTTCTCCTCGACCCCACCAGCCAGAATAATTGGGCCGATGGGACTCACAGCATGCCTCCTCTGCCAGCACCGGTGGAATAGGCCAATCCCAGTGGGATGAGTTGGTCCCCCAAGTAGTCTGGACCCATACCATGAAGGGCTTTAAAGATGATTATCAACATCTTGAATTGCATCAGGAAGCAGATTGACAGACTATACAGCTCACAGACCAGTGGTGTTATATTGAACATTCTTGGGGCCACACAACTGCCCATACCGCTGTACTCTCATTTCCGAATACTCTTCAAGAGTAGCCCCATATAGAGAGCATTGCAATAGTCCAACCATGAGATGATTAGGGTCTGAATGACTTGAGTTTTCTCCTCTGGATGGGCAAAATGTTGCATTTGCCAGCATTTCTCCCTGCATGGAGGGGAGGGGAAATTCTTTGACTCATTGGGGGAACTGATCTCAAATTCAATATTTCCTCCACTTCCCTATTTACTTTCAGGGAAAACCGAAAGAGAAGATTGCAAATGGTGATCATATGATTGCAAGGGACCTTGGCAACCAGTTGTAAATGCAAGCAGATTGCCAAGCACGCAAAATGTGGTCATGTGATGGGAGGGTGCCTAGCACAAGGTTTTATCATAGCTAGATGTGCTTTATGGACCATAAAACACCTGTTCCAAGACTATCATGAGTGGGAATGGTCATTAAACCACTGGTTGTAAGTTGAGGATTACCTATACAAACAATTATTTCACCATGTAGGGTGAAAGGTTGGAAGATTCAGATTCAGATTCAGATCTGAGATCAGATATTGGGGCAGAAGTAATGCTGATTTTTTAAAAAAATGGTGTTGACCAGTTCTGGAAAACAGACCTCCAGAAACCAATCCTGAGATTGCAAACTAATATAATGTCAAAGTCTACAATTTTATTGTTTGATTGGAAAAGCAGATATCCAGGGCAGGCTAGATTCAGGATAATAGTGAATTAACAGGAGACATTATACAATTGCAACCACAGTTGGGACTGGAGTTTCTTTCACAAAGTGATGCAGTTGTAAAGCAAGATGTCACATAATCACAATGATTTACAATGGCAATGCCATCAATCCCTGTTGCAAGACAGGGTACAAGAGAGAGGGAGGTGGGATATTGTAGTACCCCGCAATTGTAAATATGGGCAGGCTGCCCAATGCCTGAATTTTGATCATATGACTACAAGCACAGTACAACAGCTGTAACTTGGACACAGGTCCTAAGTCCATTTTTTCAGCACTTTTGTAACTTTGAACAATCATTGATCGTATGGTTGTAAGTCGAGGACTATTTGTATCAAAGGTTTGCTAAGGAAGTCTCCCAGAAGCCTTATACTATAAACACTATAGTATAGACTCTGTTGGTTTTATATATTAAATTAGTGGACATTGCAGGGCATGTATAGAGACCCTCAGCCAAATCTGACTCTCTGGTATAACACTCTGGCTGTGGTCCTTAAATGAGATCCTTAAATGAGAATCTTCCAAATTCTTATCAGTCAGAATGCATGTTGAAAGTGCCCAAGCCAAAGGATCTTTAAGGGCAAATCTATCTTAGCTACTCTGGGTCTTCTTAAAAGGAGAAAAGTGCCATGCAAAATGTTTGCTATAGCCATGAATGCAAACACCTTAGCTAGAACACGTATAAGCATGTGAGAAAATGCCAAGTGGCAGTGACAGGCAAAGCTGTACATTTAGGTCAGGGGTGCTATTCAGCAGGTTCTGACAGGTTCTGGAGAATAGTTGCAGACATTTTGAGTAATTCGGAGAACCAGCAAATACCACCTCTGGCTGGCCCCAGAGTAGGGTGGGAATGGAGATTTTGCAATATCCTTCCCCCAGGAGCGGGGAAGGGAATGGGGATTTTGCAGTATCCTTCCCCTCGAGTGAGGTGAGAATGTATCCTTCCCGTGCCATGCCCACCAAGCCACACCCACAAAACCGGTAGTAAAAAAATTAGAATTCCACCACTGATTTAGGTGCGGTATTTCATCTAGTTTACCCAGAAAGACTTCAGCATTTTTGCACATTTTTCCAGAAGAATTCTGGGAAAATTCCATATGACAAGTGGGAGCCCAGCACTTCTGACTTTATCCTACATGTTATCACACTTCATATGACAAGGAAAACTACTGTAGAGTGGGACAGTAACTTATCTTTGTCTCCTTGAAAAAAATGAATGGGATCAGAAGGATGGATTTTGGCTCTTTGTGCCTAATTTCACTAAAGTTCATGAATATAATGAAGATGTCGAATCACACAAGATTTAGTCCTGATTTAGCACCATAATTCTAAACAAATGTCCATTCCTCTGCTATAAATATCTCTTCTACTTGCAGAAGTAATTATTTATTCTGGTATTCTGAATTATTCTGCTAATGCCTTCCCATGAACAAACGAGTCTTCTGAAAATGAAGTTGGATGAAATGCATCAATGAGAGTTTATTGTTTGGTTATTGCTAAATTTGGAAAGATACACCTAAATTCAAGGCTACCTTCAGCTGTAGTTGTCACTGAATTAATCTGAGCCTATCTGTTAGTTCATCCTACTTCAAGGGTTGCTTTATGGGAATAAAAGTAGGTGCATGCACCACTAATAGCTCTTAGAGAAAATGAGTAAATAAAGGTAATAAACAAATAATGCTATTCAAATGATAAAAGTGAAAATACTTAGAATAATTGCTCCTTACATTTTGTAGTTTTCATTGTAATATAGTAACCAATCTTTTATTTTGCTTTCTATAACTGTGTTGAATTGCTGTTTTGAATATTTTAGGGAACTGAAACATAAAATGATCTCCCAAATGGTTCATTGTCTTTCCCCCCTTATTCCCCTAATAAGTTTTCTCCAGCTCCTCTTCCAGCACAAAGTATGATCCTGATATTCTGAAAGCAGAAATCTCCACTACAAGATTAAGGGTAAGGATGCTTTGAAATCTCCCAATAACTCAACTAAATTGTTTTCTAATAGTCTACACATACAAGCCTATATTTTTGTGGACATTTGTAGTGCTAATAATTTTTAAAGTAATATTTGCTTTAGGACTTGTTCATGATCAACATATGGAGATAAGTATTAAACCAAAGATATCTGCTTAAGGATTTATGTTTGAAATGAACATTGTCTAGTGTGCCCATTTGGAAATTTTTGTTCTTTTTATAGATTCTGTTTCCCTGCAAACTCCTTTCCTCTGCCCACACATTGATGCCTGTCAGGAGTTCTCCCCTGATCTTATTTGTGCTCTTTTTGTCTTAAGCTATCTCCCTATGGCTATATTGATGATAAATCCTCTTTTGAATAAGAATAGCTTCCTTAGACACACAGGCATTGACAAGTTAACTTAGCAAGTGAATATGAATTTCATGGTAAATGATGTTATCCAAATAAAGATACATCTTTTAATCCAGCATATCTCTCATACCAGATGCTTGTCATGAACATTAGGACAATAGAATTTCTTGGTGTTCAGCAAATGCTAATAATGGTTTATTTACATGAGGTCGTGGTGCTGACTTTATTGAAACACAAGTTATGCCAGCATTCAGAGCCGAACAGTGGTACACATATATGAAGAATTATTTTCAGACTAATTAATTATTTATGAATAGTTAATTTTCAGAATATTAGTAAGCATTAGCATATCCACAGTGGTAATGGTCCTTTTTTCTGTAGAAATGAATTCTGAACACTAATAGGCAAATCTAGAGACAGTGTTTATGTCTAATCTATGTATGTCTGCTGGAGAAAGCACTGACCTATAAAAGCATTTCTTTTGACCTGCTCATCATGTTTATTAGAACTTAATAAGAACATTACTTATATATGTAGCTATCTGGTTTGGAATTGCTGACTGTTAGCACCCTTGGTAAATGAGTTTGAATGTGATTGAAAATAGTAATCCAAAAAAAATGCTGGACTAGTGATTGACTAAATATTTAAATCTTTGAGATAACGTGTTTTCCCGAAAATAAGACCCTGTCTTATATTTTTTTTGAACCCTGCAATAAGCGCTTGGCCTTATTTTCGGGGAAGTCTTATTATTGCGTGGAGCAATATGGGGCTCCTCTTGCCTGATTTCCAGCTCTGCGTTTAAATATTTTCGGGGAGGGTTTATTTTTTTGGGGAGGCTTATTTTAGCGCATGTGCTCAAAAGCCTGATTGGGCTTATTATCAGGAGATGTCTTATTTTCGCGGAAACAGGGTAACTAGTATTTGAAGATACAATATGTTTAGTAAAATGTCTAAACCATAATGTACATATATAGTATGTGGAACAGGATTCAAAATAGTTCCCTCACAATTTTAGTACATACATCCAATCACCTGATATATAGTTGTTGTTCTTCTTGGGCCTCTTATTTTTTTTCTCCATGTTGAAACACAAAATAATTGTTTTTCTCATATTTAAAGGATTTCCTCCTTTTTCCATTTAGAGTCAGTGGTTGCTGTTAGTCTTCTCTTGTGTAAAAAAAATTCTGCAGAGAGAAGAATAGTCCTGAAGATTTAGTTAATCTTTAGTTAAGGGTTGATTTATTCATTTGTATGATTTATAAAGCTAACTTCTCACAGCAGTGACACTGTGCAGTGTACAAAGATTAAAGCCACCATTACAGAATACAACCTTTCATTTCCTTTTTAAAACAAAAACCCTCAAAATAACAACAACAAAACTAGGGAGCTCACCTAGCCTCTTGGCCCAAACACCTGGGGAAACAGGTCTTACAAAAGAAGTATTACAAAAGAAGAACAGGATTGGGGCACCTATATCTTGGAAGGGAGAATGCTGTTTCACAGGGCAGGTGTAATCACAGAAAAGGAGTTAAAGCAGGGGTGTCCAACCTTGGCAACTTTAAGAGTTATGGACTTCAAATCCCAGAAGTCTAGGATTTGAAGTCCACAAGTCTTAAAATTGCTAAGATTGGACACCCCTGAGTTAAAAGGAAGAGCTTTCCTGCCCTATGATACCATCTATAGCTGTGGGCCATTTTAATATTATAAATCAGATGATGTTGAATCAAGTCAGCAGAAACTTGAAAGAAAAACATTTTTTCCACAGAATATCATGTGATAAAGTCAATTTCATGTGGTCTTACATGTATGGTGGTAGTATTTAAAAAGCAGGAACAAGGACAATTTGAGATACCAGGTATTATTTATTGTTCATGTTTAAAGGTGCTAATTATTCTGAACTATTTTACACTATCTTAAAAGCAATGTCTTAAACTTTTATTTTTACATACAAGGTTAAAAAACTGAAGAGGGAACTCTTGCAAATGAAGCAAGAATTATTATATAAGGAGCAAGGCTATGAAACATTGCAACAGTGAGTATAAGAAAATAATTGAAATTGACTTAAATAATTCATCCCATTGGTTAGAACTAAATCAAATAGAATAATTATTTCTCTTGAAATAGGTAAGAAAAATCTACAACCAATTTTCTATGGAAAATCTAAGCATCTTTAGAATGCCCTGTTATTAAGAAAGAAAAGTAGAAAGCTGTTTAAAAGGTGTAAAAAGTGAAAGAATTGAATAGGTCCCGGTCTGCCACTTGTGTGATGGAGAAAAGCAAAAAAAGCAGCAAAAAAGACAAGAGAAACAGTATTGTAGGCTGGTTATTTGGCACCATGCGCCCTTTAAGTATAATTAGACCTTTACTGAATATTTAACTGTCATGGAAAAGGACAAGCTTCAGTGAGAAGGTTGAAACAGAGGAAAGATGGGGCTGATATAAATCAGAAATTGGAGAAATCCCATGTTCTTTTTGCTCCACTGATCTATGCATTCCCTAAGTGCCTGCTCACTCTACTTGTATTTGGCAAAGTTTAGACAAGCATAATACGAATATCTGCTTGAAGATTGCCCTGCCCAAAAAGAAAAGTCAATCATCTAAATTGGCTGGGTGGCAAATAAATAGCAGCTATATTAACTCTGATGGCATATTACAGAATACCCAGTGCTAAATAAATGTACTTAAAAGAAAGTTGAGCAGATTTCTTGCAAGTGTTCCTTTTTCATTTTTTTAAATGGTTAAGAATTTAAATCTTCCTATAATTCCTGTTACTATACCAAATGATCTTAAAATATGAAATTAAATAGAATTAAAGTTTAAGCAATTCACAACCACAGACTTTTAAAATTTAAATGAGTGTTGGAGATAATAAAAAATGCTGGTATTTTTTTGTTCCCAGTTGGCTTTTTCTTTTAAAGCATATGTATACCTAAAGCTGTAGAATTTCTGCTTCTATTAAAATTAAAGTTAGTCCAACACACTGGTTGTGTTACATTAATGTAAAATGAAATGTTGTTTGAAAACCAACTTGCTTGCAAGTAATTTCATTAGGAAACCAAAGCAAGTTTGGGAAACATTCAGCAGCGTACTACAAATAAACAATGAACATTTGTTATGAAAATTGTGGCTGTCAGTTTATGACTAGCACTAATTCTATTTATTGAAAGCAGGGAGTCAGAATACATTTTATATTGGAAAGACCCTTTATTCATTTCTGCCATATCTGTTATAAAAGTAGTTGCAACTTAAAATGTAATACTTTGAAGCAATAGCAAGCAAAAACTGCAGCATGCTGGAAAAGCTCTGATTCGTATCACTTGTTTTTATGTGCAGTTAATCCAAGTTGGATGATAATGTAACAAAAATCAAACATGATTAGGAAGTAAATACTCTGCTGTCAATAGCATATTTAAATAGAATCCAGGTGTAGATCATGCTTAACATAATGTTAAATTCTGGTTTAGTGTTACAAGCTTTGGACTAGTGTGTTTTCCCTTCTTTTCTCTAGTTTGGGATAGGTAAACTAATCTCCATCATATATGTCGTTTAACTGATAATATTTTAATCTCCTGTTTCTGCAACAAATAGTCATTTTTGTTTCCCGCATTACAGTGCAAAGGCTCTTTTCTTTAATGAAATTTAACAAATCAAATTATGTGGATAATTTTGCTCTAAGCTAATTCTTGAGTAATTATTTTAATTGGAAGCCCATAATAAAGTCAAGAAAATATTTTATTTTCAATGCAAAAATCCTCTGTAAGAGTATAGGTAAAACCTTTCGAGTTTTAAACTTTGTAAATCTTTTCCTTGGAAAATATAACTTGGTAAAGTAAGAATGATAGATTATATTGGAAAAAATAAAACCATGGCATTCCTTCTTATAGAAAAAGGACTAGCAGAGCCTGAGGGAAAAGTGAAAAGAGGGATCATCCTAAAATCACTACGTAGCCACAAATGAACTACTTTCAACTCCCTTTGACTGATGTTGATTAACCCTCAGTCCTCAGCTAAACAGCCATACTAGTCATAGTGGATCTTTTTACAAAAATGGCTTACTTCATCCTTTGTAAAGGGTAATTGCTTACTACCAAGGAAACAGCTCAGCTCTTTTTGAATCACATCTATCAATATAGAGGCATGGTCTCCCGAGTAGTCTCCACTAGAGGAAGTCAACTTGCTTCCAGATTTTGGAGGGCACTGTTCCCACTTTTGAATGTTCAGGTTATCTTGTCTTCAGCCCACCACTCTAGAATGAATGGCAAGGCAGAGAAAACAAACCAATTCTTGCAGCAATATTTAAGATGTTACTGCAGCTATAGCCAAGATAACTAGTCCTCATTACTGCTGTTGCCAGAATTTTCATATAATAACTGTCTCCACATATCAATTGCTCCCTTTCAAGCCTTGTATGACACACATCCTAGAGTTCTACCAGAGAACCCAAGGTAGGAAGAGTCCATCCCAGAGTTGTGGATTTTTGCAAGAGCAGCTGCACAAACACTGTTGAAACTGCAGCTAGAACAAGTTGAAGCAGTTGTACAAGAAGCTGGCAGACGTCCATTGACAGGAAGGGCCAGTGAGAGCTGAATAGGCCAAGTCTGGCTCTCTATCAATTTTTTTGTCTGAACAAAATCAACTAAGAAACTGAATGCTAAATTTCTGGGACCCTTCAAGGTCATCCAGCAGATCAGTCCTGAAGCATTTAATTTGCAGATACCACCATGAAAGTGGTATATCACAGATATCTCCATGAAAGTGCATCCAGTTTTTCACTGATCCTTGTTGGTCAAAGATAAACCCTCTAGCACCTTACGCTCCCAGCACCCACTCTCACCGTCTGTAATTGTGAAAGGATAAAAGGAATACCAAGTATAAGAAATCCAGGATTCTAGGCAAAGGGGCAAAAGCACACAGTATCTGATCCATTGGAAAAGGTACTCAGAATCTCAATGAACTGGGAGAATGCCAGGTATGTCTATGTCCCCCGACTTGATTCAGCAGTTTCACCATTTTCTGACCAAGCTGCTGGCTCCCCCATTTCACCATGTGAGGATTCTGTAGCTGAAAGCCTCAGTGGGCATATCCAGGGGGAAGCATAATGATGCCATGGAAGAAGGGGGAGACTATTTTTGAAGGGGAGGGTGATGTAGGAAAAGGAGTGACAGAACCAGGGGCAGGGGTTATGAATAAAGATATTTATTGTAAATTTTACAAATCAATCTTTTAAAATTCCAATTATTTTTTAAAATGTGTCTTTGGGAGTTAATGTTATAGATGCGGATGAATACTTTAAAATAATTGATCAGCAATATGTAAAACACTTCATAATTCTTTTTGCTTTCATTCTTTCAAGAAGATACGTTATACTAGATACTAAAGTCTAATCTACGCAGTAATACTAGCATTTAATTTTGGGAGGAGACCTTAGTTCAAGTTACTCAGTATGATTTAGTATTTTGTGGGAAGCAAGCCAGGAAATGATAAGTTTAAAAAATCCTATATTACTGTGTGTGTTATAAATTGGTCTAACAAATCAAAAATCACATTACGGAGGTTATAATCATTTCTAATTTCTTGTGCAATACTATGTTATTTCCTAGAAGCAAAATTCACTAGGATTAAAAAGGCTTTTTCCTAGGGAGGTACATATAAGAATGTAGCTTTAATTTCCGGGTGATTTGAAGCTTTGTGCTGTCAGTTTGCCAAAATCTCTATTCCCACTTTACAGTATCTATTTGTAGGGATAGAATTTGGAAAGATTAAAGTATTCTCTGATGCTCCTATATTTTGATTGAAAATAGTTGCTATTTATGGAAGGTAATATTATTAGAATTGCCTGTTTCTCTTTCCCTCAATCGGTTATTCTTCTAAATGCCAGGAACAACAGTTTTTTTAAGAGTTATTATCAATGTACTATTTTACAGAATTGACCAAAAAATGTCTGGAGGCCAGAATGGATATGAGTTAAGTGAAGCCAAAGCTATTATGAATGAATTGAAGTCTATCCAAAAAGCTATAAACTCTGGTGAAAAAGAAAAGCAAGATTTAATGAAGGTATTTTGATATCATTTTTGTTCAGCATTTGTAGTGGTGTTCTTTTGGGAATAAGGGTGCATTAGGCCCTAATAGCCATCATAATAAGTAAGAGAGGTACTTTCTAAGGTCTTACTAAATTTGTAGAAAAGAAAAAAAGAGAGAGATTAAGTTACAGAACTGGATCTTGGAAACTGGATATGTGTATTTTAGTATCTCTTATACGTTTGGTAGGGTAGGGGTATTTTGATTGCATTGTTTTATTGATTACAGTGTTATGAGCATATCTTTTGGCCTTGTAAAATGTTTGCCGATTGCCATTTTCATTTCCAGGCTTTGGAAACCATTGCAAGATAGTATTGACATAGCTAACTAAAGTTTCTCGCCATGCCTTTTTAAATACCTTGTTTGAGAGACAGAGAGGAGAAAGCATGCATCTAGTTGTCTTTCAAAATAGATATGGTAAATGTTGATGAACAACTATAAGATATTCCTTTCTAAATTATTCTGTCTCACTTTTACCTATGCATTTCTTGCTGTGTGTTGTTGTTCTTTTGTAATAACAAAGCTGCAATGATGTTTCTTGTTGTTCCCAGAGCCTTGCAAAGTTGAGAGAAAGATTCCTTCTTGGTCAAACTATTGCCCAATCAGAATCAGACTTGAGATGCAGCCTGGCACATTCCCAACGGTCTCTCTCCAAGCAAACTTTGGATGCAGGGTCTCAGACAGACATTTCTGGTGATGTATGTTTTTCCTATTATTTAAAGGTGGGGATAAAAAAAAATAACTATGGAATACTCTTGAAGAGATCTGAGTCAAATGTTAGACAATATATCAGATATAAATTTTATTCTAGAATATTAATTGTAATCCAAGTTGATTTTAATTTAGCAAAGTAGCTACAACATTAAAAACTTGCATTTTTTTCTTATTCGCACAAAAACAAACCTTTACTATACTATATATATATAGTATAGTAGTATAGTATACTACTATACTATGGAATACGTCATCATCTTCTATTATTTATTTTAAGTCTAGAATTTCATTGGATAGCTTCCCTTCCCTCCCCTCCCCTGCCTTCTTCTCCCCTCTTCTTCTTGGCTTCCTGATATCCTCAATTTAGATTAACAATGTGAGATTCAGTCTAACCACATCTCCCTCTATTGGTATCACATTTCAAAAACATTTTAATTTAATCTAAAGTCATTTTTGAAGTCATCGAACACATTATGTCAAATAGGTCTTATCCAAAATGACATGTATTCATTGAATATTGATGTATATAAATATAAGTGAACCTTATTTATTTTTTTCTCCAAAAAGCAATGATCAAACCCCAAAGTCCAATTTTAAAAAGTCCAATTTAGTCACTTTAAAATATTTCTCAGTGACTGGAATGATTGCTATAGGTTTATATTCACAAATGTTTTCCAAACTTTGGTCTATTTCTTAAGGTGGAATCATAAAAGGCTCTGTGAATGATTGTACTAGGATTTTCTTAGAAGCAGCCCATACTTAAATGTGGTTTTTAACAATTTCAGTCTCATTGAAGTCCTCCTTTGAGCTTCATCGATCTCTTAAATTCTGAGTTCAAAGTGCTAAACAACAATTTGGGATTAAATGGAGGTTCAAAGTTGGCCTTAATAGAACTGTACTTTCTTCTATTAAAATATATCCTAGGGTTATTTAGTAGTAATAAACATATATTCTTTTAGAAAACATTTGAATTAGCCGTTGAGCTGACAAAATAGCAATTAGTGTTTTGAAATGTGTTTCTATTTATTTAGCTTATTTAGCTAAATAAATTGAATTATTTCATGTATCCTTAATGATATATGCTGTGAGATGGTGATTCTTTCAACAGGTCAGTGTAAAGAACATGGCCAATTTAGCTGAAAAGGTCAGATTGAGTCTTCAGTATGAAGAAGCTAAAAGAAGGTAAAGAAACAGTTTATTTCTTTGTTACAATATACATTTTGTATCTCAGTCTATAAAGCCATGTAGCCAATATAATGCTTGCAGTGACATCTACTGGATGCATCTCTTGAAAACATAGTTTAATATTCTTATCAGGATCATTTATTTGTGTATATTGGATCATTTATTTTTGTATATTGGACTATTAGTGAATACTTGGAGCTATTTTGTTTCCACTAACAAAAGAATTGTAAGCAAAAGAATGTGAACCAAATTAAACAGCAAATTTAGGGAAACAGGTTATTACTAGCAGTTTCCTCACTTGCAAAACAAACAGTTCAGAATTGCCTGTATGTTTAGGTGATAACAGGAAAATTAGGATATATAAACTAGTAGCTTTAAGAACATAATCTTAATTGTAATGACATAAAATGTAACACAGTAATCTTAAATTCAATACTAGAACCAAGGTGCAAAATACATACCACGTACTCAAAGGCAATGTCAGATCTGAATAAAGTGAGCTTTTCAACCTAAAAAGGAATAGCAATTGTTTATCAGATGACATGGGAAATCCTTATTGATACCTACAGAAATTGCAAATGATGAAAAAATTGCTACTTGAAACATTAAAAAGCAACAAAAAATGTTACTAGAAGTCATAATTTAATAGATAGTCCTAGATCTTCAATCATGCTTTCAGTGATTGTTTGAAGTTGCGACAGCAACTTCATGCCTTTGCGGCCTTTGCGGCCTCTGACCTGGCACTGAACCTGCCCAGCTCCTTGGTTCTCTGAGAAGCTGAGGGAGATGAAGCGCCGGAAAAGACGCCTAGAGAGTAGTTGGAGAGCTAGTCGTTCCGAATCCGACCGAACACTAGTGAGGTCTTATATCAAGACCTACTTAGTGGCAATAAAAGCGGCAAAGTGTAACTACTTTTCCGCTCTTATCGCGTCGGCAGATAATCGCCCAGCCGCCCTGTTTAGGGTGACCCACTCCCTTCTCCATCTGGGAGCGCGGGAAGACCCCTTGCAAGGGCGAGCTGAGGATTTTGCTCATCATCTGCATGATAAAATTGCTCAAATCCGGGAAGGCTTGGATTCTGACTGGGTGGGTTCAGGCAGGATGTTCGAGGCGGGTCTTGAGAATGTTATCTGGGGTGAGTTTGACCCTGTGACTCCCGAGGACATGGACAGGATGCTGGGGAGGTTGAACGCAACCACATGTTTATTGGTCCCGTGCCCCTCCTGGCTGGTGCTGGCTACCCGGAAGATTACATGAGGCTCGCTCCAGAGGATTATAAACACTTCTTTGAGTGAGGGTTTCTTGCCTCCCGCCTTGAAAGAGGCGGTGGTGAGGCCCTTCCTCAAGAAGTCCTCTCTGGACCCGGCTGTTTTGGCAAACTACCGCCCAGTCTCCAACCTTCGCTTTGTGGCGAAGGTTGTGGAGTGTGTGGTTGCGCGACAGCTCCCGCAGTACCTGGATGAAACTGTCAATCTAGATCCGTTCCAGTCTGGCTTCAGGCCCAGGTACAGCACAGAAATGGCATTGGTCGCATTGGTTGATGATCTCTGGAGGGCTCGGGACAGGGGTTGTTCCCCTGTCCTAGTCCTATTAGATCTCTCAGTGGCTTTTGATACCATCAACCATGGTATCATGCTGTGCCAGCTGGAGGGGTTGGGAGTGGGAGGCACCGTGTTATGGTGGTTCTCCTCCTATCTCTCCAACTGGTCGCAGTCCGTGTTGGCTGGGGGGCAGAGGTCGACCTCAACGCACCTTGTTTGTGGGGTGCCGCAAGGGTCGGTCCTCTCACCTCTCCTGTTCAACATTTATGTGAAGCCTCTGGGTGAGATCGTCCGTGGATTTGGGGTGCAGTGCCATCTGTATGCTGACGATACTCAGTTGTACATCTCCACCCCAGACCACCCCAATGATGCCCTTGAAGTGATGTCCCGGTGCCTGGAGGCTGTGCGGGTCTGGATGGGGAGGAACAGGCTTCGACTCAACCCCTCCAAGACCGAGTGGCTGTGGTTGCCGGAGTCCCGATATAGCCAGCTGGTGCCATCGCTGGCTATTGGGGGCGAGTCATTGGCCCACACAGAGAGGGCTTGTAACTTGGGCGTTCTCCTGGATGCACGGCTGTCTTTAGAAGAGCATATGACGGCCGTGGCCAGGAGGGCTTTTTATCAGGTTTGCCTGATTCGCCAGTTGCGCCCCTTTCTGGATCGGGACTCCTTATGCACAGTCACTCACGCCCTCGTTACTTCCTGCCTGGACTACTGTAATGCTCTCTACATGGGGCTTCCCTTGAGGAGCACCCGGAGGCTCCAACTGGTCCAGAATGCAGCTGTGCGGGTGATTATGGGGGCGACATGGTGCTCCCATGTAACACCTCTCCTGCACGAGCTGCACTGGCTTCCGGTGGTCTTCCGGGTGCGCTTCAAGGTATTGGTTCTCATCTTTAAAGCGCTCCATGGCTTAGGGCCTGGGTACCTACGAGACCACCTTCTGCCACCGACAACCTCCCACCAACCAATACGCTCCCACAGAGAGGGTCTCCTCAGGGTGCCGTCAGTCAAGCAATGTCGACTGGCAACCCGCAGGGGGAGAGCCTTCTCTGTGGAGGCACCCGCCCTCTGGAACGAGCTACCCCCAGGGATACGATTGATCCTGGACCTCTGTACTTTCCGCCGGGCTCTGAAGACCTTCTTCTTTCAGCAAGCCAGGCTGGCTTAAAAATTTTAATTGTTTTATGGGTAAGGGCTTTTAAATTGGGGAAGCCACACGGATTTAATTATGTTTTAAATTATTTTAATTTTCATATTGTATGTATTTTAATCCTGGCTGTTCACCGCCCTGAGTCCCTCTGGGAGAAGGGCAGTATAAAAATTTAATAAATTCAAATTCAATTCAATTCAGCACTGTTCAAATGTGGATACACCTGGTCCTTGGAGTTCTGGCCATCCCAGCAACCCTGAAATTATGTGATCACAATCTGGGCATCTGGCAACCAGTTCACACTTATAATCAATTGATGCACTCTATAAACACATGATTGCTATTTACAACCTTCACTGCCATCCTCCTGAGAAAGTTAATTGGGGAGCTGGCAGGGAAGGTTGCAAATCACTGGGATAAATATCCCCTCCCACACAGTCTGCTCTAGCCACCTCTGTGTTCATGCCATACCCTTCTGTGCCATCCCTGATTCACACGGCTTCCTCATACACCTTTGCCAATCCACTCTTGCTCAGTCTCTCCAACTCACTTTCATAAATAACTCAAAGTGGTGAACATACATAATTCTCCTTCCTCCTTCTATATTCCACATACAACAATCATGTGTGGGGGGTTGGGCTGAGAGAGAGTGATCAGCCCAGAGTCATCTTACAGTCGCCTAGGATTTAGGCCAGCACCTCAACCACAATACCAAACTGACTGTCTACTGCTGCCTTCTCTATTGATTCTGCAAAGCCCCAGATGGCGATCATGTAAATGTGACCATGTAAATGTGTAAATTCCTGCCAGTTGCAAAGTGCCTGAATATAAATCATGTGACCGCAAGGGTGTCGCATGAGTTTTCAATTCAAAGATTGGTTGTAAAATTGCTTTTTCAGTGCTGTCATAACTTTGAACAGTCACTACACAAGGCGGTAGGTCTACATGTACAATAATGTAAAGTATACAGCATAAATGATACTTTCAGCTCACCATCTTTTTTCTCATCACATTAATAAATTGAGAATATTGTTTCTAAAAGGCTTCAGGAAGCCTTCAACATCCTATTCAAAACATATAAATGGTTCAAATATAATAGAAATCTGCCATTAAAATAAAATGTGGAATTGACAAGCAGTATCAGTGAAGAAGACTTGAAAACTTAATTCAGTGATCAAGTACAATATTAAAGGCAAGTCATTAGTCATCTAATATAAGAAACTAAGAAGCATACTCTGGTAGCTGGAGAGATGATCAGTCAGTAACAATTACTGATAAGTAACATTTTAAAGAAGAAAAAAACTCTTTGAGACACCATCCCACCTTGCATGTCACTGAATAGTCAGGGTTATTTCTAGCCAAGCTTGGCTAAATACGAACCATTGATAAAATGAAATAAACCTGATGCATTCCATCAATATGGGCCTTTATTTAGTAAGCCAGAATGATTTTTATCTTTTTCCATGTTAGTTGTACATAGCTTTTAGAACTGCCACTTAGCTATTTAAGAAATCAAAATTAGAAGGCTAAGCTGTAGATATCACTGCTACATAGTAGATACCAACTTTAAAAGTGATTATATAATCAATGGATTATAAATGCCTTAATGGTTACATTAGAACTCCATATATTTCCTGTAATACCATAATCCATGAGTAAGAATACTGGTGCATTCATGACCTTTTGTTAAGTTTCACCATGGGGGTGGGGGGTGGGGAGGAAGGGGGGGCTATGTAAATGGAATAGTGGATCAGATTTTTGGTTTAGTCTATGCCAACAACACATTTTGAATTTTTATGCTGGAAAGAATTTGAAACATTACCTCTTTAGGAGAACATTCCATAAAATGAATGTCAGAGAAGGCTGACAGCTGCTATTTCCTGTGGTAGTAATTACTGTATAAAATGAAACCCTTTGTTCATTAAAACTTTTCATTGTCTTGCAATTAAAAACCTTATCAATGGGTAAATCACTTTGTAATAAAACCAACCATCATGTAAATAATGCACTTCACTCGACTCTCAGGAACTTATAAAGGATTCTTATTTTTCCTGTCCCTAATTGTTAACTAAGATAGCCCTGGACAGATCAGATTATAGATCTAGTTTGGTGTAGTGGTTAAGGTGCTAAGAGTTCTAGTCAAATTCTAGTCCCACTTTAGACATGAAACCTCACTGGATGACTTTGGGCCAGACACACACTCTCAACCAACCCACCTCATAGCACAACATTGTTGTGTTGTCTATTTTTATGTATAAAAATAATAAAGGTGATATAAAATCAAATAAATAATAAATGATATGAATTTGATTCATTCACTTCATGTGAAAAAAGCGCACTTTTTCTCATTCTCTGGCCTTTAACTCCACCAACTGTCTATATTACCGTGAAAAACTTGATCAGAATTAAGGATGCTACATGATATGTTTGTTTCAAATATTTTTATATATTGACTTGCTAGAAAAATGAGATGTGATGGCTCAGTGGCTTAATGAAACTGGATATGGTCTCTGCTCTGGCGGTTCAAGTCTTAGCACTGCATGGTGAGATCAGCTCCCATCACTCGCCTCAGCTTCTGCCCACCTAGCAGTTCAAAAGCATGTTGTATGCAAATAGATAAATAGGTACCTGTTCGGTGGGGAGACAAGCCGGTGCTTCATGCAGCAGTTAAAATCCTATTGGCCCCCAACTTTCCAGGTTGCAACACCCATTTGTGAGATGGAGGGAGAGAACCTTGGATGGTGCTTCAGGAAAAGCCACTCATCTTTCTTTCTGGTGCAAAGCTAGTTCACCTTCTGTGGTGCACCTTGGGAAGCACACAAGTGTGTACCAGTAGTGGGTTTCAATTTTGTTCGCTACTGGTTTGCTTGTGGGCGTGCACATGTGCAGAGATGTCCGGGCGGGTGGGCAGAGCCTCCCACTGCTACTGGTACCGGTTCGCCCAATCTGGGGTGAACCGGTAGCAACCCACCACTGGTGTGTACCTAACAGAGCTGCTAAACAGGCTGCCAAATTATTACTCTGCATTAGCATTGTAAAAATGCCATATGCCCTAAATAAATAAATAACCAGAAAAATAATTAGAAATGCTCTGCATGATTTTGGCCTGCATTTGTTAGGCTTTATATAAAATATTATGTATAGTATAGTCCTACTATATTATTGAGCTCCTGAAAGTGGAGGAGGCCAGGAGATAAGAGACCTTCTGGCTTTTCCTTTGTTTTTGTCTTTTTGAAGTCCTTGTTTATCTGTTCTTTGTGTCTATCTGTCTCTTTTAGAATGGCAAACTTAAAAATAGAACTTTCTAAGTTAAAAAGTGAAGCTTGGCCCGGGGCACTGGAAATTGAGAAGGAAAAGTTGATGCTGATAAATGAAAAGGAAGAGCTTCTGAAAGAACTTCAATTTGTCACCTCATGTAAACGCACGCAAGATGAATTGAAACATTTAGAAGCAGAAAGGAAGAGACTGGAAGAGGAACTATCTATGAAAAGCACACCTAGTGATGAACTTACAGAAAGGTATAGAAAAAAATCCTTTCCCTCTATCATTTCTTTATTCATTCATCTTAACCTTTATACTTATTGGAGAGCCTGAGTTGTGCCCTAATGGGCCATTTTCTTTCAGTAGCTGTTCTATGTACATTTTAATTAAATTTAAAATTAGTCTAGTGGGCAGTAATACAGAAAGACCTTCACACTGTGACAGAATGCACAGAGTTCATATTATTTCAAGCTCTCTGTTGTTCTTCATTTGCGACCAGCATGAAAATAGCAAGTCCTGATGTTAAATAGCTGAAGGAAGTCAGCAGAGTGCAATATATCATTGGCAAGTTTTGGGATAATAGCTGAGACCTTATGAACTTCTTACTGCAAATATTATTCTCATTGCTTCTGCACTGGAGCCACTTATAGTTGATAGAGATGTTTTTCCACACACGTGCAAAGGAGTTAACTAAATTCAGAAGGTGTATACTGTGGCAGCTGGATTCTATTCATTTATATCAAGGTCCACACCGAGATGCTTCAGCCTTCTAGAATACAGTGTATTTTTAAGAAGAAAATGGATTGGAAAACCATAGAATATTAAGAATTGCAGAGTAGGTTTATGTTAATTAAGACATGTTCATAAAACCTTAAGTACTGCATGTAAATGTTGAACTTTTGATAAAGGGAGAATGATGACTGTAGAAGTGTCACGTTTTATCTGCTGTGCCTGTTTTGCACACTGATCATGCTCTTACAGTATACGCCATGGGTTTTTGTATTTTGTCTATAAATGCAGCCTATTTCCTTCTATTCTCTGTTGGTGAAGAAAAGACAAGGAGAGGTTAGTGTGAACTTTGTATAGTTGCTGTGCACAAATAAGATAGATACTTTAAACCTTGATTTAAACACATTTCTGGCTTGTTTGGACACCATAAATGTAATCCTGGGCTTGGATGTTATACCAAGCTGTCTAGTTTGTTTACCCACTTATGTAAAGAGAAGGTTAATAAGCAGCATGCAATTTGATCTCCTTCACTTGTTGGTATGTTAAGATGTAATCCTTGGCTTACTGTATTATCATAAAGCTGACCATGGTAATTATAATTAAAGTAAATAATTGTAATTTAAAGTCATGAAATTTTAAAAACTGTGGTGAAATGTACTGGTGTTGGCTTCCATGGCTGGTATCTGTTATCCTGTGTTTTCCCAAAAATAAGACCCGGTTTTATATTTTTTTAGGATCCAAAATAAGAACTAAGACATTCCTTATTTTGGGGATGTCTTATTTTTTCCCCATGTACAGGAGGTCCACTTCTTTATTGAAAAAGTTTTCAAATACAAATTTTTTCCCCCTTTTTCCCCCCCCTCTCCCTCCCCCTCCCTAACCCCCCCTCCCCACCCATCCCCCCCTGTGACTTCTTCGTAACAAAAAAAACCCCTAATTCATAACAGATTACTTACTCCCTCCTCAAAATACTGACCTTTACTTACTAAAAATATTATAAATATCATAACATCCCCCTTTATCCATACGTTTCAGAAAAGAAGAGAACAAAAAAAAAAAAAAAAACATTATACTATAACTATTATAAAATAACTTCTAATTTAACATAATAGTGTTTTATATCTATATATTATTACAACAATTCAAAACCACCTTCCACTTTAAAACTATACGATAAATCCTACTTTAATATTTAATCTTCTATATATATTACTATAACATTTCAAAGCGGCCTCCCCTTAAAATCTAATTTAACATTTATTCCACTCTATCCATTTCCTCCACTCCCCTAAATATATCACTTAAAAATCCCTTTTCTTAAACTAATCAGTCTGTAGTTAGCTTATTCACCCACTGTCCTGCAAATTTACCATACACAACAATTCTTAATATCTTTAATTCACTGCCCACACTACTTAAATATATATATATATATATTCCATTATATCTAAATAAAAAAAAAGAAAAGACAATAACTTTAAATTTATAGTCCATATAATATCTTCTTTGAGGTCTTTCCGCTGGATTGTTAAAACCAACATCCATAATAGGGTAACATAGCTTACTGATGCAACAGTTTATTCAAGATCTTCAATCATATCTGCCCCCATCAGTAATAAATATCTTCTTATATGTATAAAAGTAAAAACAACCACCCGAGTGACATTATAATTATATTCCATATAATAATAATTGTGGGTTTCATCAGGATTATTGATTTCCATCATCGTAGTGGGTAACAACCGGATCTTCTGCATGCCCCAGCATGATTCTCTTGCCTTATGATTCAAGATAATTATAATATATTTATCAACACAAAAAGAAATTTCAAAGTAGATAATTCAAATCCATCAGTTTGAGGCTCTTTCCACGTCCCAAAATTACGGCAATGCAGAGATCTGCCACTATCCTCAGGATGATATTGACCAATATGTCGCCTCCTCTATGTTTTCACATAATTATTCATATTTTAAAGTCACTGGCTTCACTGTTGCTTGAGTTAGAAATTTCTATTTTTATACAACCTATTTCTTTTTTTGTTTTCTTTTTGTGGGTTTGACTTCCATCCTGGTTTCCTTTCTACAGATTGTGTGTCAACTGGTCGGTTTTCATTCTGCTTTGTAGATTGGTCGTGTTGATTTTGTTTTGGTGTCTCATGTTTCTTTTTTATCCCTTGTATATCCCCTAATTGGTTTCCATGCTTGCCTTGATAAGTCATCACATTAAAATCAGATGGCACTTCTCTCAAATTTGTAGATAATCCAGCTGGGGTGTCCGGTAAATCCAAAGGCAATTTATCTGGTACAGTCTCTGTAATTCGATATTTTCCCTTTATTTCCAGCTCCTTCTGCTTATCCTGTATCATTCCTGAAGATGTTAAATTCATGTTCAACCTATTTTGATAAAATTCTTCCGCTCTTTCAATAGTATCTAACTGATATCTTTCTCCTTGATGTCTCAGTATAATACCAACTGGGGCATTCCACCTATATGAGATATTTCTCTTTTTTAACTCAGACACCAGAAAACCAAATTTCTTCCTTTCTGCTAATATCTTAGGTGGGAGTTCCTTGTAGATCCATATTTTTCTTCCATACAATTGCAAATTAGAATTAAAGGAATTTTGCACAATATTATTCCTAATTTCCTTGTCCGTAAAATAAATCACCACATCTCTAGGCAGTTGCCTTTGCTTAGCAATCCAGGAATTTATTCTGAAAACTCTGTCAATCCTACAAAACACTTCGTCAGGTTGAACCTTTAAAATCCCAGCTAGAATTTCAGAAGATATTTTCCTTAAATCATCTCTATTATTTTCCTGCAAACCTCTCAGTCTTATCGCATATTCTGTAAAATTATGTTGAACCATTAGAACCTCTTTTTCAATCCTCTGTTGCAGATTTTCTACATTACCAAACTTTTGGTCAGCATCCATTTTAGGTTTTTCTTCTGAGCTATTATCCTGAATGTTTATCAAATCATTTTCAATTTTTTGAATTCTATTGTCCAATTTATCTTGAATTTCATCCATTTTAGACTCTAGTAAATTAGTATTTGTATCCAACTGTATCATAAATTCTGAAAAACCATTAACCACTTTTAAAATTTTTTGCTCCAAAAAGTCAAACTTAGATTTTACCAGTTCTTTAATTTCCTGCTTAAATTCTTCAAGATGCTGATTCACAATCTCATCCCTTCTTTCAATCTCCTCTAAGAGAAATTCTATTATATTAAAATCAGGTTTCTGAGACTGAAGAGTTAAAACTTGTTCCTTTAAATTGTGGGTGAGGGAATTCCCCCCCCCCTTCTTGTTTATCTGACTTTGTAAGTCTCAGTGCCATGTTTCCGCCCAGGCAGGCTTTGTTAAAAAGAAAAAAAAAGAAAAAAAAAAGCAAGAAAAAAGACTTCTTTCCAGTCAACAACAATATCAAGTCTCCAGGAAAAAAAAAGAAAAAAAAACACAGGAGCGAGGTTTTGTCTACAAATGTAGCCAGTGGTATTTATTCCGCTACATTGTAATAATAGAAAACGGAAAGACTTTTCCTTTCTGCCTCTTCTCCAGCTGCTGCAAGCGCCATTTTAAAAAACTTTTTTCCCCTCCTTTCCTTTCCTCTTTTCTCTTAAGTTATTTTTTATTTTTAAAAGATAAGTAAAATACTTGCGGTTCAGTATTACAGATCCAGCTCACATTTTCTTTAAGTAATCTGTTAGATTCACAGGCTTGCTCTTGACGCCTGGCTCTGCATTAGCAGAGGTCTCCCAAAGCCCGGAGCGACGGCTGGGGATATGGGGCATCTCATCCGCTCTGTCCCAAAAGAAAAAGAAAAACTTTTGGGACTCTGCAGAGAGTTCTACCCACCCCTGCCGGCTCTATCTCCGTTTCCTCATGGAAACGGAGTTTTTTTCGAGCCGCCGTTCCGTTGTGAAGGCGGCTCTGACAGGCAGTGGAAGCTGACGATCCCAAAGGAACGTCTGGCGGCGGCCAGCAGCAAACAGGAAGTGAGGAGGTCCACTTCTTCTGCTTGCTCACAGCCGCAATGGAGCAGGCAAGCTGAGAGATGGTAGGACGGAGTGGGCGGGTAGCCATGGGAGGTCCATCTTCACGTGGCAGCACTGGCAGCAGATGGAGGCAGAGGCACGGGGGGAGGCATGCAATCCAGATGCACCGCAGGCAAGCTGAGAGATAGTGGGACAGAGTGGGTGGCTGGTTATGGGAGGCTTATCTTCGCATCTCTTGGCTTGCCCACAGCCAGCATGGAGTGTCGGGATCACCTGCTTTCCCCCGGGTGCCTCTGCCTCCATCTGGTGCAGGTGCCACCACGTGAAGACAAACCTCCCACAGCCGTCCGCCTGGTCTAGCCCACCTACTCTTGGCTTTCTGTGGCATGGCCAGGTCACCTGCCTTCCCCCCACCTCTGCCTCCGCTTGCTGCTTGGACAGGTAATCAGCTCACCTGCATTTCCCCCTGCACCGTCGCCACCTCCAATGCTGCCACACCCATCCTCCAGGCTGATGACGATCTTCACGAGGGCTTATTTTGGGGATAAGGCTTATATTAGGCACATGCTTAAAAACCAGGCATGAGCTTATTTTCGTGATAAGTCTTATTTTTGGGGAAACACAATAGTAGTATTGATCCTCCTGACATTTCACTGGCAACTGTGACTGGGATCTTCAGAGGCAAGGTGGTCTGCTAGCAAAACAGGTAGTTCTGCTTCTGAATGAAGATCTATGGCAGACTAGACATTCCTGAAAGAGTGGGGATAGCATTGTGGTGGATAACAGTGACCAGACAGTGAATTTCTTTCACCAGATAAGGAAAGAAAGTGAGATCTCCCACTTGCACTCTGGACAGATGTTACAGGAACTGGGGTTTTTGTGGTGAACTCATGAATTGAGCAGCTGGGAGCTGAAGCATTTCAGTCAAGCTCACAGCTCTAATGCATCTTTTATGGACACAAGGTTAGCAGAAGCCTCACTTTCTTAAACAGTTTCAGTTGTAATCAATTTACAGCTAACGAGATTTTTTAAGCAGTATGCTAAGAGAAATTCATTTATTGAGTCAACATTTTTTCTGGTTTAAAAGGAAAAACCAGGTTTCAAAGCTTTAAAAATTTTGGCAAAAGGCTTAACAAAGATTGGATGTAAGAAAGTTTAAAATGGAAAAAGAGCTTAGTAATTTTTGATTATTATAAGAAAGGTTACTTTTTGATGAAAATGCTTTTGAACAAATTGGAATTAAAACATACAAACAGATCAGAACTTTATGGAAATGTTTTTTGTTTATTACTAAAGAGTACAAACAATTGATGGATTTTAGAAAGCAGAAGATGAATGTAATTTGAGCCAGAGGGGGATGCTGACTATAACCATGGAATACCATTTGAGAGGAAAGTATTAAGAGTGGAGGAAGAAAAAAAAGGAAACTCGTCTTTCTTTTGCAATAAGTCTTTTGCAAAAAAAAGGGGGGGGATGATTGAGAGAGAACAGTGCACCACTCACTTTTGACTCAGTCTGAATCCTCTGCTTGTTTCAGCTTTCCTTATCTTTCAGCTAATGAGATTCAAAACAGTTTGTGCATGAACACTTTTATTAATGGAGCAACTGGTTTCATGTGATTTGTGCATAAATCGAAGCAACCATGATTGGTCTAGATATGAATTGAAACAGTGGATAAGAGTGAGCTAGAAGAATCTAATGCTTTTGATGCCAATGATAATAAGGAAAGGAGTGAAATATGAAATTGGGGAGGTTCCAACCATTCACATTGCTTTTGTATAACATGCCAGTAGTGGTTTTCACTTACCTTCGCTACCGGTTCGGAACTGTGAGCTCGCACAGTGCTTCTGCACATGCGCAGAACTTTCTGTGCATGTGCAGAGCGTCCGTGATGACGTCCGGGTGGGTGGGCAGAGCCTCCCGCTGCCATCACTACCGGTTTGCCTGAACCGGGGCAAACTGATAGAATCTCACCACTGGCATGGACCCTTTTCATCACATAGACACAGGTTGCAGTGGTTGAAGGGAAGCAGAGGAAGAAAGACACAGGAAAAGGATCAGGAAGTAGATGGGTTGGTGAGATGCATTCACGGACACTGTATTAATAGCTGTGCTGTGAGGTAAAGGAGGGACAGAAAGGAAGGCACTGGGCTAGTGGAATATGCCACAGTGAGAATTTTTGAGACCATCAAGGAACCAATTATATAAAATAAACAATATTAGCTCCATGTATCCTTTTTTCTGAAGGATTTCCTTCTTTATGAGCTGTGGTGGCACAGGGGTTAGAATGCAGTACTGCAGGCTACTTCTGCTGACTGCTGTTTATCAGCAGTTTGGCAGTTCGAATCTCACCAGACTCAAGGTTGACTCAGCCTTCCATCCTTTGGAGGTCAGTAAAATGAGGACCCAAGATGTTGGGGGCAATATGCTGACTCTGTAAATCGCTTAGAGAGAGCTGTAAAGCACTGTGAAGCTGTATATAAGTCTAAGTCTAAATATATAAAGGGGTGATGTATTTCAGCATTGCTACCTCACCATGAAATATTTTTAGAATCTTCAGGATTTTGTTTTGACTGAAACTAGGAACAACAAAATTGTTCCAAGCTTTTACTTTGTCCAACCTGCAGCTGATCCAGAAGAATTTCATAGAACCTCCAGATTGCAATTTGCTTCTTTAACTTTCAAAATAAGATACATCTTCTGCTTCATACCATTCCATCTTCAGCTCTTAGCAGATTAGCCCTGACCAAATGGCTAATTTTGAAGAAAGATTGTGTATCTAACCAGGAGCAGATGGAATAAAAAGAATATGACAGAAAAGCACTGAGCTTTCAACTTGCAATATATAAATATAAAGACGAGAGCCAGTTTGGTGTAGTGATTAAGGCACCAGGCTAGAAATCATGAAACCATGAGTTGTAGTCTCACTTAAGATATAAAGTCATCTGGGTGAGTTTGTGCTAGTTACTTTCTCTCAACCACGACAAAAAGGAAACAGCAAACTACTTCTGAAATCTTGCCAAAACAACTGCAGGGACAATTCCAGGCAGTCACCAGGAGTCAAAGCTAACCTGAAGACACCAAAAAGCAAAAAGCAAAAAATCAACCTCAAGATAATATCTATTTGGTTTAGATTTTTTTCTGCAGCAAAAAGATAACAATCTGGGGTGGGTGTGGGTGTGGGTGTGTTTATGTATGTGTAAAATCATTACAACAATGAACAAATCTTAAAGTTAACAAGTTAAATATTTTAACAAAAATTGTCACACATGATTTATGGCAGGTAAGAACGCCAAAGACTAAACAATTGAAGAGCCTCTTGAAAAAGAAATATATCTCTTCCCTAACTCTTATTTGCTCATAATGCATATAGAACTTGATAACTTTAAACCTATTGACATGGATTTTTAACTCAATGGCTAATAAATATATATAGTTCTTTTTTTGGGAAAAAAAAAGCAAATATTTGAGAAAAAGAACAATTGAAACTAAGTATTAGCTTAGCATTCTTATGCATGTTCTTATATAGCTGATTCTGTGACAGTTGCTTTTGTGTTATTTCAGCCTTATTAAATTTGGCTTTCCAAGCATAGATGAAACATTACCCTGAGGAGAAAATAAACATGGGTGGGTGGGAGGGGCATTCATCTTTGCTTTTGTGGTTTTTTAATTGTTGCCCTTAAAAATGCACTTAGAATATAATTTATGAATATTTTTGAGAAAAATGATTTATTTATTTATTTCCACCTCCTCTATATGGCATATTTTTGTTTATTGAACAGATTTTTATAGCTGTCCAAATCATACACAGTGACTCCTGCTGGCATAAAACAATAAAAAAACACAATTTGAATCCTCCCCCAAACTCCACCCTCTCCCCTATGGTAACAAACATAAACAAGGCACTTGATTAATTCTGTAGGATCTACAAGCCTACTAACAAAACCATGTCTTTAGGCCTTTCAGAAAAAATAACAAGGTAGGGGCCACCTATTCCTCAAGCAAGAGTCATAAATCCAAGAGAATTTTCAAATTATGGACTTTATCTGCCTGGAACAGTGCAATCCCATCCATGGCCAAAGTTGATAATTCCCCAAGAGCCAAGGAGCCCTGTTCCCAACGTCCCTCCTGCCAGGGTTCAGTTTTAACCCATTGCTCCCCATCCAGACCTCAACAGCCTCCAGACATCAAGACAGGACTGTCACAGCATTGACTAATTTGCCATGGTCTGTATTCACCAAATCGTAAAAAGGAAACAACACAAGTAGCCGCATTGTTGTTTTTTCTTGTTTTGTTTTTTCCCCTCACTGGAATTATTTGATATTGTTATATATGTTTACTGTAGTGTGTCCTTCTTCAAGAGTTCTCACTTACCTTCAGGTTTTTTCCTATTAACATTACATATAGTATATAATTTTCATTGCTCAGTGAAAGTCCAAGATATATTTTTGACTACATTCAGCTTTAGTTTTCCTAATGATCAGGATTCATGAATTAAATATTCATTTTCCCTTGGTGTCAATGCTACTTTGACTTCCTTGATTAAGTCTTCCATATTATTTAATATGGTAAAGGGTAGCTGATTGTTTTATACCTTTTCGACTTTTTTCAAGAAGGAAATTATCAGAAAAATAGGGTAGGAATTTTCCAAAAAGGACATGTATGAGAGACTTTCTTTCCAAATAGATATAATTGAAGTCCTCCATCTCTACAATTCCATGTCTCTTTGAAGATCTGCTTATTTTTAAAGATAGCAACTTCATCTGCTCTTGATTGAATGAGCAACAATAGACCCTTATAATATCTTTTAATCTAAATATTCTCTATAGATGTGGATATATCGTCTTTTCTACTTCTTCAGTCCCTTTCAGACAAATTGTACTCTTCAATCATATTCTGTTCACTCTTGAATATTCCTTCATTTGGCAACTATTGTCGACCCAGCTTCTCAACTGTTACAGTCTGCTTTTTGTGATATATAGACATTAGAATGGAAAGTTAAAAGTGCTTGTTAAATTTAAATTCAAAATGAAATCTATTCCTTTGCAACATTGGCTTTTCTGAAATCCAGAAATACTACTAAAATATTTTATATGAGAAAATATCACTTCAAATTTTACTAATTATATTGTTTAAGTTAATCTCTGGTTTGTTCATTTGTGGCAGCAAAAGAAGTGTGGAAATAAAATGATAATAAGAGCTTCCAAACTCCTTCTGTGGCTTTGCTGAAAGAAAATGGGAAAGTGCTGCTAGTATTATTATCTGTTTACAAATACGTGAAGTCACAGCTGCCAGTTCTTAGCTGGTGTTGGCATTCATACGCATTGAGTTCTTCCCAAGAATTTAGGATGTCGTAATGTATTGGCATAGTATATGTGCAGATCCAAGCAATATGGCCTTTTGCAATTTACAGATGGACATTTTGTCAATGTGTATATTTTCTAAGTGCCATCCAAGAATTTTTGGTATTGGTACCCTGTGTGTCAATATGGGACCACCATAGCCAATTTAGGCCATATTCTTTCAATTTCAGTTTTCAGATCTTGATATTTTGTGATTCCCCCCCCCCAATTCTTTGTTTTCCTTTCTACTAGCAATAGCACTTAGACTTTTATACCATTCTATAGTGCTTTACAGCCCTCGCTGAGCGGTTTATAACATCAGCATATTGCCCCAAAAAATCTGGGTCCTCATTTTACCAACCTTGGAAGGATGGGTGAATCAACCTTGAGTTCATCAGAATCAAACTCCAGACAATCGGCAGTGTTTTCCTGCAATACTGCATTCTAATCATTGTGCCACCATGGCTCATACTATCCCCTGGTATTGCCACATCAATTATCCATCTATCTTCTTTTCAGTCACAGTTAGATCTGAGTATTATGATTCAAGACTGAATTCAGAAATCCCACAATATTTCAACCTTCTCATTTTCAACTACTTTTCCAATTATATTATTCCAGTTTTTCACTACTGGTGCATGATGATCTTTACAGGTGTTCTAGTGAATCATTTTGGTGAGTGTATTATGTCATTGTTTATAATCAGTCTGATTAATCTTTTTGCAAGAGCCAAATATATGGTCTACTGTTTCTTCTGCTCCTTTGCACTACTTGTTCTTTGATTTTGATGGAACTACTTGTTCTTTGATTTTGATGGTTCTTCAGTTCTGGTCTTAATTACATCAGTTTGAATAGCTTACTCTCGAGCAGCCAAAATCCAGCCTTCAAGGGTTTTTTTAATTGTTCCAGTTGAAAGCCATTGCCAGGTTTTATCTTTATCCACTTTCATCTCAGTCTCTTGTAGAAATTGACCATGTAATGCTTTTCCTTGTCAGCTTTCTAAACATTATTTAGAGGTTCATGTTTCATTTCCTACACATTCAATAAGTTCTAATTTTTAACTTGCATCAATGCTTGTTCTTGGTTGTCTGTGACATAATCAGCCTGTGCATGTTTTTCTTCTTTGACAGTTTGTTTGACTTGAAGTAAACTTCTGTTTCATTTCTGTGAGCAGATATAATCTATCTGTATCATTGTAGGAATGTAGTATAGTGAATAATCATGAATATTTTTTTTTTGCAGTCTAAACTGCCTGGTTCACTTTGTATATCATATCACATGTATGGCCCAGTCATTAAAGGTTTTGATGGTGTTTCCAACCTTCAATTTTACCTTCAGTTCAGCCCTTTGCTCAGTGTATTATAATTTTTTTTATTTTTAATTAACATCATTATATTCATCATTTTTATTTTTAATTAACATCATCCAATACTATTTAATTATCACATAAATTCCATGGTCAATTATTTATCAAAAGCAGAATTCAGATAGGTGTATGTAGTATTATATGTAGATGATACCGTGATTGTATCACTATTACATATAAGACTAAATAGGACATTTCAATCCATGCTCTTCTTCTATAGGAAATACCAGCATCTGCAGCTAAGATGAATATACAAAAAAACCCCAAAGAACTTGGTGTTTGCAAAAAGACTCCAAAGCCTAAAGTGGATTATTAATAGGCAGAGACTTGAGCAAGTGCCATATTTTAATTATTCAGCAATTATGTTCTCTTCAACTGGAAATTGGAAAGCTCATTTCTTTGTAGGCAGAAGGTTGAAAGTTTTTTTTTTCTTTTTTTCATTCAAGGGCTGCCATTAAGCTTTTATAGTCAGGTCAGACGCCTAACATAACTCCTTCATTCAGTGCAGCTGGATTAGGAAATAAGACACCTGTATTTGAGAATATTTTGGCCCAGGTTTCCGAACAAAACAAAAGTATTTCAAGTGAGTGGTGTGTCTCAGTATATCACTGCAATTACAGGCTGACCTAATAAAGTTTGTTTAAAAATACCTGGATGCAATAATAAATCATAGTTTTTGTAGAAAACTGAATTTCTCACCTCATAGTATAGTCTCACTTAATGTTGGTATATTCTGGGGGGAAGGGAGGGTGCAGGTTGGACAATATCCAAATGAGAGTTTTCTATCCAGTAAAGGATAGATATAACTGAGCTAGATAAATAGCGAAACAAAAACTAAGAGATAGGATTACAAGGACAGTATCTTTGAGAATATGGTTCTCAAGAATTGGCAGTATCCAGCCCACATCTTTAAAAATATTGTAAATTAATTTAGTAGCTCACCAGCTCCTCCAGGATAAATAAGAGTATAATTACAAACAGGCGCAAGCATAATAGATGTAAGGTACCTTCAAATGATTATTAGCTAATGGACTGCACAGTCCAACATTGATGGTAGTTTGTTCTTCATCTATAACTTTCATTTGATCAGTTAATTTTTAGCAGTTTGAGAATTATTATATCCTTACCCATTAGCCAGGGCTAATATATTTCCAGAAACAGTTCATGGTCAGAATCTGAGAAAGAGAACAAAATGAAAATATTTTGAAAGATTTTTAGACCCCCCCAAAAGAGAGAATATGTATTGGCCATTCACTAACACTGATCAATTAAACATATTAATGGTATAGTACAAATATACTTCTGTACCATAATCTTTCAGCTGCCCTGAAAATTTCCATTTGACTTGTGATTTGGTTGAACTTAAATAAGTTGCCTTCAGCTGTTTGTCATTATGCTTTTAAAATAAGGTTCTCTTTACAATGTATATGCATTTATATATTGACAGACAAACTCTTTCATCTTCTAGGTTGAAATTAGAAGATAGAAAGAATAAATTGGTTAAAAAACTTGAAGAAACTAGTCATCTAACCACCCATTTACATTCCCAGCTTAAAAGGTAAGATAACTTTGTTTACACCAGATTTTTGACAAATGATAATAACAGTTTGTCCAAAACTGCTGTTGGCATACTGTATTTCTGAATTGTCTATTTTGATTTAGGTGGAATATTAACTTGGAAGCTGTCTTACACAAATGTCTTCTTACTAAAAGTTTGGTTAACCAAGTACTGAACTGCAAATTTTTTGCCCAGCAAAGAATATATATGACTGATCTGTTATAGCCCTTTCCCTATATTATTCAAGCTACATTGGTGGAAAATTGTGAAACAAATAGGTTGGCTGTTTCTACTATGAGTAACAATCAGTTTTGCACATGGAAATATTGTTACAAAGAAAGGTCATAAAATGAGGCAAAATTCACTTAACAATTATCTGCTTAGCAACAGAAGTTTTGGGCTCAATTGTGGTCATAAATTGAGGACTACCTAAACCATTTAGGCAAAAATGAAAGATATAAATCATGAATATAAGTACATTGCATCTTACTTCAAATGCTCATTTTCTCAACACATCTGTGCACAGATGCAAATGACAATCACTAAGGAATAGCTTGTATTAATGTTCTTTTTATTGATTTCATAGTGCCGTCTTTCTTTAAGGGCAGCACTGCACTAATGTGATTCCATTTATTGAGAGAGTGTTTACTATGATTAATAACCAGTGAACAAAGCAGTATTTCCTTAAACTCAGAAATGTCCATGTTATATGGACATTTCTGTACTGTATTTTGTTTTCCTTTCTCTTCAGGTATTATGTATTATTTGTTCATATACTTGAATTGTCTTTGAATGGCTGGGTGGACTGGACATTACCATTTGAACCACTATAAGTCCATGTATTTGCCATATGCTAAATAAATAAATGTTCATATACTTTACCTACCAACTGAGTAGAAAATACCAGAATGAGAAAAATAAGGTATCTCAAACAGTGATCTAAGACTATCTAAATTTAGATAGGAGTTGTGGATTGCTAAATACAAAACTACTTTCTTATTGTTCTAATTGTAGTTTCTAATGTGTCCTCATGAAACTGTTACAGTAATCAGCAATATTTTAAAGTGGTAGAGATTGTCGCACAATTTTGTGCAGTATTACACAAAATTGATATATTTAAAAATCAGGGTTTTTTTTAAAAAAAAGAATTATAATTAAAATAACTGAATTTTTTTATGATTGCTTATATGTTTTTTTTTAAAGAGCCATCTAAGGAAGTCATGTTGCTGCTATAGTTAATACTCTGTCATCTGAAATTTCTTTTTGGTAGTATTCAGACATTGCAAAATGTGTTCCTTTTAAAAGATATTATTATACTTGTCAATTTAATGACTAACATGGATTAAATTTTAAGTTTTACCTGTGATTTGAGATCATCTGAATATACTACTGATAGAATAGAATGACAGCTCTTTGCTTCTTTGTTGCAGCCTCTCTGCCAGTACGTTATCAGTGTCTTCAGGGAGCAGCTTGGGATCCTTAGCATCTAGTCGAGGGTCCCTGAATACATCTAGTAGGGGGTCACTGAATTCTCTTAACTCTACAGACCTCTACTACAACCAAGGTGATCAACCTGTAGATTTAGACTATCAATATAAATTGGATTTCATATTACAAGAGAAATGTGGTTATATTCCTTCTGGCCCTATTACCACCATTCATGAAAATGAAGTGGCCAGCTCCCATGAGAAAATGGGATACAGTGACTCTTCCAGTTCTTTGGCAGCAAGGCATCCACCTAAAATAACTGAACCTCCTAAATCTGTCACATCATTCTCTTCAAGATCTTCCCTTTCATCATTATCTCCTCCTGAATCACCTTTGGTTTTAGAAGGTGGCTTTTCAGTCCCTCCTCGAGATTCTCCATTACATCATTTCACCGCGGACTTTGATGACTGCGATTTACCCAGTGACTTTACAGGCATTACTACCTGTGAGAAACAAATTTTCCTGGATTCTGAAACTAGAATATCTTCTCAATCACTTAATGATAAATATCGCAATGAAAGTGTTTCACAGAGCATATCACATTCAAGAAATACAGGTAAATATGTCTTGCTGTTCAAACTCAGCCAATTCTCCCTCTCTGGATCAAACTCAGTTACTTACTCACTTAGCAGCCAATATGTCCTCAAAAAATTGTGCATTTTTTCCTGATAAGCTGATAAGTCACTGTTAACAAATAAAATCATCATCAGCTCAGCACATCACTTCTATATGAAACTTTAAGAAGTAGGACTAGATATGAAAGATCCAGGGAGATTAAACTTGAGAAACTACTATAAAGTGGGTAGAATTCTAAAAATTGTGGTGAAACAGCAACAGCAAACAAGCAAACAAAAAAAAAAAAACAGGCAGTAAATGTACTAGAAAGGATATCACAGCAATAGGAAGATATGATATAGTGGTGAATATCTGTAGCTCAGGTGCAGGATTTAAGTGAAGGCTCGGAGAATGAACCTTCACTCTCATAAGAAGATATACTGACAATAGAGGCACTGAGACAGAGACACTGGATAACTTTATAACAGGAAGATGTTCACAAAACCAGTGAGCTGCCATGGGCAAAATAGAATCCCTTGAGGGCCAGTGCTGTTGATAATATCTTCACTATTCTGTAGTTTCAATCAGCTCATTTAACAGCACAGGTAGGGAAGCTTGTGCCCCAAAGATCTGATCTTAAGCTGCACATCGTTTTCCCCACATTTTCTACAATCTGTTTCTACCTACTAATTACTGAAGTTAAAATAATCAGGTATCTATCTGGGTTTAATAGTCCTTCCCTGCTGCAGTGAAACTTCAAGAAAAAGATAAATTCTTCCAGTCTGGCAGCCTATTCGGGTATCCACTGACCTATTTGCAAAAGGGAATTAAAAATAAGGAAGACATTTTAAAAGACAAATAACACTTCCATTATAGCTTGATTTTTCTTCATTACTGTTCACTTCATTAAATGAATAAAGTATGATGTCGACAGATGAGAACATACTATCCATGGTTTCAAGGACTGGCCAAAGGTGGGGGAATGAATTGGCATGTTGCAGAGAAGGTTATAAGTATATATTGAAAGCAGTCATTCAAAAAAAAAGTGTGAATGTGACATAATCATTCTAGAAATCTTATAAATTCATTAGTATGGTAAGTGGTGTTTAGTGGATTAACAAAACCAATATTTTTAATTTAATTTAAACCTAACTATTTTAATGAAGTTAGTAATTCTGCTGAAAAATACCCACTTTTAAGGCAGTCACAGTGTTCTGTGGAGTTCCAAATATTCCTTCATTTTCCAAGATATTTGTTTTATCTCACAGTATGTATGCATTTCAGACTTCCAATTGTGACTGACCAAGGAGTTTCCATTTCTGTCTGCAATTTCTGCGTTTCATTTCTCTCTTACTCTATTATTTACTTCTAGCCATGGTTATTTTTTTG
Source organism: Pituophis catenifer annectens (assembly GCF_029215685.1). Classification (NCBI taxonomy): domain Eukaryota; kingdom Metazoa; phylum Chordata; class Lepidosauria; order Squamata; family Colubridae; genus Pituophis; species Pituophis catenifer. The sequence goes on from NW_027256888.1 coordinate 38,331,492, forward strand.
TATGAATTATTTGTATGCTGCTTCTTAAAGTAATTCAAGGCAGCCTACAACAATGTATTAAAAACAGCCATAAAATCCAAGTATTACAAATCTTTTTTAAAAGCTTCAAAAATCTAATGTTGTTCAAATTTAATCCCCCCTCAATTCCTCAGGGTTGTATGTATTTCTTCCTCGTATTAATATATCTGATGAAGCACCACATGCTCTACAACAAATTATATCACAATAAATAAATGCTGCAAGATTCTTTGTAGTTTTTACAATAGTTTAACAGACAGTTCTTTGAAAACTTTAAAAATACCTGGTGTACAAATAATCACACAAAGTGATGTCTCAAATTTGGGAGCAGCTGGCGGTTCAGAACTTAAGTAAACTGCATGAATTTGTTGTGAGTGAATTTGGATTTGTTAATTGACATCACAAGATCTTTATTTTTATTTCTTTTTACAAGATCAATGTAAATGTATAGAGATGAGATTTGCTCCCACCCCTCACATCTTGTACCAAAAGGGTATAGAAAGAAAGAGGAGATTGTTGTATCTTTGTATCTCAAAGGAAGTTCTTGATCTCAATGGAAGTCATTGTGAATGAACTTATCCCATTGGCCTATTTAAAATCAGGAAGGAGGAACAGTCAGAGAGGCTGCTGCAGGGATGGAAATAGGAAACAGGAAGAAAACCAATAACAGCCATTTTTCCCACTGTAAAATGTGTCCCAAAATGAATGTATTTTTAAGTGTAAACCATTCTGGAAATGTCATAGTATAGAACTTTCTTAGAATGTGCTTGTTATACTTATGGTTGAGATTAAAATTTTAGCAATAGCACTTAGACTTACTTACCGCTTTACAGTGCTTTACAGCCCTCACTAAGCCGTTTACAGAGTCAGCATATTGCCCCCAAAAATTTGGGTCCTCATTTTACCCACCTTGGAAGGATGGGAGGCTGAGTCAACCTTGAGCCTGGTGAGATTGGAACTGCCAAATTGCAGGCAGCCGGAAGGTAGCAGAAGTATATAACATAATGAAATCTATGACAGAAATATTCTAAACAATGCTAGATTAGTTTTAACAGTAGTAAATGATGCCCATGGCTGCCAGCAAGGACCATTTTTTTCTTGCACCAGCTGTTACCTCACTGTGTCCAGTAAACTTTTTGATAGCTGTGAATTATTGTTTTGCATATTTCACCTGTGTTGTTTACTAAGAACTTGATTTATCAGTATATTGACTTAAACAGATCGAAGATGCATGTTCAAAACCTTTTTGCTCCTTTACCCCAAGTTTTTGAATAATGTATTGCCATATTTTGGTTGAATACTTCAACCAAATATAAACCTTTTCACATACAATTCTTTTAGTTAGAAATCGCTGTTATTTAGTTACATGTGTAGAAATAAGAACATTATATAGTGGCGAAACTACATTTTATAGTGTCCTTCAATCAAATGGTGTTCCCAAAACAATAATAAGAATTAGTAATAACAATAATAATGAATGAGTAGTAACATGTAACATACAGTATTGCTCAAAGTCTCTCTTGAGCGAAGCCTGACCTCTTGGTGACTACATGAACATGCCATCCTATTTGCTTGGTAAAATACAGGATGTCTTTTTAATTTCCTAATGAAGTTTGCCACTCTGTGGTTTCCTGATGGTTCCCTTTACGTACAGACCAGTTGGGACCCTTGTTAGCTTTCCCCAAATCAGTTGAGAATGACTAGTTACTGTCACTTGGTGTGTCAGTTAAATAATTAAAATATGTAAATTTAAAAGCATGGGGAAATAAGAAAGGAGTGTTTGCCATAAAGGCAGTATAATGAATACCATGAGAGGAATTCTAGAAACCCTGGTCCAGCAGCAACCTGCCTCAGTTCAAATGGCAATAATACCCAGAGCAGCAATGAACTCAAAGCCAAAGGAAGCAGATTGTAAGAACAGGTGTTCCCTCAAGTATTTCAACTCAAGCCATTGTACTTTGAAAGTAAGCACCTATATCTTTAACTCTGCTCTTTGTGGCTCGAGTAAAGGATGGAAGTGTCATTGACATTGTTGCTTAATTATGTAGGTTGATGTTGGGAATATTGGGATTAAAGTACATTGTTTAGCAAGCAAATATTTGTAGTGAAAGAGGCTGGTTTACACTTCTGACACTGTGTCACTTGCCAATTTGTCCAAACTTGGCTCCCAGTATTGACAGTCTGCCATTTGCTCAGTTCCCTGAGTAGAATGAAGGGGCGGAAAAACTTTGCAATGCATACAATAATATTTCAGTTCAGGGAGGCCACTGTTCCTCAGACGGCCGGCTGTGAATCCCTTTTTGTGAAATGGGGTCATGGGGTTCAGATGGGTTTGCTGATCACGTACCTGGCTCCCTGCCACGTGGCAACAGCCCTGCCCGAGCTACTCAACGTCATCGCCGCGGTGGCGGTTGATACCCCTAAGCTTATGGTCATGGGGGATTTCAACCTGCCGTCCGTGGGTGAGACGTCAGAGATGGCTCGGGAGTTCATGGCTTCCATGACAGCTATGGACCTGACCCAGTTAATTCATGGCCCTACCCACACAGGGGGAAACACGCTGGATCTGGCTTTTGTCTCTGGACAGTGGTTGAGGGATCTTGATATAGGGGATATAGTTACTGAACCCTTGTCATGGTCAGATCACTCTCTCCTTCGTCTCGACTTTCGAACCGCTGCACCCCGCCGCAGGGAGGCGGAGCCGGTCAGATGGTTCCGCCCCAGGCGCCTGATGGAACCTGACAGATTCCAGACGGAGCTTGGGCCATTTCCTGAGGTTCTGGCACACGCCTCGACTGGAGACCTGGTGGCCGCCTGGGATAGGGCGGCTGCTGGTGCTCTGGATCGGGTCGTGCCTTTGCGGCCTCTGACCCGGCGCCGATCTCAATTGGCTCCTTGGTTTACCGAGGAGCTGAGGGAGTTGAAGCGCCGAAAAAGACGCCTAGAGAGTAGTTGGAGGGCCAGTCTTCTTGAATCTGACCGGACACTAGTAAGATCCCACATTAGGAATTACTTAGTGGCGATAAAAGCAGCGAAATGTAGTTATTTTGCTGCTCTTATTGCATCATCAGATAATCGCCCGGCCGCCCTCTTTAGGGTGACCCGCTCCCTGCTCCACCAGGAAGCGCGGGAGGACCCCTTGGAGGGTAGAGCCGAGGATTTTGTTCAGTATCTGTATGACAAAATCACTCAGATTCGGGAAGATTTGGACTCCGACTGGGTAGTCTCAGGGGGAGAGACAGGGGCAGGTCTTGAGAATGTTATCTGGGATGAGTTTGATCCTGTGACCCCTGAGGACGTGGACAGGATTCTGGGTAGACTGAACGCAACCACTTGTTTATTGGACTCGTGTCCTTCCTGGTTAGTACTGGCTTCCCAGGAAGTGACACGAGGCTGGCTCCAGGGGATTATAAACGCTTTGCTGAGTGAGGGTGACTTTCCCGCCGCCTTGAAAGAGGCGGTGGTGAGGCCTCTCCTCAAGAAGCCTTCCCTGGACCCGGCAATGTTGGTAAATTATCGTCCGGTCTCCAATCTTCGCTTTGTTGCGAAGGTTGTTGAGAGTGTGGTCGCGCAACAGCTCCCCCAGCACCTGGATGAAACGACGTATCTGGATCCGTTCCAGTCGGGCTTCAGGCCCGGGTACAGCACGGAAACGGCATTGGTCGCGTTGGTTGATGATCTCTGGAGGGCTCGGGACAGGGGGTGCTCCTCTGTCCTGGTCCGGTTAGATCTCTCAGCGGCTTTTGATACCATCGACCATGGTATCATGCTGCACCGGTTGGAAGAGTTGGGGGTGGGAGGCACTGTGTTGCGGTGGTTCTCCTCCTTTCTCTCTGACCGGTCGCAGTCTGTGTTGACAGGGGGACAGAGGTCGACCCCGAGGCCCCTCATATGTGGGGTGCCGCAAGGGTCGGTCCTCTCGCCTCTCCTGTTCAACATTTATGTGAAGCCGCTGGGCGAGATCATCCGTGGTTTCGGGGTGGAGTACCATCAGTACGCTGACGACACCCAGCTGTACATCTCCACCCCGGATCACCCCAACGATGCCCTTGAAGTGATGTCCCGGTGCCTGGAGGCCGTACGGATCTGGATGGGGAGGAACAGGCTCAGGCTCAACCCATCCAAGACTGAGTGGCTGTGGTTTCCGACGTCCCGATATAGTCAGTTGACGCCATCACTGACTATTGGGGGCGAATCATTGGCCCCCACGGAGAGGGCTCGCAACTTGGGCGTCCTCCTGGATTCACGGCTGTCTTTAGAAGAGCACTTGACGGCCGTGACCGGGAGGATTTTTCATCAGGTTCGCCTGATTCGCCAGTTGCGTCCTTTCTGGATCGGGACTCTTTACGCACGGTCACTCATGCCCTTGTCACCTCCCGGCTGGACTATTGCAACGCTCTCTACATGGGGCTCCCCTTGAGGAGCACCCGGAGGCTCCAACTGGCGCAGAGTGCGGCCGCGCGGGTGGTAATGGGAGCGACATGGCGTTCCCATGTAACACCTCTCCTGCGCGAGCTGCACTGGCTCCCGGTGGTCTTCCGGGTGCGCTTCAAGGTTTTGGTTACCACCTTTAAAGCGCTCCATGGCTTAGGACCCGGGTACTTGCGGGACCGCCTACTACCACCAATAGCCTCCCACCGGCCGGTACGCTCCCATAGAGAGGGGCTCCTCCGGGTGCCGTCAGCCAAACAATGCCGACTGGCGGCCCCCAGGGGGAGAGCCTTCTCTGTGGGGGGACCTACTATCTGGAATGAGCTCCCCCCAGAGATACGGAGGATCCCGGATCTGCGCACCTTCCACCGCGCCTTAAAGACCTTACTATTTCACCAGGCCGGCCTGGCCTAATTTTCCCCCTCTTTTATAAAAGATTTTTAAAATTTTAAATATCTTTTAGTATTTATATATTCAATTTTAAATTGGTTTTAAAAGTTTGGGGTTTTAAATTTGTCGGGGCCAAAATTATTTAATTTGATTTTATTCTATTTTTTAAATTTTGTATTGTATGTGTTTTTATTGTCTGGCTGTGCACCGCCCTGAGTCCTTCGGGAGTAGGGCGGTATAGAAATCTAATAAATAATAATAATAATAATAATTTAGCTCGAGTTTAACACACTTGGTGAATGTACTAGGTATGAAATGGTACATTCTGTAGCTTATCACAAAATTGCTAACAGTGTAGAATCTGCAGATAGTTGAGGACAGATACTTTTGGGATAGAATTTTTTTTCATTTAGTTTACAAGGAAAGGGATGAGGAAGATTGTAGATGTCTACTTTTTACAGCATGAGACTTTAATTGGCAAACTCTAACCTTCTCTAGTTCTCATTCAGCAATAATTGCTCCAGTGTGGACCATTTCTACCATATACTATACATCAATTGGAACATAGTAGAGTTTCATTTTTGTTTCCCAAATCTTATATGTACTTAAAATATATATAATCCAATAATCCAAAAAGGATGATTGGTTTTGTTGTTGTTGTCAGTTGCAAAGTCATGTCCAACCCATCGCAACCCTATGGACAACATTCCGCCAGCCCTTCCTGTCCTCTACCATCCTCTGGAGTCCATTTAAGCTCACACCTACTGCTTCAGTGACTCCGTCCAGCCACCTCATTCTCTGTCGTCCCCTTCTTCTTTTGCCCTCAATCTTTCCCAGCATTAGGTTCTTCTCCAGTGAGTCCTTCCTTCTCATTAGGTGGCCAGAGTATTTGAGTTTCATCTTCAGGATCTGGCCTTCTAAAGAGCAGTCAGGGTTGATCTATTCTAGGATTGACCAGTCTGATCACCTTGCAGTCCAAGGGACTCGCAGGAGTCTTCTCCAACACCATAGTTCAAAAGCTCAATTCTTTGGCACTCAGCCTTTCTTATGGTCCAACTTTCACATCCATATATTACAACTGGGAAAACCATAACCTTGATATATACACTTTTGTTGGCCAGGTGATGTCTCTGCTTTTTAGAATGCTGTCTAGATTTGCCATAGCTTTCCTACACAAGAGCAAGTGTCTTTTAATTTCGTGGCTGCAGTCCCCATCTGTAGTGATCTTGGAGCCCAGGAAAATAAAATCTGTCACTACCTTCATTTCTTCCCCATCTATTTGCCAGGAATTGAGAGGGCCAGATGCTTTGATTTTAGTTTTCTTAATATTGAGTTTCAAGCCAACTTTTGCATTCTCCTTCTTCCGCCACATCAAGAGGCTCTTTAGTTCCTCTTCACTTTCTGCCATTAGAGTGGTATCATCTGCATATCTGAGGTTGTTGATATTTCTCCTGGCAATCTTCATTCCAGCTTTTGATTCATCTAGCCCCGCCTTCCTCATTATATGCTCTGCATATAAGTTAAATAGGCAGAGTAACAGTATACAGCCTTGCCAGACTCCTTTCCCAATTTTGAACCAATCAATGGTTCCATGTTCAGTTTTCACTGTTGCTTCTTGACCCGCCTATAGGTTTCTCAAGAGACAAATAAGATGGTCTCGTACTCCCATCTCTTTAAGAACTTGCCACAATTTGTTGTGATCCACACAATCAAAGGCTTTAGCATAGTCAGTGAAGTAGAAGTAGGTCCCTGCCATTTTGATCCTTTATCATGCCCATCTTTGCATGAAATGTTCCCGTCATATGTCCAATTTTCTTGAAGAGATCTCTGGTCCTCCCTATTCTATTGTTTTCTTCTATTTATTTGCACTGTTCATTTAAGAAGGTATTCTTATCTCTTCTAGCTATTCTCTGGAATTCTGCATTCAATTTGGTGCATCTTTCTCTTTTTGCCTTGCCTTTCATTTCCCTTCTTTCCTCAGCTATTTTCAAAGCTTTCTCAGACAGCCATTTTGCTTTCTTGCATTTCTTTTTCTTTGGGATAGTTTTAGTTGCAACCTCTTGTACAATGTTGCGAACCTCCGTCCATAGTTCTTTAGGCACTCTGTCTATCAGATCTAATTCCTTAAATCTATTTAGTAGTATAGTTTACTACTATTTAGTAGTATACCTCTGCTGTATATTCATCAGGGATATGATTAGTTCATACCTGAGTGGCTTAGTGCTTTTCCCTACTTTCTTCAATTTAAGCCTAAATTTTGCAATGAGAAGCTCATGATCTGAGTGACAATCAGCTCCTGTCTTGTTTTTACTGACTGTATAGAGCTTCTCCATCTTTGGCTGCAAAGCATATAGTCAATCTGATTTCTGTGTTGACCATCTGGTGAGGTCCATGTGTAGAGTCGTCTCTTGGGTTGTTGGAAAAAAGTGTTTGCTATGACCATTGTATTCTCTTGACAAGATTCTATCAGCCTATGCCCTGCTTCATTTTGTACTCCAAGGCCAAACTTGCCTGTTATTCCGGTTATCGTTTGGCTTCCTACTTTAGCATTCCATTCCCCATGATGATAAGGACATCATTTTTGGGTGTTAATTCTATAAGGTGCTGTAGGACTTCATGGAACCGGTCAATTTCATCCTCTTTAGCACCAGTGGTTGGGGCATAGACTTAGATTACTGTGAAATTGAATGGCACTTTGCCTTGGATTTGAATTGAGATCATTCTGTCATTTTGGGGATTGTATCTCAGTATTGCTTTTTCTACTCTTTTATTGATTATGAAGGCTACTCCATTTCTTCTGAGGGATTCTTGCCTACAGTAGTATACCTGATGGTCATCTGAATTAAATTCACCCATTCCTGTCCATTTTAATTCTCTGATTCCTAAGATGTAGATGTTCAGTCTTGTCATCTCTTGTTTGACCATGTCCAGTTTGCCTTGATTCATGGATCTTACATTCCAGGTTCCTATGGAGAAAAAATCTTTACAGCATTGGACTTTCCTTTCACCACCAGTTACATCTACAGTTGAGCATCCTTTCAGCTTTGGTCCAGTTGCTTCACTCTTTCTGGCGCTACTAGTACTAGCCCTCTGCTCTTCCCCAGTAGCATATTGGACACCTTCCAACCTGAAGGGCTCATCTTCCAGCGTCATATCTTTTTTTCCTTTTGGTACTGTCCATGGGGTTTTCATAGCAAAGATACTGGAGTGGGTTGCCATTTCCTTCTCCAGTGGATCCTGTTTTGTCAGAACTCTCTGCTATGACCTGTCCATCTTGGGTGTCCCTGCATGGCATAGCTCATAGCTTCATTGAGCTACGCAAGCCCCTTCAGCACAAGGCAGTAATACATGAAGGGGATGATTGGTTTTACATCCTGCCAAAACAAAGGAGAGAAAGAGTGATGGTTTAAAGGGACCATGAATATGCCACTTTTGGTGTAGTGGTTAAAGCACCAGCCTAAAAACTGAGACCATGAATTCAAGTTCTGTCCAAGGTATGAGACCAGCTGAGTGACCTTAGGCCAGTCCTTCTCTTTCAGCCATAGGAAACAGGCAGGAGGAAAACCCATGAAATATTGCAAAGAAAACTGCAGGGATTTGTCCAGGCAGTCATCAGGAGTCAATACTGACATGAAAGCACAACAAATAATTATTTCCCCTCACCCTTGGCCAGATCAAGATTAATGTTTAATGATGTTTTACCGACTCTTCCCCTGATAACACAAAATGTCCCAATCTGAGGTTTTGAGTTATCCCACTAGTAAAGATTTATTCAAAAATATAAAACATACATTCACAAATATACAGTAAATGATTTGTCATTAATAACAGTTATTAGATTAGTTAATTATCACATCAGTTGGCAGCAGCTATAGTGGTCAACTTTTAGGGTCAAGGGGCTTTGAGACCATGTTGATTCCTAGCAGCTGCCTCATTGAGTCCCTGCTGTTTTCTTGGCAATGATTTTAGATTTGGTTTGCCACTGTCACCTTTCTAGGCTAAGAGGGAGGCGCCCTCAAAGTCATCCCATCTGGTTTCCTGTGGGTGGGACTAGAACTCATGGTCTCTCAGTCTTTAGCCTGGTACCTAAGCTAAGCAGGGTCAGCTATGGTCAATTCTTGAACATAGACGATCAGGTAATTTTACTATAGGTTAGCCTAGATTGTAAAATAACAACAACACATGATCATTCATGAAAATTCCAAAATGGGATATTGCTTGTTTTTAGTTTTGAGTTTTAATTGCAGGCTAACCAGAGAGGGAGAAGAAAGTGAAATGTCAGAGAACAATTTGGAACATAGCAGTACAATTGCATGTATATTCATTCAGAACTACCCATTACATTTAGAAGACATGATTGCATAAATAAGTTTTATCTAATTCTTAAAATTACAAAGCCCCCATGTCAGATAATATACTTTGGGATATTATTTATTTATTTATTTATTTATTATTCAAATTTCTATACCGCCTTTCTCCTTTCGGACTCAGGGCGGTGAACAGCCAAAATAAAACATTTATACATAAAGTACGATTAAAAATAGATTTAAAATAATTAAATTTGGCCCATAGTTTAAAATTTATCAATTTAAAATCCATATCAAAATTTAAAATCAACCATAAAATCATAAAATCAAGAGAGACCGGCTAACTGAAAGAGATAAGTTTTTAGGGCCCGACGAAAAGTCCGGAGGTTGGACTCTTAAACATTATTTTTGTATCAATATTAATGTTAATATTAAAAATTACTTTGAGACTTTTATTTCTGTATTTTTAATGTACATTCTCCATTATACAAACTCTAATTTCTTGAATTCGGTAAAAATTCTTTAACTGTCATTGGAAAAAATTATTCATTATACCATCTCCTCCAATTTAAAATTCCTGAACCTGCAAGGGTCTCACTCAGTTACAAGCCTACTGATGGACTGTATATGCCAATGCAATGCAATGCAATGCGGTTTACTTAAGTTCTGAACAGACAGCTGCTCTCAAATTTGAGACATTACTTTGGTGATTATTTGTACACCAGGCATTATTACAGGCCTACTGATGGACTGAATGTGCCAATGTAGGTAAAGAGCACTAGGTTACGAAAGGTTATTATAATTCCTGTCTCATAATCAATCGAATGCAATGAAAAGCTTCCTAAAAGTTATGAAAATATTTGGATTATGTCCAGTTTCAAATTTATATCTTGTAATTCTATTGATTTTGATAGATCAATAAAACCTGATTTTTAGTTTTGCTCACATTGAAATCAATCAGTTCTAGACTTGGTTTGAACAGAGCTTTGATAATGGTGCACATGCTTGTATTTTCTCTGCATCTTTATTTCAGGCAGAGGAAACTTTGTCTCCTGCACACAGCTTTTTTTCTGCGCAGAGCATCTTTTGGAATAACAGATTTAGAATAACTGTAAAGTTCTTTCATAGATAGACTCTGTCATTGTCAAAGTCGATTCCAGACCGCTGTGCTTATTCCTGAGAGTAATCAATAAATCATGTCATCACCTTCACCTCTCTCAAAGTGGTGAAAGAAAAAGCACTTCATCATCAAGGAAAAAGCATCCCTACTGCTATAAATGAAAAGAAAAATGCAGCAATCAATCCTCTAATCTGAAGCCTTAAAATTTAAACATCTTAACAAGATGTAAAGTCATGACTCAGGAGGGGGGTGTAATGCATACCAATACATTTAGTTTCTTGATAGATAAAAGGACTCCATGCACTTGCAAGTTATTACATTACAATGTGCTGCTTGCATTGATTGTACTATGGTTTCTGCAAGAAAACTAGCAAGAATTGAATTTTCAAATCAGGAGAAAGAAACTTGAATTTTCTCTTAAATTTTGTGGTAGAGTCCTAGATTCTGTCACTGGTGAATCCAAAGCAGAATTGGGATTTATATCTTACCATATAGAAATTTCAGAAAAGATTTTTTAAAAAAACTTAAAGTATTTAGAATCTAATTTGCTTGTTGTCAAAAGTCTTTAGTTTATTTAGGCACTCTGCATTCCATTTGAGCACTCTCAAACTTTGTGATTTGCAGTGTTTCTCCAATATGATTGAAATGGCAACAATGAAACAGAGAAAGATTTCTGAATAAAGGTGAACTTAAATTTGTAGCCAATTTAAGCCATAACTGTTTAAATCTCAGAAGTTCAACAATTTTGTATAGATGTTCTGATGAAATCATATGTTCCTATTTCCTATTAAGCAGTAAATTGGGACTTGGGGTGCATTACAGCTTAAAATGTTTGTTGCTTGAGATAAAAAGGCATGTTTTTATATTGTGTGTGCAAAAATCAAGAAATTTCAATAGTAGCTATGGAACAAAATTGCAACTATATGTCTGCATAGCAGGTTAATGGTTGGAAGACGAGACACAGTGCATAAAGATAGTTCTGTTGCCAAAAAATCCATTGAGCTCAGCACTGTTGGCTCTGAAAATAGTCCCTTACTCTGAAATTGCCAACTTATTCTACCTAATGCTAGGACCTGTCTCAATTGACACATTCTCCTCTTGCTTTTTGGATTTTGAGAAGAGGAAAAATTGATGGCTGAATGATAGGGATCCTTACTTTTAAGAGTTGCAGAAAAGTACCATAATATGTCGCTTTTTTCAGCCTTATAAAATGCACATAGTGGTAAAGAAGCCTCATTCTAAATCTGAAAAATTTGAATATTATTTCAATACATGTAATGCTTGTGATAAAATTTAATTACACTTTTGGAACCCAGAATCTCTCATGTGAGTTTGACCAGGAGTTGAAAATGCTTTTCTTATTCACAGCCCAAAATAAAGGTTTTTTCCCTTTACCTAGGTATTGACTTTTCAAGAAGAACAAGAACTCCTTTGCTTGATGAGAAGACAGGCTGTGTATCTGCTGCTGTATCTGATGAGTCCATGGCTGGAGACAGTGGTGTATATGAAGCTTCTGTAAAACAGTAGGTTTAAAGCCAGGAATATTCCTATTTGTCAGAGAACAAAATTAACAGTACATTCAAACATTTGGCTTTGTACCCTCCAGCAATTTCAGAACAAATCAAACAAATAGGGCAAGGAATAATAAAAAGAAAGATTCCGAAAAATTAACAATCAGGAGAATAAAGAGTCAGTGGAACAGAATGAGCATTCTCCTAGGTAAAAATGACACCTTAAAATCTGTGTAAATTTGTATTAATATCAATACTGGAAAACATTCTCCATAGACCTAATTTAAATTTTAAAATAATACAATTGAAGAGTTCGAGAACTGATCAGTCTTCATTATGGAACATTCTAATATGTTTAGAAAATAAGTATTCAGATAAATTTTTAACAAGTCTTAATTATGCAGGCATTTATAATGGAGAGTACATGCTTTAATTTATTGAAAGACAATAACATTTAAATAAGGCACAATAATTTTATTTTATTTTATTTTAAAAAAATATTTGCCGCCCATCTCATATCCAACAACTCTAGGCAGTTTACAGCATAAAACATTAAAGAAAAAAGACATTAAAATTAATAGTCATGGCACACAACAGATAAAATTCACAATTGCAAACTGTTAAAACCAGATGGGAAAGCTTGACACACAAGAAGTGGGGAGATGGGATTAGATATTAATTAATCACCCACTTCCAGTATGAAGCTCCCCTATTGGGTCCCAAGCCACTTGGCAGAGCCAGGTCTTGAGGCTCTTTCAAAATTACAGGAGGATGGTATGTTCCAAAGGGCAGGAGCCATGACAGAGAAGGCTCTCCTCCTGGAGCCCATCAGCTGAAATTCCTTGGCTGACACGATCTGCAGCATGTCCCCTCTGCCAGCGCAGGTGGTACGGGCCACTCCCATCAGGATGAGACAGTACCTCAAGTAAGGTTAACAAACATAGCAAAAGTAATTCATTAATTTAAGCAAAGAAATAGAAAACAGAAAAGTTGTTCCAATATTGACCTAAAAATTCCAATGTAATCTTATATCTCAATGTAGTAATTATATCCCAGTGCAGTAATCTTATATCCCAGTGTAGTAATTTCAAATATATGAGATCATGTCTGTACAAACTACTACATTTTATTATGTCTTTTTTTCAAATTCCATTTGTTTGTAATTAAAGTATGTAAACTAGGATGCGGCGAGGAGGGGGTTGTGGGGTTTTTTAGGGAAATTTTTAGATAAGGTTTTAAAGGTTTCTGGGAGGGGGGTGGGTTCGGTGGGTTTGGGGGAGAACCTGTCGGGGAGGAGGCCAGAGCCGGCTGAAGAGCATGGCACTAGAGATGCGGGAACCGGGGTCAAGGTGGGGGTTAGAGCTTGTGTTATGGATGGTCATTACATCAGTACGGTGGGTGGGAGGGGCAGATATGGCGGGAGCAGGGGGCCACATCAGGTTGTGGGAGCACGCGCCCGCTGGCTCCAAGCGGTGGCGCGCTCCGGCCTCCAATGCTCCTCTCGTTCCCCAGGTTGCACAGACCCTCAGGCCCTGGGCCTTCGGCTGATGCTGTGCAACGCCCGGTCCGTGGTAAATAAAGCCCCCCTCATTTGTGATCTTGTTCAGGAGGGGGGAGCGGACCTGGCGGGTATTACGGAGACCTGGTTGGGCCAGGAGGGGGGGGTTCCCCTCGTTGAGATGTGCCCACCCGGTTTCCGCGCATTCCATCAGCCGAGGACACAGGGGAGGGGCGGGGGGGGTGGCGGTTGTCATTAGAGAAGGTCTTGGTTCGAGGGAGGTCACTGTTCCTCAGACGGCTGGTTGTGAGTCCCTCCTTGTGAAGTGGGGTCATGGGGTGCAGATGGGTGTGCTGGTTACGTACCTGGCTCCCTGCCACGTGACGGCAGCCCTGCCCGAGCTGCTCAACGTTATAGCCGCGGTGGCGGTTGACACCCCCAGGCTTATGGTCATGGGGGATTTTAACCTGCCATCCGTCGGTGAGGCGTCTGAGGTGGCTCGGGAGTTCATGGCTTCCATGACGGCCATGGACCTGACCCAGTTAGTTCATGGCCCTACTCACACGGGGGGAAACACGCTAGACCTGGTTTTTGTCTCTGGTCAGTGGTTGAGTGATCTTGAGATAGGGGATATAGTGATCGAGCCCTTGTCATGGTCAGATCACTCCCTCCTTCGCTTTGACCTTCGAACCGCCGCACCCCGCCGCAGGGAGGCGGAACCACTGAGGTGGTACCGCCCCAGGCGCCTGATGGATCCTGATAGGTTCCAGACGGAGCTTGGGCCATTTCCTGAGGCTCTGGCACACGGCTCGACTGAGGAGCTGGTGGCCGCCTGGGATAGGGCGGCCGCTGGAGCTTTGGATCGGGTCGTGCCGTTGCGGCCTCTGACCCGGTGTCGATCTCGCCTGGCTCCTTGGTTCACCGAGGAGCTGAGGGAGATGAAGCGCCGGAAAAGACGCCTGGAGAGTGGTTGGAGGGCCAGCCATTCTGAATCTGACCGAACACTGGTAAGGTCTCATATTAGGACCTACCTGGTGGCGATAAAAGTGGCGAAATATAACTATTTTGCCACTCTTATTGCGTCATCAGATAATTGCCCGGCTGCCCTGTTTAGGGTGACCCGCTCCCTGCTCCACCAGGAAGCGCGGGAGGACCCCTTGGAGGGTAGAGCCGAGGATTTTGTACAGTATCTGTATGACAAAATCGCTCAGATTCGGGAACATCTGGACTCTGACTGGGTAGATTCAGCGGGGAGGACAGAGGCAGGTCTTGTGAGTATTATCTGGGAAGAGTTTGATTCTGTGACGCCCGAAGACGTGGACAGGATACTGGGCAGACTGAGCGCAGCCACATGTTTACTGGACCCGTGTCCCTCCTGGTTGGTGCTGGCCTCTCGGGAGGTTACACGAGGCTGGCTCCAGGGGATTATAAATGCTTCCTTGAGTGAGGGTGTCTTCCCTGCTGCCTTGAAAGAGGCGGTGGTGAGGCCTCTCCTCAAGAAACCTTCCCTGGACCCGGCAGTGTTGGCAAATTACCGTCCGGTCTCCAACCTTCGCTTCATTGCGAAGGTTGTTGAGAGTGTGGTAGCGCGACAGCTCCCCCAGTACCTGGATGAATCGTCGTATCTGGATCCGTTCCAGTCGGGCTTCAGGCCTGGGTACAGCACGGAAACGGCATTGGTCGCGTTGGTTGATGATCTCTGGAGGGCTCGGGACAGGGGTTGTTCCTCTGTCCTGGTCCTATTAGACCTCTCAGCGGCTTTTGATACCATCGACCATGGTATCATGCTGCACCGGCTAGAGGAGTTGGGGGTGGGGGGCACCGTCCTACGGTGGTTCTCCTCCTTTCTCTCTGACCGGTCGCAGTCTGTGTTGACAGGGGGGCAGAGGTCGACCCCGAGGCCCCTTGTATGTGGGGTGCCACAAGGGTCGGTCCTCTCGCCCCTTCTGTTCAACATTTATGTGAAGCCGCTGGGTGAGATCATCCGTGGTTTCGGGGTGAAGTACCACCAGTACGCTGACGATACTCAGCTGTACATCTCCACCCCGGACCACCCCAATGATGCCCTTGAAGTGATGTCCCAGTGCCTGGAGGCCGTGCGGATCTGGATGGGGAGAAACAGACTCAGGCTCAACCCATCCAAGACCGAGTGGCTGTGGTTTCCGACATCCCGATATAGTCAGTTGGTGCCATCACTGACTATTGGGGGCGAGTCACTGGCCCCCACGGAGAGGGCTCGCAACTTGGGTGTCCTCCTGGACTCACGGCTGTCTTTAGAAGAGCACATGACGGCCGTGGCCAGGGGGACTTTTTATCAGGTCCGCCTGATTCGCCAGTTGCGTCCCTTTCTGGATCGGGACTCGTTAAATACGGTCACTCATGCTCTTGTCACTTCCCGCTTGGACTACTGCAATGCTCTCTACATGGGGCTCCCCTTGAGGAGCACCCGGAGGCTCCAGCTGGTCCAGAATGCGGCCGCGCGGGTGGTTATGGGAGCGACGTGGCGCTCCCATGTGACCCCCCTCCTGCGCGAGCTGCACTGGCTCCCGGTGGTCTTCCGGGTGCGCTTCAAGGTTTTGGTTACCACCTTTAGAGCGCTCCATGGCATCGGACCGGGGTATCTACGAGACCGCCTTCTGCTACCAATAGCCTCTCACCGACCAGTACGCTCCCATAGAGAGGGGCTCCTCAGGGTGCCGTCGGCCAAACAGTGTCGACTGGCGGCCCCCAGGGGGAGAGCCTTCTCTGTGGGGGCACCTACCATCTGGAACGAGCTCCCCCCAGAGATACGGAAGATCCCGGACCTGCGCACGTTTCGCCGTGCTCTCAAAACTTTTCTATTTCAGCAAGCTGGCCTGGCCTAACTCCCCTCTTTTAAATTCTTAAATTTTAAATTTTTTAATTCGTGTTTTTATAAATTGGGTGTTTTAATCTGTGTTTCGGCCGAAATATTTAATAATTTTAAGGGATTTTTAATATTTGTATTGTCTGTATTTTATCTTGGCTGTTCACCGCCCTGAGTCCTTCGGGAGTAGGGCGGTATAGAAATTTGATTAATAAATAAATAAATAAATAAATAAATAAACTAGTTTCATTTTATATAGCCAAACAATATGCAGATCATGTAAATTATTATGATCTTAAAGGATAGGGCCTTCAAATAAATTGCTGTTAGTGAGACAATCTTTAGCATTGTTTCCTAAATATCACACTTCAACAGCTTCAGTATTTATGAAGAAAACTCCCCACACAAATTTATTTCTATGTAGTAAAAATAAAATATATTAACGTTCATAAAATAAAATGTTGACCAGCATTTACCAATTATGGGCTTTAATATGTTTGACCTCAATTCCCAGTCAGCAAAAGTATTTCTGTCATTGCCATTGATCTATCTTAAAACTCTGTTCCCTAGACCCAATAACAATGAAGCCGCATGTAGTGAAAATGATACCACAATGCTGGAAACCGCTCAAGTACAAATAGGGCTCCGGTGAGTCACTACATATATTAAGATATTAAGTTTCTAATGACCATTGTAAATATGTGGTGTCTAATGCAGGTTTTTTCCCCTCTCAACAGGTATGATACAAAGAGCTCAAGTTTTGTGATCGTTATAATGCAGTTACAAAATCTTCAGGCTCTTTCAATATCCCCTGGTAACAAAATGTAAGTAAAATGCTTTTTTGACAATGGTACTTTTTGAAGTCTAGGAATTCATTATTAAGCATTTACCTTTTCAGGAAATCAAAGTGCATTTATAACACGCAGGTTGCAGGGAGCATATGTCAGCTTGAATTTTCTTCCATCTTTTAAGTGCTGCAAGTGTTGGCTGCTAGAATGTGCATCCAACCAACCACCTTCATCTGGATTATCAGTGCTTTCATGAGCCTATTAGACATCTGCTGGCTAATTGGAGCACAGGATATGATTCATTCTTAGCTAGGACAGGAATGTCCCCTTTACCATTTTTATTTTATCCAGAAGATTAAAATATAAAATACAATAATAATTAAACAGAGACAAAACAAAACTGGATTTTAAAAATGTGATAAAACAAAAAACAAAAGACAAAAACACATATTTCCCCCTAATTGAACACTGACAAATCTATTACAACAATAATGGCTTCCCGCTACCCTTGCAAAACAGGTCCAAAATTTATAACCTCCTACATCTATTTGCAACCCAACTGACCTGCCATACAGTACTTATATGAAAGAAAAAATAGTTAACAGGTTAAACAGCAATGAAGTTAAAGTTCAAAGCACTCTGTTAACAGTGCTTTCTGTTAATAGTCTGTTATTGTATTTACTCATAGAAAGTGGCATGGTTTCTTATTTACTACAAATAACCCTATTATTATCTCTGATCAATCCAGGATCCAGGATCCAGGATCAACTACCCTTGTATGGTTCTTAATAATGAAACCTTTCCCTAAGTTTTTAATTGGGAACTTTCCCAACAACTGCATTTCATTTCCAAAGTTCATAAGTCTCTGTTATAAATATCTCTGCAACATCCATTGTTGAATAATTCTTCTTGACAGGAATGGAAAGAATGGAAATTTGCCACATTAACATTTCTTTTTATATTTCTTGAGTTTATCCACAATAGTTTTCCTGAAGTCTTCCTTTGCTTTTGTGGTTTATTCTGTAAAGCAGGGGTCCCCAACTCCCAGGCCACAGATCAGTATCAGTCCATAGTCTGTAAGAAACTGAGCCACACAGGCAGTGGCCAATCAAGCAAAGCTTTATCTGAGCATGCGCAGGATCTAGGTTGCACATGAAGCCATCTCCTTCCTGCAACCTGTGGAAAAATTGTCTTTCACAAAATTTCTGTCTGGTGCCAGAAAAGTCGGGGAACTGCTGCTGTAAAGAATGACTGCATATTACTGAACCACATGAAAATGTATGCAATTTCTGAATGGGAAAAAAACCTGACCAATTTAAGTTTATGTTCCTCTTTTTCCTGAAAATCTCTTTCTTATTCTTCCTTTCTTTTCTCAAGAATTATCACTCTTTCTCTTCAGTCCAGACACATACAGGTAATCCTTGACTTATGACTGATTGCTTAATGACTATTCACATTTAAGATAGCCACAGAACAAGTGCTCTATTGCTGTAAAGCACTTTCCAGACATAAATGATTGCACTGTCCCCTCCCCGTGATCACATATTGGATGCTTGGCAAAGATCTGGTGTGGCATCCTGCGGTCACATGACTATAATTTGCTATGATTTTTCCAGGTTTCTTTCATTTCCACCATTTGAACAAATGGATTCACTTAAACACCACCATGTTCACTTATCCGCTATGGAGAAAAATATCATAAAAACACTTCTGGTCAATTGGGTGCCTCAACCTATGAATGTAATGACATGATCAGATTTCCACTCCCAATTGCAGTACAAGTTGAAGACTACCAGTTCCAGTTCCTGGTTTCCTCAAATAAATAACCTTGTCTGCTGTGATAAGGTTTTTAAGTTTTGGGGATTTGTATTCCATGCCTCTCCACAGCAACTGTCAAAAGGCAGGTAGGAAGGTGTGCTTGAATCTACCTAAATTAAAACAGAGTGAAATGGGTAAAACACATCAGCTTTTTCATCTTTTATAATCATTAAGTCAGGAGCATTTTGACTTTTTGGCTTTTAATAGATTCCAAGAAATACTCTTTAAATAAAATCCATTTGATAATGAGCAGAAAGTGAGTAACAGTACTTCTCCAGAAGGAGCTGTTCTTAAAGTGTACAAACTTTTGCGTTGGGTTTGAGATTTGTATGCTACCTGGAGACATTTTAAGCATTCCTTGTCTGAATGTCTGAGTTGTATTTGCATTTCAAAGAAAACACAGTTTCATTTTCTCATTTGAAGAGCAAAGCATGAAATTCTGCTTTTACTAGGAGCACTTATTTCAGCCTAGATGGTTTAATGTCTACAAATATTGTGAGAGCTACTATTTACACAGCAATATGATACAGGTCTGCTCCCCAACTTCATTTCATGTTGGAAAATGTTTCATGAGCTTGAAAAAAGATAGGAAAGCCACAGATCTTCATTGACATGTGTTTGATTTTGTTTTCATATTCCCTCTTTTGTTTTCAATAATACATGAAAAGTACTCCCATATTGCTAAATTGTAATGTGGAAACAAGTAGCCATACCATGATGTGATGTTGACACAGCATACCTCTGTCATTTTGACAATAATTGGAAGTAAAACGGTACATTGTTTCTCATAAAATAGACATGAATCAAATTTAATTACTGCAGACAGATAGCTATCTGCCTAATTTCTATCTAAGAACATTCAATGAAGGGAAGCTCACCAATTCCATGAGTAATCAGTACTAGAGATGTTTCTCTTACTTATTAGAAAGTTTTTCTGACATTAGTCAGAATGTGCCTTCATGTAATAATCAGTTCATTATTCTGTATCCTGCATCCTTTCAGTTGTCTTTTCTCAAGTTCATTCCAATTCTTGTGATAGAACTTACCTCCCACTTGGAAGTTTGAAAGTTCAATCCTAGGTAGCAGCAAATTTTTCTCTCATAGGCCGCAACGAAAAAATACCTGCTGCAAACTGTGCGGCGTCAGGAAGGGCATCCAGCCAGTAAATGCTCAGCTCCATCCAGTCATCCTGACTCTACCCCAAATTAAGGAATGACAGGGTTATAAAAAGGGAATGCATTTTTTTTATGCTTTGGAAATTGCATTTCCACTGATGCAGCCTAAAATTTACAGCTATATCACACTGCTGGATCATCTTCAGTTTTCAGTAAACTTTTTCAGAAGTTCTGTTACTATCCTATAAACTCTGCATTTAATTTTTGCTTTCTAATTCCAATTAAAACATTTATTTATTTATTTATTTATTTATTTATTTATTTATTTATTTAGTTAGTTAGTTAGTTAGTTAGTTAGTTAGTTAGTCAGTCAATGATCAGCAACATAAAAAGGAAATAAAAGATAACAATTACAACCAGGATTGACAGGGAGAATTGGATGTAATTACTGTATATATCAGCAACTATAAAATAAATCAACTATGGTATATCTGAACATCCATATTACAATAATAATATACTTATTTACATAACACTAATAATTCTAATCTAATAAAAGTATGCATTAAAATATATGTCCTTTAAAATTATTTAGAATTTGGCTACTGTGTGAGTGGAGTTTGGATTTGGGTCCTGGAGAAGATGGTGCGCATAGAAATTATCTGCTCTTCCGAGAAATCTCTCTAATAGAGGGAGTATGTACATTGATCTGATGTCCCTGTAGAGCTCACAAAACAATAAGACATGTGAGATGTCTTCAACTTTTCCATTGTCACATGTACACATTCATGTGCTATTGAGGTTTTATCATACCTGCCCTGCAGGAGTGCTGAGAGGAGAAAACATAAAGTTCCTTCATTTCCTCAGTATTTACAGGATGCAGTGTCTTATGCTTCCTGCAGAGATGTTCAAGTGACACAGAATACTGTTGTACAAATTCTTTGCAGTATTGTTTATCCTGAGCAGTACTGGCAGGAAAGGATCATTGTTAGTAGACTTGATAAGTCTTGGAAATTGTTCTGTCATGTTCCTAACCCTGGCATCTGACAGACAGAAGACTTTACAAGCCAATTGGTTGATCTGTCATACATTTATTTTAATTCCCTGTAGTGGTGAATCATTAAGTACTGTGACTCTTCTGGAGATTTACCCATAAACCCCCAGAGAATGTGCTTTCCTGCTGTTTTCAAGAAAGGAGGAAAGTATGTTTTGAAAACTGATTCACAATGCACCTGTTATTGTGACAAAGTGGTAGAGTTGCTACTCTCACACAAGCATTGCTCCTATTGCTGTTGACTATAGCAGCAATGCTCTCAACTGTCAATGACTAGAACATTGTTAAAATGAGGCAGGAACTTTTCCTTCCCTTCTAATTTAGTGGGATAATTTAATAGGGACTGAACTTCGAAACTCCCCAGCATGCTAAGTCTCCTTGCTCACTTAGTGAGCTCACCTCCTTAAATCAAGCTGCTTTATGTTCATCTTACAGATTCTGTTTCTTCTGTAGGAAACCACTTGTATCTGACAGGACCCATGCTGAATGTGAAATAAATAGAAACTCAAACTTAGTGTATCTATGGAAGAAGGAAGAAGCTTATATTTCCTGCCTGATGTCTCCCATCATTTTTTCATCCTTAAATGGGAAAAATACGTTTATGTCATTTCTAAATAAGTATATTGCATAACATAATATGGAAAGACACTTTATAATGAATTTAAGTTACCTTTCTGTTATTTTTCTTCTTACCTTTAGATATTTTAGACTTGCACTTCTTCCACCTTCAGCTGACATCAGCTGTCTATTCCGTACAAAGTTCCATCTTGCTACTGAACCTCTTTTATTTAGTGAGATGTTCAGAACGGTTCTTTCCCAGGCAGTCTTGCAGAAAAAAACTTTAAGAGTAGATATCTGCTCTGTCAGTAAAAGTCACCAAGAAGAATGTCTAGTAAGTATCTTTACTTAATATTTTGATTTATTTTGATCTTTTTCTCCCTTTTTGGGATGTATAAGAGTCTTTTGAGTAATGTATTAACAATCTTTATAGGTTTGGGCAGAGGTGGGCAACTATGGCCCTTTTATGACTTGTGGACTTCAATTCCCAGAATTCCTGAGCTAACATGGCTGGCTCAGGAATTCTGGGAGTTGAAGTCCACAAGTCATAAAAGGGCCATAGCTGCCCACCCCTGGGTTTGGGCATAGTCACCTTTGATCCTAGGTGATTCTTCTTGCCATTTTCATGGGAACTACACTTCCTAAATAGCAAGGACCTAGTGTAAATATTTCAGCAGGATGGTTTAAATGTGATTTCCCCCACTTGCACTTCATGTTTTATTTCCTATGCTATGTTTTGCACTGTTCCTAGGCCTGCACTGTGGGCTGGTCTAGAAGCTACAACTAATCTAATATATAGCAGCTCCACTGCTGATTGGAATACTGTAGATACATCACACCTATACCAAATCTGTATTACCTGTTGTTCTGATAATAAACAGATTCAAGATGATGAAATTAGTATTATTCCTAAAAAGGGAGCATGTTATCTTAGCATCCTCATGTATGTAATATTCCTGGCACTTAATGTTCTCAAGGTGAGGTCCTACATTCTCTACCGCGCACAGCATAAGTAAACCTTCTCAGCAGTCCTCTGCAAAACATCACTCCTATGCAACCATTTACTCCTTTAAAAATCCATTCTTCTTTTTAGGGGGGATTTTCACCAATCACCTTATTTTTATTAATATTTTTAGTCCTTTTAATAACTAGTGTTCTAGCACTGTTTTATAGCATTAACTCTTTCTGGTATTAATGCAAATGAGAAATGGTATACAAATATCTAAATAAATAGAAATTGAATTTACTTTCCTTGCCCCATTTACTTGAGAGGCTAAATGCTTGAATAGTTTTTCACACTCAAGATAATGAAGGAAGCACTTCTGATGCCACTGCAGAGAAAAACTGCAAGGCTTTGGTTGTTATAGGCTTCATTTAAATGAGGAAAGGAAGAAGATAAATATTTTCTCTGTGGGTTTTATGATGATGCAATTTCCTGGGTTAATATTTATTGTGGTGAACCTTTTCAAAGAGCAGTCAGGACATACAATGTGGCCAATTGAATGTCTATAACTTCCATCCATCCATAACTGTGCTTAATTTATTTGAAAGTGTTTTGCAGTGACTTTCGTCCATGGAAACTATGGTTACTATTTTTGAGAAGTGTTCTTTTACCCAAATATTAGCCAGGAAATTTAACAATTCCATGCTTGGGATTTCTCATGCGAGTGCATTGAACCTAGGACCTCATTCATGCAAAACTGTATCTGACTTCAATGGCAAAGGTGCATCCAGCGAAAATGTTCCACTTCTTGTATATAACATTACTAGTTAGAAGCAGACTTTTTTTTTCTTAATATTCTTCAAGTTATTATTCCTACCTGTAGTTGATTGTAAAATGGAAGTGTAATGATTAATAATTTCAGACATTGACAGAATATAAATTGATGGTGCCCAAGGCATTTTTATACAATAAAGCTATCGAAGACTCTAAATATGAGCTTAAATTTTCTTTTCTTGCATATAAGGCCATTTTTTTCCTCATGAATAAGATGGACTGAGGCCAACTATATTTTGCCTCAGGCATTAACCTAGCCAGTGCTTTCTCCTGCATCGATCTATTGCACTGTAGATCAGATTTATAGTGTATAACTCTGTTTTCTTTTTGGATATGTATTGTATGTCTGATCTATAATTAAACAAATGATCTGTTTATTTTTTTAAAAAATATGCCCCTTAAACTTCCATTTTAATGCAGATTGAGCAACAAGTAAGAACAAAAACAAAAATTTTACCAAATAAAATCACCAGATAAATATCAATATCATAATCTTTTCTGTTTTCACCTGCAACTCCTGACTACTCTCTTGGCACTTTAATGCTTTACATCCTTTTATCTTACAAGCCAAGGACTCTTGTGTCCTTAATCCCTCAAGATTTATCATGAACCAGAATTACTTTAACACTTGTGCCAACTGCTCCAAGTAAATCCCATTCATCTTCCCTCTTTCTTTATCTTTGTGCTTTCCCCTTCACTTTTCATTTTAAAACATGTTTCTGCAATTTCCCTCTTGAGAGATAGATGAATCCTATTCATCAGGCTTTTATAGAATGGCTACCTCACACATTGCATTATAACCATAATAAAAAGTGTATCACGTGGAAAGTCTTCCTTACCTAATACTTTTAAAACTTTGTTGCATTGTTATTTGACTTCAGTTGTAATATTAATCTTAAATGTTGTATTTTAATCTGAAAGATATAAATATATAAATGAAGTTTTTAATAATTCTAATATAAAAAGGCTTTGGAGAATAATTTTTGACTGCCAAAACAAACAAAACATTTTAATGATATTTGTTTTTACATAAATTAAAATTCTGTAACAAATATACATTGTTTTGTAGGGTGGAATCCAGATAAGTCTGGGAGATGTGTCCTTTTCAAATGAGATATCTACTCTGTGGTATAATTTGCTATCTTCTAAGCACACTGCTGGAAAAAGGAATGTGAAGCCAAAGAAGTATTCAGTCTTTGTGGCAGCCAATCCATCACCTGGTTCCTTGGTAAGTTGATTGCTAGAAAAAAAAGTGGCACCAGTTAAATAGTTGTGCTACATTATTATGTGTAGCCTCCAGTTGCTATATGTCTCATTATCATAAATAGAAGTATAATTAGGCTTCCGGTTGACTTTTTCTGCTTGCAGCAATGGCTAAACAAACAATGAACGTTAGAAATGAATTGATAAATCTTGATTATGAGGAAAGCAATAAGCCAGAGTTCCTTGTCAGAATGTATTGCTAAAAAACAGAAGCAAATGCAGTCAAGCTTATGTACAACTTCTTCATTATAAGGAACAGAGTGCTTATCTTAACATTCAAACATTATTTGTTGGAGTACAAGGGAATCACATGTAAAATGCATATTGCCACATTAAACTTTCTTTGTCAGTAGTTTGCTCACTTGTATAATGGTTGAGGGATTTGAGAGGACTGCAGAGACTCAGGTTCAAGTCCATTGTCAGGCAACTCACTGACTAATTTTGGACCACTTTTTATCTTTTAGTCCAACCTACATCATTGTACGTTGTTCATTGTACATTGAACATCTACAAGCAAATAAAGGTATAACCAGTAGTCAACATGAGTTCATCAAAAATAGATCATGCTAAACAAATCTTATTTCATTCTTCGATAAAGTGACTAAATGCTGTGGACACTGTATACCTAGATTTCAGGAAAACATTTGATGAAGTGTAATGCAACCTACTTCTTTGGCAAGCTAGAAAAATGTGGTATGGATAGCATCACCACTAGATGGGTCTGTACCTGACTGACAAATCATACTCAATGTGTAGTCCTTCACAGAACTACATCTACATGGAGGGAAGTAAGCAGTGGGGTACTCCAAGCTTCTGCTTTTGGCCCAATACTCTTAAATAAACGATCCAGATGTGAGACTAGAAGGAAAACTCATAAAAATTTGGAGATGACACCAAGCTGGCAGTAATAGCCAACACACCAGAAGACAAGCTCAAGATCAAATAGATCTTGACAGACCTGAACACTGGGCCCTATATAACAAAAACGAATTCAGCGTAGATAAAAGTAAGGTTCTACACTTAGGCAAGAAAAACCAACTGTATAGATAAAGATTAGGTGAAACGTGGCTTAGTGCCAATAATTGTGAGAGGAATCTTAGACAATCACTTAAATATGAGCCAACAGTGTTGTGCAGCAGCCAAAAAAGCAAATGCAATCCTACTCTCAATCCTTTCCAACTCTGGAAAAAGTGCAGAGAAGAGCAACAAAAATGATTAGGGAGCATATGAAGAATGACTACAGGAATTGGGTATGTTTAGTCTAATGAAAAGAAGGACTAGGGGAGACACGATAGCAATGTTCTAATATTTGAGAGGCTCCTACAAAGATGAGGGGGGTCAAACTATTTTCCAAAGCACCAAAAGGCAAGATGCAAAACAAGGCTGGAAACTAAGGAGAAGCTACATAGAACTAAGGAGAAATTTCCTAATGGTGAGAACAATCAACCAATGGAACAACAACAATGGAAAAATGAAATATCAATCAATCAAATAAATCAATAAATGAAGAGTAGTGAAATATAACTGCTCTTTCTAAATGCTATGTTTCTGCTGGCAAGCAGCTGATTATTTTTTTCACAGAATGTAACATAAGTGTTTATGGTCTACTCTATTTTCCCCATTTAAATTTCATTATACTTGAGCGTCTATTCCATACAACTAAATGTAGATTAATACAGTACTTCATTTACACCAGACTTCAAATTAGTGAATATATTTTTCTGTTTCCTTTGAATGATAGGGAATGAAAACAAAATATTGTTTTAAAGAATGTATATGCAAAATCTAGGTCATACGAATCTCATAATACAGACAATTCCCAGTTTTAAACTAGAAAATCAATTGTAAAATCTGGATTAATGATTTGTAAATGTCAGAAACCAATATAACTTGTTGCTTTTGCCTACAATTTGTGAATTAGAACTTAGTCTTTAGTAATCTGCATGTCAGTATTTTTGTTGTCTATGCTATTTTTGAAAATAATTTTATTTATTATATTTAAATATAAAGTTTTGTTATAGGGTATAATTTTCACAATATATTTAATGAATTCTAAGATGATGTCATGCAGCAATTCAAGGTTTAAATCAGTCTTGAGTGTTTCATGATGTAATCCTACTCTCTGTAGATACGTGTGTGCTTATTAAATTTAATCTGAAAGGTTTCAGCAGCTTTGTGATTTTTCTGGGCTCGGTCCATCTACACTATCATTACAGACCAGGTGTATTACTGGCATTACTTCTTACATATTTTAGTATAAGTAGAGCTGCTTTCCATGTCTTCGTTAGGATGCAGTCTCAGCATTGTTGGAAAGGACATCAGCTGAGCTACAAGCTGTAGAACAAGAATTGGCAGAGAACGAAGAGGAAGGGGAGGAGGAAGAGGAAGAGGAGGAGGAGGAAGAGGAGGAAGCACAGGATACTCAGGAAACACGAAGTTCTGAGGAAGACTGGTAAGCTGAACTATTTTTATTTATTGGTCGTTCACAAAATAGCATTTAAAAATATGAAGCATAAAAAAGCAAAATACAGAAAATGTTGCTTGACCTCCGCAGTAGGTAGGTAAGAAAAATAGGAAGAAAACCTATTATTCCTTTGGCAATTTAGGGAGGAATATTTTTTTCTGCTGTTTTGCTCAGTGACAGAAACACAACACAAATATTATAGGGAAAGCAACAAGGAAAATAATGAATAATATTAGTTTCTATGCAGCTTGGCGAATGGAGCCATGCTGTTGTCTCCAATCCAATGTTCGGGTTCTGTGTTCTTGTCTCAAAAGGATACAGCCTGGTGAATATGCATAATCATTCTCCTTAAATAGGAGCCAGCAAGTAAGGGGAGCGTGCATCTAGCTAACAAAATATAGACTATGTGCAAAAGGTATGAACTGGGGATGTATCCTGTCTATATTATGCTTTTGCTTTTGTTATCATGAGCTTCTTTATTTTTGATCAGAACAAACATTCATATAGTATCTTACTTCTGGTAAATTTAAGCTGGGCATGAAGGCAGTAGACTTTTCTTGCCTCTTCTCTTTTAAGAAATGCTTATTGGTAGCATTTGTTTCTGAAAATGTGAATCAGTTGTTTCTAAGCAGCCTTTTGTTAACCACAATTTGGAATGTGGATCTTTCATGAAACATATAATCCAAAATGTGTCAATTTACTTGGATTAACAAGTTTTTATATAGAAACATCCTAGCTTCCCCCCTCCCCCCCAATTTACCATGTGGAGAATTAACTGGGTTAAAAAATACAGGTGCAGGGTGTATAAAAAATACAAACTTTAAGCTACTTTGGTCAAAGTGTATGTTTCAATGAATCCCTAAGTGAACAAAAGCTGACATGATCTCAACATGATATCATTCTTCAAATTTCAATGTATTCCTACCATTTGTGTGCTCCATATTCAGAGTAAGAAAAAAAGGTATGTGACAGGTGCAGACATTTCATTATAGTTGATTCAATTTTTGGACCTTCCTTTTACTGTAAAGTTGTTTGAAAGATGATTGACTTGTTGGGTTATAATTAGCTGGGTGAGATATTTTCACAGATGAATGGATGCTCTGACTTTCTATCCACTCAGGATATTGTTATTATTTTATCTATTTGCAATATCCATGGGCTCCACCAAGTGACTATGCAGAGGGTGCAATATCTATCTTCAGAAATAACCTTGAATATTAAATTTACATTTAATTTTATGATGTTCTAACACAGTAAATTTATAACAGATCCTTCTGCTTTTTCCAAAGAAGAGAATACTGAAACCATAGAAATGTTTCAGTAGAAGTTTACCTCTGGCGAAAATAAGTTGTTGATAATGTCACATTAATTGTATGAATATTAGGTTCCAAATATGCTGGTATTTTATTTTCCAAATACCTTAGTAAATTAAGGATAGATTTCTTCTCCCAGGGTAGGAATATTGGCAGAAGTATCCAGAGAAATGAATGAAGAGAATAAAATCAAAGACACCAAAGAAGACAAATGCACAGATAGCAAGAGAATGAGCTTTAATTTGGAACAGGCAGGTGGTACTGAACATGAGAAAGGCAACAACTTTACAGAAGTAGATCTCAACAAAAAAACAATAGTATCCCCAATACTGGTGAGCATTTTAAATTACATTTCCTATATTACCCAGAATGCCTTTTATAGCTGAGCCATAATATTTGTCATTGCAAACTTCTCAAAACATTTTCAGATAAATGTAGAAACTTAGTATAGCATTTAATATATGTAGTGATTTTGAATTGGTACTGTTTTTGTTGCATAGTACAAAAAAGAGTAGCAGCAAGGAAAAAAAGTCCTTAGAGCAGCCACAGAAAATATTTAGCTTGCTAGTTAACATTTAATGCTTATTTGTTCGATAATTCATGTTTAATAATGGATGTTTTAAATATTTAATAAGTTATTTAATGTTTAAATTATACTAGCATACACACTTAATATTTTTATTTTTGCAACTGTTTTGAAGTTTTAATAACAAGGGCCAAGCTCTTAAAAACAGTGCTAGAAAGGGGGGCGGGCGGTTATATATGTGATGGATGGATGAATCAGTTCATTTTCAGTCCATGAACTATAAATTTTACATATGTTCATTTCTAAATCTGTTCTGCCCTACTCCCTCTTTAAACTGAATTTTTAAAAAATAATCCATATGAAAATCTGTATTTAAATATTTACATTGGCTATATTTTTCTAAAAAAACATATTTTATATGATTTGCGATTTTTTTTTAAAGCCTGGAATTTAGAACTACAATACAACATTTAGAAAATTATGGAAATTTAATTCACCAGAAAGTGTGAATCAATTTGTTTCTCTTCAAATGTACATTGTTCAGGCATTCCATATGCCAGAATCCTAAATACTGATATTTAATCCAAGAAACATATTATAGGTATTCTTTGACTTGGTACCAGAATTTCTGTTGCTAAGCAAGGCGCTGGTTAAGTGAGTTGTGCCTGATTTTACGACCTTTTTTGCCACAGTTGTTAAGTGAATCATTGCAGTTAAGTAAATCATGCAAGAGAATCTGGCTTCTCCCATTGACTTTGCTTGTCAGAAACTGGATTGGAAAGTCACAAATGAGGATCACATGAAATTAGGTTAGCTAAATCTTTTCTTTGGGAAAGGATGTAGTCAAAAATAGAGTTCAAGCATTGCTACAAAAGTCCTACATTCGGTCCATATGACATTCCTAAAAGTGCAATAATAATCACCATTTAAAAGAAAGCCTAGTTGTAGTTTTAAATGGACAAGGGATTTGTTTGTTTAGAATGAATTCATTTTAAGAATCCTGAAAAGATTTTTTTTCTAGTATATGGTGCTTTATCTAGTGAAATATACAGTGTCCAGATAAAAGAAAGATTTTTGTGGAGCATTAAATGTCTGTCTATTTTTTATTTCTTAAGAAATTAATGTATTTTGAGCCTTGGTTTTTTGGTTTGAATTTAACTTAGTGTCCTAATGGCATAAATTGATATAATTTGGGGAGCAGGTCTTGGTTTTCAATATTAGAAATGATGTATAATATATCCACAGGTTGATAGAGAAACAAATACAGAAGATAGGATTGAGTGTGTAGCTATGCAACCCAAGGACAAAGCCAGCCTGAAGTCTCAACAGCATCCTTTTGTCAGAAACAGCATGATAGTACGTTCACAGACGTTCTCTCCAGGCGAGCGGAACCAGTACATCTGTAGGGTAAGATAAAGAGTGTTCTCAATGAACTCTTGCTAACTAAAGACTCATTTAATTTCTTTGGCAGTGGCTCATTGCTGGCAGTGGGCCACCTCTAGAGAACTTAGTGTCCATCTGTCAGCTATGAGGCTATGAAAATTATTGCTTTCACCTATAAAATAATATGTAACTTCTCAGCTATTTGGATGTTAGCATTTATCTCTTTGTATTAAGCTAGAATAAAGTTGTCACAATTAACATTCCTTCACTCTTCCCCTCTTCCACTTACTGACATGCAAACACATGGTTTGA
This sequence comes from Pituophis catenifer annectens, assembly GCF_029215685.1. Lineage (NCBI taxonomy): Eukaryota > Metazoa > Chordata > Lepidosauria > Squamata > Colubridae > Pituophis > Pituophis catenifer. The sequence goes on from NW_027256888.1 coordinate 38,361,983, forward strand.
ACAGGATGCTAAGGCATGAATTGTTTAACCATGATTTACTGAAGACAATTGCAATTGACTGTGTTTGCACCATATGCTACATTTAGTGGAATATATGAACCCAGTCATTCTTTCTCAATAGTCATGTGTAGAATTGGCTTGCAGACGCCAAAAATATTTTTTTCGTGTTTTTTTTTTACTGTTGATACCCATTTCAGTGCAAATATTTATATTCATTTTGCTGTTTTATGACATGTCTAGCAGCATGCAATTTTTGAAATATGATTTGCCAAATGAAAATAGCACTTCTTCTAAGAATACTTTCCCAAAGAAAGAAGGAAGAAGGTTCAACAAATTAGAATCTATCTGCTTTTTAATTTCCTGACAAAAATGAAATACTTCAAATAAAGTGCTGTGTGCATGCGTAATCTGGAACAATATGTTCATACGACAGGGACAAAATATCAAAAACTCTATGCTGCAGATGAGTCATCAAGTAATTTGCTTTTCAGTATTTTCAACATTTATTTGCCCTCCAATGCAAAAGACGGTTCTTCATTGTAGTCTGTGAATCGTTCCTATTGGTATCTGGCCTTGCACAGTGCTCTTTTGAGAATTTTCTAAAGCTGAAAGAGACTTGTGTATTTGTCTTCCATTGTCCTTGCAGTTTATCTTTGACTGCAGTAGTAGTACCCCTCCAGGAGTTCTCTGACACTGTAACAGCAATTTTTTCTCCTGATACACACATCTACTTAAAGGAAACCATGTGATCGAGACTTGACTCTCCTCCTCAGGCTGTTACAAAACAGAATGGGAGGAATTGATCATTTCCTGATAGGGCTTCATAGTGGAATGAATTCTTCCATCCAAACTCCCTCCAGTACCAGGATGATCAATCAGTCTCAACCAAGATCTGTAAACATCAAAAACTCAAATGTAAGAAGAAAAAGACAATCAAGGACAATCATTTTGTATGGTTCAGATTTTCTGTATAGCCACCTGCCTCCTTTTATTTGTGCTTTCATTTATTTAATAATGGGAATCCTTGTTAGACAAAACCTCTTTTTCCTCTCAGATCACTTGCACATTTCATTCCATACTGGAAGCAATTTGGGATTTATCTGGTATGCGTTCATAGCAATCAGTCCAGTTGAAAAATAAAATTACTAATGGCAACACTCACTGCATATATCATCCCCTTGGGCCATGTCAATCCTAGATCACACCCTTCCAAGTAGGATCCTACATTGTTGCCATTAGTAACACAAAAAAACAGTAGTGTTAACAGCATCTGCCTCATTAAAGATCAAGAAGTGAATATTTTTTCTGTATATTAAGTTATTGGTGTTTGAACTGTGTTGTTTTATCAGTATTACATTAATTATCTCTTATGCAAAACTGTAGTCAAATCCAACAGAATATGCAGTGGTTATTTTTGCTAGTTTTAATACCAGTAGCTTTTTTATTTTAGTTCTACCCACTCTGTTTCAATTACTGTCTGTTCTATTTTGACAGCTGAATAGAAGCGATAGCGATAGCTCAACATTGGCCAAAAGAACTCTCTTTGTGAGAAATTCCACAGAACGGCGGAGCTTGAGAGTCAAAAGGGTAGGTATTGTTTGATCATTTATTACTCATTTCTTTATTTTCATCAAATATATTCAAACTTATAATAAAGGTTTATTTATAAAGCATTGCTTTGCATGTTACACAGATTGATGTGCATGCATGTACAATCTCTTATTGAAGATGTAGATCATTATCTTGCCTCTTCTCTTATTCCAAGGTTGTATTCTGGTAAACAAAAAAACAACGATTTATTTCTTTGAGAACAAGAAGTAGCAAAGGAAGTTTCTTGACATTGCATTTCTGCTTTTCTGAGAACTTTCATAGTAAAACTGGGCATCTAAAGGATTTTTCCAGGGTAGGAGTGAGGCTGCAATATAGGGGATGATCATAACTTGTAGTTAATTTGCCACAATATACTTTACAGTTGTTTTTGTATGTGGACATTTTTCTGGCAATCTTTTTCATAAATTTGACAATGCAACCCAATTTGTCAAGAAAAATGTAGGACTTGGACACAAAAAAACTGCTACATGTTAGTTCAGATCTTTGTCCAAGTTCACTATTGTTTATCCTTTCTCCCCAGAGATATAGATTGGAATCTTTCCCAGCCTTACTTGGAGAGATTAAGGATTAAATCTAAGCATGCAAAGCAAAGACTCTGCAACTGATGGAAATCTTTCCTTCAAATTAGACATTTATCACAGCAGTCAGTGGCAAATTCTTTTTAGTTTAATTTAACTTTATATTTCAATTTTGAGGCCACCTGATTTCACCGCAAGTCTGGACAATTTATAATTAAAAAGAATCATAAAGACAACTATATATATATCAAAGAAATTGAGGTGGAGAGAAATGTTCTTGACCAGAATTTTAACTTTCACATTGTTCATCAGACACTTTTTCTCATCAACTAACAAATTTATACTCGTAGCTATTCTTAGAATTGTGTTTTGTTCCTGGAACTGTGAATGTTATATCCTCTTACACATTTAATTAAAAAAGGGAGAGATTGTCTCAGATAGTGTCAGAGAACAGGCCTGTCATTTCCAGTTCTAGTGACATAGCAGATTGGAGAGCTGCTACTAAGATTAATAGATCCATCTCAAAACAAGGTATATTCTTTTATTTTTTTCAGATTGTAAAGTTAACATCCAGACAATTTACTTCCAAATATATCCCAAGGAAACTGATATGTCCTCAAACAATGTTTTATTGTTATAGATTTATGCTTAATTTCAATTACATGGAACCCTTCCAGATTAGTTAAAAGGCAGAACAAGCTAATCACTTTGAGCACCATTTGTGAAGGAAAGGTGGGATGAAAATTTAACAAAAAAATAAATACATTCCTTGGCTTTCTTTAATTATGCAATGATGTATTTAGCACAAATTTACCCATAGGCTTGCTTTCTAAAATAAATTCAAGAGTTTCATAACTTTATAACATAATTCTTTACAATACACGACAATACATGAATTTCAGAGCAGCCACATATTGTACAGCCAGTGTTAAGAGAGAGAGAAGCAACCCTGAAAATCCAAAATTTTCTTTCTTTCTTAACACTATATATGCATATACCAGAACCTTCCCTCAATCTTTAATAAATTGCTGCTAGAGTTGCACTGCTAAATTGCAGTGTTCCCACTAATATTTCCCTAAGCAAAAACCGTTCTAGGAGACTGGGTAGCAGACACAGAATTAATAAGAAAAGTCCTTTGGCCATTGTTTCATTTACTCCAGCATTCTGTCATGGAATGGCCCATGGAAAGCTTACAAGCTTGGACTGCAGGGCTATAACTCTCTTTTCCTGATGTTGTCCAACCAAATGCAGTTAAGTCATGCTGCTTAAGGATTCAGGGGGTAATAAAAAACTATGCCTATTCATGGTCGTTGATTGCATGATCCTCCGTGAACCTGTCTAATCCCTTTTAAGAAATCTTCCAATTTGACAATCTTCCATAACTGCTAGCAGTGAATTCCAGTACAACTATTATAAAATATTGTCCTCCGGGTGGTCCTGAATCTTCTCTATAACATTATATAACATTTTTTCCTCTCCCATAAATAGGCATAGCACTAGAGGCCTTTCTATGATGGCGGGTAGAATTCAGAATCTCTCAGCTTTTGTCCTGCCATTTGCTATAGTAATGTATTTTACTTGCATGCATTAGCAAGATGTTCACAATCTTTTTTTAAAAGTCAGCCGCTTTTAAAATCTCAGAGTTAGAAATATTACAAGCTTCTATTTCCCCCCCCTTAGGGATACCCCTCATCATAGTTGTACCAAAAATGTTGTGTTTTGATATTGAAATAAAGTTTAAAGATGTTGCAGAATATGTTTTTACTGTGTTATCTCATTTATGTTGCCTAAGGAAAATTGTATGACAGGTTCTTATCTTATAGGGGCTGAAAAATATTCCAGTTGTATAAAAACAACTGCAGAATAGCCACCCCTTAGAGTTTAGTCTGCTGCAACTTCATTTGTACAAAAATAGTATCTTAGTGCCCATAGCAAATTTGTTATGTTTCACACGAGTATTGGGCTGTTCTCATGCAGTGCATGTATTATATTATATTCTTATTTTATGGAATTCCTGGCAACTATAGCCCAGTTGCCAGTCCAACTTGCGAAGAGCAGTGCGAGAGCGCCTGGTGCGTACTTCTCTTGACTTGGAGCTGGATCTTCAGGCATCCCGGACCCGTCAGAGTCGCCTGAATGATGAACTACAGACACTTCGTGCTCTTAGGCAGAAGTTAGAAGACATGAAAGCAACAGGGCAGACGGACCTTCCTCCATGTATTTTGGAGGATGAAAGATTTCAAAAGCTTTTGAAGCAAGCTGAAAAAGAGGTATGAACATGAACTAATAAAGAGGCAAATGTATGATGTTTTAGTGTCTGCATGTACAGTTTTGACCGAGTGTTCATATAAAATTGAAATGCTCAGAATGTATACTATCTCTATATTATTGGTAATTTTTTTTCCTACTGCCAGGTACTGATTTGCATGGGGTTTCAGTGGTTTTAAATGTTCAGAAGTCACTGGCTTATTGTCTTAGAAGAGTGCAGGCATTTAAACAAATTGTTCAGAAAAATGGATACTGGTTTAATGTGGTAAAGCATCCCCCCCCCCACATTCCATTCAGCCTACAGTGGGTTTTTTTTTGCTGAGAACTTTCCTGTTTTTTCTAACACTTCAGAACTTATTAGTATAGTTCAAATTATTGAGTCCAATAATCATGATGGTGCTAAAAATTAATTTAGTAATTAAATGCCTTTGGATATCAATAATCACAGAATTGCCTTAGGAGGATTAATTTTAGATGTTACAGGGTCTCAGGAGGTTTCTATATTTAACCAAGAGGATAGCTATTTTTTTGGGGGGGAGGGAAAGTTATTTCCATTCTGCCTTTAAGAAACTGCTTCCTAGTTTTTAAAAACATTTAAGAATATGGCAGAACTGGTTGTAAAACTGTTGCATTCTAAATATAGAAAGATCATGTTGCCTCAAATTTAGGAAAACCAGATAATTAAAGCTGGGTTTTTTATTAAACAACTTTCTACTTCTATAAATGACTAAATATCTACAAAATCCACAAGACATTTTAGATTCTTAAGGAATTTCATTATAACCAAACTCACATCATCTTATTTATTTATCCAGTTTACATAGTTGCTCATATCACAAAACAATATACAGTGGTGTACAATGAAGCTAAAATAATAAATATCTAAAATAATAGTCAATGTTGATTATTTAAAATGTTAAAAATTATAAAAACAAAGCTAAAACTAAGAAATAATAGACAAAGAGATGTTAATAGTAATGGAACTACCTCACTAGTTCATCCATCTCCTTGGGATCCCCAGGCCTGCTGGTGTAACTTGAGGGACTTTCAGAAGCATAAGGCCAATCTCACCTCAGGGATGAAGATCCCACAATGTGGATACCACAGCAGAAATAGTCCACTGCCAAGGGCCCACCAAATGTTGTTCCCTAGGCAGTGGGGTATCATCAGCCCCATGATGGCCTGTTGCCTTGTCCACACCTCATTTACTTTATGAGAACAGGATCTCTGGTTTTAAAATGACTGGACCAGATTGGAAATGTACACTCTTACAGTGCAACATCTGTTTTAATATTTTCATGGTCATGTATATCTCTGAATAGTTAAAAAGCACTCACGTAGTGCCATCTTCAGTTGTAATTTGTTTACAGAAGCAAGCCTACCATGGAAATACTGTACATTATCCTATTCTGGCAAAATCTTGCTTAATAAGAGATTTGCCTTTCTGGCAGGAAAAGGAATATAAACATTTTTGCTGATATACTTAAAGTGAGTTTGACATATAGGCGATCCAGAACACAGGTAGTCCTCAATATACAACTATAATTGGGATCAGAATTTCCATTGTTATACAAGGCAATTGTTAAATGAATTGTGCCTGAGTTGATGATCTTTTTTTGCCATGGTGCTTAAGGAAATCACTGCAGTTGTTAAGTGAACCAAGTGTTAAGTGAAACCATTTTCCTCCATTTACTATGCTTGTTGGAAGCCAGTAAAAAGGTCATAAATGGTGAGCATATGATCCTGGAATAGTACAACTATCGTAAATACATGCTAGTTGCCAAGCACTCAGATTTTGATCACATGACTAGAGGTATTTTGCAGCGGTCATAAGTGTGAGAAATGATTATAAGTCACTTTTTTCACAGCCATTGTAATTTTGAATGGTCACTAAACAAATAGATGTAAATTGAGGATTACCTGTACACCTCTATATTCCATACTCAATATTTTTAAAAGTATCTCCCCCCGCATATCCTCATCTCTTGAAACCTAGATTGGGTTTTTCTTTGTTAGTTAGTTTGTTTGTTTAGCAAAAATTTTACCCTGTCCCATGCCAGACTGGCTTGTTTGGACAGAAATGATAAAGAAAAAATAATTCCCTGACATGACTTCATCAATATGAGATTATTCTTAATCTGCACTGATGATGCTCACAATCATTTTAGGTCAAAGGCCCAGTGAAATAAGATTATTTTCCTATGTTATAAAAAAAAAAACCAGGAAAGTGGAGCCTCATGATCTTATGACAGAAGAAAATTCCATAAAATGGGGGCTACTATAGAAAATTCCTGTTGTCTTACCCACAGTCCATTTAAGTTATGAGAAGAGGAGTCTCTCTCTTTGTAAATGACCAGACCAGATTGGAAATGCACATGATAGCAGGGCCAGATCTGTTTTAAATATTTTCATGGTCGTGTACTGCTTTGAATAGTTAAAAGCATTCCTAGGGTGCCCTCTTCAGTTGCAATATGTTTACAGAAACAGCCTACTGCAGAAATACTATACCTATTACAATGCCGAAGTCAGTAGACACTTTAAAGGCTTTTAATATACTAATATAAAAAGTTAAGGGAAGTATTAAAGCAGTGGAGTATTCTATTAACACAAAAGGAGGGCATTTAACAAAACCAATCAACATCACAGGGAGCAGATAAAAAATATAATTTAGACTGTGTATTATATACTTTTAATTGTCAGAAAAAAAGTTAAACCCTTAGCTAAAAACTGATTATAAAATTCCAGTGGTATTTTTTTCTTAGCTCATCCAAAGGATAATTAGATAGCTTATTGGGTATGCAAAGCCACTTTGCCATGCAAGGTTTTTTGTGACCTGCTGTCTTTTTTAGATGCTGTTAATCCATCTACAGGTGCTAATAGGAAGGGTTGGCATGCTAATAGAGCTTCTATTTGGGGCATCACTTTCTGGTGTACAAACATTTGCCCACGGATTACAGTGCATTAAAGAAACTGTCAAGAATTAGGTAGACCTTTTTTATTCATCAACATCTTAATTAAATCAGACCAAAGTCATTTGAATTGCAGTGCCAAGATGCCTTTCCTTTTATTTGTGCTGAAGATGGTTTGCAAGGTGCTTACTTAACTCCTCTATAATATTATGAGTTATTAAATGTGGCTTGTAATTTTTTTTTATTAGGCCGAACAGTCAAAGGACAAAAAGAAACAGGGATTAAATGCAGAAAAATTGATGAGGAAAGTTTCAAAAGACGTGTGCCGATTACGAGAGCAAAGCCAGAAAGTGCCATTACAGGTGCAGTCTTTCAGGTGAGGAGAATTTGTATCTCTATGAGTTTTGTAAAACTGTTCAGCAATTTCTACATTGAAATTTTCAGTTTCACTATGCAGCATATCGTTCTAGAATTAGACAGCTCTGTGGTAAATTTCACCAGAGTTTCAATCATTTACAAGATAAATTAATTCAAATGTTCTGAAGTAAATGATCAAAGATCCAAGATTTAGCTTTGGGGTCCCATGTCCTAAACCAACTCTTTGGATAAAGAACTAGTTTTTTTCAATAAAAGTAAAATACTCTTGTTTTATGTCTATTGTCTATTAAAAATAAATTCACTATAACTTTTCTGAAATACTTATGGGGTGGGCAAAGGATCATATCAGTTCTGCATATGAATGTGATAAATTGAATGTGTAGGTATTATATTCAGAGATAGCTTAAAGAAATATATCTACTATTTCTATCGGGAATAGGATTAGAGAAAAAAGTTTGGCCGATCTTAGGACATTTCTGTCCAATTAACAAATTATTTACACCAGAAATTATTTACACTTGTTTTCAGCATCCTGACTGTCAATAGTCAGTTTTTCCTAAGTAATTCACCTGGCTAGAAACTGATGACCAGAATAAAGTTCTATCTATCTGTCTGCCTTTCTCTGATGAAATAGTGGTTACAGTTCAAATTAAAACCATGGCCATTTTGGTTATTAGAAAACTTCCCTGACCTCTTCCCTAAATGTTAGCCATTCTTCTTTATAACCACTAGATAAGGGAACTGTTACTGTACAGGATTAGGAGACCCTATTCACAGTAAATGCTTTTACCTCTCTGACCCAGCCCCCAAGGTGGCTGGAAAGAAATGTTCTAACAATGGATCTTCCATCTTGGAGACAGCTTGCTGCTGAGGAGGCTGAAGTCAGACCAAGGTAATTTGGCAGGAAAGTAGTATTTTCCATCAGAAAACAGAAAAAGACTGAAATGAACTTCTTATGTCAGATAAATGTCTTCAGAGGGTCAGTGACCTGCAGTTGACCCACTGCAGGACTGTTCCTTTCCATCTGACCATGGGGCTCTGTATGTCCATGGCCATTTCTGCTTTGGCTGCTACAGAGAACAGAAGAGTTGGAGTGTTTTGTTTTGATTTTGTCTCAAGAAATACTGTCCTTGTATAAGTTTCTTCTATGATGTCACTAGTCCCATTGGTAAGCTCCAGCTGGAAAATTGTCCATTTCCCGACTCAGAATTTGGTGTGGTTGTTCCCATGAAAACAAAAGATGGGATCTGGTCATTGCATCCTTCTAGATCATAGTGATTGGCTGCGTTCAGAATTACCAAGCAACTCCGAGATCTGGTCAAAATTGTTCCCTCCATGGTGGATCTAGTCTACCAAAAATTCTTCTTCTCATTACAACCTTAAGGCTACTATCTGCCTCTACTTTCCCTCAATTCCACTCCCCCTCAACCCCACCCTTCTTGGCTAATGAACCTATCTAACCACTGTCATTCCCCACCATAGATCCTAGTAACTAGCCTCACCATCCATTTCTACATCTGCATTCCTCTCTTTCCATGTCCAAAAAGCCCATTCCCAAGTGGGCGGTTGATCATGTCTGCCAACACTCCAAGTCTGCACATAGAAAAAAAGACCACTTCAGTGAACAGGACCCTGGACCAGATCCCAGACAGCAAAATATCTGAGCCCTAGCAGGGCTCAGGTGAGTGACTCAAGCTGTCTCTGTTCCAATTGCCCCAGCTCTCTCCAGCCATATCTCAGGTTTCTACTCTGCACTGCTTCTTGTAGCAAAAGTGGAGCAAAGGTAACAAGGGACTTAGTGGCATTGCTGCACTGGATCTACTCTGTTCTTATGCATAAAGATAGACACTCTAGTCCAGGGCTGTCAAACTCCCAGCCTATGGGCCGGATGCATCACGTGCTGGCCACGCCCACATCCAGTTTAGCAAAGGACAAAAAAGTCTCGATACATCACATCATGCCACAGTGATAATGTGAGTTTGACACCCCTGCTCTACGCAAACCTTGCCATCATTACCAGCTAGCGCATCATTACCAGCTAGTGCCAGTTAAGGTAGACAAGAACCTCCACCACCACCATTACATTCCAAATGCTGCCCAAGTACTTAACAGAATCCAATGTGGTGAGTAATGAAGCTGACTCTGCTGGATTGCATATCTCATTGCACCCTCCTCTATATTGACTTCCCCGGTTACTAAGTGCCTCCTGCCTCCGTCTCTTCTGTTTCCTTGGAATGCAACACACTTGTAATCTCATTTTTTTCATCCATCCAATCTACAAAGCAGACTTCCAAAACAAATCCCAACTCTTGATGTGTAAAATCAACATTTATGTTCTTATTCACCATGTTGTCACCAGGTAGGAAGAGAAACTATGGAAGCCCTTGGTAGAAGAAAGGCACATTGTGTCTCCCATAACTTTCTAAACTAGTTAAGTGGCCTATCGCAAAACTAAATATTTTTACAGAAATATCATTTGAGTGCTACCCTACTTGAACTCAGTTAAATTGTATTTCTAATCACTATGTTAAAAGCCTAAGGATTTGTTATATAGTGCTTTGAGGCAAATTGCTTCTTTATTCTTTTATCTTCTAGTATTGGAGTCTATTATATGTTATCTAGTATTGGAGTCTATTATAAATTAAACACATTTTTGTTTCCCTTATATTTATTTTTAAGGGAGAAGATGGCATACTTCACAAGAGCGAAAATAAGCATACCAGCTCTACCAGCTGATGATGTCTAACAATATTTTGCATCAAAGGTGTTGTTCATTTTTTAAGTGAATGCTTTTATATTATTGTTCTACAATCTTTTAAAGACATATTTTTGAATTCAATTGTAGATATTGTTTATAAAATGCATATACTATTCTCTAATGTAACATTTCAAATGTGCAGACTGTTCCCTTTGTCTTTTCTCTAGAAATATAAAGCAAAATATACACTGATACACCAATGAGTCTAACTTTGTACAGTTTGTATATGTAAAAACAAAGGAAATCCTAGTATGTATGAACTGCACTGCTGCTCTATATCATGCAATGTATCCCATATGTTTCATTTACCTGCTTATTTTTTTTCACAAGGACAGACTGTGAAAATGGCTGTTGAGCCATCTAATAGGTTTTGCAAAAAAAAAAAAGTGGTAGTAGTAGTAGTAGTATGTACATAGCTTTCAGGAAATGTTGAGTCCTCTTCCATGCCAGCAGGTCTGTTTAGTGCATACAGGTTCTGTTTAGATTTCTGCTGTCTACATGGGAACTTTCAACTCTGACAAAAAATCTTTTTCCCTTTCTACCTTTTTTTTTTCTTGAATGAAGGAAGAGACCTAGAATACTAAGCTGGAATAGTATCCTTTTTGAATGTACTGAATTTGGGGCTGTATTTCAAATCTCACTGTATCTAAGAGCTTGGAGAGAATATGAGGGAAGTATGTATAACCCTCCATGTGTTAAAATTGATAATACCCAAATGGCAGCTGTTTTAGGAAAATGGACTCAAATTCACTTTTAAACCTAAGTATTCAAAGAATGAAAATTAAAACTAATATGTAAATATATCTAGTAAGAGCTTATTAAAATAGTTACATTCATGGAGCCCAAACATATCCATTTTCACAAGAATTGTTCTTAACAAATTTATTTCTCTAAGGCAGTGTTTCTCAACCTTGTCAACATTAAGATGCGTGGAGTTCAATTCCCAGAATGCTGGGGAAATCTTGGAAATGAATCCCACGCATCTTAAAATTGCCAAAGTTGAGAAACAATGATCTAAACACCCATTGTATACTATTGTTATAGAGATTTCTTCTAAGAAACCTTGATAATGAGCACTTAAAATAATATTAGTTGGATTAAGATTAAATAGACCATGTAAAATGGTTCCTAAATTAATTATGGCACAATAAGGATTAAACATGATCAATAACCTTAGTTTGTTTAACCAGCAACAGGTTTAATACAAGGTGATTTTTTTTTTAATTGGTTATTCTCCAAAATCAGCTTCTGGCTACAAGTTTACAATAGGTTCTAGGCAAAGTATTTGAAAAGGGTCTATGACTTTGCTGCAGCCAACTTGATGCCAACTTGCCATGGACAAGTCACCATGGACAACTCACCTTGGCCAACTCGCTGCAGCCAACTCATTGTGGGACAAGAGTTACACTAATATCAAAGAAATTGTGGAATAGAATCATTAAAGAAAGGATGAAAAAGAACAGACAAAATGAAGTGTGAATGGCAAAAAAAAATTTTTAAGTATTTATTTTAAATAATTAAATTGAATTGTTAAATGGCAAATTGTCCCGCAGCGAGTTGGCCATAGTTAATTGGCCATGGCGAGTTGGCCATGGTGAATTGGTTGTGGCGAGATGTCCCATTCTGATTTTAAAAGGTGCTTCACAAAGCCCATGTGGGCACATCTGAAATCCCACCCCAAATTGTTCTTTCTCAAATTGCTGAGGAAACTACTGCACATCTTCCAGGAGGCTCAAGTTGGAAGTGGCTGCTTTATCAATCATCCTTCTAGGTAGAGGTACTTTTCTAGCTGACCTTCAGTTATCATGCATGTATCCACATGTGCAGAGTCTGTGAACAAGTTTAAAGTCTAGAAAATCTGTGCCAAAACTTTGGAAGAATCTCTTCAAGGACTTTTGCTTCATTCAGTCCATCAAGGCGTTTTGCATAGCTGTAGTACAGGGACAGGTTTTCTTGGCATCCTCACTTCCCTTGGTAATTCTCATCTGATAACCAGGCACTGATTAGTTTTGATGTCATCATCATGGAACACATGGTGATTAACGCCTTGTTTCAGTGGTGATGTCACAGTTTTGTAGAACAGACCAAAGCAAGGCATCTAATTATTTAAGAAGGGATTGAAGAACTAGTAGTGATAAGTGTCTTTACTAAATTTAATCTGCATGCCATACTCCCCACTGACTAAATTAGAACTTCTCAGTTTATAAGAACAGGCTATTTAAACAATGTAACTATTGCTTCCAAGCTATGGAACATAAGATAATGAGAGAATAAAAGTTATTTATGCAGTTTTAAAGCCATTTGATGAAAGTGACATATAGTTCTGTATGTGATACATATTCACATACACACACAAAAAGACCCCGAGGAAACAAAAAGACTAATTGTGTACTTGTTCATTTTGCAACATAATTGTACATTGACATGCTGTATTTTATTTTTCAAGGATATAATAGTATTGTTGAAAAAAATAGGAGAACATTTACAGTATGTTCATTGCCAACCTTAGAATTACAAAAGGAAATAAATTATTGTGTCTTAATTTATTTTTGTAAATCTCCCAAAGGGTCCTATTATTATGCACAACTATGTGTAATTATTCAGATCTTTTCAATATTGCTTCTACTTGGAAGTAGGAAACTGCTTAATATTTCCTGGGTGCCCCTCTTTTTTTTAACCCATCTTTTAGAAGTGAACTAAACATGTACATGCCATTTACTCTGTCAAGGTCAATTGTCTAAAAGCTGAAGTCGCAAAGTTATTTAATATAGAAATGAAGGCTGATAATTTCAGCTTCTCAGTTTGACATTACAGTATAATAATGTTTTAGAATGATGTATAGAGTTGTATCTTGTGATTTATTTATTTTCAGTCTTATTTATGTATAGTACAACATAATATAGTTCAGTTCTGCACATTTATATTTGCGGGTTAAAGAAAGCTACTGTGCAAATTGTTTTAGGGACACATACAAATATACTTCCCTCTTTTTCTTCTGAAGTTATGCCACAATATTTAGAGAGAAACAAAAAGAATAATATATTGGCAAGACAAATTTTGTTGGATGTTTATAAAAAGGATCTTCCATCCATGTCTTCTTTCACATACTAAAATTGCAGCAACCTTAACTAATACTTAAGAAAACATTTTGAAGTCCTGGAAGTCTTACACAAAGTCTGTTTAGCATTTGAAACAATTTTGAAAACTGTGATCATGGACAAATACCAGTCAAGTCTCATACTACACTAATATCATTTTTATCATAAAAGTTACCTATCAGAGAATAGAACAAATGTAATAATACCTTGATTATCATTACTTCAGTACAATCCTGCACGTCGTATTACAAGTATTATACAATATTGTTTAGCCAAATGAACAAAGTTAGCAAATCTTTTATTGGATGAAACTAAACTTCAATTTTTATACAGTTATGTTATATTTAAGTATTAAATGCTCAGAACTGAACTCAATATTTAATCAAGTTGTATCACAAATGTCTTCTATCCTAATATTGCCTGTATATGTACACATCATCCAGATTAACCTTTGTCTCTGCACTTTTCAATTGTTTCAATGATTTGGAAAAATACAGTTTTTTAACAGTAACTTTTGCATGCTTCTATTCTTTACCAATACCAGTTAAATCAAGTTTATGTGATTTGTGCAAATGTTCACATAAAACATTCACCAGTAATGGTGGTCCATTAATCAGCATTATGGATGGGTGGTTTCTTGAGTAACAATGATTATGTAAACTGTACTTATGTGAGGTCCTACACAAACCATAATCCATGACAGTGAATGATTTTTTTTCTGATAACATTTTACACACTAAGATATAATATAAAACTGACTGGATCTGAAACTCTGAAATGCAGCAAGTCCATGCTCTGTTTTCATTTTATATTACTAAATGCAGATTTTCATGGAAACTGAGGTCCATCCCTATTTTCAGAATGGGAAACAGACTTTGTAATACAGAGAAGTCATTTTTAAAAATACATTTTATGACACTGGAAATCTGGATTCTTCCAATATTAACAGATATGTATATGATAGATAAGATAATAATATCTTAAATCTGTTTATATAATACATTGAAACGTGTCTATTTAACTAATAATACAAATCAAACTACATAAATGTAGATTATCCTAAAAAGGAATAGATGTAATTTTCATCCTAAATTTAATTTTAATATACTTGGCAGATTTTTTTTTAGTTTAAAATGATTTAGCTATTGTCAAAAAGACTAACTCTTCTGTGCATTTCTTCTGTGGCCTAACAAAAAGAATTATGATCAATTCTGTGCAGAGAAGTAGAAATCCACTGGTAACCAATGAACAGTGTGTTCCCATATTCCCATCTGACAGCTATCTTTTGAGTAGCCGCCTATCAAATTTCAACAATGGGCATACTTCAGAGAAATAGAGCACATCAATGCTTATACAACTAGCACTTTTTGTAGCTTTTACTCTTGATGTTCTGTCATCAGACAATTGTCCATTTGTGAAGAGTGTTAAAATTCTGTAAACCTTGACTTCTTTAGGCAAAGCTAAAAGGAAAAAAAATACATTTTACATTATATCCTTTCTTTCCTTTTCGTACTACCCATGTAGCTTTCCAGAGCACCTTCCTTCATTTCATAAAAAATAAGGCTATTCTAGCCTTGCAAGCCACTTAATAGGTTTAACAATATTTTCTTATAAAATACCATTAACTTTTCTATTAAGCAATATAATCAGAAGTATACAAGTTTTAGCATTTGTGAATATACTTTGAGTTTGAGGATCAGTGAAGAAATGTTGTGTTATTACTATTTGTAAATAGGTACAGTAAATGTTCTCACATTTAGATTATTTGTTCATTCCAATGATATTTTAATAGAGAAAAATGACAAATCGTGATTTCAAAAGTATTAGACTCATAAGAGCCATTCTACACTGAAAATACAGTTCAAATATTAATATTTTACTTCTATTTAGGAAACAATAGTCAATCCTTACTTGGATAGATTTAACTATGTAATTGAATTCATATTCATTCAGAAGCAAATCCACAGAGTTCAATAATGTTTTCCTCCAGGTAAGTACAAATATAATTAACCTAACACTCTTAAGTTTGTAAATTCAATTATGTAACTTGGAGCTGCTTAATAAAAGACATTACACATTATAAATGGATGGCACAGAAGCAATCCAGTTTTTAAAAGATGTAAACAAAAAAAAAAGAATGCTGTCATCACACAGTAAAATTAATACAGTCTTTCTCAGACTTTAGAAAGTATATTGGGATCATATATATACTTAACACTCAAATATCAACACATAACACAACAGAACCGATTCTTTACAGTACCAGTATTTCACATCTAATTAAAATATTTTGTTAGCTATTCCCTTATATCTTAAAAATAGGTAGAGGCAACAGCATACAAATAAGGGGGGAAAACTTGGTGTTTTCCATGCTTTAACATGAATCCTAGTTTGTAGATAGAACTGGAATCTATTAACCAGTATTGCTAATTGAAGGTTTATTTAAAGATTTTGCTGCATATTTGAATTTGTAGCAGAAAGTTTAAATGAGAATAGTCTTTGAATTTTAAGACAGTAGAGAAACAAAAACAGCCATTTTCTGAAAATCAAGTACCAAATTTAGCAGGGTATGATTGTGTAATATGAGGATTCATATTTTTATGACTTATTTGAGCTTTGGGCATTTTTATTTTTACAGTACATTTTAAGTTGAAGTAGACAAAAATATATGATGACATTTTCTATAGTCATTTTAATCTACTCTTGTTGTGAAGCCAGCCAGCCTTGTAATAAGAAGGATAACACTACTCTTGAAATAAAAAGTTCAGGAAAAATATTAGAAACTCAAGTGTAATTAATCGAGCAAGGAACAAAGTGTCCTTTAATCTTAATTGGAATAAGGTTCTGCACACTGTGTTTAAGTGCCTGAAAGGAAAAATAGGGTCTCCTGTGTCTCTCAGACTCTTAGACTTCGGGGTCTGTTGTTACTTTCCAAGTGCTGACAAGCATCTAGCACACCTGCCACTGTATAATGGACCGAGGACGATTGAGTATCAACAGAACAGACGCTGCAATTTAGCAATGAGCCTCCAAAAATGAGACAGAATCCAGCAAACCAGCCTATAAAAAGTGCTTCCCCAAAGTCCCACCTCGGAACGATGTCTGGAATAGTTTCATCCCAAAATTCCTGCACAGTGGTATGAGCAACCCAAGACACTGGGACTAAGGCTGCAGCTCCTGATATCCAGCAGAATATTCCTCCCAGCAACAATAACCGCTTCTTTAGATCCTGTTGTTGTTCTCCAATCTTTAAACAATCCAATCCAAAACTTGAGAGTAAGAGACCAGAAAGTCCTAATCCATTGGATATGAACATCAGAATCCTAGAAATTTGGAGCTCAGGGGGTAACGCTAAAAAGGAATCAAATTCTTTGCACTGCATTCCCCCTTCTTCATGGACCACACAAGCTTGCCAGAGTCCCATTGTCCAGATCTCCAATTCATTCAATTCTAAATTGAGATTTTTCCACTGTGGTAAATAAGTAGTGAGGCAGGATAAGACCCATCCTAACAGGCAAAATAAAATCCCTGCTAACTGCATTATGGTTCGGTTCACTAAAGCCATTGCAAAGGATGCAATCGACTGGCTGGAAAATCTTTTGGCCAGGTTTTTTGGAACTTTGACTTTATATAGTGGCTGCAGCTCCAATGATGGTTGCTCTTTGCTCTCCTGGATATAAGCTTTAACTATTAACCCTTTAAGAACTCTGAAACATGTTTTTGTTCTTCCTGAATATAAGGTTTCTTGCAAAGGACGAAGGACTCTGCTTAACCATGAGTTGGGTTTTGTGATAAGGATTTGATCTGTTACCTTTCAATTTGCTTGGTAAAATTATATCCCAATGCCTGATGATTGCAAGTCTGAGGATGAACAAAGAAAGCTCTATGACCCCTCACCTAAAAAAAAACAACAGAAATCTTTGTGCTTCAATACGGATTAATTAGATTTTAAGTGGTGATAAAAAAACAGGTCTGTCTGCAACAGGCCTTCATTGTAATAGCTAAATTTGAGATTTCAGGGCTTCAAATCAAGGCCTTGTAGAAAAAGGGATCCTGTTTTTCTATCTTCTGTACTACTATACTTCCTTAGTTAAATGTATACATTAAGTCTTATCTTTCATTCTCATCATTTTTCTGCAAAGAAAGCTTTGAGATATATTGATTTTCTGTTCTGTCTGAAGTTACTTTTAAATGGGCTTTCTTTACATCTGAGTACTTCAAGAACAAAAGGTTTGGTGTACTGGTTAAGATGTCGACCTAGAAAGCAGCAGACTATGAGTTTCAGTCCCACCTTAGGCATGAAAAACCAGGGGGGTGACTTTGAGCCAATCACTCTCAGCCCAACTCATATCACAGGTTATTGTTGTGGAGAAGATAGGAAGGAGTATTGGTATATTTGCTGCTTTGAGCTGTATGTGAAATAATATGCAAGATAAATATCTTTTTCAAAAATAGAAGTTTGAATACAACTGATGTCTAGTAGTACTCAAGAATCTACCATTGACAAAGATTATTCATTAGCAGGTTTTAAATATAAATCTTAGAGATTGAAACAGAGGCATTTGTGACTGTTTGGTAATCCATTTCCTCAACAGGTATAACTAAGGTCTCATTCGTTTATATTACTGTCACAAAAACACCTTAAAACTTTTCTACTAGGAGTGCAAAGAATGAGCTATGCAAATTAGGGCATGCATGCACAACTGATTTTCTTATTTTAATAATATGCTTATACTTGCTAACACATAGGAAAAGCAGGCTCTTCATCATCAAGAATGTTAACTCAATACAGAGAATGTACTTTAGATTAAGGACTGTGTCATTGCTTTATTTCGTTCTGCAATGGCAGCTAGCAAAAGTGGCTAAAATGGCTTTAAATTCTTCATTTAAAAAAAAACACTCTTTAAGTTTAAGATAAGAGAGGAAGAATTTCACAATTTCCACTTCTTCATAATACTGGCAGTGATAGCAAATTTTGTCCTGTTTGTTGCCCATTCTCTCTTGCGGGGTTGTGGTAGATCTCATAGAAATAGTACTGGGGTTTTTTTTTTTTAGAGTTCATGATATTGCCCTACTACTGAGCGTAGGATTACAACTAGGTTTCAGTATAATATTTGCATAGTGAAGTTTTAGAATTGTCTTTAAGGAAATTGAATATTTGCCAAGATAGAGATCCTGTTTGATCAAAATCAAACACATTCTCATCACTTCCAGGATAGATTACTGCAATCTACTTTATCTGATGCTGCCTTTGAAGATTATTTGGAAACTGCAATTGGAGCAAAATATTGTGGCCTGCGTTTCTAGTGAGTAAGAGCTACAACAGCTCTAAAACACCAGTAGGCTTTGGAGTACAACTCATAATGCTGGCTCTAGCTATAAGGCCCATCACAGCTTGGCCATCAAACAGTCCAGTTTGTCTCCTGCAAATAGACATCTTATGCTCTCATCTTGTAGAGGGATGTTAGACTCAATGCTTCTGCTCTGCAGTGCTGAAAGTGCCTCTTTTCTGAGATTTGGTTAGTGCCCATGCTGATGTCCTTTGGAAAGGATGTAAAGACAATGTAATTCAAGAATTATTTGTTATGGTCACCGATCAGCCCCTGCAGAGATATAGATTATTCTTAACTGATGCAATTGTTTTAACAGTTTTATTTTGTTCTTGTTTTTTATAACCTAATATGTGAACCACTGGGAACCACACAGAACTATAGAAATATTGTAAGTAAGTAAATAAATAAATTTATATAACAGGAGGCAAATGCAAACAAAAAAAACCTTCACCGGTAATGCTGTATCCTGTGTTGTGAACTTCTGAAATTCTGTATAAAATCCTGTAGTTTGTAGTAAGGAACTAAAGTCTCAGAAAAATTTGATGAACATATGAAATGCTTAAAGGCTAAAATTATACCTCTAATAATATTAGAAATGTTGGTTTTGCTTGCATTAATTTCAGTACACATTTATTTGTTTTTCTCCTTATATCTAGACTAGCCATTAGAAGTTGTTATCCTAAAAAAGATTCCATTACATAGAATATGACACAATTCTCTTTAAGGTGAGCCTAAGAATAATTAGCGTTGTGATTGATCTCTTGGAAATGCTGAGAACATAATACACTCCTATAATGAGAGTTAACTGTGCATTGCCGTGGTTAGCGTGGAAGTCACATGAAGTCGTCTTCAAGTTGAGCTCAATTTCTTACAAATTCACAGGTATGTAAAGTCTTTGTTGCAGCTTGTTTTCTTCTTTGCTTGTTTTCTTCTTTGTTTCTGTTCCTCATTTCTCTCCAAGTCATTGTTATTCTCTTGAGAATATTTAGAATGTACCAGAAGTCTCACTTTTAGATTCTCCACTCTAAATTACATGTTTTGCAACCATTTGGTTTGTCTCCAGCAGCAGCAACCTGGGGTGGAGAAGAAAAACCAAACAAAAAAAAAAAGACAAGATGATAGCCAAAACTGTACAAACCAAGTCCCATCCTTCTTTTATGTGTTGCTGTACATTACCCTGGTCCCAGAATTGCATGCCTAGGCATCTATTCCTCCCATCATCCTCAGTGCCTGTAGCTGCACAAAAATCCTGGCATGTATTGAAGCTAATACCTAGTCTTAAATTTGTAATCAAAAGCTGGAGCCCAGAAAATAGCTTGTAGCTGCTGTGTGCTCCCAAATAACCGTGAGATCCTTCCTTGAAAATAAAACTGCTTTGTGTCTGTTTCTTTATCTTTCTCCTTGCTCTAAATTTAAAGCTTCTATTCCACATGGTTTATTATCACTGCCAACACTTGGGTCCTCATGGAGCTCCTCCAAAACGTTCATGTTATTTCTTTAATATTTTCACAGTTTTTCTTTGGAAAATGTTAATTTGCCTGCTTTTATTTTTTTTTCCTGACATTGTCATTATTATCCAATTCACAAGTTCATATTCTAGGATTACAGAATATTCAACCCTGCTTTGTTCTCTAAGGTATCTGTTATGAAATCTGTTATACAACGATTACTCTGAGTAATCACAAGTTAATTTTCTCTAGCTAACGTATTATATATTCATTTTGCAGAAATGCAGTGTACAATGGACAATATGCCCATCACATCTCTGGGAAAAGGCCTGGTATCCCACATTTATCATGACACGTGAATAAATGTGAAATGCATACATGTAACATATGCTCATCTTTAGCAATATTGAATACCAGTAATGATGTTGAATAACATTGCTGGTGATATGGCTGCTACTTCTGCTGGCGTGGCTACTATTAAATGAAATAGTATCAGGGGTCGGTCCTCTCGCCCCTCCTGTTCAACATTTATGTGAAGCCGCTGGGCGAGATCATCCGTGGCTTTGGGGTGAGATACCACCAGTACGCTGATGACACCCAGCTGTACATCTCCACCCCAGGCCACCCCAACGATGCCCTTGAAGTGATGTCCCAGTGCCTGGAGGCTGTGCGGATCTGGATGGGGAGGAACAGGCTCAGGCTCAACCCTTCCAAGACTGAGTGGCTGTGGCTCCCGGCATCCCGATATAGTCAGTTGACTCCATCACTGACTATTGGGGGCGAGTCGTTGGCCCCCACAGAGAGGGCTCGCAATCTGGGAGTCCTCCTGGATAGGCAGCTGTCCTTGGAGGAACATCTGACGGCTGTAACCAGGGGGACCTTTTGTCAGGTTCGCCTGATCCGCCAGTTGCGGCCCTTTCTTGATCGGGATTCCCTGTGCACAGTCACTCATGCCCTCGTCACCTCTCGCCTTGACTACTGCAACGCTCTCTACATGGGGCTCCCCTTGAGGAGCACCCGGAGGCTCCAACTGGTCCAGAATGCAGCAGCGCGGGTAGTGACGGGAGCAGCCTGGCGCTCCCATGTAACACCGCTCCTGCGCGAGCTGCACTGGCTCCCAGTGGTCTTCCGGGTGCGCTTCAAGGTGTTGGTTATCACCTTTAAAGCGCTCCATGGCATAGGGCCTAGCTATCTTCGAGACCGCCTGCTGCCACCGACAATCTCCCATCGACCCGTGCGCTCCCACAGAGAGGGCCTCCTCGGGGTGCCATCAGCCAAACAGTGCAGGCTGGTGACCCCCAGGGGGAGGGCCTTCTCTGTGGGGGCACCTACCCTCTGGAATCAATTGCCTCCAGAGATAAGGAGTATCCAAGACCTCGGTGCCTTCCGCCGTGCCCTTAAAACCTTCCTTTTCCAGCAAGCCGGGCTGGCCTAATTTTTTTAAGTGTTTTTAAGTGTTTTGTTTATTGTTTTTAATTAATGGGGCCAAATTTATATATGTATATTTTAACTGTATTTTAATATTTGTACTTGATGTTTTTACTTGGCTGTTCACCGCCCTGAGTCCTCAGGGAGAAGGGCGGTATACAAATTCAAAATAATAATAATAATAATAATAATAATAATAATAATAATAATAATAATAATAATAATAATAATAATAAAAATTATTGATGAAATATTGCACAGATATTCAAAATAACTTCTATATATTTTATGTGGGTTAGTTATACTTAGTGGTGTGCTGCTAAATGTTCAAAAATCAGCTCTGCTAGCACCGTTGCTGCTGCCACACAGCATCACTAGATGAGGAAGAGCTGACTGGCACTCTAGATGTCAAGGCTCAGCTCTGCTCTCAGCAGATTAACAAAATGGCAGAAAATTAACTATCAGCTTTCATGACATAATGTAAGTTGGTCCAGCACACTACTAGTTATATTCGCCGAATATTAAACAAATCCATTATAGATACCTTCACCACCAGAGGATATGTGGCATTGATATTGCAACAGATAAACCGTTGTCCCTGTTACTTTTTCAGTATAATCCAGCTCTTGTTTTTTAGATCTCTGAAAAAAGAAACAAGCTTCTTTTTTCTGTCAAGGGGGTATTTGGGAAGAGGCTGAGTCAAACTACCTTGAATGATCATTGCCCCCTGGGTCTCACAGTCTTAAGTGTTAGATCCAATTAATATAACTAAGTTGTAAGTAAATTATCAAATAGGTTTTTTCTTTCTTTTTTTTTTTTATTTGATTTTTTATTATAACATATAGTGATACATTCAATACATTTTCGGTTCATTGGTGCAAATATATACATATATATATCTACATGCATTTTAACTTGTCTTTTATTTGATATTGTTTCTTAAAGCCAAATTTAATTTTAAGACATTTAAGGATAATAGTGCTCTAATCTCTAAGACTAAATGTAATACTGTTCATTTCTCCATGGATTTTGTTGATTAATTAATACTTAATCTCTATACTCTATTTCCTTCTTTATTTCTTTTCCCCATCCATTCATACCACATGTCCCACACCCTATAAAATTCCGAATCTTCTCTGTCATTAATTTCTGAAGTCAATTTGTTCATTTCGGCGCACTCCAGTATTTTCCCAATAACATGTTCTTGACGTGGTATTTGTTTTTCTTTCCAATACTGGGCAAAGGAAATTCTAGCAACTGTCAGAATATGTATAATTAAGTACTTTTTCTTTTTTGCATATTCAATTTTCAGAATTCCCAGGAGAAAGGCTTTTGATTCGAAATCAAAATTTTCTTTTATTATTTCTCTAATCCACATCCATATCATCCTCCAGAATTTTTGTGCCTGATTACAAGTCCACCAGCAGTGATAGAAAGTACCCTGCTGATGGTCACATTTCCAAAATTTAGGGCTCGAATTGGGTAGATCTTCGCTATCCTAGCTGGGGCCATATGCCATCTATAAAACAGCTTGTATTGGTTTTCCTTGTAAGCCATCGCCTTTGTCATTTTAAGATTATTATTCCATATTGAATCCCATTTGTTCAGATTTATATTCTGTCTGATATTTTTGGCCCATGCTAACATCGGTTCTTTAACTACTTCCTCAGCCATATCGTACTCCAATAAACGGATGACAAAATTCTAGCCAAATTATATAATTATTTATCAAATAGGTTTTCAGTGTTTATTGTCTGTAAGTCAACTAAATAGAATCTTTGGGCGCCTTCTCCAGATTGTCTTGATATCCTGATTATGAGGTTGAAGAAGCCCTGAGCCAGTGCTTTATTTTGTGAGACCACCAGTACTTTGACTTTTTCATTCAGATGTATTTGGAGTTATGTAAGATGATGCTTGGTTTGTTCCATTTGATCTGTAGACATTTCATGCATCCAAAGGAACACTTGAAGGCACCATCATGCATATGTAAGTTCCCCCTTTCATACAGAAACAGTATTTTCTGCTCTACTAGTAAAACACAAAGGTTAGTATAGTCAAAATCCCATTTGTAACTCACTGTTTACACATGATGAATAGTCCATTCGTTTGATGACAGCATACAACAATGTGAATGGAAATAATGAAGTTCATGGAAAAGAGCCAAGAAATTTTTCCAGGGGCAGAAAAAAGGAAGGACTTGATATCTTTTGAAACTTGATGAAAGGAAATCATAAGAGGATCCAAGACAGGGCTGACATTGTTAAGTACTTCATTGTAACTGGAAATATTTGAAAAACTCAAACCACCAAAACCAACTGAAATATTCGCTAAAAAGGGAAAAGACAGCTATATTCAGCGAGATCAAGACAATACTTTTGATATGTCTGCCAAGGTCAATCAAAAAATGTTAGATTTAAAAGATAATGCCAAAAACAATATGTTCAAGGTCCAACAGCAGCAGTCCTTCCATCCATCCATCTATCCATCCATCAAACTCACTTCAGGATGGTGAAATGAAAAAAATCCAAGTGTGACTTCATTGAAGTGTCTTACAAAAATACAGCAAATTGAAACATACCAAAGATTATTTGAAAGACTAGCAACCGTATGTATTCAATAATTAATATTGTACCCTTGTGACTCTGTCTAGCCCCGGGCATCAGAAATAGATCTTCCATTCAAAGAGACACTGTGAAAGTCTTTTAACAGAAAAAGTAAAAGAATTTCTTTACCAGAAGAGAAAGAAAATGCTATGGTCTTAAAACTTTATATAAGTGGCACCACAGGACATTACAAGAACAAAAGTGTGACTTCCTAGAGCATCTTGATCTTCTGAGTGTAATGTTTTTACCAGGTCATTTTCTTGCCTTTGCCTCCTTCAGAGGAAGTAAGTGGAAAGCTACAATAGCAAAAAACTACAATCAATGCTTCTAAAATGTGTGTTTGAACAAGTTTGGTGTTAAAAGTACATTTTTGTTTCAGACCAGATAGATGGCCATCATTTCAGTTTTCTCCTGTTCAAAAATACACTGATATTAAATGATAATAACATAAAATTAACAAGGAATACCATAAAGATACTTTTTACAGGCATCCAAGAATTCTTTGGACTAGAGGTTTAGAAAAATGATAGTTCCCACTACCAAATTGCTTATATTGTGAGATAAAAAAGGATTGAGGGAGCTTTAAATGAAAAAAAATCTAATAATTTGAACTCATTTCAAATATTTTATTATTATAGATTGTTTTAAAAATGAGTAAGGATTATTTGTAGTTTTGTTTTTTGTGAACAAGCTAAATGTCTTTGCCAACTTAAAATGGGAAGTGGAAGAAAATGTAGCACAAACCTAAAATAGACTTAACATAGACACCCCCCCCACCCCCACCCTGCATCAAATCCTGGCTCCACTAATGTATACATGCAAGCTTAGCATCATCAGTCCATTCTCTGCAGCTGTTGGCCATCCCCAAACCATTGAGCTAGGCCATTAAATGCATTGCTTCAGACATTAAAAAGTTATTCACCCATATTAAGAAGTCTTGTTTGCTTAAAGCTAGCTTTTGTTTTGATCATTGCAAAAATCTTTAGGCAACTCTTCTATGTGTAACCATTTAATGAATTCATAGGAGACAGTATAGAATCGTCCCAATTGGCCCTATGCCCTAATCATGTTTATTTTGCTGTCATTGACAAAGAGGGAAACAATGTAAAGATCTGCTTAGGCAGAAGTCTTCCATGTATGTAGGCTTCCTTATTGGCATTTTTCCTTTCCTAGAATCCTATTTTAAGTGTGTAAAAATATTCAAAATATTGAATGTGCTTCATGCTGAATACATGGTAATGCTCATGGTATATGATAGTGAGTGCATTGCCATTCTATAGGAACCTAGAAAGGAACCATTTTCTCATAATGTAGAATCTTAAACTGTAGATACAGTAGCCATCATTCATAGGTTGAATGACTCCAACAGATTCCATTCTGATATGGACAAGCAAAATTTATGACATAAATGAACCAGAAGAGAATAATATATAGATTTGGTTAGGGCATAGAATTAACTATAATCTATAATTTCTGGTAATGTTCTGTTAGAGGCTAAGAGTTTCAGAGATACTACTGGAGTTAGTATACATTAATACTATGTCATTAATTTATTCTTTGGATGTGATACCACAAATACTTTAATCTTTGCTTGGTTTCCCTCTTTACAAATATCTTTAAATATGACCAGCCACACTGAGGATTTCTGCAGGAAATTAAAGAGTGTTTTTCTGATGTGATTTGCAAATCATACAGAGGCTTGGGAAGAAGGTAAAGGTGCCACAGTGCTGACTCAAAAAGAAAAATACAGGTAGTCCTTGCCTTACAAGTTTGTTTAGTGACTGTTTGAACCGACAGCATCGATAAAAGTGACTTATTACCATTTTTCACACAATTGTTGTAGCATCCCCATGGTCACGTGATCAAAATTCAAATGCTTGGCAACTGACTCATATTTTGACTGTTGCCATGGCCAGGGTCACGTGATCGCCTTTTGTGCTCTTCTGACAAGCAAAGTCAACAGGGAAGCCACATTCACCTAACAACCAACTGAACAACTGCAGTGGTTCAATTAGCAACTACGGCAAGGAAGCAACAGAAATGTTGGGCTCAATTGTGGTCATAAGTTGAGGACTAGCTGTAAAAGTACTATGTTGTCTATGAATGCCTTGGCAGCCTGAGTAGAATTTTTTAAAGCATAGAGATAAAAGATGAATGATTCAACTTGAAATATCTCTGACTATAGTGAAAGAAACAAACAGTTTAGATTTTTTAAATCTCTGGTCTTTGTGCTCTTCAAATACAACATCAGTTTTTAAGGGGAAGCCACTCAACTATTTTTTCCCCTTGTTCAAAAGAGACAAGTCAGAATCCGTCTTCTTTAACCACTTAAAATATATCACAACTATCAGATTTCAGTGTTAGTTAACAGAGAAAAGGCCACTTGATTCATCCTAGTTTTGTGAACTGTTTAAAAACATTCCCACATTCTAAACTGTTTTTAGCAAACTTTGCATTCTTTCACATGAACATTAATGTTTTCATGAATTTGTGGTAGTAACATGCCTTTTATTTTTTCAGAATATATACAAAATAGATTAGAATGTTTATTCAAAACCAACTGACAGAAAGTACCAACCCTTAGCATTTATTTGCATTTATAAAAGGATATAATGTATTTCATTTTATTTTTCTCTTATCTGAAGAACATAGTATTACATTTGCATTTCAAAAAGTGCATCTTGCCCAGATTAATTCAGGCAATACATCAAAAGAACAAGGAAAAGAATGGCTGAACTGAACAAACCTAGAGTTAGAATCTAGTTTTGTAGAGAAGTGATTGGCTGTTATATGATACAATATATCACATTCTTGCCATACCCATTGGTCCAAATGAGTTTGGGCTGAGATAACAGCAGGGGTGAAATCCAGCAGGTTCTGACAGGTTCTGGAGAACTGGTAGCAGAAAATTTGAGTAGTTTGGAGAACCGGCAAATGCCACCTCTGGCTGGCCCCAGAGTGGGGTGGGAATGGGTATTCCCCTGCAGTATCCTTCCCCTGCCACACCCACCAAGCCACGCCCACCAAGCCACACCATGTCCACCAAACCATGCCCACAGAACCGGTAGTAAAAAAAATTGGATTTCACCACTGGATAACAGATAAGCAAGATTACCTGTGCTTCCAATTAACTGAGTTTGTATAGGTAGGCTTTACCGACAGCATCTCTGGGAGAAAAAATGGCTAAAATACAGCAGAAAATTCAGTTATTTTTTTTGATAATAAGATTTAGCACCAAACCTAGTAATTTGGTGTTGAGACAAAAATGCAACCTATTTCAATCAAACAGTGCCACAACTCGTATAGCCCTTAAGCATTGGCAGTACTGTATTTTCTTTGCCAGCCAGCTTGCTACACCTGAAAGCAAAGTCTGGCATAGTCCATTTTATCAATCAAGATGCTCTAATAGAATGAGGCATTGGTAGTGGCACAAGAGCATTCAGTAGCTGTGACTTATATCCATGTTTACTTTAGGACTGGATGAGCCACATGAAAATATCTTATCCTCTTTCCCATATTATAGCAAGAGTAGAAATAATGGGAATGTAATTGGAACCTCAGAATGAAGGCTTCGTATCTCTCCTTGCCCTCCCAGGTCTGCTGGGTTTTCACTCTCTGAAAATCTTCACTGCTTTTAGAAAGCAGCTTTTTCAGCAGAGGAGAAAGATGCTTCTGTGCTTTGAGCAATCTTTTATTTACTGTCTGCTTGACCTTTCCAATATGAGACACCCTCTAAATTATTTATAAAGTCAATAATATAATATAATTTTAAAAGAGTAAACAAACACCTCCGGTAAGGTGATAAGCGGCCAAACAAGTAGATATTAATTGCTCTTAAACATTATAGCAGTGCTGTCTGGTTGTTGAATGAATAAAGGCACTGCTGAACGAATATGCTCAAAGCAACCTTCCTATTCCAATATAGCTGGAAGGTGCCAGACTGCGGAAAGAAAGGCTTTAGGAAAAAGAGGACACAACATAGGGAAAAAAACCATTACTCTCCAAGAATCAATTGAGTAACTTCTGAAGGTGAGTACAACTGGTTAAACCATTCAGAGGAGGGTGTTCTTCCTGCTCCAAGATGATTTGCTTTGGGGAAGTGGGAAGAGATATCTTCACCTCCCATTTATTCATCAATGTGGAATCTCTTAGAGAGTATTAAATATTTTTCCCAGGTTTCTTGCCTGGAGTTGCCTTTTAAGAGATAAACTACCAGCAGATTCTCTTACTCCCTATTAGTTGTTTATGTTTAGCATTTAATTCAGTAGTCTCCCAGGTATCTGACAATTTCAGATTGCTACCTTCGACAACTGCAGGGCAATGTGATCTTGGCAAAAACTATATTTGCTTTAAGTCGCCCAAAGGCACTAAAGGAGCATTCCTGCATTATCCAAAAACACTTTTTCTCGTTCAAGTATGAAGTACTACATAGTGCTAATATATTAGAAATATTAATATCCTGCAAATCGAGTGAGTTTACCATGTTTTTATGCCTTTGAGTCACTGTTAACTCCTGGTAAATGCCTGGCAAAACTTTACTGGCAAGACTTCAGAAGTGGTTTGCCATTGATTGCTTCCCAGGATTGACAAAGAACTGGCCCAAGGCCACTCAGCTGGCTTTGTGTCTCCCTGTTTCTATCCTGATGCCTTACCACTACACTAAACTGGCTTGAGTTTACTATAAACAGAAGTCAATCTGGATTTCACCCATTATTTTTATTTATGTTGTATTTACGGTATATCAGTTTGAAAGACATAGTGGGCCTGTTCTTACCTCATTGGGAGATTGGTTTAATGAAGACGGCTGTGTATTGTATTCCCACCATAAAATAGATCAGGGGTGTGAAACTGGTGGCCCATGGCCTGGATGCGTCATGTGCAGGCCACACCCACTCCTGCTCCCCAAAGGGAAAAAATGTTGCAAAACATCACGTGACGGCAACATGACACCGTGAGTTTGACACCCATGGCATAGATGATTAACCAATAGAAGTCGCATGGAATAATTCATAATTTATTAGTTCATTTCCTGAATGCACCCTGAAAGTAAGATTAGATTTGGTTTAACTAATCTTGATTTACTTCAATACAACCATACAAAAGCATAATTGTATCCACATAGATTTGGCATGACTTTTCCTGGATTAAGTGAAATGCAGAGAAATTACAAGCCCCAATTTGGGGAGATCTGATGGCTGTCATTGTCTTTCAAAATGAAATGGCCTACTGGTTGTCAGTTTTAAGATTTGTGGAAGGGGTAAGGAGTCTTGAGTTTTCTAAAATGTTGATACTATCCACATTCTTCACTCCACTTCCCACTGCAACTACTTTTTAGAAATAGGATTCCTTTTCTTTCCTACCCAAACTCTCATAGTATGACTCCACAGCTGCTACTACGAAAGGAGCAATATTAAGTCATTAGAAAGCACAGCTGGGCATTACACTGGGGCCATTTATATGAAAAGAGGATCTTGCTTTAATTAATCTCCTGCTGTTGTACCTGCCAGATCTGAAGTCAAGTGCCAGTGGGTGGATGGGTCACTGGGAAATTTATGCTTTCAGGTGCAGAATAAGAAGCCTTTTATTTCATTATTATCCTACCAGAGCTGTGAGGAATCACTCCTGTTATATTAAAAAGTCATTTCTTACAGAAAAGAAACATTGGCGATGAATGGGATTTGAAAACTGTACACAATTACCTTTTGTAATCTGTGTTCCAGCAGAGCGATTGGTTCAATGGCATGAATTGAGACCACCCCTGTTTCTAAAGTTAATGTTAAGGAAAAAAAGGGGGAGAGAAGTAGTGTCAAAAAAAACCTACTGCCCTGACACATTTGGTGGAAACAAGGCCTCTTGTTCTCACAAATTTCCCCTTGTTTTATTGGGGATGGGGGGGGCACTATCCCATTAGCAATTTCTGCAACATGTCATTTGACTTTTAAATGCTTTATAAGTTAAATATTTGTCTTTTAAAAAGAATAAAGGAAGGTCTAAAGCTTATCCCACTTTATGAACATATTGACAGTAAGCAGAAAAGATGCTGGTGCTAAGCTGAGGTAAAGTTGACTAAATGGGTTATCAGTCCAAGATATATCTGACAAATGTGGCAAGTTTAGTTTCCAGATGTGACATTTCTCACACATCATATCCTCAAATTTTCAGTTTCTGAGTATAGAAAAAGCTATGATTTTCAAGAAAGACAGTATGTTTAGCAAACTTATGGGAACTGAAGATTCTAGGAATTGAAACAAACCAAATTTAGTTACACAAATAGAATCTTTCCTTCTGAAATGGTTATTATATTTACTTCTTTTCTTACTTTAGAGACACACCACTTGTTTTATTAATTTATGCAAAGCTGTTTCTGCTTCATTTCTAATAATTTAACTGGGTTACCTTGGAAGAGTTCTGTTGTAGTCTGCCAGCAGCCTGAGAAGCTGGCAGTGGAGTTGGACAGTGAGGAGGCTGGGAAGGAACATGGACCAGTCCTGGAGTCTGAGGAAGGCCCAGATGAGGGCTCTGTGTCGGAGGCAGAGATGGGGCCAGGGCCATCTGGGATTGATGCGCAGACTCTGGAGTCCCCAGAGCTGGACAGCAGAGAGGCAGAGAAACAGGAGGAGTCTGTTCCTAGTGCACGTATGTGCAGAGCTGCCAGAAGGCAAGAGCAGCTAAAGCAAAAGGGACGACTCAGGAGTAAAGCTAGGAAATGACTGGTTCCTTCCATAAGGCTTAAAAGAGAAACAAAGGCACTTGGGCCTTTTGCAGGAAAGCAACATTGCTAACTCTGTTTCCAGTCGGCATCTCTTGTTTGTTTCTGAACTTAGTGGGGCTTTGTCAAGTAAGGCATTTGGCAGGGTGTCAAAGAAGATAAACAGTTGGTGATTATCCCGAAGGAATTCTTCCGAAGGACTTGTTTTGCAACTAATTGGGACTCAGCTGGGAATGAACGTAATTCTCAGCTGTTACAATAAAATAGGTTTGTTTGGGACTAATTGTGTATTGTAATGATTCAGTAAGCCTAGGTCACAACTAGTTCATTGACATCCTAACTTTGATGACTTTTGAGGTAAGAAAGTCTTTGATCATTTTTTAACTTTTATATATTATGATTTAGTTACACACAATGGTTAAGTTGTAATGAATGTGGAGATTCAAACTTTAACTTTTTATAGGGATCATATGTTTGGAAAACTACCAGACATCTCTATTTAATATTTAATTAATCTTTCTTTAAGTTATGGTTAGTCACACAGCTGAAAAAGATCTCTGCTAAAGATTTGTTAATTAGTGAGGACATTTTTTGTTAATACAATTCTCTCCAGATGTGTTACATGCCACATTTTTCAATTAATATGGCCAACTCAAGGACCAGTTGTCTTAAGGTATTTGGGATGTGGCATCCACAAGAGGTCAAAAAACACCAAGATGACACAGATTCAACTGTACGATCAAAGCTCTGCACCAGTGGTGAAATCCAGCAGGTTCTGACAGGTTCTGGAGAACCGGTAGCAGAAATTTTGAGTAATTCAGAGAACCGGCAAATACCACCTCTGGCTGGTCCCAGAGTGGGGTGGGAATGGAGATTTTGCAATATCCTTCCCCTGCCATGCCCACCAAACCACACCACACCCACCAAACCATGCCAACAGAACTATAGTAAAAAAAATTGAATTTCACCACTGCTCTGCACATGAAAAAGAGGGGGGGGTTCAATCACATATAAATGTAGGTACAGATCTATGCAGTTCCTACCCTAATATTCCAGAAGTCTTTTTAAAAATTGCCTTCTTTCTTTGGCCTTGGGATATGGTGCTTGATGACTCGTGTTAATTGTTCTTTTTTTGTTATATGGGATGAGGCTGTCTGAACACTTCAGATTTTCTCGTTATTGTTTTTATGGATTTCAACTGTGGGCCACTTAGAATCATTCTGGAATCAGACTGTTGGATGATGCTGATGCTGATACCATCTTGACTGATTTGACCTGTCGTACAAATGCCCTTGCCTCTGGGGCAGCAAGTTAGAGAAGGCTGAGATAATCAATACAATGTTATATGGATCAATGATCTGACTCACAAGTTCCAATGCTATGGAATTGGAAATAAAATTCTTATGTTTTGATCAATACAATCAATCCTATTAAAAAATCATATAGGACAGGGGTTTCAAACTCACATCGTCACGGCAGCATCAAGTGACATATCGGGACTTTTCCCCCCTTTGCTAAAATGGGCATGGGCGTGGCCAACATGTGACACATCCGGCCCACAGGCTGGGAGCTTGACAGCCCTGATATAGGATATTAACTTAAATCACCTTTAAAGAAGGAGGATTGCAAATGTGATACATATGTTATTGAATATAATATACCTCAAATAAGAAAAAACAAAATTATCTTATTGTTGTTCTTATTGTTCTATAATAAGTGCTACAAAAAATTACAACTCATTTTTTTCATGTCACTCTAAAGGCAAACATAAAATGCTGTTATCTTTGCTTTATATTCTTGAATGCTATCATAGTATGACTGTTATATTTCAAAACAATGATATTTTTAAAGCATTCTGGGTTCTTCAGAATTGTACTGTTCTGCTTTTTGGAGACCTATAGTATCTATCTACGCCTTGCTTTAGAAAATAATTATTTTTTGTGACTGCTAATTTGGGTGGAAAATATTTAATTAACTTTTGTTTGAAAATGTCTGCATTGCAAGAAAACTTATCAAAGGAAGGAAAGCACTTCCTTGAAATTGAATGAACTGGAACGCATGATAATGCACATGCTTAGAGATAACCCGTAGGGGAGAAAAGAGCCCATTTTATAAACACAACCTTGTTATTGTTGTAGTAGAATTTAAAGTGAAATAAAAGTGGTAGGCATCAACTTGTATAAATTCCAAAGCCTCTGACTGAAAAAGTAAACTGATACATACTGCCTATCTATAGGAAATGCAATCTCTTCCTTTTCAGAATAACAGCCTTCATTAGTTGCATTCACAAGAGAGCAGCTTTCTTCTGAATGGAGAGGAAGAATGTCCCACCTGCTTAAGACTGCAAGATGAATTATTTTTTTTGCAAGATGGTCCTGTCTTCTTACAACACTCTTTGCAGTGTTAGCTTTCCATTGACACATGCTCTGTAAAGGTACAGATCAGTTCTTCTTCTTGGTGGTTGAAAAATAAATATCAAAGGCTTTCAAAGGATTAATCCAAGTGCTCTAAAGGTAAAAAAAATGAGTCATAAATACATTCAGTCCAATTTTTCTTGTTAACTGATGAAAGGCTTAATGTGAATTGCAATCTAGTCCAAAAATAGCAATAACACGCTCCTCTTTTCCCGTCTAAGATGGCAAGAACTGTCCTTGTTTTGACAGAAAAATACTATCTTCAAATAAATGGGTGCAAATAAATAGATTTGTTAGCTTATACACAGGACACTTCTAGACAATTGGACTTCTGTCTCCTCAAAATGGTAAATCTCTAATAGGAGGCAAGGCAGACATATCGTGTCCAGTAAGAACACCAACTAACACTTCAAGGCATACCATTCCTGAAGTAACGTTTACTTCCTTGAAACAACATTTTCTTGTCCATGGATATATTCCCACTGGGGCAGGAATATAATAAAAATAGCTTATATTTGCAAATTTCTGTTTATGATCAAGAGATAAACAGAAATTCATCTCGCACAAGTATCAGGCTAGCACCTTCATCTGGAAAGCATCCTGGAAGGGATTGAAACTGCATAGATGTAATGTCATAATAGATCTTGTACCAGCATAACAGCACAATGCTTCACACATCTCAGATAAGGGTTGTGAAAAAATAAGATATGGCAGAAATAATGAAATAAGAATGTCAATTGCCGCAACCTAAGCTACAGAACTGGGTTGGCCTTGAATTGGTGTCGTTTTGGTGATGGTCCGTGTATATCCACATAGCTGCATGCTCAGGATTATTGTCATAATCCAGAAAGCTGGATTTTATTAAAAAAAATTAATATTACATGTTATGATGCCATTACTGCATTTTTTGTTGATTACTAATTATTGTCTGTTATGGGGCACTATTCTTTTTTTTTTTTTTTTTAGTAGTGCAACGGGACTGAAAGGAGCAGGCAAGTAGCAGACTTACTATTCCTTACTTTTATTATTAGCTTGAAATCCTAGTTATCCTAACAGAGAGACATGAAAACAGAGGAAACACCTTAACAGAGAAGGGCGGCATATAAATCGAACCAATAAATAAATAAATAAATAAACAAAGCCTTGTAGTTGAGTTGTTTCTGGCCACCATTTCCATGGTAAGAAAACAGAATGTCATCTGTTCTTAGGGAGATGCAGGAGGACATGTACTTAGTTTTAACAACCAAAATGAGCATTAGAAATATGATACTGCATGTGGCTAAAAATATAATGTCATGGTTGAAAGATTGTGGGAATTATGTTTCTATGTCTATGACAGGTTTATTCACTAACAAGATCCTTCAAGACAAAATAATGTCTATATCATCTAAATCTCAATAATACAGTTCATACCTGGTTGGAATTCCAGAACGGTCAGTCAGCCTGGTTTCTTTATGGAAATCCTAATATATGAAATGGTAGCCATGCCAAAAGATAATTAATGAGGTCGCTGCCCAGCAACCTTTCCTTTTCATATTGTTTATAAGCTCTGGTCATTTTTGCAAAGTTTCCAGGTTTACATTGAAAGAAATGTGTCTACTTCATTCCAACAATTGAATGAAAGAAAATAAATCTCATATTATGGCATTTTAGGAGTCTATTAAGGAGGTCTAAAGTATTGGTACTACAGTATCATGGTTTGTAATAATAATTTCCATTATTTTTTTTCAAGTTTTCAAATATCTTTGCCATAAATGTATCAGATCATTGATTCTATGATTTTCAACTGTATCTCTTTTAACTCTATGCAAAAGGAGCATTATGTAAGGTATTTATATTCCCAAAGATCACATGCAGAATAATTGAACTGAATCACAAAACAGCATTTTCTGACTGAAATACGAACTATATTTGCCCTTAATTTCAGCATTATAGTGATTACAATTTACAAGTCTACAACTGTATTTGAAGATGGCTCTAGGTATTTTTTACACAGAGCAGGAGACCTACAATAAGGCATAAAACCTCTTCAATTAGAACATTTTTTTGAAAGTCTGATTTTTGCTTTTACAGAAAATAAGCAGGCTTGGGATAAAAACCCTCTTTCTTCTGACTTTATTAAACTGAGATTTGAGGTTGACAACCATAAATTAACTAGCCCTGTTGACTTCTATGCAAAAGGTAAATGAATTTAACTTATAAGTTTACTTACTTATAATCAAGTGACCATAATTAACAAAGAAAAGAGTTGCCATTGTGTTTTATTAATAATGAAAATGTAGTGGTTTTAAGATTTTTTGACATGTTTCAATTAGTGTTATCTACAGTATTTTAGATTTTAATTATTTAATTAGGATTATGAAAGCTTTTAAAAATACTAGTTCCATTATCTGCACTGTGCTTATATATCCTCTGATAGCCTTTCTTTCTGAAGATCTCTGAAAAACTGAGAAGTATTTTGCTCTAGTTCCAGGTCACCATCAACTTTTCTGAGTTCCACACCCTTCCATTTTTTTTTCTTCTTTAGAATACCTGTGGTGCAGGACAGACTTACTGGCTACTTCTTACATTTGTCAGAGATATCAGATACTTAGAACAACACTATAATGCTCAGATATAATTAATATGTCCTAATTTTAAATGTGTTTATCGTCTTCCACCTAAAGAATGGTAAAAGTGAGGAAAGGCAGAACTAGAAGATCAAGACCACTTCACCAAGGAGGCCACTCTTAATGATCTGGGCGTAAAGGAGTTTAGCTGTTGGAACATCTATATCCCAACAACTCCATTCTACTCACCTCATCAATCTATTGTATAGGGTCCCCCTAACCTACTTGCCCAGACTGAAGAAGCTACTTATGTAAGTACCAAAACATTTCAAACCAACAAGAAAAGTCCAGTTACTATGACTCAACTTCCAGTCAGCTATATATAGCTCAACTAAAAAACTTCTACAGGAGGTCCCATCAGGCTAGAAATAGGGTTATTCCTTAGCTGATTTTGGGTACTTCTACATAATCACTGGGACCATTCCTCAATCCCTCCAAAGTAGCTTAAAGCGAACCTTTTTTTATAGCTTCAAAATACCAAGAATATGCAGCACTTAAGAGCTATTCAGCATTCGCCTCTTATTGCAATGAACAGCAGTAAGAAAAAAAGTACAATCAAGTGATATTCTGCCTTCTGAGCTACTGCTGATCCTTCTTCTCACCCCTCATTATACAAAAAAAGAGAAAAGAAAATACATTTCTAGCATCTCCCTCCTCGCTTCTATGTATGTTTTTTTGAGTTGCTTGTAAAAAATATCCTTCACTAATTACAATGAGGAAAACTTGCAAATCTGACTTTCTTCTGCATTTAAAAGTCTCTTGCAAGCTATAAAGAGGAAACAAGAGTATCCTTGAAACTTTCTTAGCAGCCACTATGGGAACCTAAGAGGAGAAGAGGGGAAAATATATTTTAAACAATAGGCCCAGATAGACACTATAAACAAGAGGCTGGAACTCAGTTACCAGGATGTGAGCTAACTGGGGATGTCTAAATAAAGAGCAACGTAGCTCTCCCAAACTCTTGCTTTCTGGATATGCTGAAAATCAGTGAAGTTGGAATCCAATATATCTGAAAAATATGGATTGCACAAACTTGACCAACCCTCTAAAGGAAAACATGCATCAATCAAGTGGGGAAATAGAACTGTGTCCATTATTTGTAAGGAATGCTTTAGGCAGCTAGTAGAGAATAGTGACTCTAAGAGCAATATCTCATGCCAGTCCTAACCTTTAATTTATAAATTACCAAAAAAAAAATCTCTTTGTACCAGACTAAAAGTGATCATCAGTACATTATCATCATCTCACAAGATACAGAAAATACATGTCTAGACTTCTGATTAACTTTTATATATAGACATAAAAATAGTCTGTCAGGTTCTGATGAATACTGGTGGAGATACAATAAATATTTTGATTCGGTGTTAGTGTTTCCTCACTGCGCATTATGAATGTGTGTGTGCACACACGTTTAAATATATAAAAATGCAAGAGAAGAAAATGCCTTAGAGCTGATGTTACTCTAGATGTCAGTTCTCAGATGCAATTTGTACCATTCTATTAAGAAATTTGTAATTTCTTGAACGTATTGAATAAGCAGGACCATTTACAGCATTCTGCAAACTACTAGGCACACAACAGCAATTGTGAATTAATAAGTCATACATGGAGAACCTTTTGTGGCAAAACATAATTCTTACAATTCTCTCTGTTTCTGTTGGTACTATAGCAGTATTATTCAAATATATCTGTTCTATGCTTTCTTAGACAAACGCACAAAAATCAAACCTACTCTGGAATCAGGCTACTGTTCAAGTTGGCAACAATTAATTATTCACAGATCTTCCAGGGCTTCCCTATATCATTGTTTTCTAAACTGTGTCCCATTTTTGTATCAATGATGACTATTTTTTCCTAGTTGTGCTGCCTTATGTTTATCTATATTAAATCTTTTTTCATTTACTTTCATCCATCTATCTCACTCAACTTTTGTCCTTAGCAACCATTCTTAAGACCAAAGAAAATGTTACATGGAACTGTGTTGCTTTTGGGATATAATACCGGGAAGAAAGCTAACAATTGATCAGACTGTTTTGCTTTAAAAAAAAAAAAAAAAACCTCAGGAGGTCAATTCTGTTCCACCTGAATTTGCCATTGCCTGTAATGATCTCACCCACATATCTTTCCATCTCCCTCACATGGTTTCTTGGAGCCTGTCCATTATCGTAATCATGAAATGTACTTTATTCTCTGAAAATTGTTAGAGGATGAAGATTTAAAAATATATAATTTGTATTCCAAATTGTTAACTACTAGCAGTTCTTGGATCAGTTTTATTTTTTATAACAACAAAGATTAAATACTTTTTGTTGCAGTGGCCAGAATTTAGTTCATTCTGCCCAACAAGCAGTTTTCTCCCCTTGATTTCTCCCTAAGATAGATAGATAGATAGATAGATAGATAGATAGATAGATAGATAGATAGATAGATAGATCTAAAATAGGTAGATCTAAAATAGATAGATCTAAAATAGATAGATAAATAGATCTGATAGATAGATCTAAAATAGATAGATAGATAGATCTAAGATAGATAGATCTAAAATAGATAGATATGATAGATAGATCTAAGATAGATAGATAGATAGATAGATAGATAGATAGATAGATAGATAGATAGATGATAGAAGATAGATAGATAGATAGATAGATAGATAGATAGATAGATAGATAGATAGATAGAAAAAGCCTTTGTTTGAAATTCAGTATTGGCAGTAAGCAATGAGGATAATGGAATATAGAAATCCAGAATTAGTTTGAGTAAAGGTATTCTAACCCCTGTATTTTTTTCTCTTCTAACTCAGTGGAGTCGTACTATTGTTTGGCCTATTAATATCTGAGGTTGTCTGCCTAGCAACTCCAACCAGTGCTGCCTTACACCTACTTAGTTGTAAGAGGCAGAAGGAACATAAGGATGAGCTGCCACCAAAACAGTGACCAGATAAAAGAAATCTGACTCTGAGCTAGAATTGTAACCTGAGTAAGCGTCTCATATTCAACCCTTTCTAGTTCTCACAGTGATAAAGGGAAAGGGGGAAAGCACACTGAGACTTAAATGATTCTTTTATTTTAACCTAATAATAACAGTAGCGTTAGACTAGATTATTGGTTTCCTAATCTGGTCTACCTCAAAGGGCTGACATCATTACTGCAAATCCCAGACAAACCAAATCTGATCAAATAACTTATTAAATGAGGTATGCAAAGTGAAACATCTGTTCTGATCTCTTCAGAAATGTTTTGAAGGTGTTTCAATCTTACCTGATTTGCTCTGGTATTGAAAACATTTCAATTCAAAATATTTTTTGTATACTTCCAGTTATTATTATTTTTAAATCAGTAGAAATATGGACAGAGGGGAAGCTTTGCCATGATTCTTTGGGTTAGGAAGATGTTCAGCTCTCAAGAAAGTAGCAGTTGTATGAGCCATTTTGTTACAAACTAATATTATTATTATTTTTTGGCAAAAGGATTAACAGGTAGCGATAAATGTTGCCCGGAAGACATTACAAGATGCACAATGTTAAAATACATTACTTTTAAATGCTTAAAAATGAATTTAGCTATTTTAATATTAAAATTATTTTCCCCCAGTAACCTTCCACATTTTAGGGTGGACTTATACCTGGGTTTTCCCAGTTTAATCCAACACTTAAACACAACACCACAGTGACTGTCACAATCATATGCAGCTCCATTTTCTTAGCCTAGTCAATTGTTCTCAAAGCTATTGACCAACTGAACAAACCAACTTAGGCACTGATTAATGTATTGTTCATGAATGGACACATATGCTAAATGCCAATTCAAACAAAAAGATACTACAGTATTTTCAAGATGTAGCAAAGCTTTAAGATATGGAGATGTTAGGGTCCAAACCTTGTGGAATTGCCACCAAAATATGAATATATGTAGCAACCGTTTCAATGTGGTTATGACAGCACAGATGATTCAGTCAAAGAGCATGACTGACTCTGAATGCAGGTAAAGATAGTCCTTGACTTAAAACCATAATTGGAACTAGAATTTCAATCACTAAGCGATGCAGTCCTGAAAAGAGTCATCCTGTGTTTGTGCCTGATTTTAATGAGTTTTATTTTTATTTTTATTTATTTATTTATTTCGTCACACATGTATTAGATTACAGATATAAGTATAAACATAATTATGAATACATGAAATGGATACAAATAAAAGGGAACATTAGGACAGGGATGGTAGGCACGCTGGTGCTCTTATGCATGCCCCTTAAAGTCTTTTAGGAATGGTGTGAGTTTGACAGTAGACAGTCTAAGGTTAAAGTTTTGGGGGTTTAGGGCAGAAACCACAGAGTCAGGTAGTGCATTCCAGGCATTGACCACTCTGTTGCTGAAGTCATTTTTTTTTTTTTTTTTGCCATGGTCATTAAGCAAATCCAGAATCCCCATTGACTTTACTTGTCAGAAACTAGCTGGGAAGGTTGCAAATGGTGATAACATGACTGGGATGTTGCAACCATCATAGATACATACCAATTGTCAAGAACCTGAACCATGATCATGTGACTGTGTTGGTCATTAATGATGTGGCAACTGGCCTTAAATCTCTTTTTCGGTGCTGTTATAAGCAAATGGTCATAAGTCAAGGACTAACAGTAGATCTCATTTATTGACTGCCTTGTTTAGAGACCGTTTGAAGTTATGAAAAAGTTATGAAAAAAATTTATGTCCATTCTCACATTTACAACTTTTTATGTCTATAGAGCAAAGGAAAGCTGAAGTAAGATCATAAGCATAGTCACTGTTTGCAACTGCTTCACAATGACTTAGTTGCTGATCCCAATTGTGGTAGCTAAACCAGGGTTGCCTGTAAGATCCGTTTCTTATTTATTCTGGAAGCACAGAAGATTCTGGAGAACTAGTTTTCATGCTGCTAGAATAAAGACTCAAACCTGTGTGATCTTACAAGTACCTTCAGCATTTACTTTAAATTACTCAGAAATGTTTGGTTCCAAAAAGGAAATTGTCTGTTAGAGATAAGGCTCAAAATGCAGTATTTTCACATTTTTCAAGAAGGCTTTGTTCATAGGATGTCTGACAGTTTGTGTGTCTGGGTGTATCTTTTTATTTCAGGTTCTTTTTTCCCTGGCCTGCACTGACATGAAATTAATGAAATACAATATCAGGATTTTTTTTTAAAGGAAAAAATAACTTTAACCACCCCCTCTATATATTCAATCCAGAGCATTGTAGTCATGAAGAGCAGAATGAGAGTGGATCATTGATGAAAGAAATAGCTTCAAGTGTCAGACCTCTAAGATTCAACATAATATGTTGAATCAAGACGTATGAATCACAGCCTGTCACCTGCTGGAGCTTTTACAAAGAAAAAAAGAGGCATCTGTCAAGTTGTCAGAAGTAGTTAAAAAAAGACATTATTGATTCTGATATGACTCTCCAATTCAATTTCAACATGCCAAAAAACCAGCTCCTACTCCATAGATAAACTGTGTTCCCTTTTACTCAGTTGTAACTATGTCTCTTTAAAATTTGTGATAAGTAAAGGTAATACAAACAACATACTTTCTCCTGTCAACCTCCTTTTCAATAGTCAGCAGTTCATGCTTGCATATTTTTTCCTGGCAGAAACAGTGGAAAATAATTAGCTGAAGATATAATCTGGAAGGTTTGTTGAAAATAGATGAAAAAATATCAAGCTTCATTTTCTTTTTCAGTTGTTACTTTAATAATCACCCCTTCTGTTGCTAACAAACACAAGGAAGAAAATGAATGGAACAAAAGATACCACCAACTCAATATCAGTAAGCTATTAATGTTAATTTTTTCTTAAAATACTGCAGGTGTCAAAGTTTGATCCAGCTTTGTTTCAGTATATTATGTTGCATATCTCTCTATTGACTTGCCATGAGCTAATTTTGATTTATAAAATCTCTTTCATCCTCCTAACAGTCAAAATTATTGAAAGAGGAACAGGAAAAAAAGCATTGCTGTTGCCTGTTCATCTATTTAACATAGTTTTCTAAAGATTTGGTGAAAATATTTATTAATCAAATAAAATTGATGAATCATCGATTGAAATATATATTTGGTAATCTGCCTTGAAAAGTCTTGAGTAACTTAAAATGTTAAGAAATAGTGTATTCATATTTAAGTCAGTAAAATAAAACTCCATTCCTTTCTCATTCACATATGTGTGAAAAATTCAAATATGTGAATTTTTAGTATTGTTTCCCTCCTCCCCACATCCTACCCCACCCCAATTCAGCCATAGCCCATCCTATTTGGAAGCTTATCACCCAAGCAAGGCTTTTAAGCAAACCTTGTAATGACCTCCCTGGACTACTGCGGATAGGTAGGAATGTCACCTTCCACCAAATTCCCCTGGAAAAATAAATGGGTCAAGCATTTTAGTAACTTTAGTGCTGCCTCAAGCAAGATGGGTCCCCTGAAACTAACTAAATTATCTTCCTGGTTGATCCCCAGTTTCAATCTGGGAAAGCTCCAGATCTATAACCTGATTGAGAAATAATAACATTTCTGTAGGAGGTTTGATTCCTGTCAAATATAAAAACAAGTATACTTATTTTTGTTCCCTAAGGATTTTATAAAAATAGGTGATATAAACCCCAGATTTATAAAAGCTAGCCTTCCAGGATGGAGAAAACAATTCACAGCATAGTTTTGATTGAGAATATTTCCTCCCTAGCACCCTTAATATACTGAAGATTTTACAATCACTATAGATCAGTTCAGTTGAAATCATGGCAGGTTCATGGCCTTTATAAGATAATGTTTACAGTAATAAAATATATTAAGGAAGAGATTGAATCCCCAATAGTTTCAATCATCTTAGTTTACATGACTCCTATTTTAAACTCCTCAGCACAAAGAGTTATAAAACGAAGCACTTTATTTAGGATTAGTTTTCTTTCTTTATGCTAGCAACACATCTATTTCAGGATGGGGTGTGGGGAGGAGTATCCCTGGATAATCTGTTTCACCATTTCACCAATATGCAAAGTGTCCTTTGCATTCCATGCACTTCCCCATCCACATTTTTAGGAAGACCGTAGAATAGCAGTGTATGAGGGAGTGAATATACCTGGATCAGCCTAAAAGAGCCAGTAAGTGCCTCTCTGAGCCCGTATGTAGAGATGGTTTGTATACCCCTTGCAGCTGTAATTGGAGGCAGGTAGCTTAAAGAGAAAAGCCTTCTGTAATGTATGTTTATCTCATTCATGGGCTGGGATGAAATAAAAATAGTAGCATATGGACATGGCAGGATAAATAAATCATATTGCTCGCAAGTGTGGAAAAGGGGGGTAACTCTGGAACCATAAAGCCACACCCGAAACTTAGCAGTAACATGCATTTTCCAACCAGTATCTCAGTGGTGAAATCCTCTGAGGTTCGCCACTGGTTTGCTGCGCGCACGTGCACAGTATGCACCAAGTACACGCTTCGCACGGAAAAAAGAGTCTTAAGAAGGTAAGTAGAACACGAGGGGGGAAACTGTTCCATGCAATTTAGATTTGCTAGAAAGTAGGATTTCCTGCTTTCTAGCTAATATAAATCACGCAGCACAGCTCATCATCGGAAATACAGGTTCAAACAAACGGTAGCATTTTTTAACTACTGGTTCACCCTAACCGGTAGCTTTTATTACTACCAGTTCGCCTAAACCGGTGTGAACCGGTAGCATTTCTCCCCTGCAGTATCTTCATGGTTGGTTTCTATATGAAACAAAGGTCTCAGATGTTGAAAGGATGATCTTATTATTCATCCTAAAAAATTGTTAATGTAATGCTGACATTCTACTGGTTTACTATTGACTTAAGTCACAAGTGTCCATATTAATGCAGTTTGTGCCCCATACTAAGTCTGTGGATGGTTCTGAGAAGCAAGCTGTTCCAGATAATTAACTAGATCAAGCCACAATTAAAGCTATGAGAGTTTTAGATCTCTCAGGTTCTTTTCTCACACTCAAAATATTTGTGTTTTTCTTGTTTATGTATATTCAATGCATTTCTTCCCTCTTTTTTTAATGCCATGTTTAAATAAAAACTTCTTGCAGATATTCTTTCTACCTTTGCTCCTCTATTTTCCATTTGGAGTGGCAAGAGTTTGGAGAGCATCACATAGCAGGACTAAGGGAAATCCAGACTACGGTACTGATCATATCTGTAACAGGATTCAACCTGAGAAACTTCTTCAGTGTCACCCATTTGGAAAAGGAGGCAGAACTTCACTGGGAATTGTTGAATGCTGCCTGATATAATTATGGTCAAGAAAGCTAAATAACTAGATAACTAGAAGAGTAAGGAAAGAAACAACACTGTGTAATAGACATAGGATTGGACGACAGTGGCTTTTCTAAAACAATAGAACAGTATTATCAAAGCATTAAGCTTCTGATTTCTTCTGTAGTTTCAGCTTCATGCTGCTTCAGCAGTAATTTGCAGTACTGAATGTTTCCATAATTTAGTCATAGGTCATGTCTCACTGAGAAGGGAAAAAGGGACCAAAAAAACCCCAGTTCCTGTGAGAAATTAAATGCAAAACAGAATTATTTCAATCACTGACATGATCCCAATCTACAAGGTAGATACTTGTGGCTTTGATTGTAAAACAGAATTACACATG
The DNA here is from genome assembly GCF_029215685.1 of Pituophis catenifer annectens. NCBI lineage: Eukaryota > Metazoa > Chordata > Lepidosauria > Squamata > Colubridae > Pituophis > Pituophis catenifer. Next base: position 38,406,708 of record NW_027256888.1, read on the forward strand.
GTATGTATCAATTGTAGTTAGGCTTTAAAATAAATAAAAAAGCAGAGCTCCTTGAAATATCAAAAAGTGTTGCTCAAAAATGCAAGCTTGTTTCCTAAAAATACCACTGTGTTTTCTTTGAAAGATGAGAAAAGTCCTAAGTGATGAATTTTAAAGCTAACAACTATTTTTAAATATTTACCATAATTTAATTACTGACATTTTTGTCTGTGATATTGACATAATCTTATTCCCAAAGCAATAGTGTAATGATTTGCAGCAAAGTGTTATCAATTTATTAATGCTTTATATTTTACATGATTCGCAGTTGGTGCAACACAGTTTTAAAACAAAACTACATGCTATGCTTATTCTAGTCTGTGATAGCCTAAAGTATGTTAAAGAGAAGTATGGTTTCTTTGGTATTTTCTTAGAGCAGAGCTGTCAAACTCCCAGCCCATGGGCCAGATGCGTCATGCACTAGCCGTGCCCACGCTTGGTTTAGCAAATGGGAAAAAAGTCCCAATACATCACGTGACACTGCCATGACAACGTGAGTTTGACACCCCTGTCTTAGAGTATTGAGCCCACCAGCATGCTTAATGTAATGTATGGATTTGGCCTAATTCAAAACAGGATTAAAAATAACCAGATTTATTACAAGGTGTGAACCAGACTACTATGAAAGTATGGAGAAAATGGCACATAATCATATGATACCAACACATTCTCATGAAAACATTCTTAGATCATCCTCCAATTCTCTTTTTGAAAAATAGTTGTTGTTTTTTGTTTCTCTTACTACTGTAGTAAGTCTCTCATCTTACTGTAGTATTAAACTCTAGGCAGTATCCTGTGACTTCTATTCATAGAAAGGATGTTCCCACTTTCAGTTACTCTAAAAAGGAAAAAAAAAAACTCAAATGTCTTTCCAAAATTTGCCCCAGAGTTAGATAATCTTCCAGAAAAATAAACATGGAACACCTATGGGCCAGATACTAAAATAAAGAGGAAAAATTGTACAATTTTGGAAAAGCAGCTTTCACGAATTCCCCTTTTTAAAAATTGCAGCACATTGCAACAAAATCCTCACTTCAAACAAATCTTCCCTTATATGAATTGAATTTGCTGAAATGTGCCTTTCGGTACATTAACCATTTCCCTTGAAAAAAAATAGATTCTTTTTAAAACATGCTGAGAGTCAATAAACGAAAGGAAAGAGTTGTTATTAATTTTTCATTTGTTGTGTTAGTTTACAATAGAAGTGGAGGTAGGGGTGTTGTTCTTGTTGTAAGAGTGCTAATAAATTTTCTTCATGCTTCCATGAAAAGGCATTTGAAAGTATTCTTGAAAACAGCAAAGCCAAGGACATGGATCTCTTAATAGCACTTAGTACTTAAGACTTTTTTATACCGCTTCACAGTGCTCTACAGCCTAAGCGGTTTACAGAATCAGCCTATTGCCCCCAACAATCTGGGTCCTCATTTTACCAACCTCGGAAGGATGGAAGGCTGAGTCAACCTTGAGCCTGGTGAGATTTGAACTGCCAAATTGCAGGCAGCCGGCAGGCAGCAAAATTAGACTTAGAACTTAGACTTAGAATAACTTTATTGTCACTTTGAATATACATTAATCGGCATACATTAAAATGAAATTTCGTTGCATACAGCTCTCAAGGGTCTCTACCTCTAATATACACTACATAAACATGACTAAATAAATAAATAAATAAGTTTTGCATATACCCACCTATATTACATGACACGGAGAAACAACAAAGTTTAATTTGGATTTATATACGTACATGGTGAGAGAAGCAAATCTTGCGACTTTTCCAGACGGATGGCATAGGAAACAAAGCTGTTACAGAATCTTGTAGTCCTGCTAGAAATACTTCGAAACCTCCTCCCAGAGGGGAGCAACAGAAACAGACTGTGAGGTGAGTGTGTGGGGTCTCTAACAATGCTTTGAGCTCTAAGCACATAGCGCTTATAAGCAGTATCCTGAATGACAGGAAGTGAGGAAAATTCCCATAATCTTCTCAGCTGTCCGCACCACTCTCTGAATGGACTTTCTCTCTGAGGCATTGCAGCCACCAAACCAAGCAGTGATGCAGTTTATTAAAATGCTCTCAATTGTGCCTCTGTAAAAAGTGGCCAGGATAGAAGGAGAAAGATGTGCTCTCATCAGATGCAAGAAATGCAGACTCTGGTTTGCACGCTTCACTAAGGATGACATGTGGAGAGACCAGCTCAGATTGTTAGTTATCTGCACTCCAGATATTTAATACTGTTGACCAATTCTATAGCTACATCCTTGATACTGAGTGGAGTATGACCATGCCGGCTCTTTCTAAAATCTACAATGATTAAGGTGACCAGACGTCCCGCTTTTGGCGGGACAGTCCCGCTTTTGAGCAATTTGTCCCACGTCCCGCGGCGTTTTAAAAAAGTCCCGATTTTTCATTCTGCCTCCTGAGTCCCGGCTGCCTCCTGAATCCCCGCTGATGGCTAGAGGGAAAAAAAACTGTTTAAACTCTTGCCGCAGGGCTTCAAAGGGCCGACCTACAGCTGATCAGTGTTAAAAAAAAAATGAGTAGACCCATGCCTGCAAAAATAGAAAAAACAGCCCCTGTTAACAGCTTCCGCTAGGTTAATTAGCTGCAAAAAGCTGCAAAAAGTTCCTGGAGCAGATTTTTTTCCCCCTAGCTATGCTGAAAACAAAGGCGAAAGGGAAAGTAAAGCTGCAAGGTGACAAAATGAGGCAGAGAGAGATTTCTTTCTTTTTCTTTTTCTTTTTCTTTTTCCTCACCAAAAAAGGTAGGTACAAAACTGCAAACAATGGGAAATTTTGGGCAAAAGAGCAGAGTTCAAGATTTTAAAACACAAAAGAAAAAAAGCTCTATTTAACTAGGGAATTGTAATAATTGAGATACTATTAATAATTGTATATTGTGTTGAAAGCAGAAATGGTTAAGTTGTGGTTTGGAGGAATATATGGGGGAAATTATTTGGTTTATTATTATTGGTAAATATAATTAATTGATTTGTAAGAAATTGGATTGCATGGAAATAATTGGAATATTCATGTTCATATTGATTAATATACAAAAAAGATAGTTATATAACTAATTGATTTATATTAAAATGTTGAATTTATATTAAACAACTGTATTACATAATTACATAATTAACCAATATGAGGATGGATATAAAAATAGATGACAATGGGAAGGGGTATAATATAGAATAGAAGGGAAAAATTGAATTTGATTAAGATTAGAGATGAGGATGAAGGGTAATACTGTTTTTTTTAAAAAATAGATGAGGAATAAATATGGCAAAAAGGAAATATAGAAATTGTAAATTTAATTGAAATGACTAAATGCTGTTTAAATTTGTGAACCAGCCAAATATTCTGTTCAAAGAAAATACATTGTATGTTTGTATGTGTGTTTCTAATTATTGCTATTTATTCATATTTGTTCTCTTTTATTCTTTAAAGTTTAACAATTCATTCTTAATCTTAATATCTTTATATTTGCTTGGGGTTGGCTTTCTTCCCTTTCATCTTTTTTATTGTACAGCAATCTTTCTCCTCAAACCTACTACCTCTCTCTTTTCTTTCCTTCTTACTTTCTCTTCCCCCCACCCTCTTTTTCTCCTCCCTACTTCCTCTTCCTTTCTCCTTCTCCTCCTCTCTTCCTCCCTCTCTTACCCTCACTCCTACTCTAAATTCCATTCCTTCATCCCTCTCTATTGCTGTATCCTTTAATGCATATGGACTACTCAGAGGGCTGAAAAAGTTATTTTTGACTGGTCCTCACACTTTTGACCAGTCCTCGAACTTATGACTGTCCTCACAGTTTACATTTTTGCCCTATCTTGTCATCATGGTGAAGAGAAGCAGTTGTGAAATGAGTGACATGGTTGTTAAGAATGCTGCACGGGCATAAATGTGAGGATGGTCATAAGTGTGAGGACCAGTCAAAAGTGCGAGGACCTGTCAGAAATGACTTTTTTCAGCCCTCTGGTTAGTCCTTTTGTGCATATGGACTACTCAGAGGGCTGAAAAAGTTATTTTTGACTGATCCTCACACTTTTGACCAGTCCTCGAACTTACGACTGTCCTCACATTTTACATTTTTGCCCTATCTTGTCATCATGGTGAAGAGAAGCAGTTGTGAAATGAGTGACATGGTTGTTAAGAATGCTGCATGGGCATAAATGTGAGGATGGTCATAAGTGTGAGGACCAGTCAAAAGTGCGAGGACCTGTCAGAAATGACTTTTTTCAGCCCTCTGGTTAGTCCTTTTGTGCATATGGACTACTCAGAGGGCTGAAAAAGTTATTTTTGACTGGTCCTCACACTTTTGACCAGTCCTCGAACTTACGACTGTCCTCACATTTTACGTTTTTGCCCTATCTTGTCACCATGGTGAAGAGAAGCAGTTGTGAAATGAGTGACATGGTTGTTAAGAATTCTGCACGGGCATAAATGTGAGGATGGTCATAAGTGTGAGGACCAGTCAAAAGTGTGAGGACCTGTCAGAAATGACTTTTCAGCCCTCTGAGTAGTCCCTATACACATAGCCATGGCCACCCGGTCACATGACCAGCTAGCCACGCCCACCCTGTCACATGGCCTCCAAGCCACTCCCACACAATAAGTCACGCCCACAATGGTGTCCTTCTTACCAATGTTAAAATCTGTTCACCTTACCCTATACACATAGCCATGGCCACCCGGTCACATGACCAGCTAGCCACACCCACCCAGTCACGTGACCAGCTAGCCATGCCCACCCAGTCACATGACCAGCTAGCCACACCCACAAAATAAGCCACGCCCACAATGTCCCTCTTTACCAATGTTAAAATCTGGTCACCTTAACAATGATCTCCTTTCAGTGGTGGGATTCAGCCAGTTCGCACAACTTCAGGAGAACCAGTTGTTATCTTTCTGAGCAGTTTGGAAAACTGGTTGTTGGAAGAAATCATTAGGCCAGAGAACCGGTTGTTAAATTACTTTAATCCCACCACTGCCTCCTTTGTTTTATTAACATTTAGAAACAGGTTACTTTTATTGCACCAGTCCACCAGAGCCTTCACCTCTTACCTATAAGCATCTTCATTGTCGTCCTGGATAAGACCCACCACTGCCGTGTCTGTAATTAGCCTATAATACTGCATTGTAACCACTGTGCCACCATGGCTCTGCTTCACCAAAGCTCTTAATGTCCCAAATTTGCCAGCTAGTGAAACTGGCCTATATTTTTACAGGGTTTTAAGGGGTGTGTGTGTTAGTGTACACTTGATTTTTCTCCCTAATTAATTCCTTTTGGAATGGGATGTTGTTTCTCCGGTGAGTCATGCTAAGTCTGGGCCTCTGCTACTTGTATTGAAAAAGCTCAGTCAGTTAATAGATCAGGGGGTTAGAAGCATAGGGGAAATAGGGCATCTCTGATAATCTGGGGGAAAGAGTAGTGTTAGCAATTTGTGTCATTTTCTGAACTTTAGGTATTTTCTCAGTCTCAGTGAAGGGTTGCCTGAATTACAATGGCAAAGCTAAGGAAAAAACTTTGCATGCCTTCTCCTACAGTGGCACAGAGGAAGAATTCCTTGCTAATTCGGCAGGGAAAGAGAACTCATAATGTTGCTGTTATTTTATACAGCATCCCATTACAAATATAATATGTATTCTAGAATGAATGCCACAGTTTTGAAAGACATAAAAGCTTACAAGGTAGCCTACAATGATTATGCTATATTACACATATGCTATAAAATGTTAAATATGAATCCAGCCTGAACTAATTCTCATATAGTATGTATACATTGATATCCTGGAAACCACAATTCATACTCCTATTCTTCAGACAGCAGGGGGCAGCCCCAGGTGACCTTTCTGGGACTGAAAGTTAAATAGAGTCATCCTGGTTAATAGGTGAATGGGAGACTGTCAGGGGATACCAGCCTGTAGGGAAGACTGGGAAGACCGGGAAGATCTAAGAGCCTCTCAGAAGAAAACAATAGCAAGCCATGCCTATCCTGATGCCAGGAAAATTGCATGCATACATCCATTAAGTCACCAGGAATCAAGTCGATTGGAGATCATGTCAATATTTATTATTACAAATCTAGCAGAATTACACTTCAGATCGTATTTGCCTGGTAGTCGAGCAGCACCGTAAATGAAGTGTAACCCCTGAATTCAGCTTCAACAGTGTAATGTATATATGTGATCCAGTTTCCTTCAGTGCCATCCAGTGGAATAAATGTATATCACAGTTGTACAAGGTTAAGATATAAAATGTGAAAAATTGTATTTTAAAAATGATTAACAATCAATGGCAGTTCATTTTCCTGAAATTAAATAGTTGGCTAAATTTTACTCTACTATCCTCAAAAAGAATAAGGGAAAGTTTTATACTACCTTGATCTATCTTCAAATCCTAATGAATAAATGATGCTTGTTGGCAAATGCCAAAAGAAAGAAAAGTAAGAATGTAGAATTACGGGACTTAACGACTGAGTTCATGCCCTCTACAATCCATGGCTTAATGATCTACTGTATTAAATAAATATTATTGGCTGGATTTAAACAACATATTTAGGAATAACCCATACTTTGGTTTACATATTTCACTAAGCTAAATAAATTACCTTGAGGCTTAGTGCATTACCTGTCCCATTTCCCAAAGTCTGAATACACACATTCAGATGACACACTTCCATTAAAATGCATTCTGAGCCAACACAACACTCACTTTTTTCCCAATACCATCCCTACTAGATTGGCACAGACATCTAGTATTTAGCATTATATATGATTATTAGGTTATGAGAGGAAATGTAGAAGAGGTTTCTCTGTAAATAGAAATATTATTAATACTGATATAATTTTTATTATGGTCACAGACCAGCATTACAAATAAAAAGCATTAAAAAGGAAAAAAGAGAAGATATCACAATTAGTGATGGGTTGTCATTGGGGAGTCAAAGTCTATTTAATTCTACAGACAATATAACAAAATTTAGCCACATTCAAAGAAATTACCTCATATTGAACTGATAACAGCAATTGTACATAAAAAAGACCAGTATTTTTATCAGGTGAGGCCTTGTGAAGTGGGTCTATGAAAGCACTTTCGTTTATATGAGTGATATGAATTGATTTTTAAAGGAAAGAAGAAAATATCAGAATTCTTAAGACAAGCCCTATGCAAAACAATTCACATATTGGATTCTTATATATTGAAAATGTGGTCACTCTTCCACAAAGCTACTATGCCTAGTGCAGTGATGGCTAACCATTTTTGCCATATGCGCCCTGCCCCCGTGCATATGCGCATGACTCCCCCCCCGCTCCCCTCGCTTCTGACACATGATGGCCTGGTAGGCCCGTTTTTCTCTTTCACCTAGCTCCAGAGGTTCTCTAGGAGTCTGGGGAGAGTAAAAATGGCCTTCCCCACCCCCCCCAGAGGCCCTCCAGAGGCCAGAAACAGCCCGTTTGCCAACTTCCAGTCCTACCGTCCAGCCTCTGTTTTTGGCCTCTGGAGGACCTCCGGGGGCTGGGAAAGGCCATTTTCGTCCTCCCCAGACTCCTAGAAAGGCTCTGGAACCAGATGAGAGAGAAAAATGGGACTTCCCCACCATCCTCTGAGGCCCTCTGGAGGCAAGAAACCTGTTTCCCTATTTCTGGTGGGCCCAAAAGGCCCGAAAATCAGCTAGGCGGTGCACACATGCGCACCGGAGCTAAGCTCGTGTGCCCAGTGATATGGTCACAAGTGTCACGCATGCCATAGGTTTATTTATTTATTTATTTATTTATTTATTTATTTATTTATTTATTTATTTATTTATTTATTTATTATATTTCTATACCGCCTTTCTCCCGTAGGACTCAAGGCGGTGTACAGTCAAGAAAAATATAGACACACAAACATCATAAAATTGCTAATTAAAATTATTACTATATATATAGGTTCGCCATCACGGGCCTAGTCCATAGCTATACTATGAAGTATATAGCTATATATACTATAAGCACATTACCAACCACTTCTGATTATTTAAACACAAAGAATGTCTTCCTAAACTGTAAGATGAATAGCGAAACTGCTTATACTTGTTTATCTGCATGATTCTAACTGACATGGTTGATGGCCCATATCTAGGGTAATTTTAATTGCCACATCTTTTGAAGCTGTATTGTACACAGAGAATAGGAGAATTTAAGACAAGCTTTTAGAACTTTAATACCCCCTCCCCCATTCAACTGTTCCTACAACCAACACAAGCTATATCATTGCAGCTTGTTTTTCTGATACAAAACAGTTCCATGGAATGGAACAAATTTATTTCTCCTGAAGTTAGCTAAAAACAAACAGCTGCATCTATTTATATTTCCAGAAAGCTGAAATATAAAGGACCATGATTAGAGAACATTGTTTATTTATGCATTTATTTATGCTTGCATATGAGCAAGCAAGCATCCAATTTCCAATATTTTATGGGACTAAAAAGAATTTGTATCATAGATCTTTCTCTGTTCATGATCCCTTAATTTTGAAAAATTAAAGTGGTATTCTTGTATTTTTTGATTGCTTGATTTGTATGATTTTTCAGATGCAGCACATAGTATATATAATTACTTACATATTATAAGCCAAATACTCTATAAACATTGTTCCATAGTACTGGTTTGCTTGCCAGAAAAAAGATATCATTAGAAGCAGGCAAAGACTGGAAAGTAGTAGGAGCTATGTTTGAAATCCTGGAAGTGATTTCTGGAAGTCATGGGACTCCAGGGAGATGTTGGGAAGTTACTGGGGAAAAGCAAAACTCAAGATGAAAGGTAAAGAGTGGGAATGAAATGCTCCCCACCTGGAGTGAAAGTTTGGGAGATCCACCACAGCATGATTTTGGTGAGATTATGGTCTGGAAGATTTTTGTTCTGGAGAGACAAGTGAAAGGAAAGGTGCTATTTCTAGGTATAAAGTGGTATAGTTGGAGATATGAGGTGGTTGCTGAGTGACTTTGTCAACAGCAGCCCCAAGAAGAATGGATGTTCTGGATTGAATGGAGTGTTGGAAATTGGAGGGACTGGAGTAAAACAGGCATCTGTATAGGTTGCCTTGAAGAAGTGAGGAATAGAAAGAAAATAGAAAGGAAGTTAAAAGATTACGGTAGTTGAAAGATATGATAGGAGACAAAGGTACAAGACCGCTTTGGAAAGGAGAAATTGGAAAGTTGAGATCAGTTCCCGCATGTAGCCCCTGACATTATCTCATGACTAGGTCAAACCATACTCTGATTTGTGCTACTGAATAGTAAGTCTGCTGCTTTTATTGCATCTGTAAATAGCCACCCTGCAGCATTTTATTTGGGTTACATGGGGAATGCCAAGCTAGATTAGTTTATGAGCAATTATAACTTTTGTCACTGGGAGTCAGGCAGCATATAGATTTAACAGTATCCTCATGACCTCCTATTTGAACTACTGTGACATGCTCTACATGGAGCTACCACTTTAAAGTATTTGAAACTTTAGTTGATGCAAATTGCAGTGGCATGGGCAGTTAAAGGTGCCAATTGTTTGGTACATGTGACATTACTGCTTCATGAGCTGCACTGGCTACCAGTTTGTTTCCAGATGTAATTCAAGGTGCTTGTCAAGGCTGATTCGCACTTTCATCTACATTTTGCTTCACTCACAGCTTGACAATAACAAGGAAGGGGGTAGATGGAATGCAAGGGTGGGAGAATGGTATTCAAGCATTTGTTGGCTTTTGTGAGACATTGCTGGCATCTCAAGGACACACAGAGCAGATGTCCTAGCAGGGCTGGCTGGTTCCCATAACAAAATGAACAGAAGCGATTGGTGGACCTATTGGACTGTGGGTGGCCCAAAGGGAAAAAGGGGAATTAACTATGATTGCTTTTGTGCCGGAAACCCAGAACTGGTTTCACTTCTTCTGTGCCAATGTGGTTTATTCAGTAAAGTTTTATATTCTTGGTAAAATAATGTCCATGAATGTTTTTCTAGATTCACCAACCTACCTTTAAAGCCAAGTTACTTACAGTCCATCTCTTCTCAGTTCCTACTCATCCTGTCTGATAAGGCAGGAGAGGCATATGCGGGTACGATCAGCCAAGGAGTATCAGTTGGCAGGCCTTGTAGAAGAGCTTTTCCTTCCATGGGCATGCACCACTTGTTGCATCCTTTCCCTGAGAGTGGCCTTTTGCAAGACTTTGAAGACTGTTCTATGCCAGACTCTATTTATCGGCTATGACAAGGGCTTTTTATGATTGTTTGGCTGCTATGTGTTTCATTTTAATATTTTACATATTTTATTTGTTTGAATGTTGTGAGTCACCCAGAGATGTATCTGAAATGGATAGCTATATAAATAAAATCAAATGAAATTTAAGTTTGCAAAACATCTGGCTCTTAACATCATTTGCATCTGCTCAGAAGTGGTTGCTGGTCAGGCAAGTCTAGCTGAGATGATAGAGGCAACATCTTTTGAGGTGATTTGGAACTGATTTAAGCCTGTCAATCCTGAAAAAAATGAACAATATTCTCTGTGTGATTAAGTCTGTGATCTATTGATTACATCATTGTTGTCCTTGATTGGTGAAAGCCTTGAAGAGTTGTTAGTGGCAAGGTACAAGGAGTGATTAATGCATCTTTAGGCAAGGAGATGGTGATGCACTCCCAATTTATGAAGTCAGCCTTTGATAGTTATTTTGAATACTTAACTTGTTTCAAACAAACCTAGGCTTAATGCCAGCAAGATAGAATGACTGATTGATTCATCTGTAATTCTAAGTGGGATTGTGTCCTGCAAGATGCAGCTGGCTTGTAATCTGGGATTTTTCTTGGACTCAGAGGTCTGTCTAGAACAGCAATTGGAGGCCATGGCAAAGAAGGTTTTTGTACTATTTTGTCAGGTGTAACCATTTCTGAATCAGGAGACACTGCTGGATTGCCACATTGTCATTTTAGATTTGGATTACTGCAACTCATTTTACATGGAACCGTTCCTATAGAACAGTAATGGATAACCTTTTTTTGTTTTTCTTTTTGTGTGCCAAAAGCACGTGCGAGTGCCGGCACCCATAATGCAATGCGTGCCCCTCCGTGCATGCACATGCAACTCCTCCACGCTCCTCCCCTCGCATGCGTGCATTTTGGGCCTAGAAGGCCTCTCTGCAGCCTCCTGGGCCAAAAATGGGTTGTGTGGGGGGGCTCACCCCCCCCCACGCTCACGCCCCTGCACATGCACACGCGAACTCCACGCATGCGCACATATCTACCACATGCACCCCAGCCCCTGCGCATCTCAAAAATCAGCTGGCCGGCGGGAGGCCCGCGCACACATCTGCAGTGGAGCTGAACTAGGCAACCCGCAGAGGGTTCTGCATGCCAGCTGTGGCATGCATGCCGTAGGTTCACCATCACAGCTATAGAACATTCAGAAGTTGCAAATGATTTAGAATATGGGGGCCCAAATAGTTATAGGTTTGCCCGGGCTTGTCTTGTGACCCCTTTACTAGGGAAGCTGCAATAGCTGCTGATTAACTTCAAGGTATAATTTAAGGTGTTATTCTTTTAAAGCCCTACGTAGCTCAGAATCTGACTGTCCCCAAGTGCACTTGCTCCAAGTGGAATACCTACCTGGTGAGATCAGAAAGATAATTAAGGTTTCCATTGCCAAAGGAAGATTATCAACACAAATCCTGGTGGCTCAGCAGACTGATAGGATTGTGATTAACACCAGCTGTCTGCAATTACTGTAAGTTCGAATCTCACCAGGCTCAAGGTTGACTCAGCCTTCCATCCTTTCTAAGGTAGGTTAAATGAGGACCCAGTTTGTGGGGGCAATAAGCTGACTTTGTATAAATATACAAAAGTATGAAGGCTATTGCTTAACGCATTGTAAGCCCCCCTGAGTCTCCGGAGAAGGGCGGCATATAAATCAAATTAAAAAAAACAATCCAAATACTGAGTTTTCTGAGTGATAGCCCTCCTTCTCTGTAATAGTCTTTCCCTGAATGTAAGGACTGCCCTGTCAGTACAATGTTTCTGTTGAAGATCTGGCTGTCAGGAAATGGTTGGCATAAGTTGGAAAGTTGAATTAGGAGCAGGTTCAACTGACTACTGGAACTGAGGCAGTTTATTGTTTGAATTAGTTTAACCTATTACTGAATGTAGAAACATAAATTGCTCAGAATCTTGTGAAGGGACTGGCATAGAAGCCTTAGATAATTTTTTTAAAATGTCAGAAATTTATAGAGTATCTCTGAAATAAAGCCATTGTGTTGTAGCTTGAAAGGGAAAGTTGGAAAAGTATATTTAGAACAACTGCATTTCCTGCCGAGTATGTTATTAATATTAAAGGATCTCCATCAGCTGTCTTCCCAGCCTCTACCTGAGTATATTCTGAGATAAGCATTTTCATAGTTTCCCCTAATTATCCTTGTTATCTTTTGCTGCTCCTGTTTAAGTATCTCAAAATCTTTCTTAAAGTTGTCTGTAATTTTAGGTTCTATTCGCTCAAGTCTGCAAAAAAAAGAAAAACATTCTTGGTTGGATTGTTCCAGTAAAGTCCCATTCCTACCACCAAGAAGACGCGGGATCCAAAGACACCTTAAGAGAACCTTTTAATCAACAGACTTTCAGCAAAAGACACTGAAGGGGAACCAAAGCGACTTGTGGACCCAGAGACTTTGATCATTTACTTTACACACCCCGCCTTTACAGCTCGAGAGAGCCCATAGCCAATCCGGAGAGGAAGCCGTCAAAAAGCAACCGCTTACTACCCTCCGTCCCTCGGAAAGAACATCGAGTCGGGAGGAACGATGGGAAGGAAGGGCAGAAAATTTCATAAACAGGAAGCGGCGGGTCGCGCGGAAATGAAGTCATAAATAGATAGCCGGAACTTGTCTATGATAATTCGGCAGCTTCTGATTTGATCACCTCCGGAGGGGAGGGGGGATGTTGGTGATCTTCGCGCTACCTCCGGTTTAAACGGGAAGTCAGTTCCTTCGCGTCGCGGTAACGTAGGCCGGAAGTAAATACTCCTCTGTCGGAGAGCGAGCTGCAAGCTGCCGGTTGTTAAGAGCCACTTCCCAGCGGCCCATGGCCGAAGGGGAGGCCGCCCCGGTAGCGGGGCCCGCCGCGGCGTCTAGCCAAGGGAACGAGAAAGCGGGAGAAGCGAGCGATGCCGGCGTGGACTGGGTAGAAAAGTTGCGCGACGAGTGTGAGCCCGAGCAGCACTGGCAGTACCGGCGGGAGTTCTTGATTCGCAATGCGGAGGGTCTGTCCGTGAGCCGAAAGGACGACGCCGACCGCGCGGAGCTCCGTCGCCTGGTCTCTTTCTCCAGGGTGTGGGCCAACCACGTCTTCCTGGGTTGTCGGTAAGTTGGTGGCGGTAATATTTTTGGTGAAGAATTGCAAATGTAATGTGCTTTCAAGAAACGGCGTATTTTAGGGTAGTAAAAGTAGTGCGGGAAGAAGATTGATAGATGTTTTTAGGGTTTTTTAAAAAAATGTTTTTAATATTAAAAAAGTATTTTTATAAGCAACTCAAGGCAGTAAACATACCAAATGCTCCTCCCTCCCTCCTATTTTCGCCACCATAAGCCTATAAGGTTTGGCTGGAGAAAGAGAGAGAGAGAGAGAGAGTGGCCCAAGGTCACCCAGCCAGCTTTCACGGGTAAGGCGGGACTAGAGCTCACAGTCTCCTAATTTCTAGCCAATAGAACTGGCTCTCTGTTTTAAATGTCGTTCTGTCTTTTCTAGCCCGATACAAATGCTTCCACAGCTCTCTTATTTACCATATGAGATTTGCAATTGGGGAGCGGGTGGGTGAGAGGGATTGAAAGATTGCTTTGAAGTCTCCCACATTTTGAAAATTTGCAAGATGGTCATTTTTTTCTTCTGCTTTTTCTTACAAAAGTCACAGTGGCAAATGTGGAAATCCTACGTGGTCTTCTATCTTTGGTGCAACTGCATCTAATTATTGCAGCTGCTACAATGATAAAGCACAATGCCGTTATTTGGTATAACTGACCTCTGCAGAATATAATGATAATAATACATTATAATTCTTGGGTAATCTTCCCAAATAAATTTCCTGTTTACTATTTTTCTTCTATGCCCAGATTTAGAGAATTGTAGGAAAAGTATTGCTGTAATAATACTTATGGGGCACCTACAATTAAACTATCCCCACTGACTTGAGGATTGCATTTTTCTTTTCACTTAAATGCTTGGTTCTTGCTTTTGATCTATTGGTGTTACCTTTGATAAGTCATCCTAAATGTTTTCTGTTCACATAATAGAAATCTTTACTATAGCACAATCTTTGAATCAACATTCAATGAGTAGAAATCCATGTAGTAGCTTGTCTAATACCTCCACTGTACTCTCTTGGGGTGAGCCTAATACAGGTAGTCCTCAACTTCCAACAGTTCATTTAGTGACTGTTCAAAGTTATAACAGCATTGAAAAATGTAGCTTATGACCCTTTTTCACAGTTACAACCTTTGCAGCATCCCCATGATCATGTGATCAAAATTCAGATGCTGACAACTGACTCATATTTATGACTGTTGCTGTGTCCTGAGGTCATATGATCACCTTTTGCAACCTGACAAGCAAAGTCAGTGGGGAAGCCACATTCACTTAACAACCGGGTTATTAATTTATCAGCTGCAGGGATTCACTTAACTGTGGCAAGTAAGATCATAAAATGGGGCAAAACTCACTTAAATGTCTCACTTAACAACAGAAATGTTGAGCTCAATTGTGGATGTAAATAGAGGGCTACCTGTATTTTTTATTAGCCTAAGTACTTAGACTTGAAATTTGTTTTTTTAAAAATCAAGGCTTTGAGCTTTTATGTATTGTGCTTTATATAGATTTAACAATTGTACATCACCTTGAAATTCTAAATATGTTTTAAATAGCTTAACTAAATAGTTTAACATGCACCAACCCAATGCTTTTGCTTTAGAAGCCATTGATGCTCTAAATGTTATGAATATAGAATCAGTTTTCCTCAAAGTGCTAATTTCTATCTTTTCCTGCTTAGATATTCTCCGCAAGTGATGGAAAAGGTGATGGACATGGCTGTAGGCATTACAGTGACCAATGCTCCAACCCACACTCTGAGAGATGAACTGGTTGCCAAGGTGAAACGAGGCATATCCAGTAGCAATGGTTAGCAGATCATAGCTGGCAAATACACATAGGAATATATTTAACCAAATACATGTTAGCTTATTTGTTAAAATTGTTAATACTTCAGAAATTATTTAATTTAATTACTGCTCTGATAATTCTTAAAACTTCTAAAGTTTGTAAGGTGATTTCTTTTTAAGTTGGTGGTGTTAACTAGCATTAAATAGTTACAATTCATAGTTCAGTTTGGTTTTTTATCCCCCCTCCATGAAAAAGTTCCATCTTTTTTGATCCAAATTATAAATTCATGGGAGAGGTTATTTATCTTTTGTATTAAATGTAAACTTTTTGCAAAATTTAATTAGAGTTACGGTTAAGGTAAAAGTAAGTAGATTCTTTGGCTCTAGTTCTCTTGGTAGTGTTTTATGGTAATAAGGATACTTGTATTTACTCAGAATTACATACATAATTTGTTTATACTTTCCAGAAGGTCCTTGCAAGAAACAGGCTGTTGGTGCTGACAAACCGTTCGAAGTTAATAACGAAAAGTCCACAAAGGCAGAGCTGAAGGTGGAAACAGATAAGGAATCTCTAAAGAACGTAGAAAAAGATATATCAGAAACCCCAGAGAAGACTCAGTCTTCGCCTACAGCAGCTTTGGCCTTGACCCAAAAGGTAGAGCCTACAACAGCTTCAACTGTATCTCAGAAGGCAAAATCTGCTTCAACTTCAAAATTGACTCCCAATGTAGTGCCTGCAGCAGCTTCAACTGTGACCCAGAAAATTGCTCCTGCAGCACCTTTAACTGGAGGAAGAATAGAAAGCAAAGCTGCTAATTATGAATCTACACCAGCTAATAAGCACAAATCTGAAAATGTCTTACAAGCTGAAAAGAAGGTTGGCTTGGAAAGTACTACAGTATTAGCTTCAAAAAGTAGTTCACATACAAGTGTAGCCCCAGTTAAAGTGCCCTGCAAATTGTTGACACATGAAGATGCAAAAGAAAGGCAACCATTTTTCAATAGACTCTACAAAGCTGTTGCTTGGAAGTTAGTTGCTGCTGGAGGATTTAGTCCAAGTGTCAACCATGTAGAACTCTTAAACTCATCCATTCAGTCTGTAAAGGCAACATTAGATGTTGAATTTGTTCCACTGAAAGAGCTTGCAGATTTACCTCAAAATAAAAGCTCTCAGGAAAGTATAGTTTGTGAACTGAGATGCAAATCTGTGTATTTGGGTACTGGCTGCGGGAAAAGCAAGGAAAATGCCAAAGCAGTTGCTTCAAGGGAAGCCCTGAAACTATTTCTCAAGAAGAAAGTTATTGTGAAATTATGTAAAAGGAAATACAAAGGAAGAGAAATTGAAGATTTGGTGCTTCTTGATGAAGAATCCAAACCATTAAATTTACCTCCTGCTCTACGAAATCCTCAAGAAATACTGCATAACAGTGAATCTGTTACAGCCTATACTAGCAAATGATGTTTTATCACAATTAACTGTGTTATCTTTGAACAGTAAAGGAGTCCCAGATATTTTTTATTTCTTGGTTCTGTTTTGCAGAATAAATACCATTATTGTTCTTTCACTCAGTAGTAAATGTAAATAATTCTTTAAAGATGTAAAGTGTGCAGAGATATGCCTTAAATTTAGCACACTAGTGTGCTGTTTTATTTGCTAAATAGTCTACTGAACTCTTATATTTTTTAACTAATCAAGGTACAGTTTGCTGGTCAATGCGGTCACATTTTGTAACTCCTACAATTTGGTAACAGTATTGCTCATTTTTGAACCCTGATCCTTTATAAACCGTTAATAAAATACGCAAACAACAACCATTGTACCTAGATGGTAAAATGTTATTTAAAAATAGAAATATTTAATCACCTGCTTCATGTGTTGGTCATACTGTTCACATGCCTGTTTAAAAAGCAAGCTATTGATTTGGATTGTTTTAATTAAGTAGTGGTATTTAAATTTTAATTCAAAGTAGTATATGCTGGTCCTTTTTTAATATCAAAGTTACAAATTGTCATTAAATCTTCAATTTTCTTATTTTACTAAAGTTCCTCAAATTTAATATCCAAATTTGTGAAAAATCTCTCATTCACTTTTTCAAATAAATACAGCTTTCTATACTAAGCAAATTTTTATGTCTAATAATTTAGGGGAAAATTCTTGCATTTATGTAATGTACTGTTTTGACTGAGCACTTTTAATGATCTCAACCCTTTTTTATAACTTTGATATTTGCTTAAAAACTTAAATCTTGTGCTGTAAATTAACAAGTTCAACAAATATGAGGTGCTAGTTTTATTAAAACATCTGCATTGTGTTCTAATCTTATATCTGTGTATTTTCAAATATGTTTTCTAGGATTTAACAGATGAAACTTGTTGCACTAATTTACTGTGCAAGAGTGAAAACACTGCAGTGCTGTTTTTGCTTGTAGTTACAAATGTCTGGCAGTGCTTTTTTTCTAAAGCAGATCTATATATTGTGTTCTCTCTGCAATGTTGGCTTATTCTAGAGTCATTACATTTCAAGCATATCTCTATAAATTAAAATCAAATACCACTTTCATTGTGCAACAGCTCCTGAAAAATAGAGCAATGTTACTGACCCAGGCTGTGATTCAGTAATTCACAAGCATTTATCAGAGTTTCTTATTTGTCTCCTGATCCAGTTAGTAGCTGTTGATATAATTTGATACGTTTTAAAAGTAGTTAGCACTAAGAATTGGTTTTAGGAATGATTTTTTGCAATGGTTGGGGATCCTCTGTATGACCTCCGCTACCATTCTTTTAATTCAGTTTAAAGTTTAATACTTTAAATATTAAAATTATGAATTGAATTATGGCTTCTCTTGAGTTTTAGTCATTGATTTGGTGATTTTCAGAAATTTGATTTAAGTGACAATGTTTCTCAGTGGCCACTTAAAGATTTGTGGACCAACTCCCACATCTTAGCAAAGGCTAGGCTGCCAGAGGATTCTGGGGTTTGAAGTTCATAAATCTAGAAGTTGTCAAAGTTTGGAAACTATTGTTTAAATTCAATATATTTTTAAAGCATTCTTTTTGCAAGTGTATTCTATTTGGTTTTAATGAATTTATTTTGGGAGGTTCTGAATGATCCATGAATATCTTTTGACAAAAACAAATAAGACTTCCATCAGTAGTTTTACCTAACATTGAGATTTTTCTTAAAGTAATCTAAGGAATAGCCTATTAGTGATTTGAACATCAAGGATAGGATATAAATGTTGACAAAAACAGTATATTATCATTTCATGTTTTAAATGAAACACAAGTAGAAATTACAGCAAAGTATTGCTTGAACTGCTAATATAATGCAGTTCATCTGACCTCTAGAAACAGATTGGCTTGTCCCTACATGTATGCCCTGTGCCCCTGGAAACCTTTCCAGAGAATTTGGGTGTGTGTGTCAGAAGCAGTAAAAATGAGAGGAAGATGGGAGCTACTAGCAAAAGAAAGGACTGGAATAGTTTTTCTATTAAGATTTAATGTTAAGATTCCATTTTGGCAATTTCTTGCTGTCAGTAACCTTTTTGGACATCCACATTGTTCAGAAGGATTTGTGATCCTTTGGAAAGGTTTAGAGAAGGATAGGAAACCCCTTCAATGAACTTTGTTTAACTTCATAATCCAAAGCAGTATTTTAACAGTCTTTCCAAATCAAATTAAAATGAGTATTGTGTAGGAATACTAGAAAAGAGATCATTTTGTTTTTTTTAAAGTTGCATCCAGTGTAAATTACCTTAAATAAAGGCATTTTCTATGGTTTGGCTCCTGTTCAAATTTAAACAAATGTTTAAGAAATTTAAATATTTATGGACTCATAAGCCAGATAAAGATACTACTTGCTCTGGATTAGTGATATTTTGTGGCATTTTTTCTGCTAAAAGACTTGTATATCAATCTGACTTGTGTTCGACTGAGTGGGGATGCTCTCAGTCAGGGAAGCCCAGTGCTTCACTTCAGACCAGTCCCTATCTCTCTGTTCAAGCTAACCCATTTAATGATGTAGACAAACATTGGAGAATGGTATGCTATAAATACTGCCTTCGGTGCCTGAATGAAGTGCTTATGTAGGTGTATTACCCTGAAATCAGATATATATATAACATTGAATCAGAGTAGAAAAAAAGGAAAAACAGTGCCTTTAGTGAAAAGCACTTCAGATTGTACCTATGTTTTGCTACAAATGTATACTTTTGTTCCCATTGTTATATTTGTTTATATGAAAATGAGTTAATGAATGCAAGGAATAGTCATGGAATGGTAATTTTTAATGAGATGTTTCCTTGTGTTAAGAGTTTTGTGACAGGTATGCTAGCTGAAAACTCATCAAATAAATAAATAAATGGATAAAGGTAGTAGACTAGAGTACACTATATTTTAAGACCCCTAATGCCTGGCTTCATATATTGAATTAAACTGTAACATGATTTGCTTCATTTTGGCTTTATGTGTTGTGCAAATTGAGCACCTGTGGTTTGTAAACAAGGATAGACATGTATGGGTCAGGCCAATTTGAGGTTCTTCAATGGAGCAAACCATGGCTTAATACAATATACAGTTTATTTCCACTTTTATGTTCTTATCTCAACAAAAACTTCTGTCTCAATATACATGCAAAAGTATACCATTAACAGATGATGCAGTGAAGATACCTGTATTATAGTAATACTGTATCCGTATAGGATTTGTGATATAGGACTTATTTCATACATCCATGAGATGAGAATTGCTGATCTACCACACTCTCGTCCCTTTGCCTATTGTTGAAAAGAACTAGGCCCCAGAAATATTTAGTGGGTTATATCTTCACTACTCTGTAAGATTGCCTCTGGAATAAGAAGCAGTCTTCTACTGGTTTACAGGCCTAACATCTACGATGAGGTAAGGAACTCTTTTAAGTAGTGAGAACAGATGAAATTGAGAACCATTTGTTCTCAAAAAAGTTGGAGATACTTTTTTCTTGCCTTGGATTGCTTAATTTCTAAATTGAGAAGATCCTCCTCCAGTAATGCTTTATGAGCTAGACATTCTATCCAAAACTGCTTCATATGTAGAACTTGGTGATGCTCAGGGAAAACTCAAAGGAGCTGCATGGGCCTCTGCATTTTATTTTATTTTTTGGTCTTTCAGGTTGAAGCTTGTGTGTTGGTATTTTTAAAAAATTGTATTGCAAGCAGTGGTTGAAATTATAATGACAGGAAAGTATTGGCATTTATCATATATGATATGAAAGCACAAATAAGGAAAGATGAAAACTTGAATTTAAACATGTAATTCAATTCCCTTTACTAAAAGTTATATTAAAGTTGAATTTAAATGAATTTCAACATGGTTTTAAAGAATAAATCCTATTTCTATTTTCGCTATCTGCTCTATTCCATTATGTCTAAGGAGTAAACTTTGTAGCTTGTAGCTGTCATTACCTAAGAGAGAGCCAAATGACCTTAGTAATTTCCTTTGATTCCAGAAAAACTCAGTTGTTTTTACAATATCCTAAAGGTAGGTGGCAGCACTTTACAGACCTCAGCCAATATCAGAAATGCTAAGCCTGGTTGGAAGTGCTTTTTTAAAAAAAACCTTGCCATTTTTTTAAAAAAATAGAAAAAAATATACAAAAGCACACCCATCCACTATAGTAATTATTATAATAGCAAAAAAGAAAAAACATCCTAGGCCATTTAAATATACCATGTTTATATCCATATCAATGTATCTAATTTGGCTTGAGAATGTCTGTTCTTCTAAATGGTTATGAAATAACATTTTTTTCAGTTAGTAAAAATATGTCTTAAAAATAGATAAGTTACACATTACTTGAATCTATACTCTGATATATCCAAATCAGTCCCTCAATACAATTCTGGCTATTCTCTGGATCTAACATAGGTAATATTCCTCAACAATGGTCAGATTCTACAATTTTGGAATATAACATTACTCCAAAAAGAAACCAAATCAGACATGACCAAAAAATATGAATTAATGTATTTTAAATGTCATATGTCACTCACAAAAGAAAATCTACAATCCATCTTTTGCACATATTTGAGGAATTCAAACATACAAACTTAACATTTTTTTAAAACTTGCATTCATTGATGTTCCATTATCAGGTATTCCAACCACTTATTTCATAATTATAAATATTAGTAATTTTGAGTTTAAATATGTTGGATAATATGGTGATGCTACACCATATTGTGAAAAATGGTATAAATCACTTTTTCTGTGCCATTGTAACTTTGAACTGCCACTAAATTAATGTTGAGGACTACCTGTAGATATTTCAATTATATTGGGATTTCTAGTCCTAGGGCTGTAATAAAAATTATCATACCTTTTCAATGAAGTCTATAATGATTTGATATTCAATTAAATTGACATTCCACATAAATATAGATGATAAAATAAGTACCCACTTTTAGTTTGAAAGTCTAGTAAATTAAAACCTTTATGAAGATAAAATGTGACAATCTTACTATCTGAATAAAAGCCCTATTTCTAATTAAAATATGTATTGATCAAGGAGAAATGCTTGTTTCTCATTAATCTTATCCTACTAACTCCCCCTGAGATGAGGCTGGCCCCAACCCTGTTGGGCTTCCAGAAGGCCCTCAAAACAAGGTTTTGTCATCTAGCTTTGGGGACCCCATGAAAAAGTGGATCCTGTCAGGTAATTATATGGCTATTAATGGAATGCACCCTATTCGTGTTTTCATGCTATTTTTTTTATTCTTGTTTTCATTTATTTTAAATTGTTTTAACATAATTTACTTTTCACATTTACTCTCCTTTTCTAGCCACAAACCTTCAAACCACCCTTCTAGTTCGTTAATTGCTCAGGAATTACATTCTTCAACCAATCCCAAACCCGCCTGCACGTCATTGTTTGACTCAAGCAATGGGGAGAGAAGACTCGAATATTTGCATAATATATGCAGGCAAATGACAGATGAGAATCTGAGGTTTTCTGCTCAGAATTGTTCTCCTGTGTCCTTCCTCACTCCCTAACAAAAGACCGTGATTTAAGAAGTAGCCCGTATTTCGAGAAATCAAATAACCGGAAAATATATTCTACTTTCGCTGTTTTCGTTTTGCTCACTATAACCTACAAGATAACCAGTCCAACGGAGTTTTATAAATCTGAAAATGGTAGTGTTGCTATATCAGCGTTCTGAAGACCTGCTCTCTAGGCTACTTGCGGAGGACTTGTTCCTCTTGGGCTTCCTCGCCGCCTAGGGGAAAGTCCCCGGACCCCGGGCAGAGAGTGCCGCGTGCTTTCACGCGCGCTATACCCTCTCGCAAACTCACACTTCTTCCGCCAAGAAGCCCTCAGGGCCGAGCGGGTGAGTGCGGGAGGGGCTCTCGTCAGCTCCATAGTTACGCAGGTAGTGCGCATGTGCTCCTTTCCTAAGGAGGCGGTCGCACCAACAAAACGGGGCTCATTCTTAGGACGCTTCTTTTTTTTTTTTTTTTCCTCTTGGCCGCTGCCTCTGCGGAGCCTTAACTGCGACTTCTGCATCGCAACCACGTAGGTCTTGTAAAGCAATGTTTTTTTTTTTAATCGGTCCCGGAAAGTGTAGAAAGAATCATTGTAGAATCGTTGCGGTTGTATTTTTCTACGATTAGCCAATGCAAGGGTTTTGTCCGTGTTTTAGGGGCTGTTGCATGTGTACAGGACAAACAATATTTGCACTAAAATCTTGTAACTTTATATTCCTTGTCAGCGCGTTTGGGAGATGTTTCTCCGAATGACGGAATATAAAACATAAATCTGCCAGAGCAGGTTGACCTAGGTCTATGTCTATGGCACGCCTTCCTCCAGTCCCAGGGAGCCTGGCAGCCTTCTGAATATTGCTCTAGAAATACTGTTTACTGTGTAACATGGAATTCCTGTTTTTTCGGCTACCTTCCCTAGTCAGGCCAGAGAAAACCATGGCTAAATGTAACAATGTACGGAGGTAGCTCGCGACCAAACGGCTTACTCTTCCCGGGAAGCTGATTAGAGGAAAAACCCAGTCTAAATCCACAGAAAAAACTGTCAGTTCGCTAGTTTTCTCTTCCCGAACCCTAAGAGCAGCATCGTTTTACCTTTTTTGCTCCTTTTTCGACTTAATTACATCGCGCCACCTAACTAGAGCCGGGGTCCGTGAGGGGTGTGGGACGAGAGGGGGAAGAGGAGGCCTAACTCTTGCCATCAAGGAGGAGTTTGAGGCTCGATCTGGAGCGGATGAGGCGACTTAATGCTCGTTTGTTCACTCTCGCTCATTTCAGACGTTACCGCAGATCCCGTGTGACGGTGGGACTCAATGCGGCTGGGATGTCGTGAAAACCCTGCCTGGAAGTTACATTTGCTTTTCTTGAATTTGGTTACCCGCGATTCTTGCCTTGCCTGCTCCTGTTAAACATGCCCGACTATAAAAAGAGGATGGGCGAAATAGATCAGTGGCCGGCACGTGCTTCGTTTCTACGGCGTTGTTACCGCCCATCTCCCCGACCGGAGAAAGAGTGGGAGCGGCCTAGGGCCGGGAGATAGCACGTTTCCTTGGGACCCGGCAGAGTCTAATTCTGACTCGGTCTCTTTAAATGAAATCCCGCCTTTCCCTCCCGCCCCGTTTGTCTTCTGACGTCCCACCAAGCTGGACCAATGGCATAGGTCGTAAGGGGAAGGCGGGAGAATGTGAACCGGCCGCACCTTATAAGGACAGGGCCTTGCGCATGCGTACTCTGCGGATCGAAGGGGGTGCGAGGAAGGAAAAAGAGGCGGGGAGTTCCAAGTGAGACAGGAGAGCATTTCTCTTAGCCGCCGCCCCCCCCCCCCGCTTCGGCCGATTAAGGACGCAGCCACCTGAGAGTCTCCCTCACTGCCCCCTTTCCTCCCTTCCTGCCCTGGAGCGATCCGAGCGGGCTGAACGAAGAGGGAAGGGGGTGTCACGTCCGGTAACGATGTTGGGGTCGCCGGGGCAACAGCCCGGGGGGGCGGGGTCTGGGGCGACGGCCGGGGCAGCTGCCGGTTCTGCTGCCCCTGCCGCCGGCGGGGCCGGGGGCATCGCCAGCTTCCCGTGCGGAGGGGCGTCTGAGAAGCTGTTGGCGCGCTACGTGCAAGACTACCTGGAGTGCGTCGAGTCGTTGCCGCTGGACATGCAGAGGTTGGCCTCGCTTCTGCGCGAGATGGACACGCGCTGCCGTGGTGAGCAAGAGGGGCGCGAGCGCGATTGGTAAAGGGGAGGGGGGAGGCGGCGGCGGGGGTTGCGCCGATGACGGGCGCTGGCAACTGATTATGGAGACTGCTTCTCCCCTCCGCTCAGTCGGAGCGCTCTTCCTCCTGAAGAGGAGGGGCGATCTCCTTCCCCTCCTCCCGACTCTGGGTTGGGGGGGGGGCAGAAAAAAATGGCCACCCTTCTTTTGCCCTCACCCCACCCTAGTAGGGGGGGAAGAAGCCGGCCCGAAGAGGCTCAGTTTAGGCCCCGAGGGAGCGCGAGGTGGGTGGCTCCGGCTTCTGGCGGCTTCTGACGGTCGCCTTGCTTTGCCGCGCTCACGCGGGCCCCTGTCAAGGTCCCGCGAGTGAGGCGGAGACGAAGAGGCATGTTGCCTTGTTTGGGATGATGCTCCGGATGTGACAAATACGTGAAAATGTATCGTTCGGTAAGATCTTCCCTCCGTAGGCGGTGATGTTTCAGAGCTGGGGATAAACATAATGCTGTTTCAGCAGTTGTAGGGGAGTAAGTAAGGTGACTCTTTTCTTTTTTCTTTTCTTTTTTTTCTTTTTTGGCTAATCATTTGGGTGCCAATCTTGAGAGAACGTAAGTTTCCCAAGTCACTTGCTGCTAGGTAGTTTTTTACTTGCCTCAGAGTAGTACAAGTGTATATAGTCCTTTAGACCAGGGGTCTCCAACCTTGGCAACTTTAAGCCTGGTGGACTTCAACTCCCAGAATTCCCCAGCCAGCTTTGCTGGCTGGGGAATTCTGGGAGTTGAAGTCCTCCAGGCTTAAAGTTGCCAAGGTTGGAGACCCCTGCTTTAGACCACCATAGAATGCAGGAAAGATAATGTTACTTAAATAATGTTACTTGAATCCTTTCCCTTTAAACATTATTTAAATATAATGCCCAATTGTATAGGTCAGGGGTGGGCAATTGTGGCTCTTTTACAACCTGTGGACTTCAACTCCCAGAATTCCTGAGACAGCCAGCTGTCTCAGGAATTCTGGGAGTTGAAGTCAACAGGTTGTAAAAGAGCCACAATTGCCCACCCCTGGTATAGGTAGACCCAGGTACACGTGTTTTTATTATGAATTATATATGCTCTTCGTTAGTACATCAGTAGTGACAGAGAAACTAGTACATTTTTTTTCTTTTGGGAAAGGAGGGGACTGGACTCCTCCGCATTTAAACACATTGATTATGGAACATTTGACCCAGATAACCGGAAGTGCAGGTCAGTCAAGGGAAAGGAAGGTGTTGGACTTTTTTTTGAAGTGAGAATTGCTTTGGGAGAGAAGCACACAACAGACCAATTTATGAAAGAGTCTTACTGAGTTTAGCAGCATTTACACTAGACAAATGTTGAGGATTGTCACACTAAACTTTTTTGTAGATAGTTGGATATAATTTTACCATGGTTTTGAATTGGCGCTAGCCTACTCTCAGCCTACAGGGTTGCTGTTGTGGGAAATTGAAGGTGTGGTGCCATGCATGGCACACCATCTTCAGATCCTAAGAAAAAGATAGATATAAATCAAATAAAAAGCATTTTTGGTTTTCCTTAGTATTTTAGTTTTGTGACCAGGAATAAGGCAATTTTGGCAAATAACTACCCTGTCAAAGCTTTTGTTCCTGTTTTCTTTCTAAAAGATGCTGCAATTGACTCCCTAATGAAACTTTATATTGGAGATAATAGATAAATTATTTAAATGTTATTTAGATTAGATTCTACTTTGCTAGTATTTAGATTAGAACATCAAATATATTTAATAAATGTATATGGGGTTTGTTCTTTTGTTTCATTAAAAAGAAATAGAATTTCAAAATACAAAATTGCAGGAAAAAAATATGGAAAGCTATAAAAACAAACAAAAAAGAACAAAGTGGTGATATGCGTCACCTATTGATCAAATATCAAACAGATTTCTAAATCTGTATTGGGAAAAATATGATTGATTAACATCAAAAAATGTCATAAAATCTCTGCCACAAAAAACTTAATTCATCATTTTTATTAATTGGTAAAATTGCCTTTTCAAAATGAGTAATTCACATATCTTTCAAATCTTTAATATCAAGAATAACTACAATTTCTCAAAATAATTCTCTTAGGAAGAGCCCAAGCCCATAATAATCATTATTTCACAAAAAATAGTCTTAATTCCAAAATTTCAGGACATACTTTAACATCTTTAATAATAATAAAAAAATCCCAGTAATTCACAGGATCAAATTCTATGAGTGAAATTTTTTATATTGCCAGCAGAGGAAATCTGATATGCATCCTTTCAAATATGTTCTTTGGGTTGTCTAATAAATTCAAAATAGGATCTTTTAATGAATACATTTAATGGACTGAAACAATTTTAAATGAAATGTTTTTAAGATCTGTAACCATTGATATTCCAGCATGGAATGTTTATATTCTTTAATTTCGGTTTTGGTGCTATATGTTAAAAAATGCACAATCTTTATGATTTTTTTTTAATCCCGAAGGTTTGTTATTTTGTAAAATTGTAATCTCAAATGTGCAGTCTATGGACAATATGTGGCCCCTTGAGTAATTTTCTGCAACACAAAACATTAAGCCTTGGGAAGCATAATCTCACATCTGATGAGGGGTGTCCCAAAATAATGTGGCATGACTCCTTTCCCATATTCAGTTGAGTTAACAAGTAACACAAAAGCAAAGTTGACTGAGTAATAAAGGAGCATACTGGTTCATTGGCTCAAAAGCAATTTAAAGTGCCTCACCGCTCTATAGCAGGACATCAGCTGCCAGAAGTAGAATAGCAGTTTGCTGATTTTGTCAGGTACTGTAGAGCTAGCTCTGGCTTATTACTATAATTTACATTTTATATGTAATATTCATAAAATAGAAAACAATGATTTGGGAACTTTGATCTTATATTCTTGTGATGCTTTTTAACAGAAGCTTTGAAAGAAATTGATGAGGTGTATGAAAAATACAAAGCAGAAGATGATCCTGCACAGAAAAAGCGTTTGCAGCAGTATCTTCAACGGGCTTTGATCAACAGTCAAGAACTTGGAGACGAAAAAATCCAAATAGTTACTCAGATGCTTGAATTAGTGGAAAACAGAGCCCGGCAGATAGAATCCCACTCTCAGTGCTTTCAAGATCTGTCAGATACTGAAAAACCTATTGAAAAGTCCAAACAGGATCCATGTCAACCAGAAAGATCTTCACGAAGACCCCGCCGACAACGTACTAGTGAAAGCCGTGATATATGCCATATAGCCAATGGAATTGATGAGTATGATGACCAGCCACCTAAAGAAAAAAGATCCAAATCTGCTAAAAAGAAAAAACGCTCTAAAGCTAAACAAGAAAGGGAAGCTTCACCAGTAGAATTTGCAGTTGACCCTAATGAGCCAACTTACTGTCTCTGTGACCAAGTGTCTTATGGAGAAATGATAGGCTGTGACAATGATCTGTGTCCCATTGAGTGGTTTCATTTTTCATGTGTCGGACTCACTTATAAACCAAAGGGAAAATGGTATTGCCCAAAGTGCAGAGGAGACAATGAGAAGACTATGGATAAATGTACAGACAAATCCAAAAAGGATAGAAGATCAAGGTAGTAAATGCTCTAGTGCACAGACAGCTGTGTGGTTTCTATAAAACTATTTAATAAGCAGATTAGTATTTTAGAATAATGCATAAAACTATGCAATAATTTTTAAGATGTACAATATTATTGGAATGTTCACAGATGTTAATACTTTTTTCTGCTTTTGAATATTCTGCACTAAACCAAAATTTCCAAGCAGGGTCACATGGGAGTAGCACAGAAGGAATTTAGGAATTCCAGATTCCTTGCTCTTTTTAATTGTGGAATTATGATGAGGTATGAAGAGGAAAGATTGGAAAGATAATCATGTTAAAACTGATTTGTAACAATTGTTGTGATTGTAAATTTAGTTGAGTATAGCACATTTTGTTGAGAACATGTTAGTTCTATGATGCTTTTAGTCTTCAGAACTCTAAAGATAATATTTGAATCTATTGCCAAACTTTAAATTTTAAGCCTTTGAAAATATAAAGCCAGTTTTTCTTCGTGTCTTCCATGTGATCTATCTATATGTCATTAACTTATTTTATATTAATTTTGTGGTGAGTTTATAAGTCCGTTTAAAGAAAGTATATTAAACAAATACTGGAAGAGTTGCAATCAGCATTAATTGCAGTCCTAAACTGAACTATTTGTTCTCACTATGCTCAGTCCTTTTGTGACATCTTGTTCATAATTCCTTGGATGTTTAAAAAAAAGTATGTAATCATGTTGCAAAATTTAGATATACAAAGAATACATAAATACTGTAAGATCAGTTTGTGAAGTAAGCTTGACTGGTCTTAATATTTTATTTTATTTTGCTTTACAGGCTCTAAGGGCTGAGCAAAGAACATTCATAGGAAAAAGTTGTTATTCTCTAGAAGAGTAGTCCTATAGGCATAGAGAGAACGTACATCTGAAATATAGCAACTCTTAATGAAGTAATTTACATTAAGAACAATGGCATTTCTTTGAAACAATTAATAACTAAAAGTATCCCCAAGCTAAATATTTCTTTAATGGAACAATTTTGAAATTGATGATATACAGCTGTAGTCATTTGACTGCCTAACTTAATGCCATATACTATTTTACCAGATACTGATCTTATTTTTCTCTAGAAAATTAGAGTACTGTATTTTATTTATTAGACATTACAGACTCCATGTAAGTAAACCTATTGTAAAGTAAAAAGAAAAGCAGGCCAACAAAAAGTTCCAGTATTGAATTCCTGTAGTGTGAAATAACATTTGGCCATTTCTTACATTTTGAGTGAGGTTTGAAAAAAAAGCTTGGATACTACAAAAATTTCAAATTAATTTAAATATTCAAAAATGGTTATTTTGAAAGCATGGCAGCACAGCTGCATTATGCGAACTAAAGATATTCAGCCATTTAACTAGAAATTGTTTTACTACGTAAGGATTGGATTATTTCATATGGCTGTTATATCTATGCTGAATCTGAAATTGTGTCTTATGAATTAATTGTATCCACTAAACTGACCACAAGGTATGTCATGGTCAAATGGCATTGTCTTCTTCTATAAATATCATGTCTTACCTTGTTAGGGGGACACTAATTGCACATTCATAATATAGCTATAATATGTTTTAATTTGAATATCCCCCCCCCCCATAGTTCTGCAATGGGCAGTTTAAAGGAAATTCTAATTTACTAATATGCTTCTGTAGTTGCTACTTCTTACTTTTCTGGATGATCCAAGGAAAGAAATCACACAGTAATTTTATGATTGTGTGTAAAATTTCGAAGAATGTTAACTTTAATTGACTAATATGTGCACTACAACATCATTACCATAAAACAAACTACTTACATAGTCATAGCTGTTTGTGGACACAATACTTCTGTACCCAGAGAATGATGTGCATTAACTTCTGATAAAAACAGCCACAATACCAGTGTCTCTACTTTTGAGAAAAACTGATTCTTAGTCAACTATATTAGTAAAATTATAATGCTTCCTATTTTGAGAAACTGTATTATTGCTACGAAGTTCTGTTTTGATTTTTTTTTTAATATAATTTTGCTTGATATAATATGACAATCTCCTTGGTTCAAAATTTATAAGCATAAGCACATGGAAATTAGAAATGTGCCACCAGAATGTATCAGCTACTTGGATCTAATATTTTGCATGCTATGATTTATGAATAAAAAATACTGGTTGTAAAATTGTATCTGAATTTTCCCCCAGTTTTTTCTATCATGCATTCATAGGCTGGAATCCAAAGAACTTCTGTATACAGAAGGTATCTTTCTAAATTTGTATAAACAGATTGCTAGGATTTTTTTTAATAAGTTCTCTTTGGCATATAAAATACAGTTAAGCATACTGTAGGATGTGTCTAGCTTGGAATGGGATTGAAAAGTAAAATTCTAGATAGGATATGACATGGTAATATGAAATGCATGTATTATATTATTCTGTGTCTGATGACATCTTGAACAATAATAATACATTGTTAAAGCATGAGTGAAACTAGCATTTTGTATGAGTATTGAAGTTTTCCTTAATTGTTACTACGTTACATGCACACTCATTTCAGGTTTCATAAATCTTATTGACAACCTGCAACAGTCTTATACATCAGAATGAAAAGAGTTCTTATGTGAAGTGTTATTTCTTTCTAATTCTCCAAATTTAACCATGTATCTTATAAAAAGTTAAAGGTAAGAATAGTCAGAAATTGCAGTTTACGTAACATATATTCTGTTGCATCACACAATATAATACCTAAAACTTATCTCTGCAAGTTTCAATATAATCAAAAAGAGTATTAATGAGCAATGTTTAACATGACTAAAAAGGGAAGTTGCCTCACAAAATGGGCTAATAGTAATAGTATCATTAACTTGTTTTATAGTTGATATCAAAAATAACTGGCACCTTTTCCTCTTGCAGAGAAAATACATGTCTATGTTTCCCTACAAAGCCAGTGTTTAGTCTCTTCTGCTGGCCAAAACTATTGACACCCTTGTTTTAGTAATTACAAGAATCTGTTAAATCATACATCAAAGTGTCCATTGTTTGAACTGTCATGGTGAATGGCATTTACTTTGTCAGTTTCAACTTACTTCATGGCAAATTGGAATTCTTGGGAAAAAGTAAGGAGTAGCAATACTTTTGGATGCATCTGTGATTTCTAAGAGTTGCATGAATCATTTCATATGATGAATATTATATTTTATATAATATTATATAAAACAATATAATGTTGTGAGATGTTAAGTATTTTCTTAGCATGGCTATTTCCAATTGAAAAAATAATATTGAAAAGAGCTGTGGTAATGCAGTGGTTAGAGCAGGGGTGTCAAACTCAAGGCCCGTGGGCCGGATCTGGCCCATGGAGTGCTTAGATCTGGCCTGTAGAGCCGCCCTGGAAACAGTGAAGGACTGGCCTGCAGTGCCTCTGCCAGCGAAAACGGAGCTTGGGAGCGCTGCACACAGGTCCTCCCAAGTTCCGTTTTCACTGGCAGAGCATTGCGGGAGGCTGTCACAGTCGAAAACGGAGCTCAGGAGCCTATGGCAGAGTGCTTGGGCCCCCACAGGCCCCCACAACACGAGTGACATTGAACTGGCCACTAGTCAAACACAACTCTGATGCAGCCCTCAGTGAAATCGAGTTTGACACCCCTGGGTTAGAGTGCAGTGCTGCAGACTACTTCTGCTGACTGCCGGCTGCCTGCAATTTGGCAGTTCAAATCTCACCAGGCTCAAGGTTGACTCAGCCTTCCATCCTTCAGAGGTCGGTAAAATGAGGACCCAGATTGTTAGGGGCAATATGCTGATTCTGTAAACCACTTAGGGCTGTAAAGCACTGTGAACAGGTCTAACAGCTATTGTTATATATATAAAATGTTCTCTAAATATAACTTCATAATTAAATTGTTACTCATTGTTTCTATGCTTTGGCTAAAATTAAAATGTCTCAAAAAGCTGGAAGATTAAAATAAACAGACTTCTCCAACAAATCCTAGAGAAACATCACAAAAAAAAAAATATCCAGGTATATAAATTGTGGAATATATCCTTAATGTATGGAGACATTTCCCCACTCTCCCTTCTCTGCAAAATGGTAATGGGGTGATTAAAGCCTTTGTACAAACTTATTCTTTGTTCACTCCAGCTGAGTTCAGTAATTCTTATGTTTATGACTTGTCAAAGTGGTCATTGCATTCCTTTCAGTGAAGAGTTTCTTCTGTCTGGAGATTTTCCTTTAGTTTCTTGACTCCTTTTTTACATGGGGAGTAAAGACTGAAAGGTTCTCATCTTGCATAATTTTTTTCAATACTGTATGGGGCTAAGAGAAAGGCAAAGCTGGTGGCAGCAAAGTTTCATTTTCTTCAGTTACTTTTCTACATTATCAGCTGTATCTTTCTCCTCCTTAGACTTGCAGATAATTATTGGGGAGAAGGGAGAATTAATTTACAGGTAGGAGAATTAGTATTTATTGTCTTTTTATGTTATGTGCAAATTGCTTATTGTCTTCTTTTAGATATGTGCAATTGCTTTTAAAACAAAAATGATTTTTAAACTATGTCAAGTTTCATTTGTTTATGCTCGATTTTATTTTGTTCAAATTCTCTTTTAAATATTTTCATGTTCTTCTTCACTGCTTGATGAGTCTTCTCCAAACAAATCTTTTCCTACTGAATTTTCAGCAGTGTTTATGCTCATCATTTTCAAAGTGGTAAGAGTAGAGCTGTTGCTCAAGCCTAAAAGAACTGTCTTTTTGTCACAGGCAACAGTCATGCAAGAGATTTTGCTATCAAATGTAAAGATGGATATAACTGTGCCACTCTCCAAATCCCAGAAACTGACCTCACCTAAAGTGGGAGAGACAAATGCATGTTACTACATTTAGTTTGGCTTGGAAACTTCCTTCATTTTAATAACAACTCTCTTCTGTTGGTTAATCCATAGCAGTAAGATTAAAAACACATTTGGTATAATTTATTGGTGGTAAATAGAATAGAATATAAAATTTTGAAATTAATAACAGAATAAGAACTTTTGGTTATTTTTTAGTACTGCTATAGTTGCCACTTTTATTCTTCAGAAGTATCCTGGTTAGTAAGATTTGTGACTGTAATTTATATATAGGCACATAAGTATCAAAAAGTATTTTTTAAATCTGTTTTTATATTCGATTCACTAACATTTTTACTGAAGCTTATGCTTCTTTGTTATGAGAATATAATGTTATGCAAAGTTCTTGTGGAATCTGTTTGGCTTGGATTAAACTTTGCAAAACAATAGCACTGTATTGCATTGTATAGTCAAAATTAATGGATATTAAATTGTGTAATGTCTGAATTGCATCTGAATACTGAGGTGATGTATCACTCTGGATTCAAAGGGGAAGAGGATAATTCAGAAAACATGGGAAGGCTTATGTGTCACAATTTGCAGTTACCTTTCCTAGGCTTAAAACAGCTTTAATTTTTTTTCAGGAAAAAATCAATTGAATTAAAGAGTTGCTGACACATGCAGCACCATGTACACTGAATCATCTTTTCTTTCTTTAACCACTGTAGACATAGTGCTAAACAGTATTTTATTGATTAGAATTTATTAATAACCCACAGTGGGCTGTATTTTAACAGCAAGCTGAGCCATAAAGCATG
The DNA here is from genome assembly GCF_029215685.1 of Pituophis catenifer annectens. NCBI lineage: Eukaryota > Metazoa > Chordata > Lepidosauria > Squamata > Colubridae > Pituophis > Pituophis catenifer. Next base: position 38,440,349 of record NW_027256888.1, read on the forward strand.
TTCTATTAATGATGGTAATCTAAGCAAAATTTTAGGAAAAAAACCCCACACCCATGATTGAGGATAGGGGCATACAACTTGCAGTTTATGAACTGCATGCATCTCTATTTGTGGTGCCAGAATTTTCAGCATTGAATGAATAAAATGCTTTCTGCAGGCCTCCCAAACCCTCTGCGTGTCCTGTTTTTGGCCTTTCGAACCCCCCACCAGTCCTGTTTTTGCCCTCCCTGGCCCCCAGGAGCATTCTGCAGGCCTCCCAAACTCTCTTTGCGTCCCATTTTTGTGAAAAATGGGCCTGTTTTTGGATGCGCTGGACGGGGTTTCAGGAGGCCAAAAATGGCTGTATTTGGTGTATAAGATGCATCAATATTTCCACCCTCTTTTTTTTGGAGGGGGGGGGGAGTACATCTTATACTCCGAAAAGTGCAGTAGTTATAAATAACAGGTTATAATATTAAAAATCAAAAGAATATAGATCTTGGAACACATTTTTTTAACCTACAAAAGAAATTAGGAACAAACCTGCAAGTAGAATTGCTTTTGTTCCATCTAATATGTGCAATTTGCTATTCACAGTCATATCAAGACCTTCATAACCTTGCATTAATTTGTGTTTATGCTTAAATGGATCCCAAATCTTAATCCTATAAACCACAAGGAAAAATGTATCAGTTTGGACATTATTTAGAATTGGTAATAGTATGGATATAATTAAACTTAGCATTTAGTTCAACCTTACCTACTATTTTTTAAACAGAAAATCAGAAAATAGCACATTGTAATCTGAGAAACAACTTGTTTAATAATTATTTTGTATATAGCATCATATTTTGTTAGATATTGACCCATCCTTTCATCCTTCCAAGGTCGATAAAAAGAGGATCCAGATTGTTGGGTGCCATATACTGACTCTGGAAACCACTTTGAGTGCGGTAAAGCACTATGAAGTGGTATATAAATCTAAGTGCTTTTGCTATAATTAACTTTGGCAAAACTTCGAATCACTCCACTGTCTGAATTTATACTGGACTATTTAAATAGCTTCTGTTTTTTGTAAAAGCAGTACATCTTAATTATATAGTTGGATCCATTTTGCACATTTACATAAAAATATCTAGTGCTGGTTATATTATTTTTGGTGGTATGCTAAGTTTAATAATTAATAGCTTTTAACATTCCTGGAAGTTTGAAAAGAGGTCTGTGATACATCAACTTCTTTTACATTAGTGGGTAGAGAAGTTGCATTTGGAATATATAACCTCTCAAAGCTACCTCAAGTTGTTTCTGATTATTATGAATCTGTATCTAAATGCAAAAATATCTCACTAGGTATTATTAACTGATTACTAAGAAGCTTAAAGCTGTGGTATTTGCAGACTGTAGCCAGACATCTTCCAAATGGGTTCAAAGAATAGTTGCATTTATCTTTTCAATCTTTGACATTTTCTGTATGTAATAAAAATATCCAACTTTCTCTTGAATTGTTATAAAATATTGTATAATATTAATATTCCACATAAATGTCTCCAGCTACAGGTAGTCCTTGACTTACAACTATTCATTTAATGATCGTTCAACATTACAACACTGAAAAAAGTGACTTATGACATTTCACACTTAAAATTGTTGCAGCATCTCCACAGTGTCATGATCAAAATTCAGATGCTTGGCAACTGGTTCATATTTATGACAGTTGCAGTGTTTTGAGAGCATGTGATCCTCTTTTATGACCTTCTGACAAGTAAAGTTGATGGGAAAGTCAGATTCGTTTAGCAGTTGTGTTACTAATAACAACTATTGCAAGAAAGATTGTAGAATGGGGCAAAACTCACTTAACAACTGTCTCACTTGGCAACAGAAATTTTGGGGTCAATTGTCCTAAACTGAAGACTACCTATATATATGTACAGGTAGTTCTTGACTTACAACAGTTCATTTAGTGACCGTTTGAAGTTACAGTGGCACTGAAAAAAGTGACTTATGACTATTTTTCACACACACGACCATTGCAGCATCCCCATAGTCATGTGATTTACATTCAGAAGCTTGACAACTGACTCATATTTATGATGGTTGTAGTATCCTGGAGTCATGTGATCCCTTTTTGTGACCTTTAGGAACTGCAGTGATTCACTTCACAAATGTGGCAAGGAAAATTGTAAAATGCGGCAAAATTCACAACAAATTTCTCACTTAACAATATAAATTTTGTGACTGTAAGTTGAGGACTACCTGTATTCTCATCTTGCTTCAGTATCTTTGTGGAATGCAACCAAGAAATGTATTGGGCACGCCACAATTCTTTCTAGTAATAACTATAAATTTTAGTATTTACTTACAGGTTATCCACCATCACTCCAAAAATGATCCTACTGCCATCTGCAGAAATGGCTGTACAGCAGACATTAGGCTCGTTTTTTAATCTTTTTCTAACCTGTATTTTTATAACGGAGAAAAATAAATTGAGTACATTGGTTATGGGTAACTTTTCATGCACACTATAGATACATCAGTTTGCAGGTGTATAACTGCAGGTAATGTTTTCCTGTTCATCCTTATTCTTTCAGAACTTGGCTGTATTGTGGAAAGGCAAGGAATGAAGGAATAATGGCTGAAGTAAAATGCCCAAATGTCAAGAGCCACACTTCAAAACTGGGCAGGGCCAGGACCCTCTTGGGAAGGAAGTGAGATTTTTAAGGAATAAAAGATAACTCATCTGCAACATTAAGACTATGCTACCTATTTTACCCCTTCCATGTGCCTCAAAATGCAAAATAAAGACTTGAAATATTTACCTCCTATTCTTGAACATATAAAAAAGATGTTTTTGGACATTCTTGCAACTCTATGCTAAAAAGATGTAGTAGATCTGGATAATTTGGATTATAGAAGGAATAGTTTGATGATAGAATAACCCAATTCAAACATTCCAAAATTAGGAATAATTTTAAACTAATGGAAACGTGAAAGGAAATGATAAATCGTGTTAGTTCACAAACTGTTTGCAGAGACCTTAGATTGTTTATCATTGTTTGATTTGGAAACCAAGCTACCACAAAATTTTGTTGTTGCCCAAGTATTGCAGAAATTATACCTTTCCTGTGATTAAATTCCATAGTGTTACATAGCTGATTTTTTCCTCCTCATTGTAATTGGAAAGCACTAGATAATGCCCAGTATATGTTAAGGTAGCATTATATAAAAAAAGCATTGATTCTTTGCTCTCAAGTGTGTGGCGATAGGACATGGTTTCCAAGCTGAACACTGATAGATGATGTGCATAGTAGGAACACACAGCTATCTGTGAAAAGAGAAAGGCAGTTATTTTTAAAACAAACATATTTAACATCTGGCAAAAATAAATTAAGCAACATGGTTCCCCTCTGCAAAGGTTTTGGCCTTGCTACTTTTTAGAGGGAAAAGACAAGAAGTAGGGAGCAATTATTTTTCACAGTGTAATAGGACATGTTTGATTACTTTGTTTATGAAATAAATTATAGAAGCACTAAACTTCAACAATATAAGTATTGTGCAAAAGTACTAGGCAGTTGTGCAAAAATGCTGTAAATTAAGAATTCTTTTAGAAATAGAGATGTTAATAGTTTTTTTTTAATCAGTTACCAAAATGGAAAGTAAATGAACAGAAGAGAATTCCAAATCAAATCGATATTTGATGTGACTACTCTTTGCGTACAAAACAGAATAAGTTGTTCTAGGTACATTTGCACACAGTTTTTGAAAAAACTTAGCAAGGTTTCAAGATTGTTCTAAACATCTATGGAGAACTAACCATCTTCTGTGGATGTAGGCTGCCTCAAATCCTTCTGTCTCTTCATGTAATCCCAGACAGACTCAATGTTGAGATCAGGAATCTGTGAGGGCCAAACCATAACTTCTTCTTTATGCTGAAGATAGTTCTTAATGACATTGGATGTATGTTTGAGGCCGTTCTCCAGTTGCAAAATAAATTTCCGACCAAACACAAGCCTCTCTGATGATATGGCATGATGGATAAGTATCTGCCTGAATTTCTCAGGATTGAGGACACTTGATCCTGACCAAAACTCCAACTCCATTTGCAGAAATGCAGCCCCAAATGCACGAAAGCGCCACCATGCTTCACTGTTGCCAGCAGACACTCATTATTGTACCACTCTCCAGCCCTTTGGTGAGCAAACTGCTATAACCAGATATTTCAAATTCTGACTCAAGTCCAGATCACTGCCATTTTGCTGCACCCCAGGCTCTAAGACTAAGTATTCATATACAGTACTTGTTTCCACATCAGAGGTATGGCATTTTGGCTGCAATTTTTCTATGAAGACCACTTCTGGCCAGATCTGGTCCAGAATGCGGCCGCACGGGTAATCACGGGAGCCGCCTGGCGTTCCCACATAACACCACTCCTGCGTGAGCTGCACTGGCTCCCAGTGGTCTTCTGGGTGCGCTTCAAGGTGTTGGTTACCATCTTTAAAGCGCTCCATGGCATAGAACCTAGTTATCTTCGAGACTGCCTGCTGCTACCGATGACCTCCCACCGACCTGTGCGCTCCCACAGAGAGGGCCTCCTCAGGGTGCCATCAGCCAAACAATGGAGGAGGGCCTTCTCTGTGGGGGCAACTACCCTCTGGAATCAACTGCCCCCAGAGATAAGGAGAATCCAAGACCTTGGTGCCTTCCGCCGTGCCCTTAAAACTTTCTTTTTTCAGCAAGCCGGGCTGGCTTAACATATTTTTTAACATATTTTTAATTTTTTCATTGGTTTGTTATCTTAAATTGGGGCCAAATTAATATATATCCTTTTAATTGTTTTTAATGTTTGTATTGCATGTTTTTATCTGGCTGTACACTGCCCTGAGTCCCTCGGGAGAAGGTGCGGTATATAAATTCAAAATAAAATAAAAATAAATAAATAAAAATAAATCTCTCTGAACAGCAGATGGGTGTACCTGGGTCCCGCTGGTTTCTGCCAGTTCTGTGCTGATGGCACTGCTGGACATCTTCAGATGTTGAAGGGAAATAAGCATGATGTATCTTTTCATCTCTACATTAAGTTTCCTTGGCCAACCACTGTGTCTACAGTCTTCAACATTGGCTATTTCTTTGTGCTTCTTCAAAAGAGCTTGAACAGCACATCCTGAAACCCCAGTCTGCTTCGAAATCTTTGCCTGGGAGATGCAGTATAACTGCCTTTTGTCTTGTTCTTGTGCTCAGGGTGTATGATCTGTGACATGAAACTCTTCCACAACCTCACCTGAGTAGCAGAGTTTGGCTATTCCTCACCCAGTTTTGAGCCTCCTACACAGCTGTTTCTGTTTCAGTTAATGACTTTCACCCTACATATGAAATTGATGATCATTAGCATCTGCTTGGTATAATTGGTTAATTGTACACCTAACTAATCCTACATAATCCCTGAGTTTGTGCAAGTGTAAGAATTGATGTTATTTTAAAGGCAAAGTGTGGTCACACCAAATATTGATTTGACTTGGATTTCTCTTCTGTTCATTTACTTTCCATTTTGTTAATTGATAAAAAATAAACTATTAATACTTTTATTTGTAAAAGCATTCTTAATTTACAGTATTTTTGCACAATTGCCTAGCATTTTTGCACAGTACTCTATTCACACAGGGTTCCTTTATATATCAGCAAAACTTATATGAAAATACATTTTTATTTTTTTATATTTAGTAAATTTATATAGCTACAACAATGAGTGGGATATTATATTGTTCCATTTTAAAACGAGCTAAATTCAACTGTGCTCTATGTTGGGCTGCACAGAAAAGTATCCAGAAGTTGCAATTGGTGCAAAATGTAGCAGTTAAGACTGTTATACTAAAGGATCTTTGAAACTGCCTTGTTTGCGGTAATTGGGACTGGAATTTTCATCACTAAGCAATGCAGTCATAAAGCATGATGTTATGTGACCATCGCTTAGCAACAGTAATCCTAGCAATCCCCATTGCCATCAAATGTGAACCTCACATGACCACGATGTATGAAGAAGCACTTGCTATGCCCTTGAAACAATCATAGGCAAGCAGGCCAGTGGTCAAGCTACAGGCAGGCAAGTTGGGACTATGGAGTACAAGCAGGCAGGAGCCATGGATGGGTACTAGGAATAACAGGCGCATTCTATTGTGTATGGGCAAGAGGCCTAATGCTCTGAAGTATGACATTCTCATGTCTCATGGGTGTTCTGGGTGTCCCCAGGAGAAAATTTGCAGTCTTGGGGGACTTGCAACCTCCTGCCGACTATCCCATTGACTTTGTTTATGGGAAGCTAGCAGGGAAGCTTACAAATGGCAATCACGTGACTGCAGGATGCCTCAATTGTCATAATTTCATGCTGGTTGCCAAGCATCCAAATGATCATATAATAATAACTGGGAATGCTGCAATGGCTGCAACTTTGAAAACTGGCCCTACTTCCCCCGTTTAGCACCGCTGTAACTTCAAATGGTGATTGGGCACATGGTTATAACCCAAGAACTACCTATATTCTAAAAACACATTTGGGTCCCACTTTACTTGCATTTATAAAATGTGCAATGGTTCGTTTCTGTTCTGTTAATAATTTTATTATTTTATTTTAATTCTTTATTTTTTAATGTTACTTGCCTTTGCTTGTTTAAGCATAAAGGCAAAGTACAAATTAAAAAATAAATAGCGTATTTTTTGGAGTATAAGACACACTTTTTTCCCTCCTAAAAGAGGGTGGAAATGTTGGTGGGTCATACACCGAATACAGCCGTTTTTGGCTTCCCGAAGCCCCACTCTTCCCATTTTTGCAAAAAATGGGCCCGTTTTTCACAAAAACAGTGTGCGTAGAGGGTTTGGAAGGCCTGCAGAGTGCTCTTAGGGGCTGGGGAGGGCACAAATGCCCGTGTTTTGGGGAAAAATGGGGGCATTTTTGCCCTCCCCCAGCCCCTAAGAGCACTTTGCAGGCCTCCCAAACTTCTGTGCACCCCATTTTTTTTCAAAAACGGGCTCATTTTTGTGAAAAACAGGGAGCGCAGAGGGTTTGGGAGGCCTGCAGAGTGCTCCTGGGGCAGTGGTGAAATCTAAAATTTTTTGCTACTGGTTCTGTGGGCGTGGCTTGGGGGGGTCATGTGACTGGGTGGGCGTGGCCAACTTTTTAAAAATATATATATACTTTTAAAGCATTTTTTACTACCTATTGGTCCGAACTGGTAGTAAAAAAATGTTTTAAAAAATGGTTCTGACAATCACGCAGCACAGCTGTGATCGTCAGAACCTTTTTTTTTACTTTTTAAAGCATTTTTTTACTACCGGTTCGCCTGAACCGTAGTTTTTATCACTACCTGTTCGCCCAAACTGGAGCGAACCAGTAGCATTTCACCCCTGTCCTGGGGGCTAGGGGAGGGCAAAAACACCCCCATTTTTGCGAAAAACGTAGCACGCAGAGGATTTGGGAGACTGCAGAGTGCTCCTTGGGGCCGAGGAGGGCAAAAACCTTTTTTTTCTTACTTACCTCTTTGAAATCTTGATGTGTCTTATATACTGGTGTGTCTTATAGACCAAAAAATATGGTACATAATAAATGGCACCTTGGTATGATGTGCAAGACATCATGCTGTCATCTGTACCACACAGAACAGGAAGATACCAGCATTGAAAAGTCTGCATTAATTAACTTTTGAAAAGTTGCAATGTCAAATGAGTTATATTTTAATATATTTATAGAACAAAAGAATACATGTAGGATATTAAGCATGTTAACATTTAAATAAGTATGTACAAATACGTATAAATGGTGATTTGGTAAGTATAACTCACCTTCTCATCTCCACTCAGGAGGAACTGATCAATAGTATTGTTTTTCTCTTTAGCTAGTTTTTGTAATATCTCTACCTCCAGTTTTAATGCCTTTTCTTTTTTCCTTTTCTTTCCAGTATTGGTTTCATTTCGCTTTTCCCAGGGATGCCATAATGCTAAGAGAAAGGCATATGTAAAAAAAAAAAAAAAATGGTATTACACATGAAATACCATTTCATGTAATTTTTGTGATTCTTAATAGTGGTGTTAAAGGACTTTAACAGCTATTTTGTCTCAGCAGAGTCAAACATTAAGCAATCTTGGGCTTTGGTTGGTATTTGGAGACTTCTAGGAAAAAAGATTGTAGGTTAGGCTGAAGAAATTTTAAAAAATCTAAAAAGGACAATAGCAAGTTATAAATAGCAATAGCACTTAGACTTATATACCATTTCATAGTGTTTTTACAGCATTCTCTAAGCAGTTAACAGTATCAACATATTGCCCCCAACAATCTGGGTCCTCATTGTACTAACCTCGGAAGGATGGAAGGCTGAGTCAACCTTGAGCCAGTCAGGATCAAATTCCTGGCAACGGAATGCAGAGTTAGCCTGCAATACTGCATTCTAATCACTGCACCATTACTGCGCCAAAACAATACCCTTCCCCTATAGAAGGAGCCAATACTATAGTTCCCCCTGAAACATAAAGTTGGAGGAAGAAACCCATTAAACCTGAGACAACTGGAGCAGTTGCCAGTTGAAAAATGTACAAGTCTTACTTAAAGCTACAGAAAATGCTTGACTGCCATTATTGTCTCAAACGGGTATGCTATGAAATATTAGTGGAATAAAGAATAGTGAGTGTCAGTTTCAACTTATTTCGCAGCAAATTGGGATTCTTTGGGAAAAGGTGGGGTACCAGTACTTTTTGCCACATATAATAGTTTCAGATTTCTGCAAAGACATGATTGTATCCATTAAATCAAGGCTCCCCATACCCCAGTCTGCAGCCAGTCAAGAGCCAGACTGCGGAAATGAGCGAAGCCCCATCCATGTATGTCCAGGATCCAGGCAGTGTATGAAACCACTGCCCCCCCACATCCATGGAAAAACCATCAGTCTCTGATGCCCAAAAGATTGGGGGCTACTGCATTAAAACAAAATTTGAATTCTAGTTTTGCTTTTCAATAAGATAGCTTACAAATTTCTATAGCCTCTCAACTCAACCAACTGACTGGGTAGCTTACAATTCTAAAATTGTAAAACAATAAAAAATTAAAGCAATAAAAACATCCACGAAATAAATACGAACAGCAGCCATGATGATTAATCAACTAATAAGAATACCTAGTAATGGGACCCTTAATATATTCCGAATCCCAGGCCTGGATTTTAAAGTTTTGCAAAAAGTCAACAGGGTTGGGGTTTAAGATTAATGTTGCTTTCCATAAATGGATGATTAGGCCGAGATCCATAGTGATATTTTCAGCTTTCTCCATGAACTGTATCTACTGCTGATAATTATTTTAAAAGTTTCCTCAATTTTTAAAATCTATCTGCTATTGAATTTGTGTGTGAGACGAGTGTCTGTTTCTATTATATATGAAAATGGAAGAAGGTTACTACTAAATTCAATTTAGCCTTCCAAATATGATTCTTTGGTTTTACAAGCAGGGCAATTACTACAGCAATTTGAAACCCTTCTGTCATACTGTTTTTTGAAACTGGTGAAAGAGCACTCAGTTATAGTAATTGCTCCTTTGTTGCACATCTGGATCTAAATCAGAAATAGACCTAGCATTATCTCAATAAATTTATGAGGGCTTGATTTGGATTTGAGTTTGGTTGGTAAAACCAATTATTCTCATTTTTAGATGGAATGGTAATAAGGCTACAGCTCAGGGGTGTCAAACTCATATCGTCACAGCGGCGTCACATGACGTATTGGGACTTTTTTCCCCTTCACTAAACTGGGCAGGGGCGTGGCCATCACGTGACGCATCTGGACCGCGGGCTGAGTTTGACAGCCCTGTGATAGCTGATACCAAACTATTCAGGCTTGGCAGGTCACACGCCAGAGATACATAAAGAATTTACTTTGCACTAAACAGCGTAGGTTTTGGTGGCTATAGGGAAGAGAGAATGTTGAATAAGCAAAGTCTAATTGTCTGCCTGACCTGCAAATTTATATTAAAAATTTTGTTTCCATGCAACAAAATTTTGTTTCCATGCAGGCATGGTATACCTGCCACCATCTCAGTCAGTCAATTGAGTAAAGAGCTATGGATGTGGAATAGCCCCCATTTCTCAAGAATGCATATCCAAAAACAGTTCAACTGATTCAAGCACCTCTTTATGCTTATATAAAATTGACTTCCCGAGGACCAAAAAATCATTTCTGGATCTAGCAAAATCAGAAAGCTTCCTCAAGTGGCCACTTTAATTATAATTGACAGCTTCCAGTCTCCCTGGTGTGAGACAATACATGAAAAGTTTAAATCCTATGGTTTCTCATGGACAGCTATCACCTTGATGGGTTACAAATATGCAAGTCTTTAACAACATGCCATTGACTTAGAGCAACAATCAGATCTATAACTCTTGCCCAGAAACACCCTTCCAAGACACCACTTCACTTAGCCAGAAGCCTCAGTACATAACATCGCCTAAATTTAGAATGGCTCTGTCTATGGCTTGATCCAATGTCTTTCCAAAAGCAGTCATTGAGGGGAAAGAACATCCCTTTTGAACAGTGGAGGAGCAATCGAAATGCTAGATGATGTTCTGTTGTACTGCTGCCTCTGTGCTGACACTCATCAGGAGTTAGTATTCCCATCCAGCATCAGATACCCTGGTTGCACTGATTTCTTGTCTCAATTTGTTACTATCAGATCATTTGGATTCTACTTCAGAAATAACAGCCAAATATTGTTTCATGATTTATACAACATAATTTTTCTTCCTTCTAGATATGTTCCACAATTCGAATAGAGCTGTCTATTTATTCATTCTACTTCATAACAATATATTACAGTATGTCATTATTGTCAATTGACTCTTATTGTAGTTATTAGCTACTAGACCTATTTTAACAATATAGTCACTATAGATGAAGTCTAACTTTTAGATTTGAAACCATGATCACTACTCACATATTTTTCTTTCTTATGCATTACCTTACTACATTTTTCTAGATGTAATATTAATATTTAATTATTTTTCAATTTTATATAGCTACCCATGTCATGAGTAGTGACACTGAGTGGTGTACAATAGTCAGAAAAATGTATTTTTTGAAAAAGAATACATAGATAAAAACAGACATTTAAAAATAGAAAAATCAGCATTAAAATAGAGATTATTAAAACTAAAAATGTAAAAACCCAAAGCAGAGATAGTGAATACAGAGAGTCCTAAACTTACATTTGGTTACTTAGCAACCATTCAGAATTACAATGGACTTCCCAAAATGTACTTACGACCCAATACTAAATTTCTGATGGTTAACCCACCGATGGTCACATGACCACATTTCAGCCATTCAGCAAATGACCTGAATTTATGGCTATTTGCAGCGTCCCAAAGTAATTTGATCGATTTATGTCATTTTTGTCAAAAACTGGCATTTTTGACATGCTCCCTCATACCTCTTTCCTAGAGAAAGAAGTCCCCCAAAACCATGAATCTGGGGGATTCCACTGCCAACACAGAAATGGAGTCAGGTAGCTTAGGTAGAGTAGTTGCTATTCAGCAAGGAGGCTGGTGTTTTAGCATTAGAATAGAATAAGAATAGAATAATAATAAAGAGCTATTGGCTTCAAATGCCCCGTAAGTCAAATAGATGTCCCCTTAATTTGTTTTTATCTTGTTCCTAGCCCATGAGTGAGGTAGCCTTATATTGCCTTAACTGAACCAATGATAAAGAATATTTTTATTATTCTGGCAGTGTTCAATGGCAGCCACAAAGTGTATACATTTTGTTAGGCTTTGTCACCTAGGAGGGAGGCTAGTGGGTTTTAGTGCCCTGAAACAGGTAACAGAGTCTGGGGTAGTTGCTATACAGCAAGGAAGCTGGTGTTTTTGCATTAGAATAGAATAATAAGAATAAAATAATGGAGAGGAGAGGAGAGAATAACAACAGAACAGAATAGAATATTGGCCAAATGTGATTGGACACACAAGAAATTTGTCTCCGGTGCATAAACTGTCTGTACATACAAACAATAAAGTAATATAATCATAAGATGCCAGTAGAAGAAGGTAGTAGAAAAGATGAGAAGGATAAAGCTTACAACCATTCTAGATGGTTAAATAAATATAAGACAGTACTGTGGTAAGTAGGTGTTCAGCAGAATGATGGCATGAGGGAAAAAACTGCCTGGACCTAATTGTTTAACAGTGTATGTCCAGGATATGAGGAGTCTGTAGATATTTTCTCAGCCCTCCTGACCCATGCAATATACAGGTCCTCAGTGGAAGGCAGCCTGGTTGCAATTGTTCTTTCTTTCTTTCAACTATCCACTGAAGTCTATATCTGTCCTGTTTGGTTGTTGTACTAAACCAGATAATTATAGAAGTACAAATGACAGACTCAGTCATTCCCCTATAGAACAGTATCAGCAGCTCCTGGGGCAGTCTGAATTTTGTGAGTTAACGCAGGAAGAACATTCTTTGTAATGATGGCTAGTGTTAGGTATTCATTTCAAATCTGGTACGATTATAATTATAATGGTTCTATATTTTGGATTAGTAATTTTATTATTCTAAATTCTTAAACAAGTCTTATACAAATTGCATAATGGCTTATTATATTAATTTTATGACCCAAATTCATAAACTTATAATTTTACTTGTATTTTGTGTTTTTATAGTTTTTTTCAGTTTAGAAAATTTTTTTTCCGTATAGGGTGCATTGATATCCAGTGTCCCTTTCCCCCCCAAAAATATTTGTTTTGCTGGTCAGTAACCAAATTGATTGATTTCCTTAGGCATAGGGGGGAGTGGAGTGGGAGTAAATACCTAAACATGAATTAATCTTTGGGGACAACTGAATTAAGGCAAAATTCAAGCAACAGTTCTAAAAGTAACCAGTAATTTAAAAATTAAAAAAAAATAGATTCTTTGAAGATTGATAGATATTTCAATTAAATTAGGTATTTCAGAACTAATTTATTTTACTTTTTCTCTGCTCTCTGCCTACCTGTAATATTACTTCAAATGCTTGCAATGTTCTCAAGAAACTATCAGTTTAATAAAATGAAATTATACTCATTCTGCATTTTAGCTGTATATATAAATGATTGTTAAATGGATCACACAGGCCAAGAATAAGCTAATGTTGTGGAAACTTCAAAATATAGGTTATTTTAAATAAGTTATGTTAACTATGTATTAAAAATTAAGAATGTCTATAAAGCATGTAGCCTGACAAGCAATATTGAGTGGCATATCAGCAGTTTTTAAAAAGTGATAAATTCACCAGTGCCCCAAAAGATGCACTGCCAAGCATCTCAAAGTCTCAGTGCCACCCCCAGCTTCAGTACTCACTCAGCTAGCCACCAAAACCTGCTGTAAAGTGTTAAAGGTAAAGCACTGAATTTGGATCAGAAACACCAAGGTTCAAATCTCCAGATGAATCATAGAGTTTAACAAGTCATTCTGTTTCAACAAAACTGAAAGTTATTATTATTCAGAAGATAAAATGGAACAATCATGCAGTCTTGTGAACTTTCAAACAAAATGCAGGCCACAATGCAAAGCCAAAAATAATAAACCTGACGTCATGGGTTTTCTGTGGTTTCTCCAATTTACCAAGGAATGGTTTTATGTTTCAATTGTTACTGATTACTGCATAGAATTAGCTTTGACAATTTAGACTTTCAGTAGAATTAAATATTTGAAACCTGTTTTTTCTTTATACAAAACTCCTTTAGGTCTCTTCATGTTTTCTTTGGATGAGGAATGGGTAGTGGGTTGAGTACATTGCAAGACAAAATTTTCTTTGTATTCTGGTCTTAATCGATCCTTAATAAGTCCTGTCTCCAAGTTCCAAGTAACAAAATGGTCTCTGAAAATACAATAGGAATCAGACAAAACAACCAAAAATGTACTATTTTTTATTAGAAATTCTATTAATATACAGTAAACATTTAATTTGTAATAAAGCATAGGAGATAAATTTAATCTAAAATGTATGTTGAAAGGTAAAAGAATGCTTGAGTTTACAAATTTCTGCTAAATTTATCTGCTAAAATTAATTCAAATGTTATCACAAGAATTGCCACTTCATGTTGATTTTTTTTATTTTCAGTCTCAAAACAGACTTGAGCTTTCTGATTTTGCAATGTTATACTGACTCCACTGATTTTACAATTCACAAATAAAGTACAATTTTCTAAAAAGATTAATTGGTTAAGGTTTGAAACTTAAAACTATTCTAAACTGGTAATAGTGATAGATGGTGTAAATAATGCAATTTCTTTCCACGTTAAGCAGTTTCTCGCCCGATCATAAGCACAATTGCAATTTCACTTAGTGACTGCTTTGCTTAATGACTCAGTTGCTGGTCCCAGTTGGGGTCACTAAATAAGGACTACCTGTAATATAAATATGTGCTTTTTCAATAGCTGCAAGATGTTACCTGTTCTCAGAAAGACCAAGTAGAAGGCCTCCTTCTAGCATCTTGTATTCATTATTTGGACAAGGAATTATGTAAAGCCCACTCTGCTTCTTTATGTACTTCTTTTTCAGGAGATCATAAACTAACAGTGTCTGGAATTGCATAAAAAATTATTTCTGCTTGGTGTAGAGAAAGACCTGCTAAGTTGTAATACATGTACATCTAGGAACCCTAAATGTTCCTGGTTTTCTCATACTAGGTGGTCTTAGGCCCACCCTGACAATACCTCCTGCCACACATATATTAACAATTAGACAATCCCTAATTCCACACATATATCTACCATTTTTGTGTACTTCTATCCACTATTTTTCTCTATAAAATAACTTTCTGGCACTCAATTATTCAGGAATAGATGATTACCCATATTTTCTAGATTTAACTGACAAATTTAGACTTAAATTCATTAATTCCTTCAAAGATATTTAAACCCTTTAATATTTTTATTTCTCTACAGTTTGGATAAGGTTTTCCTCATTCACTACAAAATCATTTTCTTATCAGACTCCACTTTTTCTCAATAAATTCACCATTTGTGAAATCAGCTGAAAAGCAAAGAATCAGTATTTATAAAGGAAAAAATGTGTTTGGTACCTGGAAAATTGATCTTGGAGGATCTGCAAAGGAGGCTATTCCCTTGCCTGTAAGTATATAAAGTTTCATGTCTCTCGCCAGTACAACATCTGTGTTCTCTACCAGCCCTCTTTCCACCCGCACAGCATTATGTTTACACTTGGATTTTAAAATATTCCATACTGCTATGACTCCCGGACTTGTGTTTCGGCACACAGCATACCTTTGGAAAGATAGATATAAATAATCTTGTTATTATTATATTGCAAAAATGTCAAAACATTGTTATTTCTCTGTTGTTGAAAAAATGGCAAGAAAAAAGTTTCTTGTAATTTGCCATATATTTGCTTGTGAAACACTATTCCTTATCATTATATTTTACTGCAGTAAAATAAAAAAACAAACATGATTTTATGTGGAAGTAGGATAGTTGGTTGTTTTGAGCTATGGAATTAGGATTAAGAATTGCAATATGTACAACTGAGTGATCAGCTATATGCCCACTTGCTTCCTTTATCATGAACTGTGCGCTGCATTTATGTCCCAACTTTCCTCCAAGAGTTCAAGAGCTTACTTGGGGATTTCCCCTCATTTTGGCCCCACAACTAAAGATCTGTGTGATAGTGGATGGCAAGGAAGGCAGTTATGAATTCAAAACCACTCATCTGATGAACAGCAAATCAAGCAAAAAACAAACAAACAAACCCTCCAACATCCAATGTATCTTTGTTACTGAATCAAGATGATGTAGATTAAAGTTACATTATTTGAGAAAAACTGGTGTTCTGTTCAGGTAAACTGAATGTTAAAATGAAAAGATATTTCTATATGTAAGTTGTTGCTTCAATGCAGTAAACTCTAAGGTATATGTTCTACAAAAAGGATGATGTGGCAGAAGATTAATTTGGTTCAGATTTATTCTATTTTTTGTGACAACTGCCAGGAATGTAATCAGAAGTATGAGCATCTAATCCTGAAATACAATGCCTGGCCTGTAATGCCATACTTATCTTCAATTCTGATATGCAAAGGCATTTTGTCAAATGCTTCCAATGTTTTTAATTCTGTGCGTATCTATTTCACAGGTTCCCATTAAGAGCCTTGAGCTGTTATTCCAGGCTTGTTTAGCACAGCATAAAATAAAATTACCATAATTAAATATAAAACTACTTAGTCCTCCAGTAATAGGGGTTATGTTGAAGTAAGTTGGATGACCTATACATTTTATAAATAAATAAATAAATAAATAAGGCAATGTATATTAATGCATAAATATTGAATAAATGAGGCAATGAGTATAAATGCATAAATATTGTGGAGGTCCAATTTCTAATTTTTTTCTCAGTCCTACAGAAACTTTTGTAGCCTTTGGTTTTTCCACAATCTTGTTTTGCTTATACAGTAAATACAAGCAAAATAGAACTGTTACTTTGGGAACAGGCTGTTTCAATCTTCTGTCCTGCCTTTAGAATTGGTGAAAAATATATTCCGGGTCTCAAAGTGGTACACATAATTTACTTCTAACATAAACTTCCCTCCTGCCTATTTTGGTTACCTGGGATAGTTTTTCATTGTCACAATATCCTGAATACCATTTGTTTTCTTTGTGTTGCTTGCAGTGACAGTCAAAGACTGGTCATTGATTTTGGAAGCCAAGTTCCAGGATCGAAGGTAATTATCTCCATCACAGAATGCTAAACAATATCGAAGGTCAGAGCATATACCTACAGATACATGAATTATGATAATTAGAAAAGATCATTTTGGCCATTGTTCAATAAATCTCAACATTCATTAATGCTTGTGTGATCATTTAAAAATATCATTTAAAACTGGAGTTGGTCTAGGGAAGATATTCGTGAAAATACCATTAAAAAGGCTAAGAGTTGGCATTTAGAATAACTTTGTCCCAGACCATAAAATTGAGGGTATCTGGCAAGGTCTGGAGGGGCAGTGCTTTGGTAATAGAAGTGTTCCTGACCTTTTAATTTTCAGTATTTCTATATAAATATGATCTAAAATGTGATCTGCATAAATCCTAAGCTAAATAAATTTATTCATTTATTTATTGAGGAAAATTATCCAAAACTCTGTGTGTGTGGGTGTGTTTATATATATATAAAATTCATATTGTGGCAATGATTGGGCAAAATTTAGATTGTTGGCTATTCTTGCATGTGCAATGTAGGCACACAGACATTTTTAAGAATTCTGCTGAAGTTTTTTTAAAAAACACAAGGCTATGAAAAGAATGGATATATTTGGAAGAAAAAGATATTAGTAGCATAGTAAGAAAAAAAGTGAAATGTATAAAACAATACAAATAAAGGAAATGCCGAATTTCATCTATCACTTGAGCAATATATTCTCTAGCTATGGAACTAACTAGATTATTTGTAATCTATTACTAGATCTTTCAGTAACATTGGTAACTGCATGGTGAACCATAGTAGGCAAAACTGAAAAAGTCGAGAGGATAATAATGAAGACAATACATTTAATTCAATACATCTAATTTAAATTATAAATGATTTTGTTTGTTTGTATAAAGCACTGCTGCCCATGTTCCCACTGACTATTCTTTTGCTACATTTTAATGATATTTTCACTTTTTAAACTCTCCTAAGGACCTTTAAGATACTATCCATTAAAAATGGCATCTGATGAGAATGGACTGTAGAGCTTATCTTAACATTCTACAAACCTTGGCATAAAGATGTCCTGATAACCATTTTAAAGAACATTTCCTCATGAATGCCATTGCATTATCCCTAGGCCATTGGTGAAGCAACCTAGATTTGCTTATAATTATTCTAGTAGGGGTTTTGGTCTTCTGTTAAAAGAAGTCTTGTCATATGAACCATCTGCTGTGGCTCATTGAATATTTAATATTTAATGTCAGGACCTTTGGTCAGATCAACTCCTATTGGCTTCTTGAGGCTGATATGGATTTGCCCTCTACCCTTCAAGTATTGGGCACTCCCTCCTTAAACATGTAGGGTTAATGCTCTTTTCAAAGAGTACTAGCTCTTTTATTTATGTGTTCAGTATTTTTTGAAGAAGTGCTAGACTTGGATTTAAAACTAGCACTAGCAGTCTCTGGAGAAAGCCAGTTCTGATACTCTTGAAGTCTATTTATATTCTGAAAAATGATCAAGTTTTGTCAGCTGTGAGCATTACAGGTGTCTTATTCCTAAAGTTCATAATGGCTTTATGCTGGCCATACTTTTTTTTTACTGACTTGTAGATTTTTTGTAGCTCTCTATCCATGTTAGTCAATTTCTGAAAACAAATGCAGGATTGAATGGGAAGGAGCAGGCATCTCTATATTTTGATATTCTTGTTTACTTACTGAATGGGGAAAGCCTCTTACTTCTGGATTATTATTACACACTTTTTCTACAAAAATGTTTGAAATTCATAGAAAAAATACTTACCATCGACAAGGACTGAAGGAAATTTAGCCAAGTGTTTGTGGTCTTCAGACTCCAAGTTCCATGATACTATCTCAGTAGTACCAGTATTTGGAATAGGACTAAATGCCACAAGATGAGATCCCAAACGATTTACAGCAAAAGTGTGAATATAATCATTGCAGCAACCCTTCAGACTATGAGCATAAGCAAAAGTATGGACATTGTAGAGCTCTATAAGAACAATTTCTTGCTTTCGTATGAAAGGGCACCTATAACAAGATAATTAGTCTTAGATGAGATAGATACTCCTGAGTATGTCTAAAACGAATTATAGAATAAAATACCACATGTAAACAAAGAAAAATATGAACACCTAGCTTTATTATGAAAAATATACAAATGTGTTTAAAACTAGTTCCATTACATAAAATTTGAATCTGGTATGGTTCTGGCATGATGTAATGGCTGAATCTACAAATTGTGATTGGCACAGTTTGGTTAGTCCTGGTTTATTAAATAAGCCATAATTGACTATATTCACAAAACATATGTCAAAACTAACCAAATCATATTATTTCTTAGTCCAATGTGTGAATCTTCAAATGCCGGATATGTCAAATAGATGTCCACTTCAATTTGTTTTTATCTTGTTCCTAGCCAATATAAAGCTTGTTCCTAGCTTTATATTGTCTTAACTGAACCAATGATAAAGAGTATTTTTATTATTTTGCCAGTGTTCAATGGCAGCCACAAGGTGTATAAATTTTGTTAGGCTTTGTAACCTAGGAGGGAGGCTAGGGGGCTTCAGTGCCCTGAAACAGAGTCTGGGTCAAGATCTTAATGGGGACCGCAGACCTGAAGCTGATTTAGTTTTCTGCTGACTGAGGGATGTGGGAAAGTGACAAAGTGACAAAGAAAGAGCCAGCTAGGTGAGAGTAAAAGAATAATTTGATGGTACTACCTTGTGAGATGTAAATGCCTTATTCTCTAATGTGTAAATAATGTATATATGGGACATCGGGGGTTAACTTATTCTTTGGTTCCTAATGTATTCATAATTCACCACTCCCATTCTTGGCTCCACCCTTTGTATATATAAGGAGCCACCTTCACCATTTTCCTTGCTTCTATCTGTGAATATTCAGTGAATATAGAATGCCTGTTATAATTAAAGAGAAATATATTTAAACCTCTAACTCTTATTATCATTATTGAGTCTGATCCTGAAAATATTGCAACAAGCTGGTAGCAGAGGATGGTTAATTGACTCAATAAATACTCAAAAATGTCCAAGAAAGATAGGCCCAACACCAGGGCCTACAGCAAAGAAATAGAAACTGAACAAGAAATAATCAACGAATCCACAAACGCGATTTCGAGAGAATCCGAAGAATACACCACTGAAGAAGAAGAACTAATAAATGAAAATAATGACCAGGAGGAAATCGAAATAGAAAATAACGAACTCAGGTCAGAGATATTGAAATTATTAAAAAGCCAGAAGAATGATGAAAGCCTCATCGCGAATCTCCAAGAAATGCTGAAAAACAGCGGAGCAGCGAGAGAGAAAAACATCGCTAAAGAGAAACCCAAAGACCAAAAAACTGTGAGTGATGTGACTACAGAGAAAGTCGTTATGAAAAAGAAAAGATGTGATCCCGCGCGAAATTTTGAATGGCAGCCATCTTGGTTTCAACAAGCCTCCAAAGTGAGCGAAGCAGAGCCAATCAAAATGCTCAGTTCAAAATTTCTGGCGCGAAAAACGTTATCAGACAACGAAAGTGAAAAGGAAGATTCAAACTCTTCAGAAGAACCAGAATCAGAAAGCGAAGACGACTTAACGAAATCCCAAGTAAAGTCAGCAATGAAGACGCTTTTTGCTGCATTTGGGCCAAAATTAAAAATTTCCAAAGCGCCAACGAAGAAGCTAGAGAACAAGCCGATACCTCAAGACCTGCACGCTCCCATCCTGACTTCGAGAGCGACGACGCCCGAGCCCAGAGAGCCATGTCGATTTCGCCCTACACCGCAGACCGGATCAAGTACCAACGCACACAAAAGAAAGAAAAGAGCAGTCGCCGCCATCAAAACTCCTAAAACCGAGCCAGAAACCGACTCGTCTGAAGAGGAGCGGAGCGAGCGAGCTGCAATGAAGAGAACCTTCCACGACGACGCCAAAGAAGAAATGAGCAACGCGCATGTGCGAAACTACGTAGACGGTCCGGAAAGACTTGAACTGGCCAGAGAACCGCGCAGACTCCTTGCGAGCATCCCCATGCCGTTTTGCAATTTCCTGCACTTGCGAGACCACGGACTGCCTCAGGTTGTAAGTAATGGACAAAATAATGTGGGAAACTTACCCAGTGACTTCCCAAAACTTAGAATTGATGGCATTAATTTGCAAGAATGGTATCAACAGCTCCAGGTTGTCTTTATGAAAGAAAATTTACTATTCTTTATCACTAGTCCTCCAAGAAGACCTTGGACTTTAAAAATAGATTGTTTACATCATAGAGCATTTTTCTTAATAATATCTAGCGTGTCTCCTGCAATGTATCATAGCATCAAACCAAACCTAACTGTTTCAGAAATAATTCAATGCATGTTTAATCTGTTTCACAGCGATAGTGTAGCTACCACTACAAGAATGTCTAAAGATTTCTTTTCTTCCAGAGTAAAACCAGGGGTTTCCATAAGCGAGCATTTGATATCTCTAAACAAAATAAGAGCTGAGCTGCATTTGAGGGGGGAAGTGATCTCAGATCAAACAATGAAAAGTGTTATTATCAATTCACTTGATTCATCATGGGATAGTTTTATGTCACACTTAGACACCATCAATCTAGGATATTTATCCATAGAAAGTCTATCTAACAAAT
This sequence comes from Pituophis catenifer annectens, assembly GCF_029215685.1. NCBI lineage: Eukaryota > Metazoa > Chordata > Lepidosauria > Squamata > Colubridae > Pituophis > Pituophis catenifer. The sequence goes on from NW_027256888.1 coordinate 38,461,680, forward strand.
TGATAGCAGAAGACAATTCAAGAAAAAATCGTTCCAGCAATCACACAGAACACAAATCTTTTAGGAAGGTAGCTTTCCAAGAAAAATATAATGAAGCTTTTAAATGCCATAATTGTGGGTCCAGGGAACACAATAGAAGAGACTGTCCCAAAATCTCAAAGGAGAGACATAGGTCAGAGTATAGGAGCAAATACAATTATAGACAGTCTTCCACAGATAGACATAAATATAGAAGCCCACCAAATTACAGAGAAAGTAGAGGGGGTAGAGAAAATTCAAAAGAGAGAAAATCTGGTTCACTGAATGGACTAAATAAACAAGACAGCACTAAAACACAACAAAATGAGAACAATAATTGGCTTATCGATTCTGGGGCAACAAACCACACCACTAATAACAAAAATATATTGTCTTCATTTACAGAAGATAAGTTTGTAATAAAGGTAGCTAATCAAGAAAAGGTTCAAGTATTAGGCAGAGGAAATGTGAACTTGCCTGGCCTAGGAAAAATAGAGGGGGTATTGTTAATTCCAGAAATACCTCATAACATACTAAGTGCCATAAAACTAAGCAGAGATTCTGACATCAATATAGTTTTCTCAAAGGGGAAAGCAACTTTAGAGAAGGACAAAACAAATGTAGGCACTGTGATGATTAAAGGAGGCCTACCCTATCTAATAACAAAAGAAAGATGGTTACATAACATTGATTCAAATATGGAAGATTGTATTGAGGCAGATGATGAAAATGTTAGTAACAGTGACAATGATGAATGTAAAATATCTCATGATCACGCAAATACACACAATGAGAAGAAACCAAGAATAGGTAAACCAATTCATGATGAGTGTGCTCACATCTTGCATAGGAAGTTAGGACATGCAAGTTTTCCTGTAGTACAAAAAATGACTGAACACGCAGAAGGTGTCAAAATAAAAAATTGTGAAAATTATTTGGAATGCTCAGTATGTAAATCCACTAAACTAAAAACTAGTCCCAGGCCAAAAAAATCCAACAGATCAACTAACAAAATTTTTGACTTAGTACATATGGACTTAGTTGGTCCATTAACTCCATCAATCACTTATAGAAAACATTACTTCCTAACAATAGTAGACGATTACAGTCGCTATGGTTTTGTTTACACATTAAAACACAAGGATGAAACCTTTCAGAAATTTAAGGAATTCTACAAACGCATAGAAACACAACATAATATCAGAATAAAACAAATTATGACAGATAGGGGATGTGAATTCATGTCTAAAGAATTCTCCCAATGGTTAAAGGATAGAGGAATGCTACATTTCACGTCTAGTCCATTTTCTGCGTTCCAAAACGGGATTGCAGAGAGAAAGAATTCCACACTACAAACCATGATTAGGTGCACATTAGAGGATGCTGGTTTAGGCAAGCAATTTTGGTCAGAAGCCTTACATTATTCAAATTACACTCAAAATAGAACCTGGTCCAGTATTGTGAATAAAACACCATATGAGGTGATGTATAATAGGAAACCCAAATTAGCACACATGCACATATTTGGAGTCACTGCAGACGTACACATACCTAAGCAGTTGAGAAGAAAGGGAGAAAACGTATCCAGAAGATTAAGATTTATGGGATATGAAACTGGCACCAAAGGGTACAGATTCATTGATAATAACAACAAATTTATAGTCTCCAGAACAGCTGTGTTCCATGAACAGGCCAATTGGTCTAAATTACATCTTAATGAAATATTTCCAAATAAATGCAAAGATACAAAATATTGTGAGGAAGGGACAATAGAAAATCAAAATATCAACAAAAATAAAAATAAAACCAAAACTTGGACAAATAGTCAGCACAAAATAAAGACAGACACATTAACAAAAAAGGAAGCAAGATATTTGCATGACAACCATAGCAAACCTGAAAGGGCTATTAGAAACAATAGAAATCAAATACCAAATAAATACAGAGATTACATAATGCATATGGATGGTGAACAAATGACACCTAATACATATGAGGAAGTACTAAAACTCCCTCGTGAAGAAAAGGAAAAATGGGAACTAGCTATGAAAAAAGAGATGGAAAGTTTGCAAGGATTAAATGTATTCACACCTGCGACTGCACCTAAAGATAAAACAATTATAGGTACCAGGTGGATTTATAAAATTAAGAATCTAGAAGGAGGCAATACTCTATACAAAGCTAGATTGGTTGCACAAGGTTATGCACAAAAATATCCGGAGGATTACACTGACACATACTCCCCCACAGTGAGAACAGAGAGTGTTAAAACAGCTCTAGTAGTGGCATCTGCACTCAATCTTGATGTATTTCAATATGACATACAGACTGCGTATTTACACGCAAAACTAGATAAGGAAATATATGTAAGAGCACCACACAGTCAATACACTAATAAAAATGAAATTTGGCTATTGAACAAGAGTCTATACGGATTAAAGCAATCTGGCAAAAGATGGTACGATTGCTTGGTAAAAGTACTTAAGACCATGGATTTCAACGCTACCACTGCTGATAACTGTTTCTTTGTAAAAAAGAGTGATGATCACATTGAATTTGTATTAATTTATGTAGATGATATTTTATATATAGGAAAACACAAGGAGAGAAGAGAAACCTTTGTAAATAAGCTAAACGAACATTTCTCGTTGAAATCTCTAGGTAAAGTAAACAAATACCTTGGTGTACAAATTAACAAAACTAGAAGGGGATTCAAACTTACCCAGAAAGACAAGATCATTGAACTTCTAAACAAATGCAATTTAAACAATGCCAAACCTTGTGACACTCCTATGCAAACTGATTTCCTTAGAAACACTGATGAATCTTCCCCTGAATTCAAGGATAATACATTTTATAGATCAGTCATAGGTTCACTTCTTTATATATGTAATTGGACCAGGCCAGATATTGCATTACCACTCAACTTATTGTCAAGACATGTTAGCAAACCAACTATGTATCATTGGGAAGCTGTCAAAAGAATTCTAAGATATCTGAAAAGTACATTAGACTTTTGCTTAGTATTAGAACCTAGTAATGATAAAGAACCAAAACTTACATGTTACGCAGATGCGGATTGGGCTGGAGATATATCGTGCAGAAAGAGCACTTCTGGTTATATTTTTCTATTAAATGACTGTCCAGTTTACTGGTACACTGGTAAACAAGAACTGGTAGCCACTTCAACCACAGAAGCGGAATATGTTTGTTTGTCCAAAGCTGCAAATAACCTTGTATGGTTTAATGATTTGATTTCAGATGTCTGGAAAAAACCTGCTTTACCTTTTGTTATGCATGAAGATAATAAAGCAGCCATTGAAATATCCAGATCCGATGCCATTGGACAAAGGTCCAGGCATATAGATATAAAATTTAAGCATGTGAGACAATTGTCTCAAGATGGATTTATCAAAGCAGTGCATTGTGATACCTCTGAACAATTAGCTGACATATTAACGAAGCCTTTACCTTCTAAACAGCACAAATATTTAACTTCTAAATTGTATGTCTTATATTGTCCTGAATCTGAATGTAATTGGTGTTGTATAGCGAACCGGCATTTAGAGGGGGATTTGTGAGATGTAAATGCCTTATTCTCTAATGTGTAAATAATGTATATATGGGACATCGGGGGTTAACTTATTCTTTGGTTCCTAATGTATTCATAATTCACCACTCCCATTCTTGGCTCCACCCTTTGTATATATAAGGAGCCACCTTCACCATTTTCCTTGCTTCTATCTGTGAATATTCAGTGAATATAGAATGCCTGTTATAATTAAAGAGAAATATATTTAAACCTCTAACTCTTATTATCATTATTGAGTCTGATCCTGAAAATATTGCAACATACCTGAAGATCACAAGAAAATAATCTTTAGTGATAGCCACCCCCTCAGCTGCAGCCATTGGTTCCTGGCTTTTCAGTTTAGCAACTACTTCTCCCTTTTTGCCACTGAAAACCATTGCTTCGCTTGCACTTCTGCAAAAAAAAAAAAAAAAAAAGAGGAAAAAAATACAGATGGAAACTATTGTATTGCAAAATCAATTCTTTAAAAAATGCTTTTTATTCACAGATTTATGTGTGGCTCATTAAGAATGTAAGTTTGAGTACTATATTTTTAATCTTTATTTTTAGAGCCATCAATAAAAAAAAATACAGAACAAGATCTAAACTAATGAGCCAGGCCACTTTGGTCCTTTTCAGCAATTCCTTCATCCCATATGCCTCCCTATTCGAAGTCTCATAAGTCATAAAACCAAGCAAGTCACTGATACGCCCCCCCCAAAAGTATTTGCCACTTCATATATCTCTTGTTCATAGCTATATTTCTTTGATTGTCTTGAATTATTTCTAATTTCAGGTTCTAGTACATACTATATCATTTCTGATAAGGCTATACAATTCTGCCTCCCTAAATGACAATCCTTTATTATTTAACTGAAATTCCTGAAAAAGGAGAGTATTCAATATACTGTAACTCAGGATTCAGCATTCAGTCCTGATATTTACTTGTTTGTTTATATCCCACCTTTAATATTGCAGGAAGAAATAGAGAAAATCTTGTATTATAAAGTAGTGCCTGAACAATTGTCAAGCAAATTTGCCATAACTATAGGGCTTTTCTTCACGGAATCTACTACATTCTGCAAACCAAGAATTACTGAACCAATAGCTTATTTTTATGTAGAGAATTTTAATAATTTATTAGCATGAAGTTAAGTTACACTAACCTATATGCACACAGAACATAATCTTTTACTGAGTTCTTTGATACTAGTAGAGAATGAGTCTTGTGCATAGGAGCTTCTTCAGAAAAAAGGTAGACTTCATGGAGCAGTTGGCATGAATGAACAAGATCAAAAACCTGAAACATTTGGGGATGAAAGTAAATAGTCAACCAGCTGCCAGCTATTTCGTGTCAATTTAAAGCCCCATATTTTCCCTCTTCTTTTTAAAACCTGCATTGTAGAATATAACAGGAAAAATAAAAAGGAAACATTTAGTTATGCAGGAAAGCCTTATTATCTATTCTAGGGTCTCATTGTCTGCAGTTGGAAAATATAGACCAGCTCTTCTAACAAGGGGTAAAAGTATCATGTATTTATAGAGTTTTTAAATGTACTTTATACATCTGCAGACTTTTACCATATGTAAGTTATATTTTGCATTGCATTTCTTGTACTGTGAGAGCCAGTTTGGTGTGGTGGTATTAGGCATTAGGCTAGAATCTGAGAGACCTGAATTCTAGTCCTGCCTTGGCACAAAGCTAGTTGGGTGACTTTCTCTCAGCTCTAAGAAGGAGGCAATGGAAAACCACTTCTGAAAAACCTTGTAAAAAAATTGCAAGAACTTGTCCAGACAGTCTCCAAGAACCAGAGCCAATTGAACAGAAAAAAAATATATTTACAGTAGTCTTATCCCAGTAGCTTGGTTGGAATGGAACCTTGCTAATAAGCAGGACCACCTGTATAAGAACCTTTTTAATTAAGCATGATTTTTTAAAACATATTGTTTCCAGAATCTCTAGCAAACAATTTATCTAAATCTGATTATTTACATCCACAAAAAAGGAATACTTAATTCCTATTGAAATTAGTTGATTTTATTTTCTTTATACAACATATGCAGATAAAGCTGGTTTCTGCCTACTGGGTTATTTCCCCCATGTTCCTGGGAAACTATCAAAATATCTTGATATGGGAAGAGCTTTTTCCATATTTAATATATTTGCACAACTCTCCTAACTAAATTATAAATTTTGGCTCCTTCCTCTGAAAAGCAATGCTAACAAAATCATCTGTTTGTGTTGTCTTTACAATTATGAATATCAACTGAGCAAAGGGCAAAAAATCTTTCCAGCTAGGTCTAATCAGAGCATATAGACTTTTGAGTTTCTAAACAACTAACTCACCTGAATTTTGTGGATCCCGCTAAAAAAAGCTAGCAGAAGTTGTCCATTCATTGAAGATGTTAGTATTGGTGTATCCAAAAATTCACCAGAACTATACACCACTTTTTGCAAGGAAAGATCCCAAATTTTAATGTTGGTCTTGTCAGACACAGCCACCAGCCTGTTGTCCAAACATACTGTGATAGTACTAATATTTTTCCCAATTTCATGTAGAGTGAAGACCGCTTTGCCAAGAGTCAAATCCCACATTTTCAAAATACCATCCCTGGAAACTGTTGCAGCTACGAGCTGTTTCTGGGTTTCTCCTATTGCTGTAATTCTGTCCAAATGACCTACAGATTCAGCAGCACAATTTTAGAATTTTCTCACAGGTAGAAGATTAATTTCAATAAAATCAGCCTATTGACCTTTCTTTGCAGAGAAATTAATAGCTTTTTAAAGCCACGTTGTTACAGCTGGTGTGATGAATACTTTGAGAATTATGCATGCCATATATTTAATCAATAATTTCTATTCTATCTTTAGATATCTTAACATCTTGTCATGAGAGGAGCTTTTTCATATTTAAAGTGTTTGCACAACTCTCAACCAAATTACACCTTTTGGCTTCTCCCTCTGAGCAATGATGCTAATAAAATCAAATTTTAATTGTTAAGATTAGTTTTACTTTTCCTGGAATGATGGTAAATTTGAACAGAATGAAAAAGTGAAAATTAATATTTTTCTTGTGAAGGATTACTAGGCTATTTCTTCAGATATTTCTGCTCATTAATATCAAACATTATAGAATATCAAAAATAGAAATATTTAATACTTCAGAAAATCAGAAATATTTTTAGATCAATGAATAAATCCATGTACCTGACCTACAGAATGTTATTTTCTGAAGGATACTGATATGCTAAATGTTTCAGTTGGGCATGAGAAATAATGTCAGGTATTGACACCCATTGAATATATCATTCCTCAACAAAGTGTATAAAGTCTCTGGGTAATCAACTCACCATCTCCTATATAAATCTTTCCCAAAGTATAGCCAAATATAGGGGAAAAGGCTATGATTATAGGGATAAAACTTTTTTTCCAGCCTCCAAGATTAGAACTTCCTGAAATTATAAATTCTGGTTTGGGTTTTTTTTTTCCTCCCCCTGCCCTCTCCCCTGCAAACAAGAGATGCCGTAGCTCCTCTCTAGATCACCAAGTCAAAGAGAAATTTGGCTTGGTTGATCTACACAATTTCCTTTCCAGGATTTTTTTTAAGTGGAAGACAACAAAGAGCTGAACACAAAAATATTGCAACTATCAGCAGCAAACAAAACTGAACACAAACATCTCTCAATTCTTATTTCTGTCTTGATGCCAGATGGATTAGAGCATCAAAGATTGCAGCCAATTGATTTATATTTAGAACTGCTCTGCTCAAACCCCAAGAGCAATAAAACTGATTAAAATCAATTAGTGGAAAGAAGCAATTAGTAACTCCACAGTAAATCCTTAAACAGCTCTGAGAATAAGGTCTGCTCTTGTCTTATAAAAATACAATACTGTATTGGTACCTCCTTTATAACTAGAGGAAAGATTTTTTTTCACAACTGAAATCCTATTACTGATTGTACTACATTGTTAAATGCAATGCAAGAATTGATTCATATCCTTACAAAGAATAGTAAGAATTGTTTCCTTGTGCCTGGTTGTCATAAAATTTTAATCTATGGGCTGTTATACATAGTAGCACCTGGTGTTATCAGAGAGTACAGCATTGTGAAATATGGTATTATCAAGTATTATAAAAGAATGAAATCAATAACATGTCAGAGGTAGATTGAATAGCATCAATGCTAACAAATGAATGAAAGATTTATCTTTCTCTTGGGTACACACTTTTTGTGATAACAGTGATTATGTTTGTAAATAAAAGATGGTTAGTTATTTTGCTTCTTGTCCACCTATTTGCTTTCAGCACCAGCAAGTTAAAGTTTAAAAGAAAAGAAATTCGTGATTATAATAACCAACCAATTTTAAATTGGCAGATTGTTCAGCACACCTACATAATAACAAAGTTGATTTGTCTGAACCAAATTGCAGGTTACATACATTTATATAGTACTAGCCAAATCTTATCTTTATCTTTATTTAAATTTATATACCGCCCTACTCCCAAAGGACTCAGGGCGGTGAACAGCCATAAATAAAACAAATATAATATAAAATTTAAAAACAAGTTAAAAGACATATTAAATAGATTTGGCCCATTAATTAAAACACCCCTATTTTTAAGAACAGATCCGAATTAAAATTAAACAATTAAAAAGGGTTAGGCCAGCCCCGCTTGATGGAATAAAAAGGTCTTGAGGGCACAGCGGAAAATGCGCAAATCCGGGATCCTCTGTATCTCTGGGGGGAGCTCGTTCCAAAGAGCAGGTGCCCCCACAGAGAAGGCTTTCCCCCTGGAGGCCGCCAGTCGACACTGTTTGGCCGACGGCACCCTGAGAAGCCCCTCTCTGTGGGAGCATACTGGTCAGTGAGAGGCTACCGGTGGCAGAAGGCGGTCTCGTAAATAACCAGGTCCTGAGCCATTTATGGAAATCAGCCTATGTAAAATTCTTCATGAATTAGGGATTAAATCATTTCTGAAAAGATAATATTGTCACCTTTCAAAAGATCACAGAGAAGTCCACCAGGAGCTATAAGGCAAGAGGTTGAAGGTATAAGAACAGGAATAGAAGATTTCTGACACTGGGATAAAAGAACTGGCAGGTAAAGGTATTTTTTTGGATCACCTGAATCAACATGGGAAAATATGTATTAATAATAATACTGTAATATACATCTTATACAGGAAATATTACATGGTACATTACTGTTTCCAATTCTTAAGAGCTATAGCTTTCAAAGTATAATTATTAATCATTTACCTTCTATAATTAAAAACCTCCATACTGAATTTTGTAGCTACAAGTTCTCCCAATTAATACAAGATTGGTTTAGACATTGTTAGAAACATTTCTCTAAAAATAACTAATGACTAATTTCCCAATAAATTCAAATGAACTATTTTTTTCCACAAAGGCATATCAATAGAGCTCACAATGCTAAAGAGAAATGGGTCTTCGATAAAAGAGATCTGCTTTGGGACTCTAATAAACATCCCAATCATCCCAATCAATAAATCAGGAATTCTTTTAAACTAAAGCTAAAGAACTGAATTGCTTTGAATCCTTGCTATCCTTTGGAAATGACTAAACAGTTCTTTTCAAATTCCTAGGTGGCTCCACTCTGCCTATCCTGTTGTTTGTTATATATTTAAACTATAAATGTTTTCTAATGTAAATCTAGGTTTAGGTCTTGCTTATTTGCTGAATCACCCTATTAAATTTCCCTTGTGCACTCTTGTTTGGATGTTTGCCTGCAGTTTGTTTTATGGGATTAATTCTCCAGGTATATATGAATAGTATAGTTTAGTTCTGCCTTTGCTGTTTACATCCCAGTAGTGACATTTACAGATTAAAAACCAAAACACCGTAAAGAAATGTAGAATCAGAATTTTTCTATAAAAATCAGAGGCTCAGAATTTGCTCTACCTGGTGCTACTGGTATATCAGCTGCAACAATCTGATGAAGACGGCCTGTCAGCTGTGAAGCCATCTGGCATGGATCTTTTATTAAAACTCTCTTGGACAATTTGAGAGTCTCACTTAATAAGGCTAAATCAGGTATAGTCCTGTTGGGGGAGCCAGAGGAAAAAATGGTCAGCATGCATAGTTTTGATTTCTTTGCCTCCAAAGCAAATGTCTTACATGGTTTTTATACAGAAGCTTTCTAAGGATGAGCTATTGTATTCCTTATTCATTGCATGACAAAATGATAAGTAGAATATAAACACAAAATAGTTGAGTGACAAATAATTAGAGTGTTGAAATACTCCTATTAAGGATAGGAAACATGTTATTTAGTGAGTTGTTGAACTATTTTTTCCCTTCATTATTAGCCAGCAGGTACACCGATCAAGGCTTAGGGGAGTTCAAAAACAGCCGATTAGGGTTCTTTGAGAAGATGGCATACAGATCTGATAAAATAAATAATGTTCTCCAGCCAGGCTTTATCTGAATGTTATTTTGATGTATAGTGAATCTCTAAAACATATTTCAATGTAGACTATTGCAGACTTTCTGTAGTTGATACTCTCTGGAAACGCCTAGTTCTAATGGGAATCCTAGCCAGCTCACAATGATGTAGTAAGTGGGGAATAATGAGCTACTTCATTATATTAGGTTAATGCAGAATTCTATTTTACTTTTGTGAACTGACCTGTCAACATTAATAGCTGCTCCTAGATCTTCTTCAATACTGACAATTGATGAGGCCCAGGATTTGTACAAAAGAAATTCATAATTAAAGAGGCATTCTTTAATCAGATCAGCAATATTTTTTGATCTGATGAGATGATATGGAGCCCCAAAGATTTTACGGATATTGAAGTTGTAACTAGTCTTGGATCCTTTTTTGAGAGTCCAGGCCAGAGGCTGAAATATTGATGGCTCATTGCACTTCCTGAACTCCTGTGAGCTTCTACCCAGGTAATAGTCAGCAAAGATAGCATGTAGTGATATTTGGGAATCTTGTGATTTCAGGTATCTTTGTATGCACACATGCTTTAAAGACATATGAGCCCAAGCAAAAACATATGTGTTATCAGTTCTTTGCTCTCTCAAATCATCGCCAAGATCATCTAAAAATTTCAGCCATAACACTAGTGGAAATGCTGACACTGAGCTTTTTTGGAATTTATTTATTTCTTGAATGACCACACAATCCTTTGACATGAGGTCGAGCAATTCTTCCTGAGTGATGCCATTTCTTGAAAGTGTCAAATAAGCTGCCATCCTTTGTATAATTTGTTCTCCATGAGATCTTTCCATTCTGCTCAGCCTCCAAGAATACATGTCAGGTATACTTTGAGGGAGATACACCTCTGTGTCTGGGCTGAAAGATGTCCATAAACAGGATTCCTTATAAGCACAGTATAGGTAAAGTGGCAATGGGCAGGCTTTGCATGCTTCCATTAAGTGATTGAACTGATACTGAGAGAGTCTTCGATTATCTTTTTCGAGCCAACAGATGATAATTTCATTGATTTCTTCAAATGTTAAAGGAGGTATTTGAAAAAAATGTTCTTTCAAGGTGATTTTCTAAATAAAATAAAGATTCCTCAGTTTTTGCTCTGTTATTAACAATCACAAAAGCAACAAGATCACTTTTGCTAATTAAATGCAAGACAATCTAATCAAATATTAGAACAAAGGAAATTTTACATTACAGTGAGATTTTTTTGTCACTTAATCCCATAATCACAGGTCTGATTTTCAGGTTTACAATATAAACTCAAAACTCAACTGAAATTGTGCATGTTTAGTACACATATGTGCATAGCTGCAAAGTAGGTTTACATTAAACTGTGTATAGAGGAACAGAAGCAGATTTTTCCCCTTCTATCTTGTCTTCCTGAATTCAATTTCGTAGCATTGTTTCACCAAGTCTACCTAGTACTAAGACTGAGAAAAGATCAAAATACCAGGGTGATAAAACATGAGAAGCCTTTCTATTGGACCCACCCTTCACCCTTCACACACACACTTTATTGTAAATATTAATTTAAAAGAAAAAAGGTCCTGCTTTATACACAAAACTTTTCATCTTCATTTTCATCTTTGAATATGAATGCAAACTTGAAATTGAGGTTTGAGTTTAAAACAACAATGAACAAAGGAAATTTTACATTGCTTTATTTTTTCCAGTTTACATTTAAAAAAGTTAGATTTGTATGCCAACAGGCACAACAAAATCATTCGTCTATTATCATTTTGTCTAAGGAACATAAAACATTACAAATAGGTAGAAAAATGTGCTGGAATATAATATATTCTCTATAATGCTTAGGGAATTTAACAGAATTCCACAACACTGGTTAATAGAATGTTGGCGATAAGACTGTTACATAACTTTTCCTGAGAACCTGAAAGAACAAAAATAGTATTCTGCCACTCTTTAGATATTCTGAAATGGCAACTTCCAAAATTTAAACTTTCCCTTTCAATAATTAAATGAATCTAAGTTCTGAAAATGCCCCTTATTTTGCCCTGACAATAGGGTGATCGGTGGACAATTTTGTGAATCCTGTGCTGATCCCACAAAATTTATGACTGTATTATAAGGCAGCAGTCCCCAACCTTTGCGGCTTGGCAGCTCAGCTGGAGTGGGGGAGAAGGAAACCAGGCTGCATGATTGGTGGGTCAGCATGCATGCAGTTCAATTTGTGCATGTGGTGGGCCGGCAGGCACGCATACGTGCCAACCCACCACTCGCATAGCCTTGTTCCGAATAGGCCCCAGTCTGGTAGTGGACACCTTTGAAGCAAAAGCAACTGGCAACGTAATAATTTTGATTCCTTATAGCAGTGGGCCAGGGGTTGGGAACCCCTGTTATAAGGAATCAATATTATTATGTTGCCAGATGCTTTTGCTTCAAAGATGCCTGGCATTATTAAGCTTTCTTGGAATTCCAACTATTTGAGAAAATATGGAATGAAAAACAATTCATTCAGGAACTTCATTTTACCTCCAGTTTTCTTATGCATGAAATGTCTGATTCTGAACAAGTAGAAACAATAAAATGCACATTCTTTGGTAATTCAGGTGGTATCCAAGAAAGGGCAGCACCATATTCCTCTGATAAATCATCTATACTATCCAGGCAGATTAGGAGTGGCTTGTCTTGTGTAGCAAACTCCAGCAGAGAGGAAAATTCTTCTACCAGTCCCTCAAAATCCTTTTTTGAGAAAAACAAAATATGATTAGATAATGAGTTCTGTGCTGTAGCTCAGGCATGGTGGCTATTAGTAGGGCTCTGCATGCTTTAAAAATTACTCAGATGAGATATTTTGGAACACACGAAGGCTGTCCAGAAGTGCTTCCCCCCTCCCCCTCCCCACAAAAGGCAACTGGGTTTTCTTGGTGTTTTTTTTTCGTTGAAAACTTTCATTTTTCATCCAAGAAGCTTCTTCTCAATTCCCCTTCAGTTCTGAAGCTTCTTGGATGAGAAGTGAAACATTTTCAAAGAAAAATTTAAAATTTTAGGGGATGAGACTGTCTTAAGAATGTTAATAGTACTATAAATTTTGAGAATTATCTATATTAGGCCTTTTAGGAAAACAATACTATTTTGTCTAAATAAACAGCAGGGCCAGGCCTGGTAAAGATGTAGGTGGGAGACCATCAGACAGCCCTATGGCTGCAAATGATGGTGGGAAATTTCAGAACAAAACAATTCCTAGAAGAAGTTGATGGAAATGCCTTTTCCCTATTTTTGCCACACACAAAAAGCTGCATAGCTTTTCTGAGTTTTGTTCTACTCTAGATATCCATCTGCCCTAGAACTCACAGGGAGCACTGATCCCATCTCTGTCCCAAGGTTTGTGATCTGCTGCCTACTGTTTTATATGAAAAAGCATGAAGGTATAATAAAAATGCATTGGTGCTTGATCAAAACGAGGAGGAAATAAATAATACCTCAGATAAAGTGACAGAAACATTATAAATGTCAGCTATTTGATAGCAAAGACTCAGAAGCAGCCGTCGGACATTTCTACTTTCTCCAGTTATACCAATAAATCGAAGCACAATTCTGAGATTCCTGGGTCAAAAAGGAAGAAATAAACAAATAAACTCTCCCATTGGAAAAGGCTCTTTAAACTGCTAGCTTGAACCTTTAAAGCCTTTTTGGTTTGGGTCAGATTACTTGAAAGACTGCCTATCTGTAATATGGTCCCTGTTCCACAAAATAAGGTGAAATAGGGGGATTCTGGCAGTGAAAAATTGAAATTCAATTTTTTTTACTACCGTTCTGTGGGCGTGGCTTGGTGGGCGTGATGTGGCTTGGTGGGGGTGGCAGGGGAAGAATACTGCAAAATATCCATTCCCACCCCACTCCAGGGGAAGGATACTGCAAAATCCCCATTCCTTCCCCACTCCTGGGGGAAGGATATTGCAAAATCTCCATTCCCACCCCACTTTGGGGCCAGCCAGAGGTAGCATTTGCCGGTTCTCCAAACTACTCAAAATTTCCACTACCGGTTCTCCAGAATCTGTTAGAACCTGGTGGATTTCACCTCTGGATTCTGGGCAACAAAAAGTTATTGCTTCAAACTATTTTTCCAAGAGGAGCTCTTTTTTCAGTCTGAGTGAATTCACTCAGATTTTTTTTTTTAATTAAAAACTACTTGCATTTTTTAAAAAAAGACCAAAAAATCTTAGCTTTTATTGCTTGAATTATTTTTTATTTCAGAATCTGCTAGAAATAATGTTTTGTGCTGCATTGTAATCCCTGGTACATTTTAAGAACTATATTTTATATATTTAGTAGAGTTTCTTCAAGATCCTATGGTGATGATGGCCTATCCCAATTCAATAAATAAAATAGTTATACTATATAGGGAATGTTTTTTAAATAATTATTTTTTAAAAAACTGTGATTATTGAACTGAATTGAGCATAAAATATGCAAATTATTACAAACTTAATATATATTTTCATTTTTCAATATAAAGTTATTTTACATAATTCAGAGGACTTTGGGATCCAAATCAAGCTAATTCATAAGAAGCAAACATGCCAGATAGCAATAACTAAGATCTGTTAAGAATTTGTCCAAATTCTATGTTGACTATTTTTGAAGATTAATTTTCAAGCTACCTATATTTCCAAGGACTTACAGTTCTTAATATCCCTGCCAGAAAGGAGTGCTAATAATTCTTCTTACCCAGAAATCCAGTTTGAAGCCAAAGAAGCTACTTCTGCAATGATCCCACTTTTTCCTGATCCTGCCACACCACAAACAACAGTTACTTTTCTGTTTAAAGATGTAACCTGATTCTTCAGCTTGCTCAGGAAGATTTGTCTTCCTTTTATACGTTTAATCCTATTTGCAATGGAAAAGCATATTTTTGTAATGTCATGGCATAGGTGAAAATCGCAATTTTTAATCAACTTAAACAAACCAGTTTATCCCAGACTTCCAACAGAAGACTTTTTTCCTGAACTAAAATTGGAGTCTTCTGTCCCAATAACATTCAGATGTCTGCTTTTAGACTGTTTATACGAGTAATAATACCTTGCTTTGCACTTGAACAGGAAAGTGTTAATGGAGTCAGAATAACTACAAATATATTTTATAGCAGTTGCAAAATTGGTAATCTGCAGGGCCCTCCTTTCTTAGGAGAAGCTATAGGTAAAAAGCCCCAGGAAATGCTAAGAAATGCTTGGAGAAAACTACTCCTTCCCACCGCAGCCCCAAGGAGGGATCAGCCAAGTGGAATGGAAAGCAGCATGCAGTTTGGAGAAGGCACTGTAATGTTGGGCTAATATCTATTCATACTAAACCAAACCTAAAGATTGCAAAGCACCAATAAACCTTTAGTGGCCTGCTAGCATTGGAAACCAATCATCCAATCTCTGTACCCCCGGAACATGCTCCAATTAGAAATAGTGTAAGCAAAAATTGTTATTTGTTTAGTGTTTTTTAAGTCTGCGTAATTAAAAAAACTAAAGGCAATATCTATGTTAGAATGATTGATATGGGACTGGTTTATGGGAACAATGTAATAAATACTCCACTCTCTGCTCCTCTTCCTCCTTTTAACTTAAAATCCTCAAGTTTTTTTAAGTAGATGGTGTTGGGACAACATAAGGAACCATAAATGAATTAACCACATTTGATAATACAGTCTGAGTTCATTGTGTAATGTACACCAGAAAACTTGACTGAGTAAAGCAGAGTCCACTTAAATATGATCTGCACTAACAAAGCTGTTGTGACCTAGTCTACATACTGATTAGCACTTCTTGTGACTGAAAGCTGTAATTTTCAATCCCCCTCATGCAGCTCCCAGTCTGTGCTGAAGCAATGAAATGAAACAATTCATTTGCAAATTAAAGTAAATACTCAAAGAAATATTTGCTCTGCTCTGTTTAAAGTCAGTTTAGTGCATGCTACCAAGAGAATAGACTGCCAGTCTAATAGTAGAATAGACTGAAATGAATAGGCAACTAATACTTTTTAACCTGTCTGATTGTACAGCTCCTTACAAAAAATTTCCCCAGACTACACTAATGGAATAGAATAGAATAGAATAGAACTTTATTATGGTCATCAACCAGCAATAGACATACAATATATTAAAAATAAAACTGACATTAATAGTGAATAATAACATCCCTGTTATGAAAATACATGATCTCAATCCATTAGGGTCACTCCCTAATTTATGTGAGTGGAGAGCCGATAAGTATGTGAGTAAATGTATTTTTCCAAAAATTGTTATAGATATCTCCAAAAAATTGGCACAAGTTGACAGCTATAATTCTGTAACCAATTTTTTTCTTGTGGACATTGCAGTGACACAGAATTTTGCCACTGTACGCATGGTAGCCGGGTTTGAATCCTGGAGGAGAAAGCCTACATAAAAGTCATCTGCTTTTAGGTATCGCTTCTCGGCCTTTTGGCTAAGATCAAGTGACTACACTAATGTTGTTTCATTATTGTATTGTGATATAACATTAAAAGTATGCAACAAAATATTTTTTTTCTTGGGGAATGGCCTGAACGCTGTTCAACTAAAGCAGAGGTCTTCAAACTTGACAGCTTTAAGACTTGTGGACTTCAACTCCCAGAATTCTCCAACCAGCAATGCTAATTCTGGGAGTTGAAGTCCACAAGTCTTAAAGCTGCCAAGTTTGAAGATCTCTGAACTAAAGGGTTGAATCCAGCTTGCTTCAAATACCCACAGTACAAGAAGCTAATAAAGATGTATTTATATATTACGGTACCAGATTCATTAGTGAACCCTTAAAACTCATATTCCCTTTAATAAAAAGTATTTCTGATAAGCAATAAAACCCTACAAAACTTACAAGGCCTGATAATGTTGAATGTGTTCCAGAATCTCTTCATCATTAAGAATGTTAAATTCTTGCTTTCTTTTAGTACATAGTCTTTCTGGCATTCCTTCTGAACTGATGATTCTGGTCAAATGAAAATAGAGAAAAATAATTTGTATGTTATAGTGTTCATGAAAGCATGTAGAAGAAAGTATTCAAACTTGCTTTGCTTTGCTTTAAAGGATTCCCAATTCCATTTGAATTAAGATATATCCTAGATCTGTGATGGCGAACCTATGGCACGTGATTATTATTATCAGTGGACACGTGAGCTTCTGGGCCCACCAGAAGTAGGGAAACAGGCTGTTTCCTGCCTCCGGAGAGCCTGGAGATGGGGTGGGAAAACTTCCGGTATCTTCAGAAGGCAGAGAAGCTCAAGGCAACGAAAAATGGATTTGCAACAGGATGTCCCACCGGAAGTTGTCAAACAGGCCATTTTCAGCCTCCGGAGGACCTCCAGGGGGGGAGGCCGTTTTCACCCTCCCCAGACTCCTAGAGAGGCCCTGGACCCAGGTGAGAAAGAAAAACGGGCCTACCTAGCCATTGCGTGCCAGGAGCCGGGGAGCAGGGTGGGCACGCACGCATGCGCAGGGGCGGGGCGCATAGAATTATGTGTGTGGACATGCAAGTGTGACTCCCCCGACCCCCCCTCCTGGCACGCGATGGCAAAAAGGTTAGCCATCACTGTCCTAGATCATTTTGGATCAGTCTTACTCAGTACTGGATATAAGGTTTGGTTCTTTGTGCAGTATTTATTTTAAATTACCATTTTCACAAAGGTGTAGAAAGGTTTAATATAAGTAAAGAGACACATATATAGCACAGACCTCAAAATATTCAATTAACAATAGCAACCACATTTTTTCAAAAAGGTATTACTTTTTAGCATCACAGTTTATTGAATGTTACTGTTACTTTCAGTGCATCACCATTTATCTTTTCATATCTGAATCCAAACTTATATAAACTTATAACAGACTAACAGAAATCAAGTTGGTCAGGATTTCCCAGAAGTGATCTATAAATATAGCCAACGGAATTTAATTTGTAATTTGTCTTAGGAAGTGAATCTAAGCATGGAAAGGCAACAATAATGTATTTTGTTCTATTTCTAGGACTAAGTATAGAAAACCAGTTGACTGAACCCTAGTTTTAGGAATAAGTTATGCACAGTTCTTTTCAAAAAGCAGATATGAAGCTAACCTGTTGAAATGATTAACAACAATTTTCTGAAAGTCATTGCAAAGGCATTCTAGGTAGTAGGCATGGGACCTGTTCCTGTTGGGATTGATGCCACCTTTTCCCCAGCTAACATTCTTCTTGTAAATATTTGTATGACGAAGCTGTAAAAGCAAATCTATTAACTTCTATATGAAGGAAAGTGTTTGCAAGTAGATTAACACAAAAAAGATCCAAAGCTTCTTACCCTGTTTGACTAAAAAGCAGACTCAGTATATAATGGTGAATAAATACTAAACAAATAAAATGATAAATTTAATTTTTCAGATTTCCATTAACATTATGGTCTGTAGCTGATTAGGAAATCAAGATTTTCAGCATACTCAATACATTTTTTTCAAACAGCTGCATTGCTTAGCCACAGACCTCAACAACCTTTACAGTACTATAATAAGATGCATTACAACTCTCAGATTCCATAATACAACAACGATGGATCTTTAAATATTTCCATCTGAAAATTAGGGTACTTTTAAATTTACCGTTATTTGTACGGAACATGACAACCTATGCCCATTTGATAACCCTACCCTGGAATGAATGCTCTTCACAAAGTTTTGATGTTCTTCGTTAATAGTTTTGTTCACTTCTAGTTTTAATGGGTGGATATCAATATATTTAGATGCCTGGGGATCTGACAGATTGCATTGTAGGTCAGTTATATTTCTTTTGAAGCAGTGACAGTGATCCTCACGTGTTCCTTGGACTCGGAATCCTTGATTCACTTCCTGCTGCAGAGCTTTGAAAACATAGAGAAATCAATTTAATATAATAAATCTCTCCTTGAACAACTATAACAAAATACCATACGGATTGTAGTTTGGATAGCCTCACTTGTTCTAAGCAGCATGGCTGCATCTTCTTGACCAAGAACAATTGTAGCATATTCCTGAAGTATCTTATGCAGTTTCTGGAAAGACTCCAGCCATTTGTTTTTAGCTTGCTGTCTGCGACTTGGATCTTTACTGAAGATATCTCTGTAAACTGTGCTGGGCAGACAAAATAAAATGTACAAAGTATGAGAAACCACTTTCAAATTAATAAGACATTCTTCTCATCTTACTATAATATACACTCACTCTAGTGATAAGTGAAAGCAACTACTGGAGAATTTTCTTTAAAATGTGTTATGGACAAAAGAAATATGGGGTTATATAGGGCAATTGTGTTATTCTAGATCTGGGATTGCCTCCCAAAGCAATACATGCTTGCTTGATTGCTTTTACCTTGAACACCCAAAGTGGGAAATAGAGGAAAAGAAGTTAGTATAAATAAAAAAATATAAAAGAAAGTTCATTTTGAAACATCATAATGATACAATCATTAGCTTTGAAAATCCATTAGATGGGCCTCTGAACCTATAAGAAACTTCAGAAGAGTCTTTACAAATCTTAATGTTTTGTTAGTTTAATAATAGGAGAGAATATTCTTCAAAAAGTTAGGGTCTATGGTACTTGGGAGTTTCAAAATTTTACAGTAACATCTTACATTGTACCTGGAAAACATTAGTACAGATCTTTTAATGTGGACATCAGTTACTAGCCTACCTGTTGCATTTTGCATCAGTCACAACTTTCATACACCTTTCAGTTATCATCACATAAAATAAATAAAACAGGTATAACAAGTATGGGTAATTATCACAAAAACTGACCAACAAGAAATGACTGCAAATGGCATAAATGTTTAAAAGTATTTTCTATCCAAGCTGCTACCTAGGAATATGATGATATCTGAAGTTCATCAAGGAGCACTCCCAAACTGCAGATCTGTTCTTTCAAGGGAGTGCAACTCCACCCAAAACAGGATAAATTACAATCCATGAGTCAAATTTCCTACTGAAAAAAAAGCTGCATCTACTGTCATGTCAGTATTTGATTTTAACATGCTTTCCACCCAGCACATTGCTGAATTTAAGACAATGTTTAAAAGCACACTTGCTTTCTTGGAATTAAATGATGATGATCATTTGAGCTGGCTATCATCAGACTACTGAAAATCCCACTGAAAAACTGTGCTTGACCTCTTCCTGCAGTTTCATGTTATATCAGACCACATAGAACACAAAAGAGTTTGAAACTGTTTGAAACCATTCACCGGTGGCCTAACTCTGAAATAATAATCCCTGAGCACCATCTTCTGGTGACAGGGAGAATCAGACACCAAAAAATAATACTTCCAATACCTAATCCCAGTCAGAAAATCTATAGAGATACCATGGTTATAGGTACAGAAAAGCTCAAAAACTCAGTAAAAAAGTAGAAAAAATTTCCTCACTCCTATCCAATATTTAGTATTGGTCATGCAGCAAAATGACCAAAACTGTTCTACAGAGCTGAAAAAATTGACTAAATTAGGCAGAAAACTAGTCTCCTCTAGATAATCTGGACATAGGGAGATGTAATTTCTTACTTTTATCATAAATAGAATAGATATCATTTGGAGAAAGATGAGGGAACTCTTACTTAAATTTGCACCCACATGCTTGAGTTCTCCTAGTTTTAACTTTAATTTTCTAAAAACAAATAGAGTCAATGCAAATTTAATTTACCACAGTCATGCAAATATTCCAGATGCCCTAAATCAAGTGAGATTATTCATGAAGGCATAAGAAAAATAGCAAGTTTAGTGTTAATAAAGTCCAAATTAAGAAAGACCCTAAATATTTCAAGATGGAATAACGGAGTTGGAAGGTTTGGTTTGCTTAACTTTGGTTTAGTGTATTGCATGTATTTAATACATTTCTAAGTGATAACATATAGTTTAGCTTTGCTAGTTTCAGCTAGCTGCCTCACTGTCATATGCATTTGATGTTCTTGCCTTGATGCTTCAGTAAGTCGAGGTCTAAGCAGAGCAACATGAAACAAATACATGAAACATCTTTTCAAAGTAATACACAGCCTTACTGTAGGGAAGTGTCATGCCTTGCAGTATCTCACAGAGTTACTGGGCTGAAATTCTGTTCCCCTTTGATTGCTGACTGGAAATTATAATAAAATAAATCTTGTAGGCAGTCCACAAGATATCAGTGGTATCAAACCGCTCTATGAGAGGCATATTCCTCTCTTTGAGGTTCCTGCAAAAATAATTTATTAGAGTAACCAATGCCATCAGCCAATTAAAAAAATCAAAACCCAACCTACCAAATAGGTTGAAGCTTGTAAACTGCAGGGATGCAGTTTTCATCCACCTTGTACCATTGATTCAAAAGCTGAAGTTCTTTCTCATATTCAGCTACAGTCTTTTGGGTGAGTAAAGAAGTATTAAGCAGATCCAATTCATTTGAATTAATCACTTCATGTTCTTTTTGGCTGCTTATCTCAGCTTCAAACTCTTCCATTGCATCAGGATCCTGGAAATCCTGAACAATTTCACCTTGACTTTCATTTCTCTCTACTTTGATTTCATCTTTCAAATCAGCAGGGGGTACGTTCTTTGATGTTTTGATATTCAGCTTCCTACGTATCACCGTGGCTTTAATTAACTCAAAAATTTCCTTGCCTATTATTTCTGGAAGAGAGAGATCATCATACTTCTGGCCAATAAAAACCTGAAATGCAGCATGGAAAATAATTTTAAAATGATTCTTAGCAAACAAATCATTATTTTCTCTGAAGCTGATGGCATTCAAATTTATTTAATATATTGTGCCAATTGGAAATTAAGCAATCCAATGAAGCAAATGTTATGAAGATGATCCAATTAATTTTGGTACATAGGTGAATTCTGCTTTTTCTTTCATCTAGTAGATTTGTAACAGAAATAGGTTCTTAAGACCAAAACGTTTCATTAGTTGGATTTGTATGTGGCTGGTTTCAACTATGGAATATTGAAAACGAATCATAGGGTTAGATTAACAGAATACCAGAGTTGGAAAGGACCTTGGATGTCTTCTAGTCCAACCTCCTGCTGAAGTAGGAAACCCCATACCCTTTCAGACAAATGGTTGTGCTAATCTCTTCTTAAAAACCTCCAGTATTGGAGCACCCACAACTTCTGGAGGCAAGTCATTGCGCTGATTAATTGTTCTAATTGTCAGGAAATTTTTGTTCTCTTTGATTAGCCATAAATAGTGACCTACAACAGTGATTCTCAATCTTTTCTTTACCACAGACCCTTTTTACATTTTTGTACAAAAATACATTTTGTGGCCACAGATCATGGTCACGGACCCCAAGACTTTACTCAAGATTTCAATCGTAACATTTCTTCATGGGCCCCCTGTGACAACATCACAGTCCTCCACAGATCCACAAACCACAGGTTGAGAACCAGTGGCTTACAAAATACAGTTATGTATTGGATTCCCATATCACACTAAGTCCAAACCAAACATTAGGGCCTAGTTTGAAGTGTAAATTCAGCCTGTTGTTGTCTATTTAACAAGCCATGGTCATTTCTTACCATGATGAGTGAACTCAGGACTAATCAGAGCAAACAAACGTCACCAAAACATATAAGACTGCACAATAAAAATGTCAGATGAAAATGTATTGCGAATTCTATTCAACTTACGATAAAGGTTTGGAATCCCAATTTCTGGCATTTCTTTAATGTCCTTGTATGTAGAGAAGCCATTTGATGATCATTAGTGATACCATCTTTTACTCCCCACCTTAGATCAAACACATGGAAGTCATAACCTCTCTTTTTACAGTAGTTGTATAGCCATGGGAAGGATTTCTCCATTAATGCATTTCGTTCTACTTCTGAATCTAATTAAAATAACAAAGCAAAATTGCTAAACAGCGTTATCTTGATTTAAAGCAATCCTATGTAACATCTAAAATTTAAAAAAAAAGAATTGGCAGAGTTGCATTTATATCCAGAAATCTAACTGTAATACAAGTGGTCCTTGATTTATGACCACAATTGATCCCAAAATTTCCATTACTAAGCAACACAGTTTTTAAGTGTATTTTGTTCCATTTTATGACCTTTCTTGCCACAGTTAAGTTAATTACTACAGTTGTTAAGTTAGTAACACAGTTGTTAAATGAATCTGGCCTCCCCACTGACTTTGCTAGTCAAAAAGTTGCAAAAGGTGATTCCATGACCCTGGCCTGGAACACTGCAACAGCCATAAATACATGCCAGCTGTCAAGCATCTGAATTTTGATCAGTATGCTGCAATGCTCATTAATTGTGAAAAATAGTCATAAATCACTTTAGTGCCATTTTAACTTTGAATGGTCCCAAGAATACTTGTATAAAAAAGAATGCCCATTGAATTAGAAAGAGAATCTCTATTAATTACTTTAGTTTATTTGAATACATACACAAGCCCATACATATACACACTATCCAGCTACTAACTACATCCAAACATATTTAGCTTAGTGTTCTTGTATCATGTGCTGTCGGACTATGAAGCTTTTAATTTAAAAAAAAAAATGTACCAAATGAACAAAAATATAGAATTACAGATATATTCATGTTTCAGATGATGCTATTACTTGGCTTCCTAGTTGTTTGAATAATAATTTTTAAAACTATTTAAATCTCAAGGAATATTCATTCTTGTTTAGATTAGATATAGGTCTTCTATAAAATTTATAGAAGTACCTTGATAACCTCCGCAGATATAGATCATAAACTTTTTCTTTCTGGTTAAACAGGGCAAATGGATTCGTCCTCTCACTACATCCCTACTTGTTTTTGTGTCTGCTGGGCTCTTCTGACAACAGATTACATCATTCGTGGCATTCAGGGTTTCCATTAGGAAAATGCTACGGGGTTTAGTTTCTTCTGTCTCGGTTTTCAGATGAGATGTAGTCAAAAAACTGTAACGCTTGTGAACAGCCTTTTTTGCTTCATTCTCTTCTGATCCATTTATGTCTGAGAACTGCAGAGAGCCTGAAAGTGTGCTTCTGGATAAATATATTATTCTTCTGTTGAATTTATTATCCTGGATTGTGTCTTTTTCTTCTAAATGAAGAAAGTCGCCACTTGTTTGCCTTTGGGGAAACTCTCTGTACTTTTGCATTGATTTTTGTGTTTTTGTCTTGTATTTGGAATTTTCAGTGAGTTCAGAGATTTTGTCTCTAACCAGAGGCTCCTCTGAACAAATATTGACAGCTGCATGGTAACTTTTGACCTGACCTCTACCGTCTCCTTCCTGCTAAAGAGAAATAAGAGTTTTGTAATTAGGTACATAAATTATAAGTACATTATCTATTAATAAGCCAGAGGTGGGTTTCAGCAGGTTCTGACAGTTCTGGAGAACCGGTAGTGGAAATTTTGAGTAGTTCGGAGAACCAGTAATAAAATTCTGACTGGCCCCTCCCCCATCTATTCTCTGCCTCCCAAGTCCCAGCTGATCAGGAGGAAATGGGGATTTTGCAGAAACCTTCCCCTGGAGTGGGGAGGGAATGGAGATTTTACAGTATCCTTCCCCTGCCATGCCCACCAAGCCACGCCCACCAAGCCATGCCATGCCCTAGTAAAAAAATTTGAAATCCACCACTGTAATAAGAATAAATTTTTTGTAATGAGGACAGTACCCCAAGTATCTCTTTCCTTCCATGGAAGTAGGACATTAAAGACTTGGAAAGAATAAAACAAACTTAAATTTTACTAATATATAGTACCCGTATTTGCAATTAGTATAAATTTGAATAAAAATTATCCTTAAGTGAAAATTTATTCAAGGTGGTTGTTATTATTGACTTTTTAGACATAGCAATTTCCTATGCTTTTAAATCCCACTTCAGTTTTACTTTATTTTTTCCAGTGTTTGGGATAACAAATAGAGGTATCTAGCAAAAGAAAATCCATCAATTTTTCTTACTGACTAGACAACTCTGTGACCTATTGGGTCATCCTTTGTACAGTCTGATGTCACCAGGATGAATATTAAATTTTAGGCTAACCATTTTTTTTTTTACATTACTGCCAGCCAGTTCTGTGATTATCTAAGAAGAATACATATCATAAATAGAAAAATAATTGTAAGAAATCAAATTGAACAAGTCAATATTATCTTAACTAAAGAGATACATGGAATGATCATGAGTGAACCAAAAAGCAATGGGAGTGGGAGTGACTTCTGACTTCCTGCCAGCTTCCCCAACTTTCTTTGTGAGAAGCTGGCAAGGACCATTGGAAATCACCATCATGTAACTGTGGGGAAACTGCAACGGCCACAGCTTTGTGAATAAAACTAGAAATTTCAGTTCCACAGGAATAATGGACCTGTTTGGTTTTTTTACAAACTCTTTAATTTAGCAGATTTTAAGTACCTTGATTCAAAGGTTGTTGCGGTACAATACACAATTTGGGCTAATTTGAGAGTACAGAGAAACAGATAAATCAAATCAGAGTTTTACTAATATATAGATGTGCTCTTATAACAAAGGAACTGATTCCACTCCTTTGAAACCAAGTTGGAGTTTGTGATCAAATATTTTGAAAAATACCAATTCAACAGAAACAGATTCCATTAACAACATGGTCAGCAAATTTATAAAATCTTTAATCTTCCATTTGAACAAATTATTTTAAAATTACACTGATTGAAGAGTGGGAGAATATACAGTTAAGCCATAAATTTATCAATTTACCTGTCTATTATTTAATGGCACAACACTTCCCAAAATTATATTAGAGAAGTGGGATTTATGGAATGGTTTCTCTTACCTTCATGATGAATGTCTCTGTATTGTAAAGGTGTCTTTTATTGCTTAAAGGGCGATTCAGTCTTTTAGCAAAACGAAAATACATTTGATGCTGGAAGGAACCAAGACACACATTAGGAAAATACTTGCTTTCCAGGTTTTTCCAAATATTTAAAGGAAAAAAATAATCAATACCTTTAAGTGCTTCTTCACTTTCATGTCTGTTTCTTCAGTTATGTTTACATATGGAATATTCCAGTGGCATCTTTGTTTCTAGAGGCAATTTAATATCTTTAATATTTTTAACTATTAATCTGTTTGCTAACTATCTTCTTAAAAATACTATTTTATTTGGATGTATTACCAACTAATAACAAGGGCATAGTGATAACTCTGTGATTACTGAAAAGGGGTTATCAGTTGTTTTGCTTCTTCATTAAAATACTAATTTCTTTTCATTTTTTTAGAACATAGTTTTCTCTTTGAAATCCTTATTATAACAAAGGGACATATTGGGGCCACAGGTCATACTACTTTCTTTCTACTAACAGTGATCACAACTTAATCCAAGGGTCCAGGTGGTCTATGCCAGATGTTTTGAAACACAATTCACATCAATCCCATCCATTCTATTTAATGCTCAAGAATTATGAGAGTAGTGATCCAAAGTTGCCCATGTCTGATAAACAGTAGCGTATATTGTTTCATTCTTTGATTAGAAGACACTGCTTTCCAAGATGAATAAATAACACATTTTCAAAAGCCATTCCTTAACATCTGTAACATAACTTTTCTAGTTTCTCAGTATAATTCTTTTAGACACCTTCCATATAGCCATCACTCCTCATAACAGTCAGATGCCAAAGCATTGATATATAAATCAACATCCCATTAACATCTTTAACACTTAGAAAAATCCCCATAAACCTCACTATATACATTACAGTTCCATTCCAAAGAGATACCAAATGACACATGATCATAATTCATGAATCAATGAACTCTCAAGATTTTTTTCACCTCCAACAAAGAAAGCCCGATATCCATTCTTTGTACATTCTTGAGGAAGAAATTGAGTTCAACTGTTAAGGATTTTGCAAATAAATCTCCAATACTCCCCCGCCAATAATAAAATCAGCAGATGCACAATATTTTACTGCTATGCTCCAGATAGCATTCTATATTTTATAGCATGAATAATTGATTCTATTTTTAAAAGAAGCATGTTAATGTTTCTTATTTAACTATTTTTATCTCTTTTATGCATCTGCCTTGGACTATTCTTAAACTGTTCATTAAGATGATGCGTATTCTCCTACTTCTTTATTAAGAAAGTCAGATGGTAACTCACCCCAGTCCATTTTGAGCACATATCTTTGTATACATGTTTCTGTGACTTTGAAATATGTGGTGATAAAAACATTTCGTGGAGCATATCACTAGTGCATTTTTGGAGATTCAAGTTGCTGGAAGGCTAAAAATAAAGACAAATATGTTTAATGTAGAATTATTGTTCTGTCAGTTCCCAAATGTTCACATTAGATAAGTACGGTACTTGTGGAGATGAAAACAATCATTATCTGAAGGTAACTGCAAAGGATTAGAGATCTCAGCTGGCTGTTGTCAAGGCTGAAAGCTAATCAGCTATATAATTGGTGCTTGATGTGGCTGATGGCTGATATTAGTATTCTTATAATACATTATATTTTTATTATGCAGCTCCTTTGTTATACAGGTAGTCTTCAACTTACAATCACAACTGAGCCCAAAATTTCTGTTGTTAAGTGATACATTTGTTAAGTGAATTTTGCCCCATTTTATGACCTTTCTTGCCACATTTGTTAAGTTAAGTTAACTACAACTGTTAAGTTAGCAACATGGTTGTTATGTGAATCCTGCTTGCCACATTGACTTTGCTTGTCAGAAGATCGCAAAAGGGAATCACATGACCCTGGGACATTGCAACTGTCATAAATGTGAGTCAGTTGCCAAGTGTCTGAATGTTGATCAGGTGACCATGGGGATGCTGTAACGTAAGTGTGAAAAACAATCATAAGTCACTTTTCTCAGTGGCGTTGTAACTTTGAATAGCCACTAATTGAACTGTTGTAAAGCGAGGATTACCTGTATATGAATTCTGCCAATTTTCTTGATTAACTAAATCATTGTGATATTGCAAATTGGTATAATTCGATTACCTCAGATTTTGAATACCCTGGAAACTAAACTGCATATAGACGTCATTTTGTATCTCAATTTTGTTATGGGTAAGGAACTTTGATGTTAGAGCCTTCAAAAAAGCCGTGCTGGGCTCCCACTAATAAGAATAAAAGAGCAGGGGGGGGCGGGAAGTGTTCTGCTTTTTGCTGCCCTCATATTTATGTCAATAGGTGCAAAATGAACCTTGCTGACATAGTTTTCCCACCTCTCCTAGAAACCTGTGGATTTTCCTATAACATACAGATAGTCCTCAAGTTACAATCATTAGTTTAGCTACCATTCAAAGTTACAATGGCACTGAAAAAGTGACTTACAATCAGTCCTCACACTTACGAACTTTGCAGTATACCCATAGTCACGTGATCCAAATTCATGCACTTGGCAACCGGCATGTATTTATGATGGTTACAGCATCCCCAGGTCATGTGATCACCAATTGTGACCTACCCAACCACCTTCTGACAAGCAAAACCAATGGAAGAAGCCAGATTTACTTAAGGATCATGTGATTCACTTAACAACTGCAGTTATTAACTTAACAATCATGGCAAAAAGGTCATAAAATCGGGTATGATATCATAAATCAAGAAGCAACTATACATAGACTGCTTTTTGATCTGCCCCTTATTTGTTTCTACTTTTTGCAATTTCAGTGGCAGAGGGAAGACAAACGTCATATCCACGGGAAGCTTTTTCAACCTGCAAGCAGAAATCCAAAATAGCCTCTAGGACACCTCTCCATTGACTACAGGAGTATAGGTATAATATAGTATAGGTATAATGCATTATTCTAAAGCAATGCTTCTCAGCCTTAACAACTTTAAGATGTGTGGACTTCAATTCACTGGTTGGGAAATTCTATTCATTAGAGTCCACATATAATTGCCAAGATGGAGAAACTCTGTTTTAGAGAAAATTATATACAGTATGAAGGAAATATGTGTACAAAATTAATATATTTGGAAAAATAAGAATTTTAGTTCATGAGTTTTTGAAATCAAACTTATATTGAAACAGCAAGAATTTATAGAAGACCAAATTGCCAAATAAAAAACATTAACAATTATGCTGGATAGTTTTTAGAGGAACTAACCAATAATGTTTGAAAAGAAATTAAGCTGTGAAGATCAGAATTCCTCTCAGACAAGATAGTACATTGGGTAGAGTTAATAAAATAGGCAGAAGTTTAAATCATATATTGAAGTTTAAAGCCAGACTGATATGGAGTTGTATCTCAACTTATATATCTTATTATCTCAACTCTTGTATATTGTTGGTATCATATGCCATCTAACTTTCATTAGGGACCCAGGAAATTATTGCTTCCCAAGCTTTGAAGATACTGATATCCCACTCTGTAATCTATCTCTTGCCATGGTCAATACAGTACACTTTGACGTCTTGATTCGGAAAGTTGCATAAACAAACTTCACAGGCTTTACTTGTTATTGTGCAAGATCTATACAATCTTCTAAATATTGGTTTATATGCCCTTATTCTGGTTCTGCTAGATCCAATAGCTCATTCAGGTAATTCAGATGAAGTGTAGAACTCACCTTATGAGCAACAGGGAGCAGTGTTGATCAGTACATCACATTACAGTATTAGCAAAGTACCAATTATGGGTAAGAACATGTGCGTCTTTGCACTACAGAGGCCTCCTGGACATATTAAGATCTTGGCAGTAGAGATGTCTGGCTGTATCTGCAAATGATTGCCTCTTTGTTGACATCACAGCCAGATTTATGGAGGGGAGGGGCTGCTCATTGCAGCTTGCCTGGTGAATTTTGCTCTTTTTGTATTGTCAGATACCACATTTTATTCCTAATTATAACCTAGCCTCCATTCAACCAGTTCCTCTTCTGGCTGAGTTTTAGCAAAAACTGCCAGATGATGATTCAAATTTTGTTCCTGTTCAAGAAAAAACACTATTTCTGATTTCAATTCATGTTCAATTTGATTTTTAGGATGTACATTTAGGCCTTGCTCCCTAAGCCTATTTTCTATGGGGTAAACCTCATAGAATATACCATACGTTTTATTGAAAGAAAGAATTCATTATTATTGAAATATACATACCTTTGCCACATTTTCCATTGGTTGCTTATGAATTGGAGGTAAAGCAACAATTTCTTTATCATCCTGTAGAAAAGATCATAAAAGTTTACTGGGGTCCAATACAGTACTGCAACAATCTATTTATTTGAATATGGAAAAAATAATTTTCATTGCTGAAATCTAGGCAAGTAGTTGTGTGTCATCTGTCCTTCATTTCTATAGTTAATATAATTACTAGCAAGCACTAATATTTTTAAAATGTTTTTAAAACATATTAATGTTATTTTAAAAAATAAAAATGTTTTTATTTATCTCAAAGGTAAAATGTTGAAAAACTACAAGAAGAAAAAAGACAAAAATTACAGGGTTTTTTTACAGCTAAATAGATATGGAGTCAATTTGATTGATACACAATAGACTTCTATATTTGAGATTTTTTTAAAAAAAATTATGATGTAAAATAGTAATATACTATACATTGCAATTATAGATGTGAAACTTTATAATTATTTGCAGGCCCACTGTGCAAGGGGCGGGGGGGGGGGGAATCTATTAGGTTTACTTGAGAATATTTTTCAACATTCAGCCAGGACTGAATGAAGCATTCCTTGATTTATGGAAATGCTTAATGTTGGCTTTGTGCATGCTTAATGCTGGCTTTATACATGTTGAGCTCACTTTTTATTTTATTTTTTGTGTGTATTTGTAAAATGTGCTCCTTAATGATACATTTTTCCTTGCTCTTTGCTGTTGTTATAGTCTACATTTGTGTTTCAAAACTATTTATAGCTTAGCATTTGTATTAAAAAGTATGAAGAAAAATAATAGTAATTCTTGTAATTTTATTGTGAAGCTCTAGGAACACCCATTTAGTATCAATGTTCTACTAAACCACATTACATATATCCGAAATCATTATTACATTTGTTTCATTGTTACTTCTACTGGTTTGAAATAATTATATGAAACATAAACTAATAAATAGAGAGAAGTTAAAATTAATTTTTCATCTTTAAAAATGTACTTACTGAATGTAAAGACTTCTGAAGCAAATTTTGTTTTCTGTACGTTGACAACATGGCTGAATGAGCTAATTTAAGGTTATATTTTATTGTTTCTTTGGCTTTTCCAGGTAATTTTTCTTTTTCCAGACCTTAGAATCAGTTACCTATAATATAAACATATATCTAAATATTTCCTTCCAAGATCATTTAAATAAGTAGCTGGCAATCAAAGGCAGATCACAAGGATTACCTTTACTGTCATAACTACATTTCTTATCAACAGGTCTCTATACTTTATTTTTTTCCAAAATTCTTCTTTAGAAGTATCATTTTTATAAAACATCCAAAAAACAGCAGTCTTGGGAATATGCCCTCTTCTATTTATCCTTCTGCTCTTGGTTTATGGAAATGGGTGTTTCCGAGGCAGCATAGACTCATAGCAACGTTTAGTGGCATAACTTGTTTGAGTTGCAATTGAGGTTTCAGTCTTTTGAAGATCTATTGACATTAGCCCAAGCCCAAATATGAAAGAAACTAGAAGTAGAATCACAAATCAAATCTTGTGTGTGAACATTATTCAGGAACTCAGGATCATGACTTTAGCATATCAGTATGATTTTCTGCCTTAATAACTAGAATGAGTACCATGTTGTAATCTGCCTTTAAAACTTAAATTACCAATATTAGCATAAAACTTGATGAGAAAAGAAAAATAAATATCTTGTCTGAAATTTGTTATGTGGCTGTTTAAGTAAGATGGTTACTGTAGATAAATTATTTATTGGATTGTGAATTAAGCGTATTGAATAATATACTTAATCCATTTAGAGTATCAAAATAGCTCTAGGTACTTAAATAGATTAAGTTCACAGATAAATCTTTTACTAATTGATTTTAATAATTTAATATATAATAGTGATAATAGTTAATAATAACTTGTTTTTAATAGAATTCTTTATTGCTTTAAGTTTTAAGGAA
Organism: Pituophis catenifer annectens; assembly: GCF_029215685.1. Classification (NCBI taxonomy): domain Eukaryota; kingdom Metazoa; phylum Chordata; class Lepidosauria; order Squamata; family Colubridae; genus Pituophis; species Pituophis catenifer. The sequence continues at coordinate 38,493,722 of NW_027256888.1, forward strand.
ATCATTTTACTTTTACAGGTTTTAAACTGATCATAATTCACAGCTTAAAACAGTTTACAGTATGAGTACACAGATACCTACCTTTTAAATATTCTCTTTGCACCTAGAAGATCTGATTTGCATGTTAAACATCAGAAGAGAGATAGGGTATTCCAATTGTTTTTCCCCCATAACTCGTCTATTCAAATAAATTGTCAAGGTAACTAGATTTCTGTTCCATAGAAACAAACAACAAGGGACTGATTGAATAAAAGGACTGTATTTTTTTGAAGCTTCGCAATTGTGGACTCTGAGAGATGAGAAAAAAGTTCCTTCTTTCTTCAGAAAAATATACTGATTCATCAGAGGTGCAAATATATTAGTTTTTCTACGATGAATTCATTTCATATAAATCACATTGTTATACAAATAATCTGCCAAAATTTGTGTAGCTCTTCTTTGCCAAATATGACATAAACAAAACTGTAAAGAACTAGTTTCCTCACTAAATTAAACTTTTGTGGAACCACGGATACATTAGCTTTTCCCTAAAAAAACAAAAACCCTTGTGTCATAAATATTTCGTAGTTAAAACTGTACAAAAAGCTGTTCCTGAAATATCTTAACTCCTTATGGAAAAATACCAAACCTGAAATTCTTTGCCTTGATGTTTTGTAGGCCTGATGTTAGCACAGCATCTGTGTTCTTACAAATAGTGGTATGTTTGCATTTCCTTGCACACATCATCCTTCTTTTCTGCCACTTTGTCTTGCTTCAAACACAGGCTAACTTAGGTCTCCCTTGACATCAAGTCATCCTTGCGTTGTGACCCCTCGCTTGCTGTATTTCATACTGGGCCATATTTTTGCTGTTTCTCTATTTTTCCATTACTATTTTCTAACACCCAATATCTGGAACAAGCTCTCCTATATTTAAAATCTTCCTTTTTCACTTAAAAACCTTTGTTTTTAAAGGAAGCTTGAATTTAGTAGCTATAGTGGTATATTGCTTTTTGTGAATTCTTACATACTTCCCTCTGTTCTTCCTTCACCAACAAATCTTTCAATTTAACTTTTTATTCAGTCAGACTTTTTAGATGTGTTCACTTATTAGTATATCAATAACCTTTTTGATATTGAGATGTTTTAATAGTTACCATATTTTATTTGGTAGCAATATTTAACATGGCTTAGATACATAATTCTGCCAAATCAAACTTACGTATTTCAATTCCATTTATTTTAACAAAAACTGAACATTTCATTTAGACTATTTTTAATACACATGTCCAATGTCTGTAGAAAGAGCCCAAACATAAATAAAAACACAACAAAGATAAATAGAAATTTATTTAATCCCTCCCAACAATTAAAAAAATTGTATTAAGGCATCTTATTCTTTATCACTACTGACTTAATAAAAGAGAAGCCTCAAATACAAGATATCTGATCCATCGAAGTACCATCTTAGCTATTAATCTGGCTGAAAACTAATGACAGTATCTATTTTTCCAAGTAAAAAATTGAAACTGAAATAAAATGGGGCAGCACCTGAAGCCAGTATCCCATTATTTTTTGCAAAACAAATATAATTACATGAAATGGCATTTTCAATAGCAATGCCAGTAATTATTTTATAATATGCATTGTTCAAAATTCTTCATATAGCGTAATCCTACGCAGAGATAAATTCAATTATTTATAATGGAGTTTATTTCATAGTGAGATGTTACTAATTCCCAGCAGCCAAGAACAGCATGGCCAGTGATAAGGGAAACTGGCTGTGAAAGTTCAGCAACAGGCAGAAAAATGGGTCAGTATTTCTGTCTTAGGAGTTCAGATCATTTCTTCTTTCCTATCTGTAGGCTCCACTTTTGTAACTGTTTACTTTCTTCAAATATTAGCAGTTATGCCAAAGGAATATTATTTCTCTTTTTACTGACTGGTATTATCTAGAGTACACCAGATATACACTTTTCAATTAAATAATGGGGAGTCATTCTTTGGTATGGGCTAATTGCCATGGAATGAACGCACCAGTGTTGGAACATCAATAGTATGCAATGTAGTAGTAGCAAAATTGTCATGAAAATAGAAATCACTGTTGCTACATTGTTTTTTGTAACTAATGGCCTTGTTTTGTTTTATATTTCACACTGAAGAATATATATATAATGAATATGCTATGCACAAAAGGGATGCCCATTTGAATTGGGCTATACATTCTTTTTTTAAATGTAATTTAAGCTGGTGCATATTTTTCATAACATCAGCTGCAATAAAAAATTTTCAGCCTTCCAATAAAGGCTGAATGCTATGAATAGTATCTGAAATGATACTGAAGTAAATATATAAGAATCAACTATGGGATTCAAATACAAATATAAAGATTAACAGGTCTAGAATTTTTAGAGCATTTAAAGTGTTCTAAAATTAGCTATGTTGATTTCATTTACCACCAAAGATTTTTATGATTTAGTACAATATACGTTAAAATTACATATTGTTACAGTCAGTGTCATGACAAAGTACATCAACACTGCCTTTGACATATTTCCTCTAAAGGAAAACATGTGATTGGATGAAAATCGTAAAGTCAGAAAAATGTTGCTCTTGATGGGTACATTTTAACACATTTAAACATGTGTGGAACTGTTATTTATAAAACTTGTGAAAAAAAATCAATGTTATTACAATGTGGATTCAGCTAAGGTTTTCCTATATCAAAGTCCTCCTATTCATCATCCTTGGAACCTGTTTTGCTCAGCTGTAAAAAGACAAAAATAATTTTATCATTTTTCTGTGACAATAAAGAACAATTAAAATCAATGTGACAATTTTATTATAGACCATTGAAGTTTGTAAAATATTTTTTTTTCTTTACAGACTAGGTCTTCATACTTAAAGTTAAAAAAAGATTTTTTGTTACTGTGAGTTCTCATGTATTTAGCTATCTGTAAAATGAATAGAAAAGAGCCAAAATAATAACAGAAGGATATATTAAACAAATATTGTGGGGAAAGTATCATATGCTTTGTAGGTGCAGTTCTGTTTTTCTTCTTAGATGCATTTATACTGAGAACACACAACTGTTGCTATTTTCATCATAGCATTACTCTACTGAGTTGTGTCCTACATAGTATAAGTTCGCAAAATTGTAATATACAAGTTACAGTGTTAACAATGTCGGCTATTCCTAGTGAACACCTTTATGTCCTGGATCAGCAATTGAATTGGAGTAATACATTGTGATATATCTAAGGAACATATATATCATCTTTTTAGATGAAAGATAATGTTACCAGTTTTTATATAAATTACCATACTTTTCCGAGTATAAGATACACTTCCCCCCCTAAAAAAAGTGGGTGGAAATATCTGTGCGTCTTATACAGCGAATGTTGCTGAAGCCCCGCCCACCCGCCGGCCCTCACCCTTCAGCCTCTGCCTCCCAGCAATTTACCTCCTTGCAGCAAACAGCGTGGTCAGCTTCAGCACAGCCTGATTTAGTACAAGTAGCTGATAGGTGGTTGGATCGGCCTCGTGGAATACCGCCTATCAGCTGTTCCAGGCTGCGGGGATTGCCACTGCCCATTACCAGTGTCACCTATCGCTCCCTCCACACACCCCATTTTTGCCCTCCGTGCATCCTGTTTTCAGCCTCCACATGCCCCATTTTTGGCCCGTTCCAGGTGGTGGGGATAGGCGATGGCAATCCCCGCCTCCTGGAATGGGCTAAAAATGGGACGCACAGAGGCCTAAAATGGGATTCGCAGAGGCCAAAAATGGGGCACGCAGAGGCAGCAATAGGTGACAGTGCCAATGGGCGCCACCGGCATCGATGGACGGTAGCGATCCCCGCAACCTGGAACCGTTGATAGGAGGTATTCCGGGAGGCAGATCCAACCGCCAATCAGCTGCTTGTGCTAAATCAGACTGTGCTGAAGCTGACCACGCTGTTTGCTGTTTGCTGCAAGGAGGCAGAGGCAGATTTTTTTTTCTTGTTTTCTTCCCCAAAAGGTAGGTGCGTCTTATATTTCAGAGCATCTTATGGTCCAAAAAATACAGTACTTATTTCTTTTATTTGTACTAAACACCATACATTCATAAAAAGTTATTAACTTTTTTTTTGTAAACACTTCTGAAATGCAAACAATAAGCTTATCTGTAAATGGGCTGTAAATATGGATTTTCTGCCAAAATGGGCATAACTGGCTATAGGCGATATGGCTTCAGTTGGACTTAAAGAGACTAGGAGACATGTGATAAATTAGAATATGCATGATGGATTGGTAACAGATAGTCTTCACTTAAAAATGGTAATTGGGAGCAACAACTTCAATGCTAAGTGTCATATAGCGTAATGTCACATGACTACTCTGACTTCAATGGCAATTGTACCAGTTTCAGTAGAAATCATTAGGAGAATCCTGCAGGGTTGCAGTGTCCCACAGTCACATGATCCCCATTTGCGATCTTCTGTCAGCTTCCCTGTTGATTTTGCTTGTTGAAAGCGAACAATGAGGTTTACAAATGGCAAACATAATCATGGGATTGGGACTGTTTTAATTGCAAGCTAGTTGCCAACCGCCCAAATTTTAATTACATGATCATGGGCAGGTTGCAATAATCACAACTATGAAGAACAGTTGTTAAGCACCCTCAATCAGCATTATTGCAACTTTGAAAGGCTTTTGAAAGAGAGGCTGCTGAACAATGGTATCTGTATGGAACTTTTAAAATCATAATGCATGCAAATATATATTTTTTTAAAATGCTTAAAATACTCTTCTGGATACTCTTTTCAATGGATTCCAAAGGCAACATGGAACCCCTTCCTTCTTTTTTAAATTAATCTTTGAAATATGAAGGATACAACGTGACTTCTTTGGGACACCGATTGAATAAGTTAGGCCCCTTTTTGTGCTTTTTAGAGAGTTGGAGAATTTGCTGAAAATCTTTGGCTTTGTTCTCAATTATTTTAGCTGATTTGAACCAGTAACTGATATAAATGTGAAAGGAAATTGTGGCTGCCTATTTTGCATTCAACCTGCCTTATACTACAGTTATCTGGTTTTAACAACCCGTTTGTAAAAATCATAAAACTGTTATAATATTTTTATTTCACCGCCCTGAGTCCTGTTGGAGATTAAATTAAATAAATAAAATAAAATAAATAAATAAATTTCATTATTGCATACTCTATGAGATATGCCTCAGATTTAGTTGAAAACAGTTGTAACACTCTTCTACAGAATGATATAAATTGTTAGTGCTTAATTAAATATCTAAATTTTTTTCTTTAGGATGGAGTACAAAATTTCTGAAACACTGATCAAGGCAAAAAAAAAACATACAGATATCAATGCTTAGAACTAAAAATATGGTTCAAAATGGTTCAAGAAGATTGAAATACTTACATGCTTTATAAAAACACGAGGAAAATCCCATTATCATTCATATCCAAAATGGTTAAAAAAAGAAAAAAGAAAAAAATATTAGATACTGCTAAAATCTCCCCCAAAGTTACCAATATTGTTAATTTTCAACACTCCTACCTTGATTACGTCAACCCAATTCCATCCTCGAGGAAGTTCTCCTTTGTGATCTAGTCAAAATAAAAATTTTGTATGTATTTTTGCAATTTGAATTCAAGCATGTGTTTTAAAATTAAGGTATTAATTTATATCATAGTTTGTGGTTAAGCTTAAAATAGCAAACTTGGCTTATTGCAAACTGTTATGAATAACTGGGTAATGCTTGGCAGTGATGAGGAAGGGAGCTTAAGGCCTTCCACATGTTTCTGAATTTTAATATCCCTGACTATTGGTCATGCTGATAGTTCTGGTTCAGCAACATAAATTCCACAAAAGAACAGGATTCATTACTATTCTGAAACAAAGAAACACCTATTGTGCACAAAAGTTAAGCATAAATCACAATACAGGAAAAAAACTGTATTTGCTATATTCTATATAGAAAACATATATTCTATGCCAGTGATGGCTAACCTTTTACGTCACTGCATGCCGGCCTGCGTGCTGGAAATGGCACGTGAAACCATCACGTGAGGAATGTGTGGCCCCGGTAGCCTTCGCACATGCAGGAGTGCCAATATCTCGAAGAGCAGCAGTCGTTCGCGCATGCGCGAGCCGGCACCCAAACTTTCAGATTCCGGCATGGATGAGCCCCCAGTGAACAGCTGGCCATCACACATGCGTGTGATGTTAACCCGGAAGTTTGGGTGTTTGCACATGCACGATGGAATGCCGCTCTTCTGGGTTTCGTTGCTCCCGCACGTGCACCAGCCAGCTGACCGGCATGCGTGTGTGCATACGAACGCGGAAGAGGACCCAACGAGGCCACCCATTCCTTGCGGGATGGTTTCGCATGCCGTTTCCAGCACATGTTCCATAGGTTCGCCAACACTGTTCTATACCATACTTTTTTAATTAAAAGAAAGAAAATTAAGCTATATTAGGAGTAAGTTATACAAACCCGTTTTGTCAGCTAACTTCCGCTTTTGCGTTTTGGACAATTGTTCCTTTTTTTCCTTTTTCTTAATTGGTGGTGCTGTATCAGAATGTCCAGTTGAGATGCAGTTATTTAATGTTGTCTAAAGAAATGAAATGTATTATTTATTAAGAAGTTGCTGTAGTTTATTAATTCTGTACTTGATATTTGCATTAAATGGGATAAAAACTGATTACATCTGTGCTTAAATGTTTCTGTTGTCAATACAAAAATTTTTGTATGATGTAATACATAATAACTTTAACCACTGCTTCTGGGATACTGGATTAATATAGAAATGTCAAACATTGCTAGGAATTGAGTTCAATCTTATAGTAGCAATTCAATATCAAGAAACTGATAGATTGCATAGAAAAACATTTTCATATGTTGAGATAGGTCAACATTTGGAAATATAAACTCACCACAGTATTAACTGGTTGATTCTCCATGAAAATCTCTTTATTATCTTTAGCATATTCAAATATTGTGTATGTCATTGAGGTTCCCAGGTTAACTTCAACTTCTTCCATTAATTTATCCAATATACCTTGTTTTATGGCTGAGGATCTAGGGCAGATGACCAAGAAGAGATAAAAAGTTAATTCTAGAAAGATTGTTTCTTGAACATCTTAAGAACTGGACCACTTACATGGCATTGTTGAAGAATGCATCCATTGATATGACTGGAGCAGTTTGCGGGTATGTTTCTGGCCATGATATTTCTATAAGAAAGGCTTTGGGGTCTCCACTCTCACCTATCTAAAAACACATATATGTCATGTCTATGCAGGAATCCAGTCAATTCAAGCTTTAATCAACAAAAATACTGAAATAGATGTTTCATTCAATGTCAATTTTAGAAGGAATTTTCAAGTAGTGCTATATGAACATTACAAATACAAATATGACATCACCAGAATCCACAAAACAGCTTATCGCAGGAAATGTGGCAGAATATCAATTTAATAAATTATGATTATATAAATGATCAGCAGAACCTTTTTACTATGTTATACTCCCTTTTCATAAACTATGAATCAGTATCTTTCATGTCTAGATATATTATGAAAATGAGTACACCCAATCTGAAAAATTTAGTGTAAAACTTGGTATATAGTCTTGAACTCTTCCTGTTTATATAACTAGTATGCCTTGGTGTTGTAGCTAAACTACAAACTGTCTTAAATATATATACAGGAAGTCCTTGCTGAACAATCACTCATTCAGCAACCGTTCAAACTTACAATGGCATTGAACAAATGGTATTTACAACTGATCCTTAGACTTAGCAGCATCCCTAAGGTCATGTGATCACAATCCAGGAGCTTGAGTCACAATTATGTTGTATTATTCTGCAATCACATGATCGCTATTGCACCTTCTTTACCAACTTCCTACAAGCAAAGTCCAACTAGCAGGAGGTTGTAAATAGCAATCACATGGCATTGCACTTAACATTGGTGAATCCATTTATTCGCAACTGGAAGTGCTGGTATTTTAATCGGTAAATGCTGTGCTCATGAGGCTTCATGTTTTATGACCATGTTGCTTAGCAATGGAAATTCCAGTCTTAATCACCATTGTTTAGTGAGGACTACTTTGATAAAGACAGAACCTAAAGTTTAAGAAATTAATATAGGCTGATTTGAATTAATATGATTTCTAAAAACTCACCCTATATTGAAATGAAATGGGACTAAGTTCCCTAAAACATTCATCACCTTCATAAATAGAACGTAATGCTTCTAACTCCATCTGAAAAAAAAAAAGCACATGTTTAATTTTAATCTTAAACTGTTCTGGGAGATCTATAAACCACTCAGCCAGGCATGAGTGGAATAGTATATATTCTTAGTAAAATATTTAAAATAAATAAACAATATATGATTGAATATAATCTTAAATCACATTTTAGTAGTTTTCAAAAATATTTAAAAACATCTTCAAAGAACTCTATAATCCTAGGAAGCTAACCATGCTATGTATGCTATATATAAAATTAAAGGGATGTGATAAGCCAATACATGTTTTCAATGGTGGATGTCATCAGCCATAAAGTATAATCAGTAGCATTGGTTTTAAAAAGGCTGAAAACCACCAGAAATTGCTTTTTGTGATGCATGAAAATATATCTACAAAAATAGTGTGTAGAGCTGTAGAACTCTAATTTCCAGGGGGAAAAAGATCTTAGCTACATTCACGCATCACAAATGCACCGACTGGGTTTTTTATAGTGCCATCCTTAGTACAACCATGGAGTAGAAAGGTCCATTTAGACCAGTGTTTTTTTTTCATACCTGGCAACTTTTAAGATGGGTGGACTTCAACTCTCATGATTCTCCAGCCAGCATGTTAAAGTTGCCAAGTTTGAAAAACACTGGTTTAAAAATGATCCAATCCGAATTCTACTGAAGGAAATCAAACCAGGGTTTTCGTGCAATGGGTGGAGCTGAGGACCCTGTCAAAACGTTGCGGTTACCCCGCCGTCAAAGCTCCCCGCGTGACACAGGCAAACATTCCACAGGTGAGCTTTCTTCCCGCTTATTGCTGATCCGCTACACCAGGTCTTCAAACTTGGCCGCTTTAAGACTTGTGGACTTCAACTCCCAGAATTCTCCAGCCAGCTATGCTGGCTGGAGAATTCTGGGAGTTGAAGTCCACAAGTCTTAAAGCGGCCAAGTTTGGGGACCCCTGCGCTACACAGACCATCCATCCCTCCCACAGCAGCTACCACAATGAAACCCGGGGGGGGGCGGTCCTTTCTAGCCACGCCCCTCCAGGGGCGGGCTTCACGTAGCCCAGGGCGCTTTTACGCCTTCCATTGCCGGGACACTGCCAGTCTATTCCACGCCTTCGTCTCCCTCACCTCCTGGTCCTCGTTCGCCGTCATGGCGCGACACCGGGAAAGGAGACACCTCCCCCCCCGCCCTCCCCCGGCTTCCTTTCGCTCTCTCTCCCCTTCCGCGGTCTCCTGGAAAAAAAAATTCCACAGAATTGTCAGTCGGAGAGGGAATCGCGCACGCCAGATCAATACAGAAGATGTTCCTCAGTGCGCAGGCGCCAAAAATGACAAGGCGGAAAGGGAGTCAGGCGCTACCTCTTTAGCAGTGATTGGACAGTGTGATCCTCCTCGCTCCACTTCCCCCAGCTGACTATTGGCCGCTTCTTTTCACCATACCTTCTGATTTGCACGTCCTTTACCCTAGACCAGGGATGGACAAATGTGGCTCTTTTACAATCTGTGACAGCTTGGCTGTCTCAGGAATTCTGGGAGTTGAAGTCCACAGGTTGTAAAAGCCACATTTGCCCACCCCTGCCCTAGACTGGAGTAAAGCTCGGTCGGTTCCGCCTCTTTGTTTCTTCTTCTTTTCATTTGCCGCTTCGCGGCACTTTAGCTCTGCCCATCTCCTAGCGCGTTCCAATAGTTGGCGCCAGGCGCTCAGGAGCCGCAGTGCTTATTGGTCATTTATGGCTATCAATCTTAATTTCCCTTCTAGGTGTTTCCTCAGACAGGCCTCGGGTTTCTGTTCCAAGTGTTCTCCCCTCTTTCCTCTGCGCTCGCTTGTCGTATGGATCGTGTCACCGAAGGCTGACGGCGAGGTGCTCCTTCCATACCCGGGGAGGTCGTAGTGCAGGTGCGAGGCAGCTGAACTGAGAACGGGGTCGCGACGGAGCTTGCAGCGTGAGCAGATCCTCTTAGGCAAAGGCACAAGGGGCGGCGGCGGCGGCTGAGAAATAGACTCAAATTGTACACAAGACATTCTGTCATTGTTTTTCGGAAAGCATTTCGGTTTCATAGGGATGCCTCCCTTACGCGGAACGTGAAATGGAGACTTGAAGATTTTAATGAAAGGGGTATAAGTTCAGACTTAGTTATACTTATTAAAATAAATGGCACTTTAATCAGAGATAACGGAAGACCTATTAAGTGCATTGGACTGGCTTTGAGTATGATTGTAGCAAGCTTTATTTAATTCCCTAAATTTCTTCCTGGGGAATAGAATAAACTACTATTTGCTGGAATTGCAAAGTATGCTAAACCGTCAACGGTAATTTGCCAATCGCAGGGTTGGCCTTCATGCAGTAGAAAAGCAAAAGAATATTCTTACTTTATATGATGTGTAAACCCCCTCTCAATGTGTTTTAGCCTGCATTGAATAGCCTTCAGCCTGCATGGCTGCCATTACTATGCAATAAATGAATGCAAAGCAATGTATTAATGTAAAATGAAATAAAGAATAGAAATATGGTTTGGTGAGAAAACTGAAAATAGACTGCCTTTTTCTGCCTTAGAAGGTTTATTGATTTTATTTTATGGCCATGGCTTCCCAAATCTTGAAAAATTACTAAGAAATAAATGTATTATGGAGATTATAAATGTAGCCATATTTGATGTGAATAAGTAGGACTCATTAGTAAATTTATTTGAATGTCTTTAAAGTTCACAAGTGAGTAATTTTTTTGAAGGCCTTCCAGATAACATCAGGAAACTAGGCTGTGGCCTAAGATTGAATTTTTTTTTCTATCTGGTTCAATTTAGCTACAGGCAAAACCATTTTAAGGCACACAATATTGCAGTGGAATGTCTAATAGAATCTAGAATTATTCAGTCTCATACTCTCAAACTTTATATGTTGCTGTACCGAAACACCTGAATTTATGTCTGCTTGTTACAAGTCTAGAGAATAACAACTTTAAATATTATACATATTACAATATTTATAAATAAAATTATTTTGAACATTTTTCTGCTTAAAGTTTCAGAGTATATTTCGAACCGTCAATATGAGCCCTTCACAATGGGATTTTCCAGTGGAACTATGTTGCCGACCAATGGCCTTTGTTACACTCACTGGTTTGGATGTTGTATATAATGCTGTTCATCGAGCTGTCTGGGATGCATTTTGTGCAAATAGGAGAGCAGACAGAGTACCAATTTCTTTTAAAGTACTTCCCGGTGATCATGAGTATCCCAAATGCAGAGTAAAGGTATTACTCTAAATCTTACAGTAAGAGTTAAAATCATATTTTAATGTAAATTTATTTTACTGAGATTCAAGTGTTTAAATTCTGTTTTTGAGTATTAATCCTTTTCCAGGGTTATTTTGGAATTAACATTGGTAAAGTAATTCTTTCAAAAGCAAAGGTAGAACTCCTTAAAGAGGCTTTCTCTGATTATGACCTAAACAAAACATACTGTTGATGTGCAGCTATATTATATCAAGCTGAAGAAATAATGCAACATAATTTTAAACCGGCTTCGTTAGGAATAAGTTTAGCAAAACTCATGCCATACATATGCACGATATGATTTAAATGATAAGTAGGGAAGAAAAATACAGAGAACTAGCTCTTAGTGTAAACTGGGAGACTATAGGTTCTTGTCCTGCCTTAAGCATGAAGCCAGTCATTGTCTCTTAGAAGAAGAAAGCAATGCTCAATGACTTCTGAAATTTTGCCAAGAAAAATATAAAAATTAGTCCAGGCAGTCACCAGGTGTCAATGTTTACTTGAAGGGACCAAAAAAATGCCACCTGTCTGCAATAGTGATGATACAATTTTTCAACTTTTCAGAGATTGTCATATGAATGGTACATTCCAAAGGGTATCCTGAAAACAGGTTGGATGAACAAGCATCTGAATTTGGTTCCTGCACTTGTTGTGGTATTTTATGAGCTAGACTGGGATGAGCCACAGTGGAAAGAAAAACAATCAGAGTGTGCTACTAGAGTTGAAATTGTCAGGTATTATTTTATGTATTCTATAAAATACTGTTTTACAGTAATACTGAAGAGGGAAAGAAGATATAATTCACTTTTTTCATTTTTTTTCTTCTGGTTTTAGCATAGGAGCTGTTATCTATCTGAATGCTTCTTTAAAATAAAAGCTTTACAATGTATAAAGTACCTGTCAAGTAAAAAGTCTTACTCTGCAGTTCCTTTTTAGAATCTTAAATGGCAAAACACCAATTTTTGAGTCTTGTGAAGTTTTTAAATCTGTATATTTGTTATTACCCATCTGAAAGAACAAATAAATTTTAGTTGTTAAGTCTTTATAATTTTTGGTTAGCTTGATGTCTTTATTTTTTTCAGGCAGAGTTTGCAGGGCAGAAACACAAAAGTTGCTGTAGTTTTAATTCAGAAGAAAACTCCCTTACCTCCAGGTAAAATACAATTTAACTAGAGTTGTGTGCCTGAAACATGATAATCTAAAGAATTGTGGAATGTTGTTATTGTTTAGTGACCAGAAATATGAGCAGTGAAAACAGTTGGAAATAGTTTAGGTTGGAATCCAGTATTCATCTTCCATTTATAAAATTTTTGTCAATAAAAGCAGGACACTTTCCCCTCTGGTTGTCAATAAACCCAGAAGGATTGTCCTGGATGATTGGATATCCTTGGAAACAGATTTGTAAAAGTTTGCCCCATTGCATTTTTGACAATACAGTTCTGTTAAGGGAAGAGAAGACTAGATGCGTTAAAATAAACAGAAACTTTTTGTTTATAATACAACTACAATTTGTAACTGACAATTTTGCAGTACAATTTTACTTGTTAGGAAAAATATCAGACTATAAAATGGATCAGCTTTTCCTATGAAATGAATCAGTTAATTATTTCAGCTTTTGCATAATGAATAAAAGAGTTAACGGCTGGAAAGAAAACAAGCAAGCTCAGAGAGCACCAAGAGCCATCAGTTCAACCCTGAGCTACAGATATTCACCTTTATTGGTTACAGCTGTGTTCAGAGGAGCAGTAATTCTTTCTAGGGGGGTGGTTGCAGTCAGTGGGAAGAGAGATCAAGCCTTGGGCATCCAGTCTGGATTGCCACAGGGCTGATCCCTCCCTGATCTTACTGAGTATCTCAGATGATAAGGTATCATCAGTACTGATAATACTTGGCTATACAACTCCAGACTGAATGGGAGATAAGGTGGAAGTCTTGATCTTGTGTTTGGAAGTTGTTATGGGTTTGAAAGAGGAGGAATAAATTAAAAATCAAACAGCTGGCTATTATCCTAAAAGCCAACTGATTACAAGACAATTCCAGTTTTACTTGTGACTAGGCCTGTGATCTCCCAAAGTAGCATGGGTCATAATTTGGTGTCTTTCAGGCTAACAATTTATACCAGATAAAGAGGGGCAATGTGTGCCCAAAGGACTTTTGCTCAATTTGGGCTTGTATTCCAATTAAGATCATTCCTGGAGTGGGAGACAATAGTAATAGTTACTCATACCTTTACTCCTCATGGCTGGATTATTGTGATTTCCTTTACACAGGACCACCTAGAAATGACAGCTAGTGCAACATGCAGTGGTCTGCATATTAATGGGACTGTTTTGATATTCCCATATAACTTCTGTGTTGTGGGAGCTGCATTCATTACCTGTTTCTGTTTTCTGGGTGGAATTCAACGTGTTGCATGGCTTAGGACTTGGATATCTATAAGGCAGCTTGCTTTGAATAGAATTTGCCCCTCTGAGGTATACAGAGAGAAAGCATTTATTAAAAGATATTTGTTCTCTGCTGAAGGTCATATCTTGTGCAGTTAGATACCCTTCATCCTATTTATTAACATTTATATGTTTTGTAGATTAGTTAAATTGGACCAATTGAAGAGGCATAATCTCTTATTACCTATAACAAATATTTGAGACAAAACACATCAATATTCCTTGACTGGTGATGATGATATTGTTTAATCGTGTTGATTATCAATGATTATGTGTACTGTTTCCTTCACAATTTTTGATCTTGCTTTGAGTTGTTTCATTATTTCCTAGATACATCATAATAAAGTGTGTAAATATTTGTATTAAGATCATTCAAATCATTTTTTAATGTGCTTGTATTTGCTTTAGGAGAAGATGTTATTGCTTCAGAAAGGGCAGCAGCTTTATGTAATGCTTGTGACCTTTCTGGAAAGTCCCTATTTGTTTTGCCACACACTGATCATCTTGTAGGTTACATTATAAGGTAAGCAGATAATGCAAAATATAGTGCTTTTCTGTATTACTTCTTGAGAGGCAGAAAGGGTTAGGGTTAGGATTAGAGAAAGACAGGTGAGATTATTTCCATTAAATAAATAGTAACTGTTTAAGGGTGGTTAACATAGATTTTTTTTTACAATCCTTTAAATAGTTAGAAGGAGTTTAGTACAAAATACAAATATAACTTAAATGCTTTCAGAGAAATATTATCAGTCTGTGTAGGACTTTCCCTAACTGTAATTTTTTGTATATTCTGAAATATGTCTCTTGTTTTTGTTTCTAAAAAAAATACGTGATTTTCCTTCATAGGTTAGAAAATGCTTTCTATGAACATGCTCAGACCTATTACTACACAGAAATGCGAAGAGTAAAATCTCATAAAGAGTATTTGAACAAAACAACACATCAGGTATTATTAAGATTACTGATAAAGTAAACTACTATTGATGAAGCATTAGAAGTAAGATCTTAAAGAATACAAATATATAACATTATTAAAAGTTAATATTAGTATAAGAGTTACTTATAGAATGTTTTCTTTATTCAGATTTCAGTAGGTAAACCACCATTAAAATAAAGTTTATTCACCAAGGCATTCTTGTGATGTTTCAGTGCTGTCGTTTATTAATTCCTGTTAACAAGTAATACTACTTTTACTGTTATTTTTATTAGAAAATTAATGTTTCATTATATTGAAAAATGGAAGAAGGAATGACTTGTGTTTGCATATGTATATCTGTTTGTGTATCAGAAAAAGATAAAGAAATGAAAAGCAGTTTGGGAAAATTATTTATATCCTGCTGTTTTACTAAAATTGCCTAGAGATTGTAAAACATAGTGATAAAACATCCAAATGCAAATTTTAGAAGCCCTATAAAAGCAAATTACAAAGTGCAATCTAGTAGCAAAAATAAAACTTATGCTAGTGAACAAAATTAATTGAAATCCACTGAAAATGTGTCAGGCTTACTATTTAGCTAAGTATGAAGAGATATTGATCCGCATTTAATGTTGCCTACATTAGAAAGTTTACAGTTAAAATTAACATAGTTTAAAATGTTGTCAATTGGTTATGTTACAGCTTTTGTTTGTTAGACACCAGTTCAAAATAGCATTCTTCAATGAGTTGAAGCAAGACACATTAAATGCTCTAAAGTAAGTATTTTTATTCAAATATTGAAATAGTAAGTGAATGTTCATCAAAGACAGGGAATGGGTAGTAGAAGAGTAGAAAGATTTTGTATGTGGTCATTATTAAATCACCTCCTGCTATTTTCCAGGATTAAGTATATACTGCATGTTGTTCTTCTCAAATAACTTCACTCAAAGATAGTAACTGCCTTATGGTATGGTATCAACAATATTGATTCATTTCAGCATGATGAGCACAACTCTTAGCCATCCAACTGGATTAATTTCTTAAATGAATCAAAAGGCAGTGGGATTCATCCTAGAGAAAATGTACCTAAGAGTTGACACCAATTTGATGGCAATAATTAAATGGTGGGAGTACTTGAAAGATGTGAAGAAGTGCTTTTTTGGAAAACTTGTTGACTGAGGAAAGGGTTAGAGTTAGACTTAAGGTTACCATGTTTGTCATTTAAACTTTGGGATTTTGGGATTGTTTAACAGAATTTTGTATTCCAAATGAATACTATTTTTTGTTTAGAAACTACAAAACTGCCTTTAATCTTGTACATGAATTGAGAGCTCATGAAACAAACATGCTGGAAATCAAAACTATGGCAGGATTTATAAATTACAAGGTAACAACTATGTATCATTTTTACTTGTACTACTTTTAGGCTAAAGGTAGAATAATACCAATTTATACATGTATTAAAATGTTGTAGTTGATGATATCTAGAAACATATATGACAAGAACATTTTTATCCTTTATGTTGGAATGTGGTAATAGGCGATGTATTGCTGACCACATGTCAGTAATTCTCAGAAAATCAGTCAGTTGACTGACAGGAAGATGCCAGTGCAATTTCTAACTAAGGAGACTACACACTGGCTGTTACAATCCTGATCCTTCTAACTTATAAAGCAATTGGATGGCAAATGTGTATACATCGGAGAGTGTATCTCAAAAGTGCTTTTTCAAACATCAACTGTTTGTTTTTTCCTTGAGGAAGACATTTCGCTTCTTATCCAAGAAGCTTCTTCAGTTCTGACTGAATGGGGAGAGGGAGATGGAAGGATTCATTTTCTGTTATCTGGTCTTTAGCACTCTCTCTGAAAGCTGTTGAGGCCACTTGGGGGTTTATCTATGCCCTGAGGGTCATCTAAATCAGAGTGCAAATGGGTCTGGAATCTTTTTGGAACTGCTGAAAGGACTGTGTTGTGAACAGAAGATACTGTAGGTCATATTCCTCCCCATCTGTTGAGAGAGTGCTGTTTAAATTTTAACACAGATGGCCTCTTTTACTCCTCTTTAAAACTAGTGATCCTCTCTGTCCAGAATGTGGACTTTTATCTAGATGACTGAGAATCTCCATAGACATCAGAGAGGGTAGTTCAGGAGCTGGAAGATAAAGAATGACCAGTCAAGGTTCCCAAGATCCACATGTGGGATGCAAATTGTCCATTTTGAGTGACTGCAATATTCACTTCTTCAAATTCACTGCCAGTGGAACTTTTAAAGGGAGAATTCTAAGTGTTGCTACTTTGATTTAAGAAAAAATTGATTATCAGAAATTGTTGATATAATCAGTTGATGTGGAAACTGCAAAGATTTGGCCTTAAGTTCTAGGCTTCTGCAGCATTTTTAAATTCAAAATCACAAAGTTGGTTCAGAGCATGTGGAGAACTCTTCGGAGTACCTGTATCTTCCATGAATTGTGTGGGAGCCCACATATGCTCTAAATTGCCTTTTGTCTTCAGATCTGAAGTCTTAATAGATAGCTTTATTGGGAAATCACTTATAATTCATCCTGTTTTACTAAAAAAATTGATATATCATGTTTTTTTGTTTACATTTAGTTACCTTTTTGGTTGTGCAATAGAGTTCTTTAAATAGTGATTTGAGGGCAATGTGCACCTTAGGATAATCTGTTGAATAGATTGAAGCTGGGTGAGGAGAGAGTAAGGGCAGAAAAGCAAGGGAAAAGCCATGCTTCTGCTAAACACATGGCCTTTCTTCATATACTGTATTAAAGGGGTGGACAATCTGATGCCTCCACTGGATTACAGCTTCACCATTCTTTGCTGTGGTTCAGGTTAGAGCATTCTGGAAGACATTTGATGCCTGTTCTGTTCTTCTTAGCAATAGAAAAGAAGGACTGGCCTTTAAGATAAAAAGCTTTGTGGACAGACCTTACTTAAACTGGCTCAGATAAAAGAAATCTGAGACTATCCCTTCTGGGGAGACCAGATTTTTCAGCATTGTTCTTGGCATCTTTGGGATTAAACATCTAGATTATTTGGGAATTAATGGAATCCATTCTTTTATTCCTTAATTATTAGCCTTTTCAGTTTGATCATTTTCATAACCCAAGCACACTTAAAAAATGAAGGTATTTAAGGGTTGGATATAGAAAGATTCATGTAAAAACATAAAAGTGGTATGGTTTTTTGCGACATGAATATACAATTTCATTATACTGAATTTGAGTTTCTAACCTTCATAAAGTGTTCTGATTTCTCATCTTTTTAGATCTGTCGCCTGTGTTTTCAGCATAATACACCACTGGATGCAATTGAACAGTTTAGGAAACATATAGATCTATGCAAGAAAAAAATAGGAAGTGCAGAGTTGACTTTTGAGCATGCTGCCTGGATGTCAAAACAGTATGTTTTTAAAGTATTTTTAGTATTAAGCTTGGCTAATTAATTATTTAGGTAGTTCAAACTGGAAAATGTTCTTTTTTTGCCTACATTAGTATCAACTGAAGACTGTTAGACTCAGAATTAAGCTTGAAATAATGAAATAATGTCTTATTTGTTGACTTTATATCCTAATTTTTCTCTGAACTCAAAGTATGCAGGGTTGGGGGAAGGTGTCTTCTATAATTTTATTCTCACAGTGACAGTTTGTGAGATGACAGCCAGTTTGGTCTGGGAGGAGTAAGGTGTGTTGCATATGTTCAATCCCTTGAGTTATTTGTAAACATAATAAAGGTGGAATTTACACACACACACAAGCTTACATATATATATAAGTGTGTGTATGTATGTACATATACTGTATGTATTATGTATGTGTGTGTGTATTCATATATGGATATGAATATGAATATAAATATATAAATAAAATTGGCTGAGAAAATCATCTAGTGAGCCTTGTGAATCTAGTGCAATTAGCAGTCACCATGATAAAAACTTACTAATACTCACTTTTTAAAATTGTCTTTCCTTTTTAAAATTGTCATTAATAACTGATGTATTACAACTGCAACCCTGCAAAGAAGTCTAGGGAAGCAATGAAAAGAAATTTGTAAATCAATTTCTTATTTTTACATTTTGTGACACATAATACATTGTTTTGGGTTTTTTTTTATATAATTATGAAAGCTGGAAAATTTAGGGTGCTTCTTTAAATTTAGATTCTTAGGACCTTACATATTCATGAATTGCCTCTTGCCACTACTTTTATTTTCAGTTCAACTTTTGGTAAAATATTAGAGTCGATGTTTGTGGTTTCTTAACAGATTTCAGGCTTTTGGAGATCTATTTGATGAAGCTATTAAGCTCGGGTTGACAGCTATTCAAACACAAAACCCAGGTTTCTATTATCAGCAGGCAGCATATTATGCACAAGAACGGAAGCAATTGGCAAATACTCTCTGCGATCATGAGGTGAGTCAGATTATTTTACAGCTCATGAAACTCTGTGGTAAGATCATATATTTTTCTATGTCATGGTTTTTAGTAAGCCTTTGTTTACTTTCTAGCAAGCTAGTATTCTGGCAAATTGACATACCAAAGAATTATAGTATTTTGCATTTGTTTGCAAAAAAGTTTTCTTGAAGTCATTGAAATGTACCTTATTACAGTATTGTGTAAAGAACTGATACATGTTCATTCCTTTGTCTACAAGGCATTCATACAAGCACTATTGTGTATGGCTATGCAGTTTATTTAAATATCAAATTTAGTCATGGATTATCTGCATATCACACTAATTAGATAAGGTCCTAAAATAATGCTGGGCATACATTAAGTAACCTGAATGAATTTCAGATAAAGAATACCTTATATCAAATGACTCTCCTTCCCAAGTTGACACTAATAATTAATGTGTATGTGCTAAAGAATCATCTATCCTACCTGAGTTGTAAGCATTTTCCATGTTCAATATAAATCTTGAATGTGGAACCTGAAATTTGGAAGTTTTATAGTAAATGCAAAATAAATGTTGGATACTCTAAATTTAATGTTTTTAATGTCCCAATCCACTGTTTTACTAAGTGAAAGATTTGAGCTACAGACCTGTGTGCAAATTTTAATTATAAGCCATGCTACATGAAATGATAGAATGACTATACAGTAGTATGTATTTTTACTGAAAGTTTGGTAAGAAAACGGAATTTAGTATAGCTGTTCAGATTGCCAGGCAAAACATATACTTTTCCCCTTATCAATTGTGATTCCTATGCTCAAATATTTATTATCAATATCATTGATATTTAGTTAGCTGAAGAGTGTATACTTGGATTTAGTTTAATATCTTACAATTCAGTTGATATTTTTGCATTCTGTATGAGATACTATGTTGGTGCAGGCTTGTTCTTCTATGAACTCATTTTAAGAGTTCTTCTTCCTTGACTTGTTATTTCATTATTGCTTTTATCACACATTAAAAATTAAATATAAAGAAAAAATTTGCTGAATTTACAGTCTTCTGTGATATATCCAAATCCGGATCCATTGGAAACACCAACTGGAATGCTTGACTTCTATGGACAAAGGCCATGGAGGCAGGGAATATTAAGTAAATATATTTTTTATTTCTTAATTAAAAAACAAATAACTCAATAAACATTTATCCTAGAAAGTCTGAAGAGAAATTTGCAGCTCTTATAAACTGATCAGAGATGGTAACAGAATTCTGTGCTTCCTTGTTCAGCTCAGCACTTGTTCATGTTCTTTTGAATGAATTAATTGGTTTTGTAGGACTGGGCATGAAACCCAGCGTGCATGATGAATATATCAGGAACCCCTAATATGTATTTTCTAAATATTTAACAACTTACTGCAACAGCAGTATATGACTTAGCTGATGTTTTCCAGTAGACACTTTTTAAAAACAGTTTCCCTGAAGTAGTTTTAAGCACTGCTTCCTCAGTAGACATAATTTAACATTGTTTAAAGTTTGAACTAATATTTTACAGTCAGATGAAATACTTACCGGAGGTTATGAGCATGTTTCATGGCAAATTTCAGGTTTCGCTACATCAGGAATGGGCAACTTAAAACTCCAAGGCCGTTGATGACTGCTTCTGGTCCCTCTGTGATTGAGATGCCTAAAAAATTACTATCATGGTTTTGCGCAGTTTTGAAATGGACAACATCTGGGAAATGTGTGTGTAGGCCCTAAAATAGGCAAAACAGCTACAATATTTTTTTTCCAAAATCCAGGAAATATTGTAAAATTTTGGCTCCATTCATATATTGCCCTACCCACTTTGCATTATTAATACTCTACACTGATGTTAGTGAAGAAAATAGATCTGCATATTGAAATGAATTAGAGTCCATAGAAAAACTATTTGTTTAATTTATTGCATATGCAGAGATTTGGAGAGATTACAGTTTCAACATCTGGTCTTAAATGTTACTCATAAGAGAATGTAGAGATTTAAAAAATTGAAATAAATGCCCTATGGCAAATATGTGACACCAAACCTGCATTCCTATTTGCAATCTGCAAAGTAGCATAAATCAAGCGAACATTGCCTATTAGAAATGCCTCCATAAATTATCTGCTGCTAAGAAACAGTTATGAGGTTTTGGGGTGAGGTTATTAATATTGTTTTCTTGCAGGAGCTCTTTGAATATACTCCATATACATTTAATTCCTTCAGGGATTCTTTTAGATCAGTCTTATCAAAAGAACTAAGAATATGGTAGAATTCCAAACATTCTTTCTCCTAAGTTACAGAAGTGTTTGGAATCTATGTACTCCTGGCTTGGAACTAAGCATGTGCCTTACAGTTGTAATAATAATGTACCCCTCTTGGAGCAAAACTCATTAAAATGGATTTTTCATTGTCTTACGCAGGTTTTGATCTTAATGATCCTGAAAAGGAGAAAGTGGGAATCTTGGCACTGCAATTGAAAGAGAAGAAAGTTCTCCATTCTGTAAGTTAGATTTCTGTTTATACTTTCTAGTTTTTGTAAGTCCAAATATAACTGCCAGAATTTTTTATTTATTAGGAGCTAATAATCACCTTGTTGAGTAATGCAGTTACGCAATTCAAGAGATACAAGTGTCCAAGAATGAAAAGTCACTTGAGTAAGTTTCATTTTCAAACACATCTTTAAAAGATGTTTAAATGAGTTAAAGTACTGGGAATAATCTCATTTTCTTTTCAGTGGTTCAGATGGGTGAAGAATATTATTATGCTAAAGATTACACCAAAGCTTTGAAGTAAGTGTGACTTTATAAATGTAGTATGGCATAGTTTTGAATACTTTAATATACCTAGAAACTATGAGAATTAGATTTTTCTGTCTCATCAATATGGTGAAATATATAATTTGTGATCAAATTATTTTAAAAAATTCAAGTTCTCATGGTATATATAATGTATATAATGTATATCATCATATACAGTATAATGATCCTCAATATTTGTCTTTTTCTAAAGTAGGACCAGTTATAGAATAACTGTTTTGCAGCTTTCCCTTTTCAGGATTCATGGATGTACTGACCCTAATTCTAACACCACCAGATTGTCCAACTTATAAAGTGGTAGACCCGCCATATACATTTGTTAAATATCTTAAGCTAACTCTGATCACCATCAGGTCATCGGGTAGATGTAGTTATTTCTTTATTACACAAATATATACACTGCCACAGACTGTGGGATAATGGGAACATTTGAACTTTGTATTGTTTTGTTGAAAACTATTTGGAGTACAAAGATTCCAAATAATTTACAACAAAATAAACCTCTAAAATTTCCTCATTTCCCACAGTCCATAAAATCAAATATAATAAAAACAATTAGCTCAGACAAAACAAACCTTTAAAAAAAAAACCTTGAAGGTAGCCTGATATAGCCACTAGCATTCATAGGCTTGCCGACACAAGAGCCTTTTATAAGATAAATTTAGGCCACAAAAATGTTCATAATGGTGGGTCCACCACTGCAAAGAATTGTTTTTTAATGTCACATGGGATGGGAACCCTAAACATTCCCACTCCCAAAAATCAACTTACAGGTTGGGCCAATTCTAGTTGATAATTTAGGGAGTTGAAGGAAATCTCTGAACCACACAGGGCTTTATAAGCCACCATTTTGAAATTGATCCTGAAATTTCTTAGTAATTGACCAAATTCCTTGGTAACTGAATCAGGAACTAAAGCAAGATGTGCAATTCTGAAGCACCTTTAAAGGAAGCCCTATATAGAGATCTTGCAGTAGTCTAATAGAGAAGTGACATCCTGGACTGAGAGGCAGTGACTGGCCAAGATCCTCCAGCTTTTGTGCCTAAGGTGCAACTAGAACTCACAGTCTCCTGGTTTTTAGCCCAGTGCCTTAACTACTACTTCAGTCTGGCTCTTCACTTTATAGAAAATATTACATATATCAAGTTATTTAAATATTCTGTCTTCTAGGCTCCTTGATTATGTTTTGTGTGATTACCGTAGTGAAGGATGGTGGACTCTCCTGACTTCTATACTGTCCACTGCTCTTAAATGTTCCTATCTAATGGCCCAAATAAAAGATTATATTACATACTCATTAGAGCTGCTGGGCAGAGGTAAGCAAGGCATTTTAATTCTGTTTTCAATCTGTGAGTTTTTAACAGCAAGTGTGGGCAAGTTGACAGGCATTTGGAATTATGTGTGAACAGTTATGCTAAAAGATATTTTATGGTAAAGGATAGATGAGCCCAGAAAAATGTGAATAAGGAACAATAAGGCATACTTTCTCTTTATTACTTGAACTCCCAATGAATTTATTGTAAACTTTTGTTGTCCAGGCATAAAAGTGTCCTAAGTAATAAAAATCAAACCATTTTGTGCTTCCATGTTCCACAAGGGACACCATTTATTCTTTGAATGCTGTCCAAGGATTTGAAGCCTGAAAGGAAATAATAATAAACTTAAAATGCTTAAAAATGTTCAGATATAGGGAAGCAACCATGTGAGTTCAAATTACATTATAACATTTTCATCTAGTGATTAATTATGGCTTCTGATTTCACCCAAATATAGTTACTGTTTGTATTTTTATCTACTATATGATTTTGTGATTTCTTCACCTAATTGTTGCTCAGTTTTCTACAACATATAGATAACATATTGGTTATAATTCCTCTTCCAAACATTTAGAGGAATATTTTAAAGATAACAATGTTATTTATTCATTTTAATATGTGTTTTATTGAAGCATCTACTTTGAAAGAAGATCAGAAATCTCGAATAGAAAAGAATCTGATCAAAGTTCTTATGGTCAGTAGAAAGAAGCACATTTATGTGAAATAATCTGCAGAGTTTACCAGCTCTATGCATAGATTTGATCAGTTTAAATAATCTTGTTTTGAATTTAGAATGAGAATCCAGATCCTGAATCTGACTGCGATGCTGCTTCTGTAAAAGCTGCACAGAAATTGTGGGCTGATAGAGTATCCCTGGCGGGCAACAATATCTTTACAATAGAAGTACAAGATTTTGTTCCTTTTGGTATGTATTAAAACTTTTATAACAAAAGAGTAGCACCTATGTGAACCAATGGTATAAAGGTAGAAGTAAAAACAGCAGGATATAATTTAAATCCATATTCAATATTTCCTTTTCTTATGAAATGAAGTCCATATTAGATACAAAATGAGAACTTGAAGAATAGTTTAATTATTTTTAAATACCTGAAAGAGACTAATATATTGTAGAGGAATGCTTTATTAAAAGTCAAATATTTCTTATTGTTGATTTACTGTATTTTTATATACAACAAAAACAATTCCAAACAGTTTACATTATAAAAACATGAAATATGATGCATAACTTATCATCCAAATAAAATATAATTTCTGCTACAATGTGGTAGGTGTACTGGTAGCCATTCATTACCAAGGGCCCTCTCAGACATCTCTAACAGTTTTTTAAATTGCATCCTAGGCTGCTGTGTAAAGATTTCTATTCCAAAGCATATATATTTATAAGGAATTCCTTTGATATAGGTCATTGATTTAGAAACAAAATTATATCCAAATTTTTATATTTGCTTTTAATTTCCTGCTAAATTACAGTGTGGATAATCTTACCATTGCATGTAAAATTCTTGCACATGATTAGTGGTCCTTTTATGCAGCAATATGTTCAAATTAAAATCTTCTGTACCTCTGAAATACAATATTCTTCAATATACTGGGCAGCAGACTAGTTGTGCAGGTGCACATCTGCATACAAAAATGCAGACGAGGGACTAGAAATAGTTGTAGTAACAAGCTTAGTATGAGAAAAAATTATTTATATTTGGAAAGTGCTTTCAGCAGAGGGTCTGCTAGGTTCTAAAGCACCTTTGCTAATGTTTGAACGTCAAAGTTCTGTCAACCTTCATCCAATACAGGTTGTTGTTGACTTACAATCATTCATTTAGTGACCTTTCAAACTTAACAAAGGCACTGAAAAAACAATCTTGTGACCAGTTTTCACACTTAAAAGCATTACCATGGTCACGTGATCAAAATTCTGGCAATTGGCAGATGGCATGTATTTGTAACAATTACACTGTCCCAGGGTCATGTGATCATCATGTGCAACCTTCTCAGCTGACTTTCAACAAGCAAAGTCGATGGGGGAAGCCAGATTTGCTTAATGACCACATGATTCACTTAACTGTAGCAATTTTCTTAACAATTGTGGCAGGAAAGTTCATAAAATGGGGTGCAAATCTCTTAATAACAGCCTTGCTGAGCAAAAGAAGTTAGGGGCTCATTTGTGGTTGTTAAGTCAAGAACTACCCGTACAAGATAGAAAATTAGCCCAAATTGTTAAATATTGCTGCTAAATATAAAATATTTCATTGTTTTTGGTAACATGCTTGTCCTCTGATTTTATTTTGTTTCAACATCTAGTGCAATGTAAAGCTAAATTTCTTGCTCCAAGTTTTCATGTTGATGTACCAATTCAGTTTGATGTATATTTGAAAGCTGACTGCCTGCATCCTCTCCAATTTTCTAAGTTGTGTGTCAATTTCAGTAATCAGGTAATGTTTTTAAAAATATTGTTTTTATGATTCATATGTGCTTAATGGGATGAGGTAGTTGTCACAATATGTATCGTGTTTCCCCTAAAATAAGACCCACCCCGAAAAGAAACCCTATCATGTTTTTGAATGCATCTGCTCAAATTAAGCCCTATCCCCAAAATTAGCCCTAATTAAGACTCTGCCCACCCTGGGATGTAGGGGTTGGGGTGAGGCGCACAGGTAAAAATTAAGCTAAGGTGGGAATGGGGGTGGTGGAGCTGACCTACTTACCAAACCTCGCACATCCTGACGTCTGCCTCGCCTTCTGTAGCCTACTTTTTTGCAGCTGCTTGCCACAGCTCGCATGTGTTGCCCTTGGCCTCCGTTTTGCCGTCAGAGGCCTTCTGGAAAACCCTCTGCAGATGAGGGCTTTCCAGAAGGCCTCTGAAAGCAAAACAGAATCCAGAGGCGTCATGCATGTCAATCCGGAGCCCATTTCTCAGCTTCAGAGGACTTTCTGGAAGGCTCTGAAGGTGAAATGGAAGGCCGGGGGTAACGCCTGCAAGCGGTGGCAAGCGGCTGCAGAAGTGGGCCAGTGGCGGGCTCCTGCTAGGCAGGGCTGTTGGTGCCGCTGACCTGAGGTGAGTCAATAATTAGACCCCCCTGAAAAGAAGTCCTAGCCATTTTTTCAGGGGTCAAAAGAAAATAAGATCCAGTCTTATTTCCAGGGAAACACGGTAGATGTTTACTGTTTACATGATCCAGTCAGTTTCAATTGAGACAAATCTCCAATAATTTATTTTTCTGTTTAGCAGATTGGAACTATTTTGACAATATTTTTTTTAAAAGAATGCAATATATTTACAATATCTCATTTAAAATCAAAAGCTTCCTCAGCATTCTTTAAAATTCTCAAATCAAACAGAGCAGACTTTATTGAAAATCTCATTTATTTATTTATTGACTTCGAAGGCCACCCAACACAACCAGTGTGACTTTGAGTGGTGTTCAGCATAAAAACAAAAATAAAAGAAAAACCTTACATAACAATAAATAGAATATATAGAATATATAAATGTAACATAAAATGGCAGTCAAGCACATAACCAAGCAATCAGAAAGGGACTCCCACTGAACTGGTCTCTAAAAGCCTGGCGAAAGAGCCAAGTTTTAATGGCGTTCTTAAAGGCAAGAAGAGTTGGATCCTGGCATACTGTACATTAGAGAGGGTCATTCCAAGGAATAGGAGCAGCCACAGAAAAGAAGAATAAGAAGAGTATTTTGAACATGATAAATCAATCTGGAATTCCTTATGGTAATAAATTCCTTTCAAAACAATTTTAGCAAAGTTCTTCACTTTATATGTGTAAATTGTAATATTTCCCAAAGCTTTTTTTTTCTTACTTCCTTTATTCTTTCATCATTTTCTTATTTGATGACAGACATATGTTATTGAAATAATATGGCTTTCTGGCTTGTTCTCAAACTTTCTATATATTTTGCTTGTTCTTACTAAAAAAGGAAGACCAAAGGATTCACATATTCATCTGAAAGCCTGACAGATAGCTGGGATTATTATTTCTGGTTGTGGTTAACCTACTTTTTATCAGAATTCTCACTTTAATGCTACTATGTTTTAACAGTCTCGAACTTTTCTATTTTTATACTCCACAGACTTAGAATTTCTTTTATTTTATTATATATATATATAGTAATAACTTGTAAAGTGAACAAAATGTACATTTTATTCAGTCTGTCCTACACAGTCTTCTTAATTTCATATATAGGAGGCCAAAATTCCATGTTGCCACCTAGCATAGCCATGATGAGAATAATTTATCTCAAACATATTTAAAGCTAAGTAGATTGGACAAAATTAAAATGCTTAAATCTATTTGAAATGTAGTATTGTATAGTATACAGGCATACATGTATGTCATGCAAACTTGTATGTCATCTGCAGCACTTATTTAGAAATCTAATTGAGAGTTCTTTGAGAAAAATTCTTCGTAAATATCATGCATGTATAATTTCCAAGCCAAATTGGACAAATCTAAACATATTGTAAATGTTTACATTTAATTGTTTTAAAAGACATGCCCTTAAATTTCTTTAAAAACATTAATGGTATATAAATAAATGTTTGAAAGACAGTAATCCGAACTACACAGTATATTTCTTAGTTCTAAACAGTATAGCAAATTATCATAGTAATTCAGGTAAATCTTACTTATTTTTTGCATTGTCTACTTCTGCCTATTTTTCTCTTACTATAGGAATACAATCAGTATTGTGTAGTGGAAGAAAACTATCCAAAATGTGACATCCTGGAACCATCTACACAGGGAACATTATGTCTTATCCCTGGTAAGACAAAAAAGTTCACTTTCAAATTTGTGGCAAAAACAGAAGACGTGGGGAAAAAAATTGAGGTATGTTCTACAGGGTGTTATAAAAATATTAATGGTGTTGTTGATTATAATTCAGGAATGTGTGAACAGTAATCAGCTAATACAGTAGGGTGCCTTTTCTGAGAAAAAGAGGATAAGAACTGGAGTCAAGGCCACCACATCAGAAAAAGGAATTGTGGACTTTAATCTTTGGAAAAGTAATAATTAATATCATCATATATTAGAATGCTATAACCTCTAGATATTCCTAAATCCAATTTATTCATTTGTATGTTATTAAGCTTTATCATGTTTATTTTTTAGCTTATTTACATATTTTAAACTATTTAATAAAATATTAAATAAATAAAAACAAGAAGAGTCCAAATTGCTATTGCTTAACGCATTGTAAGCCGCCCTGAGTCTCTGGAGAAGGGTGGCATATAAATCAAATTAAAAAAAAAAGAAAAGAAATAAATTAGCTCTTGAATATACATGTAGTAGTGGCATCTTTTAAGAATGTGCACAAATAGACAAATGCTTCTTTGTAAAAGGACAACCTGAGCTCAAGAGGTTTCAGAAAATTGATATATTTTGGTAGGATTCTGCTAGAAACAAGTAGTGGCTAGGACTCATTTATAAATGCATATAGATCATAATGGCGGCCTGGGAGCTCATGGCTTCCATCACGGCCTTGGACCTGGCCCAGTTAGTTCAAGGCCCTACTCACATGAGGGGACACACTCTGGATCTGATTTTTGTCTCTGGTCAGTGGCAGAATGATCTAGAAATAGGGGATTTAGTTATGGAGCCCTTGTCATGGTCTGAACATTCACTCCTTTGACTGGACCTTCGAACCGCTACCCCTCGCTGCAGGGAGCCGGAGCCGGTTAGATGGTTCCGTCCCAGGCGCCTAATGGACCCAGATAGGTTCCGGACGGAGCTTGGGCCATTCCCTGAGGCTCTGGCTCATGACTCGACTGAAGAACTAGTGGCCGCCTGGGATAGGGCGGCCGCTGGGGCTTTGGACCGCGTCGTGCCTTTGCGGCCTCTGACTCGGCGCCGATCTCAATTGGCTCCTTGGTTTTCCGAGGAGCTGAGAGAGTTGAAGCGCCGGAAAGGACGCTTGGAGAGCGGTTGGAGGGCCAGCCGTTCCGAATCTGACCGAACACTGGTGAGGTCTCATATTAAGATCTACCTAATGGCGATCAAAGTGGCAAAATTTAATTATTTTTCCGCTCTGATTGTGTCTGCAGATAACCGCCCAGCCGCCCTGTTTAGGTTGATCCGTTCCCTACTCCATTTGGGAGCGCGGGAAGACCACTTGCAGAGTAGGGCTGAGGATTTTGTCCAATATCTGCATGACAAAATCGCTCAGATTCGGGAGGGCTTGGACTCTGACTGGATGGGTTCAGATGGGGTGATGGAGGTGGGTCTTGAGAGTGTTAGCTGGGAGGAGTGACCTTGTGACTCCTGAGGATGTGGACAGGGTCCTGGGTAGGCTGAATGTGACCACATGTTTATTGGACCCGTGTCCCTCCTGGTTGGTGCTGGCTTCCCGGGAGGTTACACGAGGCTGGCTCCAGGGGATTATTAACGCTTCTTTGAGCGAGGGTTTCTTTCCCGCCGCTTTGAAAGAGGCAGTGGTGAGGCCCCTCCTCAAGAAGCCTTCCATGGACCCGGCCGTTCTATCAAATTATCGTCCTGTCTCCAACCTTCGTTTTGTGATGAAGGTTGTTGAGAATGTGGTGGCACGACAGCTTCCTCAGCACCTGGATGAAGCAGACTATCTAGATCCATTCCAGTCGGGTTTCAGGCCTGAGTATAGCACGGAAACTGCATTGGTCGCATTGGTTGATGATCTCTGGAGGGCACGGGACAGGGGTTGTTCCTCTGTCCTGGTCCTGTTAGATCTCTCGGCGGCTTTTGATACCATCGACCATGGCATCATGCTGTGCCGGCTGGAGGGGTTAGGAGTGGGGGGCACCGTTCTACGGTGGTTCACCTCCTTCCTCTCCAGCCGTATGCAGCCTGTGTTGGCAGGGGGGCAGAGGTCGACCCCAAGGCACCTAGTTTGTGGGGTGCCACGGGTCGGTCCTCTCATCCCTTCTGTTCAACATTTATGTGAAGCTGCTGGGCGAGATCATCCGTGGCTTCGGGGTGGATTTCCATCAGTACGCTGATGATACTCAGCTGTACATTTCCACCCCAGACCACCCCAATGATGCCCTTGAAGTGATGACCCGGTGCCTGGAAGCCGTACAGATCTGGATGGGGAGGAACAAGCTCAGACTGAACCCCTCCAAGACCGAGTGGCTGTGGTTTCCGGCATCCCGTCATAGTCAGTTGACTCCATCACTGACTATTGGGGTTGAGACCTTGACCCCCTCAGAGGGCTTGCAACTTGGGTGTCCTTCTGGACTCACAGCTGTCTTTAGAAGACCATCTGATAGCTGTGGCCAGGTGGGCTTTTTATCAGGTTCGCCTGATTTACCATTTGCGTCCCTTTCTGGACTGGGACTCCCTACGCACAGTCACTCACGCCCTCATCACCTCCCGTCTGGACTATTGTAACACTCTCTACATGGGGCTCCCCTTGAAGAGCACCCGGAAGCTCCAACTGGTCCAGAATGCAGCCGCGTGGGTAATTACGGGAGCGACTCGACGCTCCCATGTAACACCGCTCCTGCGCGAGCTGCACTGGCTCCCGGTGGTCTTTCGGGTGCGATTCAAGGTGTTGGTTGCCATCTTTAAAGCGCTCCATGGCTTTGGACCTGGCTATTTACGAGACCACCTTCTGCCACTGATAGCCTCCCATCGACCGGTACGCTTCCACAGAGAGGGGCTCCTCCGGGTGCCGTCAGCTGACGACCCTCAGGGGGAGAGCATTCTCTGTGGGGGCCCCTACCCTCTGGAATGAGCTGCCCCCGGAGATTCGTAGGATTCACAACCTACGTACCTTTCGTTGTGCCCTAAAAACATTATTATTTCAACAAGCAGGGCTGGCCTAAATAATAATAACATTGTACTATTTTAAATGGGGTGTTTTATTAGAGTTTTTTGGCCAATTTATTTAATCGTTTTAAATTGCTTTTAATTTGTATATTGTCATGGTTTTATTTTTGGCTGTACACCGCCCTGAGTCCTTCAGGAAAAGGGCGATATAGAAATTCAATAAAATAAAATAAATAAATAAATAAATACTAAAAGCAGTAATTTACTCTGTATTATAATGCTTTAAATGAACTGAAGGATGGGAAACCCAAATATAATCTTTTTTCTTTTCAGATTACCTCAGTGGACTTAATTTTGGGTAGTGAAATTGGCAGGTGTGTGGTCTTGAACTGGCATGGAGGAGGGGGTGATGCTGCTGCTTCTCGAGAAGCAGTGCTGGCAGCGCGTTCCTTCAAAAGACGACCCAAACTTCTAGATAATGAGGTTCACTGGGATAGCCTTACAATTCAGGCAAGCACTATGTAAGTATGAATGGCTTCCATGGAGAGAAATAATTCTATGAATGTTTGAGGTTTGAGAATAGAATAAAACAGGGAGTTGCTTTCACTGTTCCACCTTTCAAGAAAAAGTTCATCAGAAATTGCGAGGCAATATCGGAGACTGAAAATATTCCACTGTCTAAAAGGATTATGACTTTGTAAGTTAGGATTCCCAGGTTCTGTGACAACAGTTTGCTAATATGTTCTGTAGGGCTTTCACATTCTTAATGATGTTGTTCAAGATAATTTATTATCTGCATTGCAAGAAGCTCTGGAATGCTTCTATATGATGAAAGGCATTTAGAAATGTTTTCAATACAACTTGTCCTCAACTTATCACAATTGGTACCAGAATTTCTGTTGCTAAATGATGTGGTCCTTAAGTGGGTCATCACATGACCGGATCTCATTTTACAACCATTTTTATCATAATAGTTAAGAGATAATTTTACCTAAATTAAAGCATTTTGTGGCCCTTAAAATAGTTTCTAATGGCTACAGGACTACCATCTATGCTTGTTTGTACACTGTAAAAAACCTATTAGAAGAGAGTAAAAATAGGAAGAGTTTGAAAAGTACACACAATAGTTTGAATTTACTTGCATGCCTAGAGAATTGTTGTTACTACGCACGCAGAGGCTTGTAGAATAACAGCTCAACTAAGGAAGAAGATAAAGCTAAGCAAGCAGATGACTTGTTTCTTGTTTTTATTCAAGGATCATTTCTAGAGTGCCTAACATTTCTGTCCAGCTTAGTCATGAACCTCCTGCCCTAATGAATGAAATGTATTGTTTGACTGTGACAATCGAGTCACATGAGAAGACAATTGCCAAAGATGTAAAGCTCACAGCAGGCTTAAAACCAGGTATTCATTATGTAACATCATATTACTGGCTCAGTCACAATCCTCAAGGAACTTCTCATTGTGGAGAGGTTTAAACCAGTCCCTTCTCTTTTATTAATAGGGCAAGTCAATAATTCAACAATTAGATAGTAGAAGACAAATGAAAAGGCCATTTAATAGTTAGATTTAATGAAGTGATATGCATATTATTTAGATATGCTAACTTAAATGTTTGATGGCTTTGAAAAATAACATTCTTTTATATAAAATGGTATACTTTTACTTTAGCAGAATCTTCCTCAACATAGTGCTTATTTATGTTTTGCGCTATTATAGTTATGCCCAATTGGCACATTCTGCCACTTCTTAGGGCATTAGTTGGGAAAGCAGGTTTTAGAACATTGCAACATTTAACTGTGTAGATTATATTGTATCTTGACTTGCCTGTTCTTTCACTGGCAAAGCAAAGTCAGGAATTTTCAGAATGCAGTGTTGTCACTAAGTGACAGTTATGAACTTTAGTTCTAGAAATAATTTTCTTCATTGATAATTTTGATATTTCTAAAGTTGTCTTGATATGGCCATGCTGGGTTGAAAATTAGAGAACTTGCTCCAAACATAATGGTAATTGTCTGAAATCTTGCAAAATATGTTATTTAAAATAGGTTAAAGCTTTGTTTTGTGTAAAAGGAACACATAAATATGCATCTGAAATTCTTAAAACTCGCATGCATTTCATTTGTTTACTTTAATAATTCATATTAAAATATATTACATTCATACTAAACTTAAAACCTGCATTATCTTGATAAATGCATTAATCTTTCTCTAAATAAATATTTACAAGCAAGAGACACACAAATACATATAAAGATATATATACATTCTTTTCATATATTCATACATATTGTTTTGTCCTAGGCCAAGATGCAAATTTGACTCAAAAAACACATGTAACTCTGAATGGAACAGAAATGTGTGATGATTCCTACCCTGCCTTGCTTCCTGATATCCCTCTGGGAGACTTGCAGCCAGGTGAAAAGGTAGTGTGCTATGTTATCAGTATGACATATTTAAAACTATTTTGGAGACAGTAACCCCAGTACAAAATCTGTTTAGTCTTAGAATTCTTGTAAAATGAACAGGATTCATTCTGTATATTGTTCTTAGGATGAAGACCTGTGAATAAGCAAGCTATTAAAATAGAAATTGATTTCTATTTAGCTTCAAAGATTTATTCAAATAATAATAATAATAATAATAGCAAATAATAATAATAGCAAATAATAATAATAGCAAAAAATAATCTGCCCTTTTCTCATAATACCATTAGACTCAAATTAGAAAAAAGGTTGGATTAACTTGCACCCAGAACCCAGAAATTTTTAAAAAAATTTTGTGCATTATTAAATGGAGCAGTATTTTAAAGTCTTTGACCATTTATTTTATAACTAGTCTATCTGTTTGTTTGTTTTACAGTTGGAAAAAATTATATATATTCATTGTGGAACAGTTGGTAGTAGGATGTTTCTTGTGTATGTTTCTTACCTGGTGAATGCAGTCATTGAAGGAAAAGAAATTATTTGCAGGTGTCACAGGGTATGTTAAGTTTGCAGTTGATTGAGTATCATATAAACATTGCAGTAAATTAAGATGCCAATAATATTAAATTGGTATTTTAATGTTCATTTCCCTATTCATTCATTCATTCATTCATTTATTCACTCACATACATACACTCTCTTCTATTAAATGTCTTTGTGTGAACTCTGGGGCTTTTATAAATGCTTCTAATTAAATAAATAAGGTATAATTGAAAGCATATAATATTTATAATATATTTACATGTTTATGTGTTTTTGGGGGATGGTACTCAGCATAAGTAGGACCCATTAACCATTTTGAAACCTTCTAATTGTGCTTTGCTTTGGGGAGGGGCACACTGGATATTACTGCTACTTCTGCAGTCTTTTTATGGGGAGAGTAATAACAGAATTAAAGGAATTTTAAAAACATTTGCTATCAGATGGCAATCTGTCAGAAAAAGAAAATAATTTTGTCTCTTTTTTTTAATGCAGGATGAGACCGTTACTATAGAGACAGTATTCCCTTTTGATGTAGCTGTTAAATTTGTCTCAAGTAAGGTATGTAGAGAAATACTGAAATAAAACATAGCCTCATATACAAATGAACAGTAGAATAACACTGTTTCTCCTCTTGATAGTTTGAGCATTTAGATAAAGTCTTCACCGACGTACCATTTTTACTGATGACAGATATCCTCAGTGCTTCACCCTGGGCCCTTACTATTGTAAACAGCCAGTTGCAGCTTGCTTCTTCAGTGGTTCCAGTGGACCAACTAGAGTCCTGTGTGGAAAGTGGTGAGACACAATTGTTTAGTTTTAGATAATCTGCTTCTGGGATGGCAAAAAATTACTGATCGTTGGAAAAGTACATCTGGTGAAGTTATCACTTTTCTTTAATTTCATCATTTAAGTTACATAAATCTTGTATGAGGTACATTTTAAACTGAGGCTAAGCTTACAGTCACTATTTTGTTTTTTGCTGGAATTCTATGAATCTTTCTCTACAACCTGGTATAAAGTATATCAAAGATAAAAATACTGGCCCAGAATTCAAAAAAAAGTTTGAAACTTCCAGTTCAGTTTTACTGTCACGTTGTAAACATTTAACCTTCCAGGTATTGCTAGAGTTCAACAGTCTTTGAAAGTTACAAGATTTTCTATGTCTACACATTTTTTTTCTTTGGTAGCATAATTTAGGTGAATTGCTTCTTCGATTGAACAATTAACCATTCTTGATACCTGAGAAATATCAGAAACATACTTAGTTCAAATAATTAACTAACCTTGCCATGGGTGGTTCTTTTAATTATGGGTGTTTGACAGTAGGCTGGATGATAGTTTGTTACAAAAGTTTCAAAATGTATCCAGCAATCCTCTTTTCTCCACTCTCCTTTGGCCTTGTAGCTTGTTTGAGTTGGCTAAATAGGGTTAGCTTCACCTTCCCTGTTATCACTGCCCAACTTAGCAAGTAACCAGATCCTTGACTTCAGTTTATTCATCCCCTTTCCTTATAGATTAAAGCAGGACTTAATCCCTGCCTCTCTCTTCAGAGTTATTTGCCCATTCTTGATACAACCTTAATGTGGATGCCATGGAGTCTTTTTCTTCACATCTGACTCCCTTCATGCTGTGAGGGAGATCTGCTGTCAAGGTCCAAGATGAGCTCTAAGCAGAACTGGTGCTGGGTGTCAAGCAAAGCTCCTGGCAGGATTTTAAGGAGACTTGTGGTTTTTGGCTCTAGCAACTGGATGTCTAGCAGTCTTGCGCAGTGCCTGTTGGTATTAAATTGCTCAGACATCATTTTCTGCTTTTCCTTCTTCCTTTTCCCAGGGAAGAAGAAAGTCCTCACACACTTTTTCTTAGTTTTCCTTTTTATACTGAGGGCTCAGGTGGGGCAAAGTGAGCTAACTTGGATCAGGGATGTCGAACTCAAGGCCCAGGGGCCGGATGCCACCCATGGGGTGCTTAGTTCTGGCCAATGGGGCCACTCTGGAAACAGCGAAGGACTGACCCACAGTGCTTCTGCCAGCGAAAATGGCGTTCCCAAGCTCCATTTTCAGTGGCAGAGGGTTGCAGGAGGCTGTCACAGCTGAAAATGGAGCTTGGGAGGGCTGCGGGCAGCTCTCCCAAGCTTCATTTTTGCTGGCAGAGGGTTGCAGGAGGCCATCGCAGCCAAAAACAGAGCTCAGAGGCCTGTTTTCTCAGGCAGAGCACTCAAGCCACCACAGGCATCCCCAACACGAGTGATGTCAAGCTGGCCATGCCCACCCTGGCCACTCTCACTCCAGCCCCCTAAGGTCAAACACAACCCTAATATGGTCCTCAGTGAAATCAAGTTTGACACCCCTGCTAAAGATATAGTCCTGTCCTTGACCAGTCCAAGTTGTGTCCAAAGTAGGTTAGGTTTCATGGCAGAACCCCTTGTCTAGATTTCCACTCCATTCCTTTTTGATGGGGAGATACAAGCTGAATTAGTTGGCTTTTTTCCAGTATATCTTTGGGAAGTGAGGTGCTGTTTCTCCTTGACAGCAGCCATGCCAATCAAGCAGCTTTAACACTGCCTTTTTAAAGAGCAGAGTGGCACGTTCGGCAACATTTTCTTCTACCACATATTTACTTCGAAGTTATGCTCTTTCTCAGCTAATTAAATATTTTGTCATCTTTATTAGTGAATGGATATGCTATCATTTAATGTTCTTCTCACTTCCTCTATCACAGACAGCTTAGATTCAATTATATATATACTCGAGTATAAGCCGAGTTTTTCAGCACATTTTTTATGCTGAAAAAAGCCCCTCTCGGTATATATTCGAGTGAGGAAATAATGCCTTTTTTCCTGCAACCCGTTTTGGCTTCCAGGGGCTGCAGGGAGGCTTGCTAAGGCCAAAATGGGGCGGGGGGGGGTGCGCCCCCCCCGTGCCCTGTTTGGCTCCCAGGAGCTGCAGGGAGGCTTGTTAAGGCCAAAATGGGGCATGAGGGGGGTGCCTAGCAAGACTCCCTGCAACCCCCTGGAAGCAAAAACGGGCTGGGGGGGGGGCTTCAAGGGAGAAAGAAAGAAAGAAATCCTCATTGTTTAGGGAGATCCCCAGGTGCACTGAGCTTCAGTTGAGAGCTTATTGTAATTGGCTGCTAGCTATCCTTATTTAGGCTAAGCTAATCAATAGTGGAGCTCTAAGAATGCCAGATGAGAAGGAGAAAGGGAGGGAGAAAGAAAGAGGGAGAGTGGGGAGGGAGGGAGGGAAGGGTAAACCCTTTTACTCACACTTCATCCTCACTGTTTGGGGATCCCCACATGCACTGAGCTTGAGTTGAGAGCTTATAGTAAGTGCCTGCACTAGCTATCCTTGCTCAGGGTAAACTACAAAACATTTCAAAACGTCTGGCTTTTCTTCCTCCTACCAAAGACCTTCTGGGGTTCTTCACAGAAAGGGAGAAAGGAGAAAGGGAGCGAAAAAGAAAGAAAGAGAGAGAGAGAAGAAAGAAACAGACAAAGAAAGAAAGAGGAAAAAAAAGAAAAAGTAAGGGAGAGAGAGAGAATGCAGGTATCTCTTAACAGAGGCTTGAACTTGCCTGAAATTAGATCAAGCCCTATATCACTTAACCCAATGTATAAAGTTATTGTTGATACCATATTGTTTTTGTTGACCCTCTTTTCCACTTACAGAACTAGTTTACTGTTTTTCTTTGAAATAAATATTCAAAAACATTTAACCTACTGATGCCTCGATTAATGTAATTTTATTGGTATATTTTTATTTTGAAATTTACCAGTAGCTGCTGCATTTCCCACCCTAGGCTTATACTCGAGTCAATAAGTTTTCCCAGTTTTTTGTGGTAAAATTAGGTGCCTTGGCTTATATTTGGGTGGGTTTATACTCAAGTATATATGGGTAGATGAACTGGAGAGCCTTAGTCTGGACTACTGTAACGCTGTCTACATAGGGCTCCCCTTGAGGAGCACTCGGAGGCTACAACTGGTGCAGAGTGCGGCCGCGCAGATGGTAACAGGAGCAACGTGGCGCTCCCATGTAACACCTCTCCTGCGCGAGCTGCACTGGCTCCCGGTGGTCTTCTGAGTGCGCTTCAAGGTTTTGGTTATCACCTTTAGAGCCCTCCATGGCTTAGGACCTGGTTATTTACAGGACCGCCTGCTACCACCAATAGCCTCCCACCGCCCAGTACGCTCCCATAGAGAGGGGCTCCTCCGGGTGCCGTCGGCCAAACAATGTCGACTGGCGGCCCCCAGGGGGAGAGCCTTCTCTGTGGGGGCACCTACTATCTGGAACGAGCTCCACCCGGAGATACGGAGGATCCCAGATCTGCGTACCTTCCGTCGCGCGCTCAAGACTTTCTTATTTCATCAAGCTGGCCTGACCTAAGTCTTTCCCCTTTTTAAATGGAAATTTTAAATTTGGTTTTAAATTATTGGGGTTTTAAATTTGTTCAGCCAAATTATTTAATTCGTTTTAGTTTATTTTAAATTTTGTATCTATATGTTTTATTCTATGGCTGTTCACCGCCCTGAGTCCTTCGGGAGTAGGGCGGTATACAAATTTAATAAAATTAAAATTAAATTAAATTAAATTAAATTAGTAACCTGTGAAGTGATGAAATGACTGTATCATTTGATTCCTTCTATATAGAGTTCCCTCCTTTTTTCCACAAGAGAAAAAACAAAACAAAATGGACTTGTGCTTCTGTCTGCATGTTTTTATTCTCATTATTCTTGCTATATTTGCTTTGTTTGTACATAATATATAATAAATAATGCATGAAATAGACTTTCAGATTTACCTAACATTTACTATTTTTTTCAACTTTTTAGACTTAACCTGACTTTTCTTTTAGTTGTTTTACAGACGGGTGAAAGTGCTAGTGAATGCTTTTGCCTTCGTTGTCCACCAGTTACAACTGGTCAGGGTGGAGTTGCTACCGGATGTTATGTAATCTCCTGGAAAAGGTAGTTGCTACTTATTTACTTTTTCAAGAATATCATTGTATTGTTCTCCTAGTGGATTAACATTCTATTTTAAATGCATTAGTATTACAATTTAAACATTCATGTATGCCATTTAGGCAAAACAGAGAAAACATCTGGGCACCTGGCCTTTTTTTTAGTCAAGATTATTATTGTTTAAAAAAAAAAGGAACAAACATTTCAAGTTAAATTTCTGCTGCCATTTCCTCCAAAATCTTAAACGAAAAAATATGCAGGTATGTTCAAGGTAGTAAATATGTCACCTGTTATTCAAAGCATACTATCAAGCAGACCAAGGTATTTGTCCCTTCTTTTAAATTAGCCTGAGATTTCCACCTCCCTTGCCAACCTCCCAAACGTAACTTTTTAAACTGGAATGCTACAAAACAAAGAACCAGCACTGTTTTTATCTCTAATAATGCCTGTGGGCTCTAACTAAAATTTATAAGCTTTGTTAGAAAATAAAAACAGATAGGTGGTTGCAGTAAATTATTTCTTGGCACTGGTTATGCTCCAAATAATACCTATTTTGTGAATGAGTAAACCTCTGTGTACCCACTTTGCAAAAGCACCCACTGTATGCTTTCAAAGTGTACCAAGCACTTCCAAAAGATGAGGGCTTTCTCTAACAACGACATTAGGAATAAAGTAAAAACAGTTTCCATAATAGTAATGCTGAAGAATAGAGTTGACAGCAAATGTTGCTCAAAGCAGAATTTTGACTGATTTCCACAAGTTCATCTTTATGGTCTCTTGATATATATTGATGCCTGAAGGCCACTGATGTGCATAGCATGGATTGGGCTGATTTGTTGGCTTTTTCTGACTTTCTAGCTCTCCTGTGAAACTTTCTGTGCCAAACACATGATTGCAGAGCCATGTGACCATGAATCTTTCTGTCTCAGTATGAATTGACCTGGCTTTCTTCAATATCCCAGATACTTTATTCTATGGACTTTGCAGCCTGAAATATTTTGAACCAGATTTAATTCGTATTCTGTGAAAATACCTCATAGGGCTGGTGATAAATGGGCCTGAAGAATCCCAGAAAATATGCAGATAATTTTCTATTAAGAGTTTCATTCACAAAACAAAATATTCTTTAAAGTTTCTGTTCTGTATTTCACCCATATTTAACTATATGCCCTTTCTGTACATTTTACTAAGTTCAAATCAAGAACCGGTGCCTTTAGCCTATCAAGAAACCACCTATTGGAGAAACTGATAAATGAGAGAACCACATTTGTTTTTGTTCCAGTATTCTTTGTGCGTTAATCAACTCGCCATTTCTCTGATTACTAGAAATAAATTTATAGAATTCAGTTGTCTGATTGGTTATATCTTTTTGTGTTACATCCTCACATTTCAAATTTGGATTTCTTATAATTTTCCTGTTTTAAATTGTTTATTTGCTGATACTTTTGTAGTGATTACCATAATTAAAAATAAATTTAATATTTTTTAAAGGAGCTCAGCTGTGGAGAACATACCTGTAGTTAATACTTTGATCACACTGCCGCATGTGATCACTGAAACTATCCCACTCCATGTTAATGCAGGTAATATTAATGAGTTATTGATAACATGACAATTCTCATAGGTTGACTTACAGAACTTTCGAAAAATTTATTATAGTTACGGTAAAGTATCTGGGAGAAAATCAAGAAAACTTGGAAACAAATCTTTTTTCAGGATCATTATATAATTTTTGTTTAAGGCTTTGAATTCTCAAAATCTCCTTTTTTAAAATATAAGAAAAGAGAAACAATTAGCTGTAAGTCACACATTCTCCCTATTTACCTTTGCCTTCCTCAAACTATTAGCTACAGTGTACCCAAACAGAGTATTTATTGGGCATCATTAGAAAAAGACTGTTTTGCAGTTTATTCATTGAATTCCTCTTACAGTCTGTACTATCACTGGTGAGATTACCCATTGAATAAGTTTCTAATTTTGTACTTTAGTTTCTGTCTTTCAGAGAGTAAAAATTTAGTTTATTGGACTGGTCTAAAATAGAATACATGACTCAAAATCTGCAGCTGGTTTTAATAATACAAACAGAAAGCTCTTGTCACTGCTACTTTACTCTTATCTCCAAAGATAAAGTTGCCTTTGTTTGGCTTGGTTATTCTTTTTGGTGAGCTTTTTGACATACAGGTTCATATGTTGATATTATGCTTATATTTTAACTATTGCTACTGTTACTATGAGATGGGAAAGGCTTAAAGTATTTGTGGTTTGACAGGTCGTGAATTAAGTC
Organism: Pituophis catenifer annectens; assembly: GCF_029215685.1. Classification (NCBI taxonomy): domain Eukaryota; kingdom Metazoa; phylum Chordata; class Lepidosauria; order Squamata; family Colubridae; genus Pituophis; species Pituophis catenifer. The sequence continues at coordinate 38,535,132 of NW_027256888.1, forward strand.
CAGCAGGCAACTGTTTTCAATTGATTTGCTACTGCCTTTTCAGTATACAAAAAGAAAACATTCCATTGGCTAGCTCAGTACCATTGTTTTAATCACTTTCTCATAATGATGATTGACACATGATTAACAGTGGAATTTTCCTCACAGCACTTTTCAGTGCCTGAGTATTTGAAAAGAGAATTATGTTTTCCTCAGTCTCTATTCTAAGTCATAACGTTTAAAACTTGTAATCTTCTAGTTTATGAGTATGTAATCTTAAATAGTATTCATATGTTCCTGTGGAGCTAAAACAGAAATAAGAAATCCTGTTTATTGAAACTCATGGAAATTACTGTTGTGCTTTCTTTCCTAGACTTGCCATCATTTGGTCGAGTCAGAGAATCCTTACCTGTAAAATTTCATCTACAGAATAAGACTAATTTAGTGCAAGATGTAGAAATAACAGTGGAACCTAGTGATGCCTTCATGTTTTCTGGTCTTAAGCAGGTATGGATCATGATGCATCCAGATTTTTTAATCTTCATTTAATTCTGTTAATGAACTATAAATCACCTAAGAGAAATTATTCAGCTAACATGCTTGTGTTACAAAAGAAACTTGCCTTCTACTTGCCCTGTTAAATGTAGGGTAGGAAATGAAGTTTTAAATGTAACTTGAATGCAGTAAAAGTGACTTCCACTGAATCAATACTATTTCTGAGTCAAAGTACTGTAGATGAAATGATATTGAACATGCATCTGATCGAGCCTTTGATATTACAAAGATAATGCTGCAGATTAGTAAAAAGGTTGAGAACTTTAAATTGGAAAAATGTTCGCAAAGTTAAAAAAACTTTTATCAGTTAGTCTACATGTTATTAAGGAACTTACTGTGGGATGTACTTTTAGATAAGACTGAGAATCCTTCCTGGCACTGAACAAGAAATGCTATACAACTTCTATCCTCTTATGGCTGGATATCAGCAGCTGCCATCTCTCAGCATCAATCTGCTACGATTTCCACAGTTTACTAACCAACTGCTTAGGAAATTTATACCAACACACATCTTCGTCAAGGTAACAAATAGTGGTAACAAAGTGACAGTATTTAGCATTGTTTCAACATGTGGTTTGTTCATAAAGATAGTTATTTGAAAATGATTTTCAGTGGAATGCTACAATGGATTTCTGAAATAAGTGCAACTTCTACTGAAAATAATAAAATATAAGAATGGAATCTGTAACTCAACCAGCAATTACTCAGACTTTCTTCAACTGTATTTTTTATTTAACACTTCTCGGTTTCTAGGAAAGCATTATGATAAACTAGCTATTTGGTAAAATAAACTTTTTCGCTCAAGCTTTTGCCTAAATTCACTGGTCTAAACACTGGAGGAAAATGTCATTCCATGTTCTGTTTTGAAAATGATTAGTTGAAGCAGATTTTTAATCTAGAATAAATCTCATTATGAATGACCAGTCATATATGCAAATAATAGGAATTGGAAATAATGTAATGTCACATTGCAGCAGTAATGGTACTAAGAACTGTGCATGTGATAATTATTTAGCTACCAAGACATTAGTGAAGGGCTCTTTTTTTCTCCCTCCTCCCCATTTTGCATAGCAGGGATTATCAAAATAAGTAGGAAGAAACCTGTCCAGGCAGAGTAAATGAAATCTTTGAAAAAAAAATGTGATGTGCTTTTTGTGAATTACATTGTAAAACCAACTTAATCCACCCTTTATGGTGACGGGGCTTTGTAGGCTACTTGATCACAGTACAACCAGAAAGGATGGGTATTTCTCAAGAATTCTGACAGTCAGAATGCTTCTTAAATCAGTCATTTACATTTACTGCTAGCTACGGATGTAAGCCTTCTTTTTACAGAGAAAGAAGCTTATGAGTATATTCCTAAACTGCAATATCTTCTAGGTTGTACAATCTGTTTTTCCTAAGTTTAAAAAAATTCAAATGCTTCAAATCTAGACATTTGGTTCTTAAAATCTTCCTTGCGCTGTACAGTATTGTAATTTTTCTGATTATATAGTAAATGTTTTCTGCTGTAATAGTTGTTAGTTTCCAAAAATGGTAGATATAGATCAAGTGAAACAAAAGTAAAACAACTTTCTATCCATTTTCTATGCATTTCTATCAGTAGATAATAATTTCATAATTACTTTGTCATCTTAGTCTAATTAAGAATTATTTAGTATTATCAATCTTAATAGGGTTTGCTTGCTGTTACAGTACTTTCAATGGAACATTAGGGATCACTGCTAAATCTTTTAAGTGTCATACTGCAGTATTGATCCTAAAATAATGTGAAATTAATGTATTATAGATATTGTGTAACTCTGTAGAACCCTTTGTAACTGTGGGAAAACATATATATGAAATAATGCTGTCTATTTCTCTGAAGCCACAGGGCCGTCAATTGGACGATGCATCTATTGCTGCTGCATAATTGAAGATTCATGCACAAGGGAAACAGTTTTGCACAGAATTTATAGTAGCTTTTATTTCAAACTTTTGCTTGTCTTCAGCTACAATAAAATTGCTTTATATTTAGATTGGTAAAAAATGTGGAATGAACTAAGTATCTTGTGGACTTGATTGTAATAATTAAATATATAAAAAATACTGTGCTATTATTTAAAACAAGAGTTTTCTTTATCATTGACTTTCCTGAAATTAAGTAAATGGAATATTTTGACAACTTGGGTGAAATTACTATAAAAAAAATGTTGGCTAAAAAAACACAAATCGGTCACTTGTTGCAGTTACTGATTTCACTACTATCACAAATATTTTAGCATTGACATTTTTATGCTTACAGAACCTAATTTTATATATTATGAATATCAAATATATTCATATATTTGAAATAACAGTATTTATACACTTTCTTCCTTCTTAGTAGGCTCTGGCTTTTCATATGATGAGTTGCTGTGTTTAATCATCAGCATGGTCATTTTCTACATTTGAGAGACCAGTTAATACTTGTTGGCTCTGTGTGAAACTGCTTTTGACACATTTTCTCTTCCATAGTTAGGAAGAGGCAGTGATACTATTTAGTATAAAGAAATTACTCTGTAAAATACTGAGAAGCTTATGGTGCTTTAGAAAAAATATAATAAAGCTTGCCATAGGAAGAAACAAACTATATATGTTGCCATTAAATATTGTTACAAAGCCACTTGTATATAAGAAATGCTGATCATCCTTGTGGAACTATCCCATAAAGCCACTGCCAGATTTTTTGGAGTAGGCTGAAGTTGTCAATATTTTTTAAAATAATTTACAGCAAGCGTACCATGGAATGTTTCAAAAAAGTGTACAACCCTGGGCTGCTAAATATGAATTGGAGATCATTTTATGGAAAAGGTTTGTATGCTATAGGAATATTCAACAGCATTCAGTCTTAAAGCTTTTGCCTAATCAGTACTCATTCCTTTATCAGTTTTTTCAAATACCGTATCAGATAAGAGAAATTCATCCTATCAATGTTGATATAAGATGGCTTCTTAATATTCATATTAAATCATGTAAATACCTGTTTTGTGAATGATTTTCTATTGTTTAATAAATTAATTTAAGCTTTAGTTTCTGGTCTCATGACATTTCTCCTTTTCCAAAGTGATACAGTATATCCAAATTGTGTGAACTGGGATAGTTCATAGTTCAGAATAATGAACTTTCTGTGCCACCTTAAATAAATGGATGGTATTTTGGTTCTTTTTCCTTTTTTGTAATATGCAGGTAAGAAATACAGTAAATTCCAGGTCTATGAAGAACTGCTAGGATATTAAATGGAAAACATTTTCATATCCAAAATGCCATCTAAATATTAAGAGTAAGATCCTAAAAATTTAGTTACCACTAAACAGTTACAACTGAGGTCATTGGATGATGCTCTACAATTACATAAATAAGTAAATAAATATCTACCAATACTAACATACAATGATATAATTCATATGAGCAATCATTCTTATGCTAAAGAACATCTTGGATTTTTTGTGGAGTTTCATGCATTAAAAAATGCATGTGGACAAAAAGATGGAAATGGTCCATCTTTAATTTTTAAATTTTAAATATGTTTAAATTAATATTTAAATAGCCAAGCAAATACCATACAAGATATTTCCTTCTAGCAGTAATCAGCCAATTGCTTTTAAAAGGTTCAAAAGAAGGGCATCAAAAGCCCTTCTTAGAGAAAATAGCACTCTACTGTTGAGGCCCTTAATACCCAGAAGTCCATTTGAAAACTCTTCTAATCCTCCCTGAGAAAAATCATCTTTTTGTTCAAGCCTTGGGCATTATCCATTATTGAAATACAAGCTTCTTACCTTGCCTATGTTTTGCCTCCCTTTTCTTGTCATTTTTTTAAAAAATTGTAAGGTCAAAAGGTCTATTTGTAATATTTGCTCTGTTCTATACTAGGACATCAGTGGCATGTCAGATTAACATTAAAGAAGAAAACAAAAGTATTGAAAAATTTACTAGTACAAAGGAAGGGTAAAAAAAAATAATCTGAAAATGAACAAGAATAAGCAATGATATTTTTTAAGTTAAAAATGTGTCATTAATTTTCGAACAGTTGATGAGATTTCATTAGGCGTAGTAGAACGGTGATTTTCAGAAATTTTATTAGGTATGAGCAAACTTTTGATACTTTGTTTAAAAATATATGCCTACAGTTTTTAAAAGACTATTGAGAAAGTGAATTAAGATCCACTTGATTTTTCCATTTTATTTGTGTTGTGCCACTTTTTTTCTCTATCTTCTCAGAGTGATGGCAGGATGTTATAGGATGTGTTGAGACCTGAGACACTAGTACAATCGAGCTGTCTATCTTCAGTGAAAGGCTATAATCTAAACAGAAATGCAATTAGGGTACCTAGCTCTAGCCTTTTGCATTCCATTTTTTAAAAAAACTATTTTAAATATAACATTCTTTGGAAATGCTGCTTTTTAACTTTTCTTTACATCTTTAGTTTATGCTAAGTATTTCATTCAAAATTATTTTCCTAATTTATTTGAAAAATATTTTTGTACTATCTGCGTCATCTATATTTAATTTACATCTAAAGTACATCTATATTTTTAAATGTAATTGGGATCAGCAAAAGGTTATTTTCCCAAAAAGATTTTTATGTTTCTCAAGTCTTAAAGTTCTTATTAGACCTCTTATACTATAATATAATACCTGATTCTTAATGTTTTACAGTATTCATACAAATCATAACCATCACATCACTTAACCTAAGGTAAAATAGGCAATTTAGTGCTCTCCAGATGACCTAAATTATAGTTCCTTGCTCTTGGTCATATTGGCTGGTCTAATGCAAGTTGAAAATATGTAACCAATCACATGGTTGTCTACTCTTTCCAATATATCTTAGGAACATTAATTGTACAGCAATGCGTATTGCAGTTCGGCATTAGAAAACCACAGGTTTCTCATTCCTGATCGTATTCTTCAATTCCAAATTCCTTTAAGCATATGTCTAGAAATAGATGACATGTAAGACATGTAAGCATTCATTGCTCTGTTCTCTCCACTCTTATTTTTTCCACTTAGTTTGCAAAAGATTAAATCTTAGTTTTTTGCCCAGCAAGAATATGGTTAGCATAAACCTCATAGATTAGAGAGACATTAAGTATTTTTAATCTCTTCATTTTAAATTTGCATCTATTTTAATTACTATTGTAAGAATGAAGAAGTTGTATAGGAAGATTTTGTCAGTATTTGCTTTTTTGCTTTGTTTGGAAGAGATGAGTAACATGTGTGGGGGTGAGACATTTTGGCTGACGTTATAATGCTAATGTTTCTGCATTCTGGGGAGCCACCCAGTATATTAAAAACTCACATTGAAATAGCTTCAGTCAAGGCTCAAGCATGATGCCAACTAATTATCCTTGTAAATGTACAAATGAGCAATCTAATGTTCATATGAGTCAACAATAATCAAAATCAGTGTTTCTTAAACTTTTTACTCTTAGGACATCTTCCCACTTTTTAACACTTTACAAAGCAGCTTTTGTTGTATTGGTTTTATTTATAAATATTTACCATATTAAAAATTAAAATCACATTTGTACAATATTTATTTAATGACATAAAATTAACAATACTAAACCCATTAGATACTAGCATTGTTACTGAAAATGATAATTTAAACAAAACATAATGAGAAGAGTGAAATAATTTTAAATTTTTGCAAATATCTTCAGTATCTGGCAAATATTTTGACTCTGTGGACCCGAGTCTTGGGGGACCCCCAGGGGTTTCTTGCATCCCACTTAAGAAACACTGATCTAAATAAAGGAAAATTTAGAAATGAAGAAAATGAAGGCAGAACAGGAAGGAATGGATGGAACTAATGGAGAGAACCAACCTAGAAATAAGGAGAAATTTCCTAACAGAACAAAATGAAGTAATGATGAATATCACTTGATTTAACAATAAATCTTGCTGAGTATGATGATAGTCACACTTGTGAGATTGTGGCCATATAAATACAATAAATAAATAAGTGACATGATTTAGTGTTAGTTAACAAAAAGATCTGAAATTAGGTAGTATCTTCAAAGTATGTCAGCTTGTCCTCAGGGATAAATACTATCCTAAGCAAAAAAAAAAATCTTGAATTTTTAAAAAATTACAATTACCTTTCAATGTTTATTCAAGTGTTCTTGCCACCTAATTTCTTTAATTTAGTCTAGTTTCAACAAAAAAAATATATAAAAATGTAGGCATTGTATGGGAAAGATGAGAAAATACAAAGATGAGATACCAAGACCTGCAGGATCCCTTGACATGAAGGATGGGGCATAGACAGATTTAACAGTCCATGAACCTGGATGGGAAAACATTACAACTTTATTTTCACCAATATCCAACTAAACTAACATTTTTATTTAATAATTTCATTTTCTTACTCAAGCTAAACAAGATCACTGAAACATCTTTTTAAAATTAATTTTAACTGGCCTATCTTTTGAAGACAATCACTACTTCACTTAACCTCAAACACTTGAGCCATCAAAAATATTGGAGGAAAGAGACTATGTAATTCTGGAATTGTTGACTGTAACACTAGTTGAATATATATACAAGAGAATGATTGTCGCAGAAAAATAAGAATGAAAGATTCTCCATTGGGTGTCTTAAGTTTTTTTTCTCGGACAATATAGCATTTTTTCACTCTTCAGCATACTACTATCATACTGTTGCCTGCATCCCACCAAGTAGGAGGTGTATTCAGTGTACTCACCCATACTGAGAACACATAGAGGAAACATAAAAAGCCAGGTCATAAAGGAAACAATAGAGTTAAAGATGGCAAGAATAATAAACAGACTTTTTTTATTATTGGCTAATGGGTAAAAACTAACAGTGTTAAGACAATTCCTATTTCAGTTCTTCAACAAAACAGATAATCCTCACTTAATGGCCCATTGCTAAGTGATGTGTTTATTAAGTGAAAAGCATGACTGTCATACTTTCATCAATTCTGGTGCAGTCGTTATGCATGACATATGACTGCAGCTTATAAATTACTGCAAGGTGTGCTGTGTAAGGGTCAGGTTTGAAGCTGGAGATTGATTGAAACTTTGTCAGGAATACATTGAATAAACTCCAAAACCAGACAAATTGCATCTGTCTACATGCTATTTAGAATTGCAAAGACTAGGTGGCATACAAATGTGAGTAAACAAGAGTCTTTGAGACTCTTTGAGACTGGGCCGAAATTATTTAATGACCTTTTAAACTTTTTTTTAAATTTTGTATGCTCTGTTTTATCTCGGTGTTCACCGCCCTGAGTCCTGCTGGAGAAGGGCAGTATAAAAATCAAATCAAATCAAATCAAATCAATCAATAAATCAATAAATAAATAAATTATGGGACTTGAAGAGTGCAAGATTATTGGAACAGATCAAATGTCTGTTACTGCCAAAGGAGAAAAAAATAGCATCCAGGCTACCACAGACCAATAACTTTTATGTAGATACTAGGAAGAGTATATCATAAAAAGATAAGTTATAAGTCTTAGGAAAGTAAAGGTAAATGTTTCCCTGTCAGTCATGTCAAACTCCGGGGCAGAGTGCTCATCTGTTTCTTGGCTGAGGGAGCCAGGGGTACCTGAAGACAATTTTCGTGGTCATGTGCCCAGCATAGCTATATGCTAAAGGCATTATCTTCCCACTGAAGTGGTACCTATTAATCTACTGGCATTTCCATGTTTTTGAATTGCTAGGTGGGCATAAGTCTTAGAAAAACAGTGTTTAATTCCCAGAAATCAGAATGGATTTGTAAAGTTAGACTCAGATTTACTCTTATGTTTTGATAACTTCCGTAATTGATTTTAGGAATGCAGTAGGTATATGTTGGCTTTATCAAAGCATTTGACAAAGTAAACTAGTTTAGTGTTGGCTGGACAGCATGAAATTAGCTACATAGCTAGCTTGAACATTATGCTCAAAGAGTGCTCATGAATGGTTTCTCATCAAATTGGAGAGAAGTAAATCTGATATCTCCATATTCATGGCATTGATGAAACAATTAAAAAGGAATTCTTACTGGATTTGCAGATAAAACAAAATGAACTGAGGTACCTAGTAACATAAAGTAACAAAATGCAAAATAAGTTTGATAGGCTAGAGCAGGGATGCCAAACTCGTGGCCTGTGGGCTGGATGTGTCACGTGCTGGCCACCCCACCCCCATTTTAGTGAAAGGGAAGAGTGTCAAGATATGTCACGTGATGACAACATGATGATGTGACATTGACAGCCCTGGGCTAGAGAAATGGGCTAAAATATGAATGTTTTCATATTTTATATTTCATATAAAAATGTTAACAAAGAAACAAAAACAAATGCACAAGTATCTGCACCTCAGTTTGACGGGGGGTCAAACTGGCAGCCCACAGGCCAGATGCATCATGTGCAGGCCATGCCCACCCCACCTCAGTGAAGGGTCACAAAATGTCACAAATTTCACGTAACGGCAATGTGACACTGTGAGTTTGACACCTGTGGCATAGGGAATACCTGATTTGGAAATGCTGCTTGTAAATAAGTTGGAATAATTAATTGCAAACTATTTGTAATCACCAAAGCATTTAGGCTCTTTTCATATATATTACTGCCCTATATCACGTTCCCCATGTTATATTCCTATTTTTATTTTTCAAACCCCGATATAAGCTTACTTTTTTCTGGTTTAAATTCTCCTTGCTGGTTGTGCCAACTTGTCAAGATGTTTCCTAACTCACGTATATAAGTTCTCTGAAATGTGAAAAATTACATCTTCTAACCTCTCACCAAGGTCATTTATATGTTGAATAGCAAGGAGCCAACAATGGAACTTGGTGATAGAACTGACATTTTCTGCAGCTTATCATAGAACCATTGTTGCAAAATGTAGGTTATAGATAGATACATTCTAACTGAATGTGAGGGGGAAAAAGTTCTCGCAGTTAAGAATAAGAATCAATTACTCAGAAAGATCCACTTGTTTGGTTATGCTCAGGTAGAGGATAGAGCCAAATGCTTTAATAATAGAAATAAAATAAATAAGTAAATAAATAATTTGGAGTTCTACAGAGCAGAGTGTTGCACCTGATTCTGTAAATGAACTTTTCCAGTCTGGCTTCTAAAAATTAACTTATGGGGGTCTAAATATTCTTTTTGCTAGAATTTAGCTCCTTGATACGCTACAGGAAGCGGACATTATATTTATACCTTGTTTTTAATGAAGTGGCAATGGTCAGAGATACTTTTCAAGCCAGGGTCTTTAGACAATGGCTCATGATCAGCATTTTTAATTAGGCTCCAATGTTTGTTAAGCTAGTTCACTTAATTCCGGGAGAAAAGTTGGCCGTACTGCGAAACTCTTTAAGGAAAGCTTTTAATTAAGGGTTTACGTCATAACATCGAGCGCGTCACGTTAAAAGAGAGCAAAGAAACTCGCGGAAGGCGAGTAGCGCGCCGGACCGGCCAGGCATGCTCCGAGGGCCGCCGAGGAGGCGGAGGCGGAGGCGGAGTCGCAGAGAGCCCACTGGCCCGGAGGCGGGCGGGCGCCGCACGTGTGGCTGGGAGAAGGCGGGCCGGGCGGGGAGGCGCTGTACCTGCGGCCGGCCCGGCGGGAGAGGTTCTGGCTGAGCTGGAAGTCGCGCCCGACCGGCAGAGCGGCTTCAACGGGCTCTGTCCCGGGCTCATGGCCGTCCCAAGTTGGCGGCGGCTGTTCGCCTTTGCTGAGGCGCTGAGCGGCTCCCCTTAAATCTCCTCCGGGGCCGACATGCCGCGCAGGCTGGATAAATTTTTGCAAATTGCCCCGCATTCCTTGGCTATCGTGCTGAGCCCCTGCGGCGGGGATGAAGCCGCGCCGCCCGAACAAGCAGCAGCCCGAGCGCAGAGAGAAGGCGACGCCGGCGGGGAAGCGGGACAGGGAAGCCGAGCGGAAGGCGAGCCCGCGGCGGCGGCGGACAGCGAGCTGGGGCGGCACCACATCGGCTACGAGCTCTTCGCCGACTTCAAGCAGGGCAACATGCAGCACTTCTGGAACAAGAAGGTGACGGCGGCCGTGGCCGAGACCTTCTTCCTGGGCTGGATCGACGAGCAGGTGCTGCTGATCCAGGGCAAGGAGGAGCACCTGGAGGTGCTGCGCGAGGGTTGGATGCGCAGGGCTCTCAAGCCCCCCGCCGGCTTCCAGATCAAGTGCCTGGGTAAGAGCGCGCCGAGTCGGAGGCGGCGCCGGGACAAGCCGGGGCAGGACAGGGGGAGCAGCTGCGTCCCCGTGGAGAGGCGGGGGCCGGCGCCACGCGCTTCCCTGCGCCGGGGGCGCTAACGTTTCCCGCTGCCGTTGGAGGCAACCGCCGCGCTCCTTCCTGGCCGGTTGGAAGGCAGGGAGGCGCTCTGGCTCGGCCTGGTGAGCAAACCCGGAGCCGGGTTTCCTCCTCCTCTTTGCGCTGGCTGCCCTGCTCTTCCGTGGCTCTCTGTGGACTTTTGGGGAGGCTTTTGGCGGATGCGGTACTGTACGCGCGCGCTTCGTGGTCTAAAGGGAACAGTGCAAGTTTTTAACCTTTTTAGCCATCACACTAGTGCGAACTCTCGCCTACTTTTGTCCCCCCTTCCAGCTTCAGCAGAAAGCATAACTTGAGGGAGGTTTCGGCAGGTCTGGTAGCCCTTCGCTTATCAAGCTTCTCTTCAGCTAACTCTTTAATTGAATGGTTGGCAAATTACACACACATTTTTGCGGCCTGTTTCCAAACCCCTTTCAACCCCCTGCACTAAGGCGAAAGCTGACTTTTTTGCATTAGGACAATCTGCTATAGTAAAACTGCATCCTGAGCTTGTGTTTGCAAAGGTAGATATGAGCTGGTACCTGAGTGCCATCCGGATTTGGAAATTTCACTGGTTTTTTTTTTCTTGTAATGAGATAACGCTGATTTCTTTGCAAAACCCTATCTATAAACTATACCCTATCTGGTATAATTTGTATACCAGGTTTCATAAGTGGTTTTCTCAGGTTGTTTCGGAAAATGTTACATTTTTTGCTGTTAGTAAAAAAGTATTTTATGTTGCTCAATTTTTTTTTAGTGGTGTGTGCACATTATGGTATACTTTCAGGAGCCGTAGGCAAGATTGAAATGGTGGGAAAACATCTTGGAAGAAGGCATTAAGCAAACTGGATTATTGCCAAGAAAAGCACATGAAATGTGTCCTTGTAATTCTGGAGTTCACCTCAGATAATAGACTTATCTTTTCTTTCTTGTCTAACTTGCTAGCTTGGTTCTCTTGAGTGAAACAGAATAAATGGCTGAGAATTCTGATTTTAAAAATTAGCAGTCACTGAGCATTTTTGCATTGAATAGGTTTGAGGTTAGAGTCTGGTATAAATTATCTTGACTTCCAGAAGTGCTGACTTCTGAGTAAAAAATTTTAGGATTGTATTGTGAATAGAACAAAGACTATAATTCTCTCCCCTCACACAGTGCCCTTTATTAAGTAATGTGGCATGAAGATGACTGAACAGATTTGGTTTTGGCTGCTTACAACTTTTATTGTTATGCCTAACAGCATATTGGTATTTGCATTTCCCTAATTAACCAAAGTAGCAATATTGAATTGATATTGATACTCTTTGGGATGTAGAGTCAACAGTCCAAGTTAATATATTTTTTGTTATTTACTGATCAGTAGGAGACACTACAGCTAATCCTCACTTAAGAACCCTAATTGGACCTGACAACTCTGCCTCTAAGCAAAGTGGTATCTAAGTAGGAAATAACTTGATGGCAGCTGTGCTTTCTGTCTAGAAAGACACAAGATTAATCAGTTTTACACCTTTGGTTTTTGTTTGCCTCCTAACCACTTCACCTCTTGGAATGCTTGAGATCCTTTTTCTTATCTTGTACACATTGAAAGCAATGCCATCATACCACCAGTCCAAGGCTGGAAGCTGCCAGAGTCCTACACAAACAGCTAACTCTTGAAATCTCAGAAAAAGCAGATGATTTCTGTAGGTAATCTCTCCTTTGCCTGATCTTTTTTCACTACCACCATTCCATTGCTTTCAATGTGCTGAAGTGCAAACACCTTAGTCTCTTGCAATCTCTTCCTCTCCAGTCTCTCTGTTCTGTAGGATGGGAAGGATGTAGGATGGAAAAAGAAAAGAACCATAGAGGTCAAGGTGTACTGACTGTAATAATGATCATTTGACTGAAGAAAGCTGTGAAGGTTGTAAATGGGCTGTAAAGTTATTTTTTTCAGTCCCGCATAACTTTGAAGGTTGGTAAAGCCTTTTAATGGAGACTACCTGGAGAGTTTTCTTGGCAAAATTTCAAAAATAGCTTACTCTTGCCTTTTCCTAGGGCTGGGGAAGAGTCATTAGGCCAGCTGACTTTCCTGGCTTCTAGACTTGATGGCTTAACTACTGCATCAAATGGTTTTCACACAGTGTCTGGAACAAAACAATGACCCCCATGTAGTGCCTCCTAATGGTCAGTAGCTAATATGTTTAAAGTTACATCACTCCTCCCCTTAAGGGAAGGCAATCTTGAGGCCTCTAATGGGAGGCCCATAATAATAAAATTACAAAACACTTCCTAATGTGAGAGCAAATAGGAAAAAAAGAGTACCTGCAATACTTTCTCAAACATACTTTTAGAAATCTATTATAAACTTTTTTCCAGCATTGCCATCGTGATCCGTATTTATCAAGACATTTCTCCCAATAGTCTGTTATTAGTTTGTCATTTTTATTACCATAATGGCCCTATTTGATGAGGACTAAAATTGTATGTTTATTTATTTATTTTATTTCATCAAGCATGTATTGGATAACAGATATAAGTATAGACATAATTATGAATACATGAGATGGATACAAATAAAAGGGAACATTATGACAGGGATGGTAGGCACGCTGGTGCGCTTATTTATGCCCCTTAAACACCTCTTAAGAATGGGGTCAGCTCAACAGTAGATAGTCTAAACTTAAAGTTCTGGGGGTTTGGGGAAGAAACCACAGAGTCAGGTAGAACATTCCAGGCATTGACCATTCTATTGCTGAAATCATATTCTTTCCACATCTTCCGATCTTGCACTATTTAAGTTTTTCTATACTTTGGCTGGTGTCAGCTTTGATGGTAAACACAAGGTATGCCTTCTGTAAGTTGTTTTTTCTGGCTTTTGGATTTACATATCTGATTGACCTTCTGCCACCTGCATTTATACAACAATGATTTTTCACATAATGATTTTTCTAATATGGAAGTCAGACAATAAGAAATCTATACAGAGATCTAACATGTACAGACAGAACAAATTCCTTTGTATTAAATCATATAACGTAGAAATGTCTTCTCTGAATGGTTGAGGCTCTTTGGAAGTTCAGCTCCATCGTATAAATTGAATTTGAGCCTTTTTTTTATTTTATTTTTTTAATTTGAGCCTTTTAATGGGTTACATAGGAAGCATATTCCATGTCTCAGATATTCTGCTTCTCTTTAGTCTTGTCACAAATCCATCTCTTAGTAGTTCTTTATTAGTAAAGCATCCTATTTCCTTCAGTACTTGGCATATTTATTTTAGACCTGCAAGAAGAGTCATGTTAAATATCTGATATAAAATACTAACAGAGGAATCATTCTATTTCTTCAATTTTTTTGGGAAGGTGCTGGCTTTTATTACTGTGGTTTTCCTAGTTGATTTTTTTGTGTGCTTTGAAATATATTTTGCTTGAAAGTCTCTTTTAAGTTTATTTTGTCATGAAAACAAAATGCAAAATTTGTAAATTATATATTTTAAAATACTATTTGTAATGTAGATTGAGGTAAAAAAAATCCATGTCTCTTTAAGATTTTGTAGAAGTTGAATAGAAGATCCTATTACTGGCCAATCCAGCTGGGACTGCTGGAAATTGGTTGACAGGCACATATTCTCTTGCATAGAAAATATGTATTGGGCCAAATGAATGGAAGAATAAGGATAGAAAGATAATTACTGAGAAATAATTTGCCAAGTTATACCTCTTCATAGTTTTAACTTTTTAATTTTTTTAAAATTCTTCATTATCTGTAAAATATCTTCACAATGATTTTGTTCAAATGGAACATTGACCCATGAGTTGACGTAAACAAGTGAGCTCCAAACCATCATTTCCTCCTTGAACCCTCCCTTGTCTCCTTTGCAGAAAACAGTTTGCTATTACATCTAACTTCAAAAGAAGAATTGCAACTCATAATCAGATTTACATTTTAGACTTGAGGGCAAGTAGAAACCATAGCATGCCAGTTTAGCTGAATTAGTAAAAGTACAGAAGAACAAAGAGCATAATGACAGGATATGGCATAGTGTGCCCATGTTTGAAACTTGGATTACTGAATTATGGCCAGATATTACATCAGAACCCAAGACAATACAAGACATGAGGCATTTTTCATCATCTTGTACTGAAAATCCATATTACTTTAAGATATAATACATTTAAGTTATATAGTAAAAGCTTATATAAAATAAACATAATTGGCAATCAGAGAAGCAACACCAGCAATTCAGAATACATAGAAGTAGAATAATCAAGTTGAAGTATTAGAACCTTAAGCAAAAAATGTTTCTGCACAGTAATTAGTGAGTCAATCATGTTTCTCTGAGTGAAAGATTTAAGTAATTGTACAGTCCCCAAAGGGGAAATCTTTCTGCAGTCGAGAATGATCTTTGCTTCTAATCTTGGAATCATCATGCTTTTTGAAATTTGTAGCAGTGAAGTAAGAATGTGTGTGTATGTGTATATACATAATTATATTTAATTGTATATATAGGAAAAATGTTACAGTGGCTAATTTCTATCTGGAGAGCTACAGTATAAATGGTCAGTAAGCTAAGACTGGTCAATAATTCTAAATAGCAAGATTTTTTGAGCAAAACAAGGAAGGCTTACAGAAAATCTGGGAATGAAGCTTTAATATTCCTTGTCTTAATGAGTACCATTTAGGTTTTCTCTGTCTGTCCCTCTCTCTTCATGCTTGCTAGTAAACCTATTTTAGTACCTTGTAATTATCTGAACTCTTAAAGTGTTAGGAACTTGGAGAGCAGGTCTACAGGTCAGAGTTGCCTGGAGATGGAGCAGTGTACATTTTGTGGGCATAGATATCCATAATTCAAGAATGTTGAGAGTCCATGGTGGCCATACCTGCAAATACAATTGAGATATGAGAAAGATGTGAAAATGTGGGGTTTCTATAAAGAATCAACAACACTTGATAAGATATTATTAGGGACAGATGAAAAAATGATAAGAAAACTATATAATTGCCTATTAAGCTTTAAAATGGAAAATGAACAAGTAAAAGAAAGAATGACAACAGTATGGGCAAAAAACTTTGTCTTATACTATAGAACTAAATTAGTGGCAAAAATTTTGGGATAGAAATTACAAACTCACAATGGCTACTGCACATGAGGAAAATCTTTATAAAATGTTTTAGAAGTGGCATTTGCCCTCAGCAAGACTAGCAAAAATGTTTAACAACATGTCCGCCAAATGTTGGAAATGTAATCAGTACTTATTATCATATGTGGTGGACATGTATGAAAGCAAGAAATTATTGGACAACAATACACACATGCAGTGGTGGGATTCATTTTTTTTAACAACCGGTTCTGTGGGCGTGGCTTAGTTGGTGGCGTGGCTAGCTGGTCACGTGACCGGGTGGGCGTGGCTAGCTGGTCATGTGACCTGTGGGCGTGGCTATCTGCATAGGGACTACAGACGGCTGAAAAAAGTCATTTCTGACTGGTCCTCGCACTTTTGACCGGTCCTCGCACTTATGACCACCTCACATTTATCCTCACATTTATGCCTATTGTAGCATTCTTAACAACCGTGTCACTCATTTCACAACTGCTTCTCTTCACCATGGTGACAAGATAGGGCAAAAACGTAAAATGTGAGGACTGTCGTAAGTTCGAGGACTGGTCAAAAGTGTGAGGATCAGTCAAAAATAACTTTTTCAGCCCTCTGAGTAGTCCATATGCATAAAAGGATACAGCAATAGAGAGGGATGAAGGAAGGGAAGGGAAATTAGAGTAGGAGTGAGGGTAAGAGAGGGAGGAAGAGAGGAGGAGAAGAAGAAAGGAAGAGGAAGTAGGGAGGAGAAGAAGAAGGGGAGGAAGAGAAAGTAAGAAGGAAAGAAAAGAGAGAGGTGGTAGGTTTGAGGAGAAAGATTGCTGTACAATAAAAAAGATGAAAGGGAAGAAAGCCAACCCCAAACAAATATAAAGATATTAAGATAAAGAATGAATTGTTAAACTTTAAAGAATAAAAGAGAAGAAATATGAATAAATAACAATAATTAGAAACACACATACAAACATACAATGCATTTTCTTTGAACAGAGTATTTGGCCGGTTTACAAATTTAAACAGTGTTTAGTCATTTCAATTAAATTTACAATTTCTATATTTCCTTTTTGCCATATTTATTCCTCATCTATTTTTGTAAAAAACCAATATTACCCTTCATCTTCATCTCTAATCTTAATCAAATTCAATTTTTCCCTTCTATTCTATATTATACCCCTTCCCATTGTCATCTATTTTTATATCCATCCTCACATTGGTTAATTATGTATTATTACAGTTGTTTAATATAAATTCAACATTTTAATATAAATCAATTAGTTATATAACTACCTTTTTTGTATATTAATCAATATGAACATGAATATTCCAATTATTTCCATGCAATCCAATTTCTTACAAATCAATTAATTATATTTACCAATAATAAACCAAATAATTTCCCCCATATATTCCTCCAAACCACAAGCTAACCATTTCTTCTTTCAACACAATATACAATTAATAGTATCTCAATTATTACAATTCCCTAGTTAAATAGAGCTTTTTTTCTTTTGTGTTTTAAAATCTTGAACTCTCCTCTTTTCCCCTAAATTTCCCATTGTTTGCACCTACCTTTTTTGGTGAGGAAAAAGAAAAGAAATCTGCCTGCCTAATTTTCCAACGTTGCAGCAACAGCAAAGCCAACAGCCTGCTTTACTTTCAGTTTTGTTTTTCAGCATAGCTAGGGGAAAAAAAACCAGCACTCTTTGCAAGCAAGCAGCAGAGCCCTGAGCAAAACAGCTGAGAGCAAATCAGCTGAGAGTCGGGAGCCGATCTAAGCAAGGGCTAATTAGCCTATGGTGAAGCTCGGCGGGCCAATAAAATTACAAAAAAACACCGAACCATTTGTTAAATTGCTGGCTCGCCCACCCCTCGCCCACCACTATTTATTGGCAATAAATAGTGGTGCGGAGGAGCGGGGCAAGGGGCGGGGCGAGCCAGCAATTTAACAAAGGGTTCGGCCGAACCCCCTAGAACCGGCAGAATCCCACCACTGCACACATGGCTGGAAAAGACGTTTAAGCAGCATATAGATTTAAAGCCAGAAATATTTTTGTTAGGCATAATACCAGAAAGCTATGATACAGGGACTATATACTTAATGCTACATGTATTAACAGCAGGGAGAATTATATTTGCACAATACTGGAAAAATGAAAACTTTACACCAGATGAAAACATAATTTGGAAAATTATGCACTGTGCAGAGATGGATAGATTGACATTGAAAATAAAAGATAAAGGAAATACAGAGTACTATTCAATGTGGAATAGATTTTATCAATGGTTAGAGATAAGAGGTAGAAATTAGATGAAGAAAGATTATTGTTATAAGTAAAATATGAATGTTTTTAATTATAAGTATGCTAGTACAATTAATATGATCATAAATAATCTAATATAATTATAAATATGGTTGTAATTATTACATGTATTACCATTATTACTATAAGTATATCTGTTATTTTTTCCTTTTTTTGTAAAATGAAATGCCTGGACAATACACTGTCTTCAAAATATTTATATATAAATAAAAAACTTGACTTAAAAAAAAAAGAATGTTGAGACCTGCATGCAAAAAGAAGCGGTGACAGGAAAATAAAGAAAAGGTGTTTGATGGGCCATATTCTAACCCCAGATTGATGTTTTGATGTATCTCAAATCTACCATATGCAGTTGGCCAGGTTGGAGCACTTAACCAGAAACATATCATGGGATGACATAAGAAATAATAAGTGATTTCTTCTCCTTTATTGGAAAACTTAACTCCCCACAGATGCTTTTAGTGGCTCACTGAATCAAGTGCCCAATTGCAAACATTTCTAAAAGGCTTAGCACTTGATGCAAAGAAATAGACTTACTGGAAAATATCAATATTAAAGCCTAGGATGGTATGAAAGGCTGGAAAAGTTAACAAATTCTATGGTAAATGACTGCTATAGTTCAGAAGCCAGTTTCCTCAATTAGAAGATTATTTTCTTTCCCAAACAATCCATTTTCAAGAGACGTCTGTTCAATAATTGAACTCAACGGGTCCCAAAATAGTTCTTCAGAGTGAGCTTGGCTGGAATATTGTCCATTGTTCATAAGCCACCAAGCGTGAGAGGAGAGGAGCTATTAAACAACACTCTGAGCTGAAGCTGAGTGTGCACATTTTTCACTTTCTGCACTCTCCTCTTCTTCAAATTAAATTAACTTTCCACTAATCTTCTCTCTTGTGAATGGTCTTCGTGATACTTTTCTAGTCATAAGATGGTCATTGTAGAAATGTCCATTAGATATATCACATTAAAAACAATTACAAATGGTTACTGTCATGTTCTAATAGTTTCTTGAACCACGGAATCTTACTTTCACTGAGGAAGTAATAATATATATTATTTCATAGTAATAGTAGATCTTGATAAGGTATTTATCTTTTGCATCTGTTTTAGGATTGCTAAGAAAAACTGATTATTCTACCAGTTATTTTTATACTGTCAGACTTGGAAGTCTATAGGATGTTTAATATCCTCAAACATCAATTTCTTAAGGGATCTATTTTATGATATAAATCTTAATTAGCATTCAAATCTTGTGCTAAAATATTTTTTGGTCTGAAAGAAATTGTAATTAGAGCCATAGAGGGTCATTGGGACTCAGATGACATACAAGTTTAAAAATTATGATTTGTTGCAATTAGCCAGAGATTAAGACTAGATTTGGCATTTTTGTTGAGTCTTTCTCAAGGATCTGGAATAGGTAGATGTTGATGTTGGATGGTGTTAAAGTACAGGTAGTACAGGTAGTACTCAATTTATGACCCCAATGGAGCCCAAATTAATGACCCCAATGGAGCCCAAAATTCCTGTTAAGTGAGTTTTGCCCCATTTTATGACTTTTTTTCCATAGTTGCTAAGTGAATCACTGTGGTTGATAAGTTAGTAACCTGGTTGTTAAGTGAATCTGGCTTCTCCATTTACTTTGGTTGTCAGAAGGTTGCAAAAGGTGATCACATGACCTTGGGACACAGCAACGTCATAACTATAGATAGAAATTAGCCAAGCATCTGAAGTTTGATCAGATGTGAAAAGCAGTCATAAGTCACTTTTTTCAGTGCCATTGTAACTTTGAATGGTCCCTAAATAAACTGTTGTAAGTCAAGGATTACCTGTATTGCAGGACGTAAGCTGTTCCGAGTAAAGTTGCCTTTTGCAATTGACTGATTACAATGGTATTCAAGTGGTGTTCCAGTTTTTATTATATACATAACATATGAGGTCACAGATGCCAGTTCTTTAGCTGGTGTTGGTTTTCATATGTATCGAGTTCTAACAAATCTGCATAGTACTGTATATGTGCAGATCCAGTGTGGCCATTTTAATTGACAGATGGGAATTTTGCCAATGCACAGATTTTTAAGTGCTTTCCAAGATTTTTTGGTATGGTACCTAGTGCCAATAACCACTGGGACCAACATAGTCAGTTTGTGCCATAATCTTTCAACTTTGATTTTCACATTTTGATACTTATCCAATTCTTTGTCTTTTACTCAACTACCCCTTTGTATTGCCACATAAATTATCTAAACCTCCTTCTTTTTAATCACAGTTAAATCTGATGTATGATGAGCCAAGACTTTATATACTTGTATTCAGAAATCCCACAATATTTAACCTGCTCAGCTTTTATTCGTTTTTCAATTATATGTTTCCACTAATTTTTCAAATTAGACACAATTATTTTACAGATTTTTCAGTGAATCATTTTGGCAACTGTGTTATGTTGTTTATATTCCAGTGATGGCTAACCTTTTTCTCTTTGTGTGCCAAAAGTGCTCATACTCGTGCGTGGCAGTGTGCGTGCGTGCCGGCACCCATAATGGAATGCGTGCGCCCCCATGCATGTGCGCATGACCCCCCCACGCATGCCCTCCAGAGGACTTCTGGGAGGCCAGTTTTTCACCCTTCTCAGGCTCTGCACGGGCCCTGCACTTACCTAGCATCCATAATAGGCTACGTGGAGACTCCTGGGAGCCTCCTGGGCCCAAAAATGGGCCATGGGGGGCTGACGCCATGCTCACACCTACCCGGCGCATGCGCGCATGACCCCTGCCGCTTCCTGCATCGCATGCGTCTCCTGCATGCACCCTGTCTCCTACACATCCTGAAAATCAGCTGGCCGGCAGGAGGTGCATGCACATGGAGCTAAGTTCGGCAACGGCTCGCATGCCCGCAGAGAGGGCTCTGTGTGCCACCTCTGGCATGCGTGCCATAGGTTCGCCATCACGGTTATATTCAATTTGTGATCTCTTTGCTTGAGCCTAATGTATTGTCTACTGTATCTTCCATTCCTTTGCACAATCTGCACTTTGAATCAGTTGATAAGTTCTCAATTCTGGCCTTGATTGCATTAGTTTGAACAGTTTGCTCTTAAGCCAAAATCAAGGCTTTAGTTTCTTTTTTTAATGTTCCAGTTGTAAGCCTTTGCCAGATTATCTTTATCCACTTTCCCCTTAGTCTTTTATAGAAATTGACCATGTGATACTTTTTCTTGCCAGCATTCTGTCCATGTTTTTATTATGTTGTTTCGATATTCATGTTTCATTTCCTGTACATTCAATAAATCCCAATTTTTAACTTGTATCAATGCTTGTTCTTGGCTGTCTTTTATGTCATCAGCCAATCCGTGTTTGACAGTTTTTGACTTGAAGTAGATCTTTTCTTCCATTTTTGCGGAGCAGATATAATTTATAGCTACAATTGGATGTAAACTAGTCAGATATTTGAACCCAAGCCACACAATTGATGATTTCCAGGAAATGTCCAGTTTTTAATTCCTTTTTACTCCATTTTTAACTATTTCTGTTATTATTATTAATTCCATTTGATTTTTTACTAAATTCATCTTCAAATTCTTTTATCTGTACAGCATTTTATTATAGTTTTTTTGAGTTTCTCATAGACCTTTCCAAAATTGGATTGTTTCCTTTTTGTTTGATTTTCCATTTTCAGAACTTCTATTCCCATTTATAGTTTGGTAGAATGGCCTCTGATCTGATTGAAATAGCTATTTTTACTTAAATTCAATGATTTGTACTTCATAATGTTCAGCTATTTGTGTTATTTGTTGACATTCACATCTCAGAACAGATTACAAACCACCCACTATTTTTCTACCATTGTTTGTAGATTTTTTTTTTTTTTGTGTCAGGCAATTTTTTTAGTACATTGATTTACACATCCATATTCATAGTATAACACCTTCTGGTGTTTGCTACAAATCATGCAGGTTTCTAGCCAGCAACATGATATCATCTGCATACGAAAGTGCATGTACTTTCCTGTCCCCAGTCAACACACCCCTGATGTCAGCACAGGCATGCTTTCATTTATGGATAAATATATGCACTATGGAAATGTCATACAATCTTATCTTGCTCAGTGTAGAGTCTCTCATTAAGTTTTCTATTTATTATCATGTGTTTTCTTCTTGCATTTAGCAACCAATCTTCAACTACCAATTTGACCCAATGGGGGAATTCTACTCTGGAGGTAGCTGCTAAATTGAAAGCAGACTCTACTTCCCTTCCTTCGGTCTCTGTTCCCCACTCACCCATCTTTTCTCCAACGCGCTGCTTGGAGAATCCAAAGCTTCGGGTTATTCAATAGTCGAGTAGCCTACACTGAGTGTGTTCCTTTAAATTTCTTCTTCAGACACGCCCACTTGCTTGACAGAGCCTCAGTTTAGTTCACTCAGTCGAGCCTGTGACACTGTCTGAATTTTTCTCCACTTAGTGACTTGACTATTGTTTCTTCTGAAGCTTTGGATTCTTTCCTAATAGCAGCAGCGGTGAGTGGATTGGGACTACATAGACAGGAAGATCATCTCCTTCTTAGAGAGAGCCCGTTTCCTCCCCTGCTTGCCGCCGGCGTGAGGGTTGGTTCCCCGGCCTACCGGCAATACCGCCCCCGCCATTGTCTCGCCTCCCTGGGCGGCGCGGAGTTAAGGCCCTGCTCTCAGCGGCACACTCCTTTCCAAGTGATCTCTCGACGCGCTGAATTCACTTCTGAGGCATTGTGCGCATTAAATTCAACCGCAGAATTGGTCTTTCGCCCGCCGCTACGTTCGCACGCTTTGGCGGCGCCCAGCGAACGTTCCTCCGTCGCCTCATCTGGATTGCGGGCGGCGCCGGGAGTGCCTTTGGGACTCGCGCGCCCTGTTTTCCTTCGGGCGCTGAGAGCGGAGACCTGACAGCTCGCGCCCCTTCTCTAAGCCAACCTACGCTGCTGGACTGCTCATTGCCGATCGCCTAGCAAGGGATCGCAAGCCTTCTCCAGGCGACCGGCCTTTTGTATCATAGAGGGTTCGCGCCATTTTTCCCCTGTCAGAGCTTCTGGCGCGCCAACGGCTTCCTATTCTGCCCGGCAACTGATTACACAGGCGCTTCCTATTCTGCCCGGCAACTGATTACACAGGCGCAGTTCGTCGCTTCAGCCTCACTGTTAAATTTAAATGGACTTTTTCTTCTGCTGTTTCTTCCAACTCTGAAACAAAGTTTCAAGCCTGACCTTTCTACTTACCTTCTTGTTACTGGCGGTTCCAAGACTGACCTTCTTTACTTACCTTCTTGTTTGCTGACTGTTACTGTTGGATTACTTTAAAAAAAAAATAAGAACTATATATATAGAAGTAAATACTCAACTACTGAATTATATAAGGCTCACCTGATTGCGATGGCGGAGCATGAGCTCTCTTCTGATTTTGAAGATGGTCAGTGCTCTCCAGAAAGACCACTTCCAGAGAGGACGCGCAAGGCAACTAAGAAGCGTTCTCATCATCAATCGTCCTCTTCTGCAGCTACTTCCTCTAAAAGGTCGAAATCTTCTACTGCATCTGACAGGGACGCTTCCAGGAGACACAGGGCTCTGGAGAGACAATTTGAAAAGGCACGTAAGCAGTCCCACAGGTCCCAGGCCACGAACCTGCCTTTTACTTCCTTACCTGTGGCAGAGGCTGAGGCTCTCCCTTCACAGGAGACAGCTTCGGCCCTGCCTATGGGACCCGTTGACCTTTCTTACAAGGCCTCTAGTACCCAAAGAAGACAACCTGAGGCGACATTTACTCCAACTGCAGCCGGATTACGCGCTGTGGTCGCAGCACCTCCACCACCCCCTGCGTATGACATTCAACATCTAATTTCTGACACCGTTTCCAAAACCTTAGCGGCAACCGCTCAGCAACCAACTCACTATGTGAACTGGCCCCAGGCGCAATTTCTTCCGCCTCCCCCACCTCCTCTCTTAGCTCATCAGGCGACCAGTCATTACCAGTCCACCTTGCGTCCGGACTCATCCCATCATGATTACGGGTGCAGCGGCGAGTCGTCCTCGGAAGAAGGTGATGCGGAGCTTCAAGACATGGAGCTATCGGAGGACGAGGATATGCCTCCCGACAAGCCCTCATTTTCTGGCCTCTTCCGACCGTTGCTATTTAAGTCCCTTCTACATAAGGCTAAGTTAGCAACTAAACTGGCAGATCCATCGACGCAGGTAGATCAACAGGAGCCCCCTTCCCATCATGAGGCCCTGTTTACGGCGCCAAAGGCTGAGGCAGATTTCATCCCGTGTCCGCAACTATTCTCGGACGTGGTTCAGCGTTCCTGGGTTTCTCCTGCGTCTCTGCCGGCACCTACAGGTCTTGACAAGAAACTATATTGCTCGGCACTTAGCTTGCAGGACATCCTTCAGCTACCAACCGTAGATGCTCTGGTTGCCAATCTCACCTCCTCGTCTGTCATCTCTGGTGACGTGGCTGATGGTCTGCGCTCGGAAGATCGTAAGGCGGAGTTCACCTTCCGACGCACACATAATGCTGCTGCATGGGCTGTCAGGGCGGCTACCTCGGCCTCCTTCTTCAGCCGAGCTACGTTAACATGGCTCCGTCAACTTCAGGAGCGTCTTCCGCCAGAGGACTCCCGCCTCCATAAGGACGTTAACAAACTGGTGGCGGCTACTGAGTATACGGCGGATGCCTCACTTAATGCAGCTAAATTTGCATCTAGGGCCCTCGTGTCCTCGGTTACTTCGCGCCGCTTACTATGGCTAAAAAATTGGAGAGCTGACGCAAAGTCCAGATGGCGCCTGGCCTCCACACCGTACAAGGGATCTCGTCTTTTTGGAGACGCCTTAGACCCCATCCTTGTCGAGGACAAGGATAAGAGGAAGGTCATGCCATCTTCTTATCGGAGAGTCGATCGCAAAACCTCAACATACTCTACCAGGCAGCCCTTTCGAGCAGAAGCCGGACCCTCAGGGTCCTTTGCCTTTTCCTCCAGATCTTACCCTCAAGGATTTGATCGTTCCTTCGACAGGCCCTCCTTCAGGGACCGCGGCCGGAAGCCTCCAACGACCAAAAGACCTTTCCGCGGAACGGGAGCCCGTTCCTTCAGAAGGGGAAAGTGACTACGTTCATCTTCCCATCGGCAGCCGTCTGCGACACTTCCTCACCCAATGGGAGGCCTCAACGACGGACGCCTGGGTTCTGCAAACTATCTGCCTTGGACTTACCCTGGAGTTCCATTCTCGTCCCCCTTCTCACTTTATACAGTGCCCTCTTCCATCCAATCTACCCAAGCGTCAATTGATGGAGGCGGAAATCCACCACCTCCTCCAAATACGGGCCATAGAACCGGTTCCCCCTCAACATCGGGGGACCGGATTCTATTCAATATTTTTCCTGGTCCCCAAAGCATCAGGGGGTTACAGGGGCATATTAGATCTCAAGAGGCTGAACGAGTTTATCATCTATCACCAGTTCAAGATGGAGTCTTTACGCTCAATTCTGGCGTCCATTCGACCTTCGGACTGGATGACGTCCATAGATTTGAAAGAAGCGTACCTCCACGTGCCCATTCGACCTTCACATCGTCGCTTTCTCCGCTTTGCCTACGACAACAGGCATTTCCAATACAGAGCTATGCCCTTCGGCCTCTCCTCGGCCCCCAGAACCTTTACGAAGCTCCTGGCAGCAGTAGCGGCCCACCTACGTCAACAGCCAGTGCGGCTCCACTGCTACTTGGATGACATCCTGGTTCTCTCTCCCACCCCGACCCGGGCCTCCCGGGACCTGCAGATAGTGTGCCGTTGCCTTCGCCAACACGGCTTCTCTCTCAACATCCCGAAGAGCCAATTGCAACCCACTACACGAATCCTTCACCTGGGAACTGTAATAGATTCGGTGAAGGGCCAGGTATTCTTGTCGGCAGATCGATGCTCCAGTCTCCAGTCCTTGGCATCTCAAGTTCTGTCTTCCCGACGTGTGGCATTGCTTCTCCTGTCCCGCCTTCTCGGGAAAATGATCTCCTGTCTGCTGGTCGTTCCTTGGGCGAGGTTCCACTCTCGCCAGCTACAGTGGTTCCTCCTGCCCTTTCAGAAAGCCAGACGGAGCAACTCATCCGCTCGGGTGTCCCTTCCGCCGGAAGTCACTCTGACCCTCCACTGGTGGACTTCTCCGAGCCTGATGCGCGGCTGTTTCTTTCAGAATCTGCAGAGACTTGTAGTAACAACGGATGCCAGCCTCTCAGGTTGGGGAGGTCACCTTCGCCATCACATTGCTCAGGGCACCTGGTCACCAGAGGAGCGCCTCAAAGGGATCAACTGGCTGGAACTGCGTGCGGTCCGTCTATCTCTCCTTCGGTTCCAGCAGAGGGTGGCGGGGCATCATGTCTTGATACGCACGGACAATGTGACCGCAAAGGCGCATGTGAACCGCCAAGGAGGAACACGCTCGAGGCTACTTATGGAGGAGGCGACTCTTCTACTGACCTGGGCAGAACAGCATGTTCTATCTCTGGCAGCAGAACACATCGCAGGGTCATCGAATATCGAGGCGGACTGGCTCAGCAGGCAGCATCTGGACCACGCTGAATGGCGTCTCCATCCGGCCCTGTTCGCCGAACTCGTTCGCCGGTTCGGCATGCCTCTGGTCGACCTGTTTGCCAGCCGAGAGAATGCACATCTTCCCAGGTTCTTCACCAGGTACCCATGTCCTCAAGCAGAAGGGGTCAACGCTCTCACGTCTCCCTGGCCGACGGGTCTCCTCTACGCCTTCCCCCCCTGCCTCTCCTTCCCTGCCTGATTCACAGGATAGTAGCAGAAAGGGCAAACGTTATTCTGATCGCACCCCACTGGCCTCGAAGGACCTGGTTTGCGGACTTGGTGGACCTATCGGCGGCGCCTCCGTGGCGGATACCAGACAACAGGATCTCTCTCAGCCAGGGGGTCATACTGCACCCAGAACCCCAGTGGTTGCAGTTGACCGCCTGGCGCTTGAGAGGATCCGACTGAGGAAACGCAATGTGCCCAAAAGCGCTATTCCCACTATTCAGGCCTCCAGACGACCGTCTACTTGCCGGATTTACGACGCGTCTTGGACTTCCTTCTGTGCCTGGTGCGCAAAGTCCCACCTGGACCCTACGTCTGCCTCCGTTCCTGAGGTTCTGGGGTTCCTACAGGACGGTTTCGATAAGCGCCTCGCTCCCAACACGCTTCGGAGACAAGTTGCCGCGCTGAGTACTGTTCTATCGACTCTCGCAAATCTTCCTCTCTCACAAGATCCGGCGATTCGCGCGTTTTTACGAGGAGCAGCCAACCTACGTCCACCAGCCGTCCATCGCTACCCGTCCTGGGACCTGACCTTAGTCCTGCAGGCCCTTTTACATCCTCCATTCGAGCCCCTTGCCTCCGTCAGCCTCAGATTCCTGACACTCAAGGTAGCCTTTCTGGTTGCAATTACGTCCGCTCGCCGCATATCCGAACTTGCGGCCTTGTCTGTGCGACAGGACCTCTGTGTTTTTCACACGAACCACGTTGTGCTGAGACTGGACCCTTCGTTTCTACCTAAAATAAATTCTGCCTTCCATCGGGCCCAGGAATTGATCCTCCCGGACTTCTGCCCGGATCCTCGGCATCCCCTGGAAGCTGACTGGCACCTTCTGGATGTCCGCCGAGCCCTTCGCAGATACATTAAACGGACAGAGCACTTCCGCAAATCGGAGGCGCTCTTTGTTTCCTTTCTGCCCTCCTCTATGGGCCGAAAGGTCTCCTCTACGACTATCGGGAGATGGATTAAGTCTTGCATCTCCCGGGCATATTCCTCTAAGAACAGACCGGTTCCTCCAAGGATCCTCCCTCACTCCACCAGAAGCGCCGCCACTACGGCCGCTTGGGCCACTAATGCTTCTGTTGCTGATATCTGCAGAGCGGCTACCTGGTCCTCATTGAATTCCTTCATCAGGCACTACAAAGTAGACTCCTTCGCCTCAGCGGAGGCGTCCTTTGGTTGCCGTGTTCTCCAATCTGTGTGTACTTCTTCAGACGCCATTCAGCAGCCAACCCCCCCTATCTGAACTTGCTTGGGTACATCCCGAAGCTTTGGATTCTCCAAGCAGCACGTTGGAGAACGGACGTTGCTTACCTGAACGTCCCTTCTCGACGCGCTGCTGGAGAATCCAACCCACCCAGCCTGGCTGCTGTGGACTCTTCCCTGACGACTTACGACTACCTCCTTCGTGAACAAAACTGAGGCTCTGTCAAGCAAGTGGGCGTGTCTGAAGAAGAAATTTAAAGGAACACACTCAGTGTAGGCTACTCGACTATTGAATAACCCGAAGCTTTGGATTCTCCAGCAGCGCGTCGAGAAGGGACGTTCAGGTAAGCAACGTCCGTTTTTTTTTTTTTTTACATTTTTATGTTTACATTTTTATCAATGTTTTTTCTTGTTTTCTTTTTCCTTGTTTGTTTTATTGTTCCATTATTTTGTTTTGCTTAAACTTCCTTTTTATTTCTTTGTTTTTGTTTTTTGTTGCAAGTCACCTGGAGTAGCCCCATGGCAAGATAGGCAGCAAATAAATATAATAATACTAATAATAACTACACATTCATACAAAACATTACATAATTCAAAAGTATTCATTTTATTGTATGCTTCGCTTAAATCTTTACAGTCTTTTCCTTTTCTGTAAACATTATGCAATACGTTTCTGTCATCATCTCATGGTATGTCCCAGATCCAAAACTCTTATCACCCTTGAATCTTTCACTGATTCTCTTCATCTTTCATCACAAGTCAGCAGATCAATCATGCTTTTAGGCTCATATTCAACACTGTTGTATGTATAGTACATATAAATATCCTGTATTTAAACCATGTACTTGAAAGAAACAGACATTTTTGAAGACACTCATACCCCAATGATCATTCTCATTTATTATCGTGTGTCCTTTAACCCTATTTGCTCACCCCTTAATGTCAAATCTAATTTTTTTTAAAAAAATTGGGTTATATTTATTCAGAATGTTACAATTCCCTCCCCTCCCCCCCAAAAAAACATGTTTTCTGGAATGTGACATGCAACTGTCATTAAGAGATTTCTATTTTCCTCTATCCACAATAACCTAAATGACACCAGTTCATAATTTTTGGCGTATAATTTAATCCATTTTACTAGTCTCTGCCCCTCCAGCAGAAGCACCAGTCCAACACTGAGTTAATGATCTTCACAATTCTTTTCCTCTAAATGGATCACCAGTCTTCAATCTTTTTTTCCAATAACAGGTTTGCCCCCCACCCCCAAGAATGGCTCACTTACAGAGTCAGATGCTCAACTTCCCATCACTCCAATATTTCTCTTAGACTCCCTCTAATGTGGTCTTTGCCAATAATTTTGAAATATGTTTTAGCCTTTCTATTGTACTGGAGCAGATTGCAGATTTTAAAACCCTAATTGTTGAGACAAGAATAATTCCTATAGTAAAATCTAAAATCAAATGGTCTGCATTTGATGTCTATTGTCTGCATTTTCAACCATATTTGAAATTAAGTAGCTCTTTTCCAGATAGAATCTTGACCAAAATGTTTGGAACATGTGTGGTTTGGTTGCCACAAATCATTTGAAACCTACAGTTCTTTGCATAGAATAAAATATTCAGCACATGACAACCGATCAATTATCTCTATTACATTCTTCCTCTTTCTATTACAAATAGTTCTGGATTATTGACCACAATTGGGACCAAAAATCCAATTTTAAGTCATTGCAGTCATAAGTCAAGGCACCCATGTGACTGGACCTTTTTTTTTATTTTACTTTTTTCACAACAGTTGTTAAGTGAATGACACAGTCATTAAGCGAACCCATTCTTCTGAGAGTTTTTTTTGTCAGAAACCATCACAAATCATAGTCATGTGACTGCAGAATAGTGCAACCAATGTTAAAGATGAGCTAGTTTCCGAGAATCATTCTGTCCAAATACTGAAAGTGAAATAATTAATAAAGCAGACCATAAATATGAATTTCAGATTTTAGAAATCCATAGTATATGCTCCTGAATCAGACTTAATAAACTTTCCACCTTCTACTGTTATCCAAACTAGAATGTACATGAATGGATGCAGATAAATCTCTGCTTAAATGCACTAGATATATTTCAGCCAAAAGTTACAAAAGTTTTAAGTATATTTAATTTTTTTCTCTAGAGGACAAAAATGTTGTTCCTTTCTGCATCAAATATGTATAATCCCCAAATTTGAATACCATATGAAATTCCCTGTTTTTGCAGAAAGCTTTTCATTTTTAACTTTGTGTATCTGTCTGTGTTTGTGTGTGTGCATGTATTTGTATGCATGCATACATATGCTGCAAGGTGAAGGGAAGAACAACAAACTTTCCAACACAGCATTTCTTTGAGTTGCTTTTAATTTTAGGCCTTGAACTGTATAATAATTATGTTAGGTATTTTATTTGTCAGAACTTGTTTTTAAAATTTCTTATTTTGTATAATTGTTCATCAGATTGTAGTTCATGATAGTGAGCTCAGTTTTTATTGATGCAAAATAGATTCACACCATGAGCATCATAAGGATCAGAATTTGTACACAATTTTGTAAGAGTTTTCTTACAATAAATAAGATAAAATAAATAAGAATTTTCAACTTATCATTAGGAAAAGAATTCAGCCACAATTTGATTCCTATCTAAGGTCT
Organism: Pituophis catenifer annectens; assembly: GCF_029215685.1. Lineage (NCBI taxonomy): Eukaryota > Metazoa > Chordata > Lepidosauria > Squamata > Colubridae > Pituophis > Pituophis catenifer. The sequence goes on from NW_027256888.1 coordinate 38,566,056, forward strand.
TATTCTTGCCACTTTTTATGGCAACTATTGCTATAGTAGCACATGAATACTTTCCTTGTAATCATAAATGTTTGTGAATAATTTATTTTATGAATATTAATTTAAAGAAAAACAATTCAGTCAAAAACCATACATAGATATATTATACAAAATTTTGCTCATACTTGCGTATTCTTGAATTAAATCAGGTCTTTTCTCATGAAAAACAACCACAGCAAGTATAAATATCATTTATCTGGTGTTCCTTTTGCCTAAGAAGGGTTGATATTAGATGACTCATGCATAGTCTAAATCTCTTCAGTCTAGTATTAACTAGCCAGAAGACTGGTATCAGATGACAAGATTCCTAGTGTAATACAGTAACTGCTTAAAGCAAGTTTATCTTGTACATTGAATAGACCAATTTGGACAACTTAATCCTTGATGTTATTAACATTGCTTTAGTTGAGAGATCCTTGATTTCAGTGTTTTCAACGATTGAGAAATTTGAAAATGAATAGAGGACTCTACAATTGCTTTAAGAACAGAGTATAAACCCAGCTGTACAGTTATTGCACTGTGCATTTATAATTGCATCTCTTTCACAGACCCTACTGGTTATTACTCTGTTCCATGTTGATATTCTACATTTCATGCAAATATATTAGAAGCTTGTTGATAATCAATATATCTTATATTTCAGGGAATGTAACGTGATAGTTGAGAAATTAATCTGGGGAAAATGGGTTGCATCGTTTTAATGAAAATAGTGATTGGTTAAAGATGGGGAAGCAGAGAATCTCACTAAATGGACAGATCTTGCAATGGAAATATGTTAGCAGTAAATTTCTATAGATACTTTTATTGGGAATCATGATTTTAACATTCTGCATAAATTACCTAGAATTAAGCAGCAGAAAAAGTTACCAATCTTGAAAACATTAAACATAGTTGAACCTGATTAATATTTGAAAGGGGTGGGGGGCAATCAGGAAGTCATTGTTGTACACTAGGCTGGGAAGTCAAGAAAACAACTTTGAAGATGGCAATAACAATCCATTTCTATTTGTTGCAGAAAACAAGTCCTCCTTTGTCAGCAGGAGTTGAGCTGATCTTCCAAGATTTTACCTGATAATAGCAAGCTATGATGGCTCCAAAATATTCTCCAACTAGAGGAATTAAACTAGCAAATATGAATCAGTCTAAGCAAGTCTTGAAGTTGTGCTCATTAGACCAAAGAAAATTCATTTCATATTTGTGTTGCTAAGATCTCAGCTAGCAGTCGTTGATGGATTGTGAAATTACAAATGTTTGGGCAAGGAAAATGCCACCTTATTATGCAACTACTGTCAAAAGGCAAATTCCACATTGAGAATTATCAAGAAAGGAGTATCAAATGAGTTGCCAATATCATAATGTTTTAATATAATGTATAATGTAACCACACATAGATTCCTATGTTGTATTACAAGCTTATAAAAAATCATAGACTTGAAAAAGGTGCAGGGATTAAATAATAACGAGGATGGAACAATTCCATCTGACACAAGCACAGTTAGTGGTTTCTTTAGTTTAGAATAAAGGTAAGGAACTATATATACAGAGATACATAAATGTTAACTTTACCAAGTAGACCAGAGAGGAAACACCATCAGATCAGCTAATTCTATTCGATAAGCTACATTAACAGATTCTTACAAGTCTGGAAAATACATTTCTTCTCCCATCCCCTTTATCCTTGAGAAATTAGGAAGGATCTCTTATAAGCCTTCTGTCTGACTTCTCTCCAGTTTGGATTATGTTGTTTCAATAAAAAAGAATATTTGTAACTCAAAGTTGAACTGTGGAGTCCTTAGTGCTCTCTGAGCTTGGTTGTACAGATGTTTCATTATCTGGCTATCAAGTATAATTTTATCTGTAATATTATGTGGAGATGATCTTCAGAGACTGAAGGTCTAGAGATGCTGCCTAGGGAATGGTCAGATAAGAGATAGCATAATGGAGTCCTTGATGCTTTCTGAGTTTGATTGTTTTATTGCAGACATTTCATTACCCATCTAGGTAATATCTTCAGTGCTAAAAGGGGTTTGCTATCTGTTTATACATAGTAGCTTGCAACTCGGGGCCAAATCTCCCAGGTCATTCCCACATACCATTTCAATAAAATTATATCTGATGCAGAGGAAAAGGTGATTGTTTTCTTTATTATAATTCTATTAATTAGAATCCAAAATAATTTAGCAGTTTGCAGAGTGAGATGAGCAACAATATAAACTCAATAAATGAATGTTAGAATGATATACCAGATGGATTTTTGTCAGCTCAAATTATTTCTTCTTAAAATGTCTTAAAATAAGACATACAGGTAACTGTTTACTTTTCATGTTGAGGAACTTTTAAAGCTTTAGAGTAAAGTTAATCAGCAATCTAATTCATTTGCCCTTTATCACAATCCAGTAAAGTCCTACACAAATGTAGTATGTGGTTTTGTTTTGAATGTGTAGCTCTGAATTGTATTTGGCAAATGATTAACAAGAAAGAACTTTTTTTTAAAAAAAAAATGCTTTTGATCTAAACTACCAGGGACATTCATGCATTCTTTCTCTTCTGGGACTCTTCAAACATCTCTAAAATGAGCATAATTATGGAAAGGTAATGTGATGAACTGGATGGAAAAGATATTACAAGGGACTTTTTGAAATTTCCCCATGTCTGGAAGCTTTCTTTATTATAATTTGAAAAATGAAAACTTCAATAAGATGACTGAGGTCAAGTTAGTTATCAAGAAGTGAAAACTTTTATTTTTTATGAAACAAACTTCAAGCAATTTATTTACATTAGGAAGCAATAGCAACTGTACACTAGGAATTAAAAGAAATTGATGCTTAGAGTTGAGAGTACAAGACCCGTCAGGTACTTGGATAGTATCCAGGAAGATTGTGGCACTGATGAAGCTTAGATGACTAGATATAATAAGAAAGACATTGGCCCCAGTCATGATACATAAACATTTATTGTGGAAACATTTATTAATCAATTTGCTTCAAGGTTTATCAAAATAAGAATGGGAAGATGTAGTTATGTTCATATTGCTTTTATTTATTAGCCTGCAAGTATATAGATTGTAAAAAAATACATTCTGTATTTCTTCTGTGCCATATCTGCTGGAAGTTGGGATTGAGTTGACATGTCAGTACTTATCAGTAAATACATGTCAGTACTTATATATTGTAATTGTAGCCTAGGGTAGATTTCCCCAACTTGTTGTCTTTTACATAAGTTAAAAATCAGTTCCCAACTAGTTGGGATTTATGGTAGTTTGTTCAAGATGTTCGAGGAACAACTGGCTAGAAGAAGAGTGATCTAGGGTATGGGGTGGGTTCTACTTACCTTTACCACCGGTTCGCAACATGATTGTGCAAGCACGCTTGCTTTGCTCACGCGTGCCTTGCTTCTGCGCATACACAGATCACTGATGACGACATCCGAGGCGGTGGATGGGGCCTCCCGCCAGTTTTACTACCGGTTCTTGCAAACCGGTACGAACCGCAGGCAACCCACCATTGATGCAGATATTAAGAAACAGATACTGACCTCAAAAAACAAATTTGTGTATGTATTTGGCTATAGAAAATAGTAGTCTCTGTGCTTTATATTGTCATTAAACTATAAGTAATAAAAAATAATGTTCAATATCTGAACAGCTTCTATGAGAACAATTACAGTAGTGTATATATCTAATATAATGTGCCTCATCAAAAATACTTGTGCTATTCAAAAAAAGTACTCTGTTATTGCATTAATCTTCAGGAAATAGTAAGAAATAATAAATAGTAGGACTAAGGTTACCTAAGTGGTCCTCTTTATTCATGGATACTCTGCTTACCTCAACAACAAGTTGCCCAACATTTTTTCTTCTTCGTCCTAATCTTTTAGTTGGAGTGCAGATAAAGATTGCTCAGAACTTTGGAATAATCCTCACTCATCTCTGATGGTCGAAGGCTGGGAAGAAAATGCCTGCCAGAATATAGTGGTCAACTTGCTTTAAGTAAGTGAAAATCTGGAGTTTACTTTCTTCTCCCAGTTGGCCCTTGGGACAACTGTGACTGCTATCTACAGTTTGGCTAAGGCATATACACATTGGTCATTAATCTGTATGCCAAAATAAATCACATTTACCACATTTCAAATTCAGCTTCTAAGATTATGGCTTATATAACCAGAGCTCTGGTATGAGCAAATTTGGCTTTTGTCAGATTTCTGCTAATTGCAAGAACTGGCAAAATAGTTTTAGGAAAAAAATCCTTGAGGATATATTATTTTCTGCATCTTACATACTTTTGTTATGAGCTTAACCCTTAAGGAATTTTTTTTGTAACTTTATTATAATTCCTCTCTTTTCTTTGAAAAGGCTCTGATTTCTTGTGGTAACACATTTTTCTCATTGAACCAGGGGTACTCTGACAGAAGAACCATGGTGATGCTCGCTCTCTGTACAACATCATTTCCCCTTTTTTTAGAAATAAAAAAAACCTAGGATCATAGAAACAAAAAATGCTAATATTTTCAGTCTGAGATTGGCTTAGCTGAATGGTCCCTAGCCTGTCATAGTGCAGATCAACTATAAACTGTATTTTTAATCCTTAATTATATTTCAAGTACGTTTTTGCTGCCTTAATTCAGCTATTCTTTTGCCCTTGCCTGCTCCTTCAGAATTCTTGGGTGTTCTTTTCCTGTAAGCCATGTTTTGCAACTTCTCACTTATCTTTTATAGTTGGCAGCATGATTGACTGCAAAGTATCCCTATTAATTTCAGTCATGTTAATACTTGGCTGGTATCTATGGCATCTAACAGCATTTTGCCATCTCTTTTCTTATTTTGATAAGATTTCTGTGCAGAACAACCCCTTCTTCTGAAATTGTGAATTTTTAGAATTTAGGGTTTTTGCAGATTTAAAACATAGAAGTTGATAAGTTTATGGAGTTTTTAGTGTATGGATATAGAGAGTGGGAAGGGAGAGCTATCTGGCCCCAGCCTATATTTATTAGTAAAGGTATTGCACCTTTTCAATTTACCTAATTTCATCTTTGTTACTTTTCTGCAAACTTGTGAGGACTGAAAGTCTTTTTGGAGAGTTTCCCCCTTATTTGAATCATTGTTACCAGCTATTATACTTTTTCAATTTCTGTAGTGTTGCTGTATTTTCAATTTTTATAATATTTATTATTATTTTATAATATATATACCGTATTTTCCGCGTATAAGATGACTGGGCGTATAAGATGACCCCCGACTTTTCCTGTTAAAATATAGGGTTTGGGCTATACTCGCCGTATAAGACTACCCCTCTTCCAATGCACACCAAATAAAAATTAAAAAACATCAGATTTGATTTCAATATGGTAATTTTAATTCAAATGCTTATGACTTAGCAGAAAAACTGTCACTTATAAACATAAGGCTGTTTGTCATCAAACATGTAAACATAAAACAGTGCAATTGGATTAAACTTTTCCTAATTCACTCTAAAGCTGAGAGCTGCCATGCTGTTTGTTTTCTAAACTGTCAACCAAACTGGAACTGATGATGATAGGAGGAAGATAACAAACAATAGAGAGAGAACAAGTGCCGGGCAAGTCCCTGGCACTTTACATACACACAACATAACACAACTGGCTTACCCACAATGTAAAAGCAGCTGTGCTAGACCTAAAATGGCTCCTGCAACAAGCAGGAACCTCACACAGCCACAAAAAGCCCAAAAAACCAACTTTCACACTTTACACACACAAAATTCCACATGCAACTTTGTGAGATTTTGTGTGTTTGTGTAGTTAGAGTGAAACACTACAGAAACACACTAAATCTCAGAAAGCTGCACAAATATTTTATTTTATTTTATTTTTATTTTTATATGAAAGCAGCTAAATTTAAAACTTCCTAAACTTTAAATGGCTAGGTCTAAAAAAAGAACAACTAAAAAAAAACCCCAATTAACTATTTTTTTTAAAGCTCCCAAAGGGGAAAAAAACTTACCCAATAGAACAGGGGTCTCCAACCTTGGCAACTTTAAGACTTGTAGACTTCAACTCCCAGAATTCCTCAGCCAGCTTTGCTTTGCTGGCTGAGGAATTCTGGGAGTTGAAGTCCACAACTCCCTGCCTGCTTGATTGCAGGCAGGGAGATTCAGTTGCTTGCTGATACAATGGATTGCAGGCAAGCGAAGCAAGGCAAGCGTTGCGACTAGCAGCTAAGGTAAGCAAGCTGGGGAGGGGGGGATTTTAAATGGCTTTTTTTAAAAAATGATTTTTAAATGGCTCTGACGATCCAAGCTGAGTTGCCTGATTAGCAGGCAACTCAGCTGGGATGGTCAGAGCTTGGCTCGTCAGAGCCATTTAAGGCTGGTTAGAGCCTTTCGGGCTGGTCTGCCTGGTTACAGGAGAATGACACCTGGCGTATAAGACGAGCTCCGACTTTTGAGAAGATTTTCATGTGTTAAAAAGTCGTCTTATACGCCGGAAAATACGGTAATATATTAATTAATTTTGTGTGTGTGTATGGGTTTGCTTTCTATTGCATTTCTTTATATGAACCACTGAGTCATTTTTTTTACTGTGGCAGCATGTAAAATATGTGAAATAAATAATCAGACAAATAAATTGATGGACTGCTTTGAATTTAGGTATCACACAATCCTCTTTATGTGTTTTTATTCCTTTGCTGCTGTTCCTTTTTTTCAGGAGTTTCAGTAATGTCATGTCCTTTGATCTGAGCTCAACTTCCTGGCCACTTTGTAGCTACTTTTATGCAGTTCGTTGAGCAATAATATGAAGTGTTTTACTACTGCTTCCTTCTGAAAGTGGCTTTTTTTCTCCCTGACAACCCAATCTAGTCTGATGCTCTTCAGACTTGGTCCAACCCTACTTGACTTCCAAGCCCAAGTACGCTTGACCAGATGCTAACACTACCTGAGATTCCCAGGAATTCAGTTCCTGTGAGAGAATATTAGCAAAATATGTAATCTTACATTGCTTATCTATGTTTTGATATTTCTAATGCTTGCACTTAATGTTTTATTTATTTCTATTATACACTGATAAATAGAATATTTAAGAATAATCCTGAGGGATTGCTTGAAGGATACACACAGCCTTCAAATATCTCTCAGTATGTAGATCTTGAAGTGCTAAAATCAAATTTTGGTGGTAATCAATACATCCTTTGAATAGTTAAGGCGTATTTACTTTGCATTACTATATAAATATCAGTCTAGCCCTTACAAGCATAAGCTGCTGGGCCTGAGTGTACTTTAAGTTGATTTGGTTGAATGGTTATGTATTTATTTCAGTGAGTATGTTTGTAGAGTCAAAATGTATGTATTCAATTGAATGGGCGTGGGAACCATGTAATGTCTATTTAAAAACATGCTGCCTAGGAGGTGTCATGTGGGTGGGTCCAAACAATAGTAAATTCATGTTTGTTCATGTGGGCAGTGGTACCTACCAAATGATCTTTGTCTCATTACATCAGTCTATCCCACTAATGGCAGGGAAGTATATTGCAGACCCTGCTGGCCAAAGAATTCCAACTGGTGGGTTCCAGGAAGAGAGCCTTCTCTGCAGTTTTCCTTGCCTTGTGGAACACTCCCCCCCCCCCGAGGTGAGGCACCCTCCCCCCACTCTCCTGACCTCCAGGAAAGGCGTAAAAAATGGCTCTGCTGCCTTGCTTGGGACACACAGAGGAGCACACAGCCACAGAGCTGGTTAGTGCCCTGAAGCTTTCCCCCCTGCCTTTTAATTACTTTTAATAAATCTTGTTTCTTTAATTTTTTTTATACTTTTATAATGCTTTTAATATTTTACTATACCCTGCCCGATGATCATCATCATCATCATCACTGCAAATGGTTATTAAAGAAAAGCTACTAGTATTAGATTCAATGGTTGATCAGAGGGCCAGAAGAGAACTTCTGCAGTTGCTAACAGCCTCCTGGGGCAGGTCGATAAAGGTAATGTTGGGCATGAATTTGGAGATGTCAGGACCAATTGTTCATGGAAATCAAAAGAGATTTTTACTTCTAGTCTCAGCATGTTTGGACTTGAGCTGGATAAGGCCTGGTTAGTATTTGATTGGCAGACCTCTGAGGATTATCAAGCTTGTGGAAGAAGCTTGGAAGTTGAGAAAATACCCCATTGTAGGCAAATAATGTTCTTTTCGTTGCTCAGAAAAATACATGAAAAATCCAATCATCAGGAATCAATCTGACTTGGCAGAGATTTTACTGATTTGTCACAAAAATGAAATACAACATTATGCTGTTGATACTGTGCTAAAAGCATCAGCTTGTCTTTTCTTCTTTTTTCTGACCACAATAAATTTTCTGCAAATGTATAATCATAGATAAAGCAACCGAAATAAATTTGATCAGAATACTTAAAAATTGTTCTTGTATTGGAAAAAAAATATTAAAAAGTACAATCTTGTAGTCAAATAACATTTACACTGCTGGTGATTTCAATTAATTCATTGGCTACGCACAAACCCCAGATGTGTGGTTAAGTTTCATGTACTGCAGATGCAACCAAAAAGAGCATGTGTGCCTTTGATAAACTACTGAAATGTCATAGAGGTAATTCTCATTTAGCAGCTGCCTTGTAGAATGACTCTGGCCATGACACTGATGAAAAAGTAACATGGTGGCCAGTGCTTGGGTTTTCTCAGCAGCTTACTTGCTGTCTCTCTCAATCACACGTTGGCCATGACCACGGCTGAGGATGCATTGTCCGAGGCCCAACCTGTTTATTTCTCTTCCCCCTCTCACAGAATGGAAGATTGCCTAAGCAATCTTATTGAACTCCTTTTCTCTGTAGGTAGCATGTCTCAGAAAGTGCTAACCACAAGTTAACAAGCTGAACTCTGTGAACATAATTAGTTGATTTAAAATTCTCCTTAGCTAGTTTGCATGGGTGCCTGATGCTGACAAGACCCTAAGCAGTTGCGCACTGAAGGCCTTGTTTGCTTCTCAAGTAGCTTAGGGGTGAAAGCTTGCTAGCACATTCCTTTTGATGTGTATTCCCCATTGTGTGACTGCTTATTCTCTTGTAATCTCTTCTTTTTCTTCAAGAATATGAATACAAACATTAATTCTGTTCTTACTAATTATCCCAGTGTTGGGATAAACATTCCAAAGAGTAGGGAGTGGTGAAAAAAGGCAATAAGCTTTCCCCTTTTACTCATCTTCCTCATGAATCAAGTTCTGGAAGCTCATGGTCTGGGGCTTTTTCACTTAACAGTGACTTAATGACCACATTGCTGGTGCCAATTGCAGTTGCTAAATGAGGTTACATGTATTGAGTCCTATGGATTTCATACCAAAATATATCATTAAAAAGAGAAGCCAAACCGTATGAGTTATGCTTTAGTTCCATATTATTTCATATCGAGGGGATTGAAAAGTTGAAAAATGTAAAATTTTAAGACCAAAGAAATCATGTTCATGGTTTTAAAATATCACTGATATATAAAAATCAAACATGGATTTTTCCAAAGATAATTTAAACAATTAATAAAGATTTCATCTTTCTACTTTCAGATTAATCACAAATCTATCTAGAATGAGTCATCAGAAATTGGTGACAGTATTGATTTATGCTTAATATTTTATCGGTTACTCTTAGTCTATTTTCTTTATTTGGTTTTGCTTTTTCTGTTAGTAATGACACAATCTCTCCTAAAAATGTGCTGTTGAGAGGGGGTCTAGGACAAGTGGCACCTGCCATATTGCCACGCTCACTTCTCAATGGGCCCCTCACCCCAGCCAGCCTCCCCCCCAGCATTTATACTTGGCTGGCCTTCCACTGCCCTCCTCCCCCAGCAGTGGTCCACCAGTGCTCCTGCCCCAGCCTTTTCTCCTGGACAATTCACTGCATGGGACATTTAAATACACATTCCTGGTGGGTCAATGGGGCTGGCAATGGCCTTGGGTGCTGGGTCGGGAGGCAGGAGGCACTGCAGTTGCTGGGCAGGACCAATCTATGATCTGCAGATGGCTTGTGGTTGGGGATGATGGTGTTATAGTTAAGCAATATTTGGAGAGCCACAGATTTCTATCTCAGAAAGCAGCTTTGTCCAACCTGTTGTCTCCAGTGGGCACCGTTTATAAGCTGCACTGGTCGAACTTTCATTTTGAAGGATGTAAATGTTCAAGAATAAAAATAAGAATGTTTGTTGGATTAGAAATAATGAGGAACTAAGTAGTTGGAGAAAGTAGCCACAGATACTTTGATCAGAAGTGCTTTGGACACGCAATAATGATAGTGCTCTAATGAGCTTTTTATTACTTGCTAACCTTTTGATAAACTTAAAATGTTTTATGATTCTTTACTTCACATCCATGTTCATTAAAAATATGTATTTTCTCCCAGCTACAAAATGGCTAAAAGAAAAGAACGTCCCACTTCTAAAGCTCCATTCTACTCATGTACTGTGTGCAGTTGAAATGTGGTGACTCACTTACTGGCTACTTAATTAAGGTTACTGAGGAGAGAGAGAGAAAATTCATGAGCAATAGCATTGCAAGTCTAGATGTGGTCTGCAAATATTGTTTTCCTGACTGAAAAGATATTGAATTTCAGTCTTACTATGGTTGCGTGTCTGCCTCAACTTCTGGGAAGTCCATAATAACTCTTAGAGAACTTTCTTTTCAACACATAGTTTCTGTGATATTGTTTCTATGTTCTCCCAATTTTAATTGCTTTGTGTAAGTTGTGTTACATGCCAATGATAATTTTAGGAAAATCCCAAAATATGTATCTTTTCTTCATGCTACATCATTATAAAAACTCAGAATTTCCAAATCTGGGAATTGCCTGCCCACAAGCTCTTCATTTCTTGGGATTCAATTTCAATTAATTGTACCTCATCATTGCATCCAGGCACTGGTTACAGGCTGGCATCTGATTTAGATGTTATGGATAAATAGAGATGTCAATTTCATAAGTGTGCTATCAAGCTCTCAGGAGATCATTTACTTTCAGTTTTTCACGTAGATTCAGAACAAACCTTGGCATTATGGCTTCTCCAGCATAGTGGCCAGAGGCACAATTCTACATTCTAAAATTGTCCCTGCAAGTAGAAGTTATCTAGTGCTGCCAAATCACTGTGATGGTCCAAAATAAATTATATGGTTAATAGTATCAAAAGCTACAGAAGAATTAAGCAAGATCAGTAGGATTGTATTCCTTCTATAGGGCTGTAAGCATCTTGCTATAATCCTCATGCCCAATAGATTGAGAGTAATATCATAGAAACTGGGGTAGATGGACTGGATACCTCAGTAAATATCAAAAACAATTTGAATGATTACAAACCATCTTGTCCTCAGTTTCATTAATCTAATAGCAGGTTTTTGAAGGTCTCAGGACTAGTTTTTTAGGAACAGTAATGAATGAATAGAAAAATAGCTATTCAAATGGACACACATTGACTCAAATGGATATTCAAACCAATTTGAATGTTAAAAAATATTCAGTGTGAAATAGAAACTAGAGTAATGAATATTTTTTTCAAAATATGTCACCTGTATGTTGTTATCATAACTGCACCTTCAACTTCTCCAAATACCAAAGCTGAAATTTATAGTTCTTGCATTTTTTAAAAATAATTGTAAAGCATTTGTTTTTGGTGAACAAATTCAAGTCCAATTCTGTTGTTTGCTGTTTTCATTGCTGTACATGGGTGAACTGCCAAACATATCAGTGAGGTTTGCACAAGGAAACTTAAATCTTCATCTCATCATTTCCATAATTGACTCTAGCATTCAGGTTTTGGTTACTGACCACAAAATGCCAATAGGTCGTTATGCCAGATGTTTTTAATGGGATGAGCAATTGCTTGGAAAGCCTGTGCCCACCCCAGGTGGAATACCCTGATCTGAAATAAAATTTGGTTATTTTATATAAGATATTTTAAAATAAGACTTTTTCATTCAAGTCAGTAGAACTAATCAGTTAAAGCACAATACTGTTAATTACTTTGGATTACATTAGGCACTCCAGGTCAGAGATTTATCTACAAAAATGGAGAAATCATGAAGAAAAACTCACTTTGATGTAGGAAACCAGAAGAAAGTGAACTTTTTGTAGTCAAATTAACATTTTGCCCTTGAGCCTCGTAAAATCTTTAAAAGGCATTTGACCTCTGCCAGCATTTGGCCTAGCTCAAGTGAAAGTGCTTCAAAAAAAAAGTTTGACACTTGATGTGATTCTGTTTGCTGCAGAAAACATAACTGTAATTTTGACAACCAGGAAAGCTACTTATTGTGCCATAGTCAAGGCAATAAAGTTAATGGAGGTGCGAGGATACTCTGCGTGTTGTAAAGATAGGACAACTTCACTTATTCTCATTGTTTCTATCCATGCTGCTGTAAGAGAAGTGCAGCTGTAGCCCTCTTCAGACATGGGGAGAAGTGAAACAGGGTGACCAGAAAACTGGTCCAGATCCTTTCTGATTTAGCAATGTTTCTGTCGAGGACAAGTAGGAATGTGTTACAAGCTTCCTTCATTGAATGGGAGCAGCAGTCCAGGATATGGTCTGCTGTTGTCCTCCAGAGCCTATTTTGATATGAGTTACATTTGTTCATATATGACATGAATTAGAAGCCACTTTATGTTCATGGTTTAAAAGGTGAGTATAAATTTGAGAAAAAAAATCTGTGCACAAAATCTGAAGCATGGAAAACAGGTCTATCCTCTTTCGAATAATACAAAAGTCTCAGAAGAAGAGGCTTTTAAAGAATAAAGTTAGAAGTTAGTGTTGGTGAAGTATAGAGTTAAGCCTAGCTTGTGGGTGGGGATGGGTGTTGGTTGAAGAATAAATCAAAGTGGCTTCTTCCATCAAGCCTTAGGGAAGGATGGCTGTATATCCCAGCATGGATTAAAATATTTTTGTTTCATTTTGTCCTGTTGCTGTATAAGCAAAACAGAATGAAATATTTTTGTCTTTTGAAGGTTAGTTTCTCATTCTAATCTGGTACGAAACATCACAGCAAACTAGATTAGACATTATGTATTGATCTGGCACAAGTAAATGGATTACAGAAGCTATTAACACTCCTTCTGTTAATTCTGAAGGAGGATAGATGGTGGAGCGAAGTTAAATGTTTGCACAATCTATTTTACCATAGGGATCTGGACAATGTTGCTACATTAGTTTAGATAGGCTGCAACTTAATTTCTCCATAGTCCAGCTTCATGGGGCCAGTGCACTTTACAGTACTGCTGTCCATTTCTTTTTCAGAGAAAAAACTCTCCTTGCACGCTCAGTGCTATTTAAAAACCAAAAACAAAATGATGAAGCGATTAAGTCTTCTACTGATCTCTAGTCACAGAAAGAAAATCAGGATAACCTCTTTGAAGTTGTCAAACTGCTAAGCTGATGGTAAAACCATTCTGCACTAATCAAAACCTGTAACTTGAACATCTGTGCACATTGGATGAAAGAGTGTGCCATTATGAAAATTCCAGATATGAATGATAAGAAAAAGCATTGAGTCTGAAAATTTATAATATTTATGCTGTAACTAAACCCATGAAATACATTTCAGTATAAGGAGGAGCTTCTTCCTGTGTGGGCACAAAAGGTGATGGTTTTTAAGGTCTTGAACAGAGACCTCACCCTTTGAGCCTTTTATTCTCCCTGCCTAGTAGGTAATGTGACACCCTTTCACTTCTGCTGACTTTTTAACCTAGTGCACCAGCAAAAATTAATCTGTAACTTTCCTAATAGAAAGGCATCTCTGTTTGTCTTTACCTCTAACATTCCAAGAGCATGTATGATTTGCCGGGCGCGGCCAGATCTGAATGTAAAAAGCCAGACCTTCACTGGACTTGGGATTCATCCATCCTGTTTTAGCTCTATGATGCTTCTACCTGACTATTTCTTGATAGTCAGTAGAAATCCCAACCATGAGATTTGCTTTTTTTAAAAAAAGTTAGATCAGAGTTTGTCAGCCTTTGCAACATTACGATGTATGGGGACTTCAACTCCCAAAATTCCCCAGGCAGCATGAGAAACACTGGATTAGATCATGCACTAATATGACCATGGTGTATTGAAAATCCAACTACATGGTCAAACGCTTTTTGTGCATCCAGAAAGATCAGTGCTACCTGTCTCTCTGGATGCACCTCATAATATTCTAAAACATCCATTACCATCTTTAAATTATTTTTTATTTGTCTTGTGGGCAAAAAACCGTTTTGATCCTGATGTATTTTGTTATGTAATAATTTTTTCATCCTATTGGCAATTATACTCATGAAGACTTTGTAATCGGTATTCAATAAAGAAATTGGCCTATAGTTTTTTATTAATGTGATATCTGCCCCCTCTTTGGGTATTAGGGAAATATATGCTTCTTTCCACGTATTTGGTAGCTTTGCCTCCATTAAAGCTTCATTGTATATTTCTAATAATATTCCATTTAATGATTCTCCAAATATTTTATAGAACTCTGTTGGTAAGTAAGCAAGTAAACTGGCAATTTATCAAACAGCAAATTAAAAGTATGAATTTTGGAGAGAGATTTACTAAAATGATAACATCAATATATCAGAACCAAAAAGTATGCGTCTTGGTGAATGGAGATCCAACAAAATTCTTTGGAATAAATAAAGGAGTAAGGCAGGGATGTCCACTGTCACCCCTACTTTTTATTCTAACTTTGGTAAACTTGTTAATTAAAATTAGGGCAAACAAAGAAATACAAGGATTAAAGATTAAGAGAGAGGATTACAAGGTCCAAGCTTTCACGGACGACCTTGTTTTCTTCATAGAAGACCCAATAGAAACAATCCCGAAATTAATAAAAGAGATTGAAAAATTTGGAAAGGTAGCGGGTCTAAAAATTAATAAAGAAAAGACAATGATAACAAAAAATATGACAACAAAACAAGTAGAGAAATTAGTAAAAGATTCTGGACTACAGGCAGTTAAAAAAGTAAAATATTTAGGAATAAATTTGACGGTTAGAACGGCAACAATAAAGGAAGATAATTATGACCCCTTAGTCCAGAAAATAAAAGAAGACTTAGATAAATGGGGGAAATTAAAATTGTCTCTGCTGGGGAGAATAGCAGCGATAAAATCAAACATGCTTCCAAGACTCCTTTATTTATTCCAAACAATTCCAATAAAATTAGATAAGAAATTTTTTGATAACTTGGACAAAACAATTATAAAATTTGTGTGGGAGGGGAAAAAACCAAGAATAAAATTAAATATATTACAAGACGACAAAATTAGAGGCGGATTTGGGTTCCCGGCATGGGAAAAATACTATAAGGCTGCAAACCTATTATGGATCAAAGAATGGATAACCTTGGATAATCAAAGACTATTAAATCTGGAAGGACATGACTTAATGAAGGAATGCATGCCTTTATATGGAGCTCAGGAAATAAAATATATAAACATTTCAATAACCACACTATTAGGAAGTCTTTAATCAACACATGGCCACAAATCAAACACAAACACTATATGAAAATTCCCGGCTGGCTATCAACCATAGAAGCAATAACTCACCCCAACATATTAACAAAACAAAAAATCTTAAGATATAGAGAAATAGTAGATGTTCAGGGGAAATTGAAAACTAGGGAAGAGCTCAAAGAATAAGGAATAGTAATAGACTGGTGGCCCTATTCACAAATAAAGGTAAGATACAGAAAGGACCAAGAGGAGGGAGGAATAGACTTAAAACAAAATTGATTGGACAAATTACTAGAATCTAAAGACGGGAAATTAATTTCAAAAATTTATAAATATTTACTTGAATACGATTTGGCAGAATTGGTCAAAGGGCAGATGATAGCATGGGCGAGGAACATTGGGCACAGCATACAGTTGGAAGATTGAGAAAGCATGGGAAAACAACTATAGCATGACAAAATCGGTAGCTTATAAAGAAAATCACTATAAGATGCGGTACCGATGGTATCTGGCACCCGCAAGGTTAGCAAAAATGTATCCGAACGTAAATCCGGCCTGCTGGAAATGTAAAAAAACACAGGGAACTTTTTACCATGCTTGGTGGCTTTGCCCAGAAATTAAGAAATATTGGAACAAAATAAAAACATGGATATTAGAAATAACAGACCACGAAATTGAATTAAAACCCGAAATCTTTTTATTAGGCATGATTAATAAGAATATTAGAAATGATATAAAGTATTTAATACTCCACATTATTATGGCGGCTAGACTAGCATTAGCACAACTCTGGAAAATAGATCGCTTGCCAACTGACCAGGAGCTAATACAAAAAATCTATATATGCCCAGAGATGGACAAACTAACTTTAGAGTTACAGGACAAGGAAACTCAAAATACTTCACAATATGGAATAGATGGTACCAGTGGATAAAGCAGAGGAGGGGGAATGGTTAAAGATGAAATTTAGAAGAAATCAACATAATTAAAAACAGCACTGTCAGATGGATAGAAAAGGAAATAAGTCACTGTGCGTATGTATATATGTATATATAATAATAGAAAGTAGTTAATAGATGAAGTTAAGTACTGTATATGTAATTTTTGTCTTTGATTAAGAGAAACTTGTATTTTTTTCTTATATTTGTTTTAAATGTTTTTTAACGAACAAAGTTTGTTTAAAAAAAAAAGAAAAAAAAGAAAATCCAACTACAATCTCAAAGCTGAGATGATATAGGGCAGTGGTCCCCAACCCCCGGTCCGCGGACCGGTGCCGGGCCGTGGAGTACCTGGCACCGGGCCGCGCAGCGGCCGGGGGACATGAACGCTGCAGCGCAAAGGCTCCTGGGCCGTGCGCAAAAGCTCCTGGGCCGTGCGCAAAAGCTCCTGGGCCGTGCGCAAAGGCTCCAGGGAAGAGAGCCCCGCGCAGGTACGCATGTGTGGCCCAAAGCCCCCACCCCTGCACGCGCTCAGCGGGCCACGGTAAAATTATCAAAGGCTGATTGGTCCGCGGCGATAAAAAGGTTGGGGACCACTGATATAGGGCATGTAGCACTCTCTTTTTTCAACTGCATTATCTTTTGGCTTCAATCAAAGTGGACTCATCCAGCCTCCACTGACTAAGACAGCTCCAAGTGTGGTAGACTAGATTTCCCAGTGTTTTTATCCCTCATGATTCTGGTTGGGAATCATAGATACTACACATATGACACATCTGGAACATCTGAGAAAGGAAGGGCAAGGATTAGCACTGCTAGTATAGAGAAGAAGGCTTTGTTACCACATGGTGTCCTCCCACCGAGATTTCTCAAGAACTTGCCTACAACAAAGGTCAAGAAAAGGTAACAGAATTTTAATTAATAATGAAGCAAAGAATGCATATGGATTGAATGTATTAATCATATAATTATATTTACATCTCCTACATGCTCTCCTTTGTGTTTATTTATGAAGTTATGATATTTATCCATTTGCTTCTTTCATTTTCTATCTCACTTGATTCATCATGGTATCTTTTCCCCTGCTTTCATTTGTTGTGTGTATTAGAGAAGGATCTGTGATTTATGGCAAGCAAGCCACTGTAAAAGCTACGGTTATGTAAAATATAATTTAGTCAGTGTTGTTAAAATTTTCTTTCTTGGTTGGCAATTTAAAAGAAATAGAAAATAGGGAAGACAGCGGTATTCATTAAAATTTGATTAGGAGAAAGTCTTTCTGTGTTCAAGTTCATCAAGAAGTCAGTAGAACGAAATGAAAAATGAATTAGCGGCTCCGAAGTGCTGCATTAGCTTTTTCCCAAGCTTTAAACATGAAAAAGACCAAACTCAGAAAGAAGTTGTATTTATGTCTATATGCAAATTTGGGCCACATTATAAGAGGAGAATATACCTTCTGTAATTATTCAAAGAAAGGCTAGATGGCTTTTTGCTCAACTTCATAGTTTTAGACAAGGTATCTGTAAGGCTTGACTCGCATTAAATTTGGTCTCCAACTCTCTGCTTTTCTTCCTCTAAACCAGGGATGTCAAACTCAAGGCCCATGGGCTGGATCCGTCCCACGTGCTTAGATCTGGCTTGCGGGAACACCCTGGAAACAGTGAAGGACTGGCCCGCGGTGGCTCTGCCAGCAAAAATGGAGCTCAGAAGGTCCATGAGTGGCACTCCTGAGCTCCATTTTAGCTGGCAGAGGGTTGTAGTAGGCCGTTGCAGCCAAAAACAGAACTGGCAGAGCACTCGGGCCACCACAGGTGTCCCCGACACAAGTGACATCAAGCTGGCCATGCCCATCCTGGCCCATCGAGGTCAAAGACAACCTTGATGCAGCCCTCAATGAAATCAAGTTTGACACCCCAGCTCTAGTCTAAACCATTGTACAGTTTGACTGAATTTGGTATCTCTTTGGTCTACAGCTGGTAAGCTAATAAATCAAATAAATGGACAAGGCATTATTTGGCTTGATGTCCACCCATTTCTTGGCAGACAAGAAGTTACATATTAGCTTTATTTGAATAACTTCGTATATTTAGATCAATTTTGAATTGTCTAAAATTACTTAAAGCATAAAAAGCGTTTACTAGATTTATAAGGCTGCCTCGTGTCAAACAATGTGATTTTGCATGGCATATAACAACAAAATTCAAAAGCCAGGTCTTAATGACTTTGCTAAAAGTGAGCAGAATTGGGGCCTGTCATATATTGGGGGTGAAAATCATTCCTGTCACAGTTTGTAAGAATCCTAAGGTAGCAAAATTTAAAAGAGGGAATCTGGAATATGCTTTCTAAGGAGAGGAGCATTTGTGATGGGCAGATGCCATTAAAAAGATTACTAGCCATACAAAACTTAAGGCATTTTTTCGTAGACTCATAGCGCTGGAAGGGATCTTGGAGGTCTTCTAGTCCAACCTGCTGTCCAAGGCAGAAGTCTTTATATCATCCTGCACAGATGATTGTCCAATCTATTCTTGAAAATCTACAGCAATGGGGCACTCGCAACTCCAGGAGATGAGCAGTTCCATTGATTAATCATTCTCACTGTTATGAGAATGACATTCCTCCTTATTTTCCAGTTGGGTTTCCCTTTGATGAGTTTCCACTCATTGCTTCTTGTCCTACCTTCAGATGTTGTGGAGAACAAATTGACCTGTCTTTCCTGTGTCAGCCCTTCAAATATTAAAAGATGGCTAATGGGTCTCCCATAAACCACCTTTATTAGGCTAAACATACCTAGTTCTCTTAGCCGTTCATCATACAATTTAGCATCCAGACTCCTTATCCTCTTTGTTGCTCTTCTCTGCACTCTTTCTAGGGTCTTGGCATTTATTTATTTATTTATTTATTTAATTATTTTTGTATTGTGGTGACCAGAACTGGATGCGATATTCCAAGTGTAGGGCAGTATAGAACGGTACTATTACTTCCTGTGATCTTGATACTATCCTTAAGTTGATGTAGTCTTGGACTGCAGTGGCTTTTTTGGCAGCTGAAGCACACTGCTGACTCATACTTAAGTGGTGGTTCACTAGGACACTTAAATCCATTTCACAGGCACTACTGTTGAACCAGGTACTGCCTATTCTGTACCTATACATTTGGTTTTTCCTGTCTTAAGTACAGGACCTTACTTTTCTCACCACTGAATTGTATCTTGTTGGATAGGGCCCTAAGCTCAAGTCTGTCAAGATTCTTCTGAATCTTGAGTCTATCTTCCAAAGTGTTAGTAATACCTCCAGCTTACTGTCATCTGCAAATTTGATGAGCACCCCTTCAGTCCCCTCATCTAGGTCACTTAAGAAGATATTGAAGACACTGAGCCCAAGACAGTATCCTACTGCCTGCTTCCCTCCACGTAGATGTTCTCTTACCAATTCCTTGCCTGTTTTGATCTGCTTTCATGTTACATCTCCTTTGGTGCTGCTTTTGATACATTGGACTATTTTTTCCCTTTTGCATAAAGACAGATTCCAAAAGGAAATTAAGCAGTTCTGCTTTCTCCCTGTTGCCTGTCATTGTCTTGCCATCTTCTCCCATTAATGAACCAACCATGACTTTGATTTTTCTTCTTCTTTCTTGCCTATTGAACAATTCGTTGTTGTTACTTTTGGCATTTGTTGCAAGTCTTAGTTCATTCTGAGCCTAGCCTTCCATTCTTGCAGATTTGGGCTATTTGCTAGTGTACTGTTCTAGTTATATGAGCCTCTTTCAATTTTTTATGGAAAATTGTCATTTTTGTCAGTTTGTCAGAGTTCTTTGTGTAACCATGCTGGTTTCATCTGGACATTTTTATCCCCCTCCCCCTCTTCTTTGTGCCTTTATTATTTTGCTTTTCAGGGTTTCCAAAGCATTCTGAACTGCTTTTCCCTCTAGGACTTCTGTCCATGGAATCTCAGTTTGCTGAAGTCAGCTCTCCTAAAGTCGAAAACACTAGTCTGACTGTTCAGTTACCTGTGCCAGTATTATAGTGAATTCTAGTATGACATGGTCATTTCCCACCAAACTTCCTACAACTTTTACTTCCTCAACTATTTCATCCCTGTTATTAAGAATTAAGTCCAGAATAACTGGCCCTCTAGTACCATTTTCTTTTGAATGACAAAGGTGTCAGCTAGGCACATCAGGAACCTGTTTGATGTCCTACTCCTGAGGAGTTTGTTACAGGAACCAATTTTAAAGTAGAAGCCCACAAATGTCTGTGTTATGTATATATTCAGCCAGGAAGTAAGACAGTCTTGGCAGCATAAATTTGTGTGTTCCTGAGGAAAGGGTGTAACTTCTCGTAACTGAAAGGAAAAGGTGTAAAATTGATAATTCCTGTAAGAGGAAATAACATGTCAAGTTCTAGTGGCAAACATTGACCTGTTTGGATTTGGTCTTTCAACTGCTATAGACCTATGAGGTCAATTTTGTAAAGAACTTTTCTTTTTAATTTGAACCAAAGAGTTTAAATGAAAATGATTTAGAGCAGGGGTCCCCAACCCACATCCATGGACCAGCACCAATTCACGGCATGCCAGAAACCGGGCCTCGCAAACAAGCGAAGCTCCATCTGCAGATGCAGGCAGCACACAAAACCATGCCTCCTCTGGTCCTCAAAAAACGTCTCTCCACGGAACCGGTCCCTGGTGCCAAAAGGTTGGGAGCTGCTGATTTAGAGGGAGTATATTCTGAAATATTCAAATAACATTGCACAAAGGCAAAATGGGAATAACCTTGAAGAATAACAAAGATGTTAATGACATTCCTTAGCTTTCTAGCTGTCTTCTGTATCAAATAATTTTCAAATATGTTAAATTTGCAATTCAGAGACTAAGAGCAGAAATTTTCCACACCCAAGATTATTCTGTCTTTCACAGGGATGTCTGCAGGGTAGGGAGGTGGAACTTCAATCACATCATATCATAATATTGCTATATTGACTTTTTTTGACAATATTGTGTAAATGTTCTTAGCACCTTGCAACTTTTTTTACAGTTCAACTTCTTGCAGCCTAGGCGTCTTTTTCTTTGGGAAGAAACAGTGAGAATGAATAGCCCATCCTTTCAGTGAAAATTGCTTTTGCAAATTACAGTTTGCACTTCTGTAATAAACGCTACCTTTCTTGGGTATTTTAAAATGCCTCACCTATGACTCATCTTCACCTTGATCTTTTTTGTCTCCCACTGGTTGGCGCCTAACAATTTAAATGATTAGGTCAATGTGCAAGTCCTCAGTTTTAAGGAAGAGCTTAATACTAAACAATAAATTCTTTATAAGCTTTATAAATGGCTTGCTTCGAATGCTTGGTTTGATCTTATTGTAATTGCACCATTGAACTACTTAAAATATTTCTTTCTTTGCCACTATTTTGAATAGTAATTGGAAAGTAAAGAATTACATCTCATATTTTTTTAAGGGTTTGTTAGGTATATGTCTGTCATATGAAGATATGTCTCCTCTGCTCTTCTTGTTTCTTTGGCTTAAGTTTGTGGACTGTTATTACAAAAGATGATACTGCCTTAAATTCAGTTCAAGATAAAAAAAAAATAATCAAATGTGCTAATGTATTCTCAGAACTCATTATATCCTGGCCTAATATCCAGTTGTGCTTATTGTTTTGAATAGGGCTTGGAAAATTTCAGTGTGGTCTTATCTAGACCATCAATTCCCTTTTGTACAATCTTGTACAGTCTGGTAGAGGAGATAATTTTAAACCCTCCTGACAGATTTTCAGAAGCATTCCCCAGTAAAAGGTCATTCTGATTAACTGCAACTAATCAGGTAAATTTCATGAACATGTCTTCCCCCATCTGGGGATTTCTTAGCACTTTAGAACTAGAACTTCTCCCTTTAATCCATTTACAGGAAAACTAGAATTAGAAAGCATCTTGGACCCCCCAATCCAAAACCTAGAAGTTCAGAATTAATACAACTTCTGTCAATCCAAAAATGACAGAGGTAGCTGGACAGTTGTGCATTTTTTCTTTCCAAAGCCAATTCTGTAGATATAAAGAGATTGGGATTAGTGCAGTCAGTCTAATTGGACTGGTTACTCATTATGTCCTTGAATAAGCCGTTGGGCTTTAACACATGTTCATTGTGAAGAAGAGAGAGAGAGAGGGAGGGGGAGAGAAACAGAGAGAGAGACAGAGATAGATATCACCTTAGTTCTCTTGCTAGGATATTCACAGAGAGGACTTCCTTTTTGTTACTTCTTCCATTTAAACTTTTCAGCAGGTGTCCTCAATTTTATTGAGGATGAGTGAAAGCCTGTTCCTTTGGGAAGACTGATTTTTGATTAGTGCAATCATAGTGCTCTGTTTATAATGTCCTGGATTTACCCAGCACCCTTAGTAGAATAATAAAGCTGCATTCTAATTTTCATCAGTTATACCTTTGCACTATTGTGATGCCACCCAGCATTCACAAGGATTAGTATAAAACACTTTTTACAATCTCAACTAGAAGCATGTGGGTTTTAGCACAGATGAAGTAGAAAAGTTCCTCCAAACCCTCCATAACTTTCATGGAGGAAGGACTGGAAACCCGGAAGTTTGTTCGTTTCCTCTTCCATACTTCTCAGCTGCTGCCCATGCTTGTATACACATGACATAGTCTTCCCTCTTTTTCTTCAACCACAATGTCCCTGCATGACGTATCTCCCCTTCCCTTCTTCTTTTCTACCTTCAGCCACTTCAGAACACTTTTGCTCAAATCACACACAGCTGAGGCTCACATGGAATACATATTTTGGTCAACTGTCCCAAGGTAGTTGTATGTTTAGAAATGTAGTAGATAATTCTGATGGCTAATTTGCAAATACATTAGGCTTTCAAGTTGCCTGTAACGTTTCAGTCAGATTGTCTACACAGCAACAAAGCTCATTTTGATGAATGTTTTGTAGAGTGTGTGTGGCTTCCCTATTTTTAAGCCAGAAAGGGAATAGATATAATACAAGCTATTCCCAAGAAGCAAAAGACTTTTGTTGTAATAGATACCTCATACTGATTTAGCCTGGGGAGAGAAGGAAAAAAACCTGTGCCTAATGATCAAATAGATAATTTTTACATATATTAGCTATATTTCAAGTTTCCTTTAGGCCACAAATTATTGATGAAGGCTTGTGCCAGCCATAAAATGTCTTTGGAACTTGTTGCTGAAGTTACCTTCTTGCTGAATGTCAATATAATTTTTTCAGCTAATAATTTTTATTTAGCATCAGGTTGTGAACTACCTTTTTATTTCATTGTATAACACAAGTTTGATTTCAACAGTTTCCTTAGAAATCAGTTCTAGAAACAGGAAATACCAGCAGTTTTTTTTAAAAAAGGGGAAATGAACTTCATTATTGAATGATATTTTATACCTTCCTAATAGTTGCCCATCTTTTGACCCTTTCTCTTTTCCTTTTGCAACATCTGTGGACCTGTTTATTCACAGTCCTCTGACCCTAGCTAGAATGCCAAAATGAATTTCTTTTGTTTGTACTTGAAAGCCATTAACAGGCAAATGTTATATATAGATAGTAAATTAATCATCAGCAGTATTGTGTTCATCCATTGTTTCTAGCTCAACATCCAAGGCTATTTGGAATATTTTCCTTCTTTTGTTTCACTGCTATATATTGTCCACTGATGTAGTATAAGGCTTCCTCTAGGGTTTTTCCATAATGCATGGTATCCATCACAAGCATTTAATAACTATGGCTGAGCTAGAGAATCTATGGCCCTCCAAATATTGCTGAAGTATAAGTTCAAGCAGCTCAGCTTGTAATTCATCAGTAGTTCAGATTTACTAAGTGACCAGACAGAAAATGAAGCAAACATTTAGAAGTTCAGTTTGAGGAAAGGGTATTGAGAGAAAATATTTGTCAGGGATGGGGAGAAATTGCTGCAGATTATACTAGGTCTAGGACATAAGGGTGACCCTGCCCACCTTATCAGGATAAACTAACAAATTCTCCATTTTGGGCACAGAAGTGCTTGCAGAGGAACAACAGTATGAAGAAATCTTCTTGAAATTAGAAGAAAGCCAGATGGACAGAGAGATGGAAAAACATGACCAAAGGATCAAACCTATCAAGAAGTGCTTTGATTTATTTGAACTTATTAGCCACCAACAAGTTTAGAAAACTTGGAGAACTTCAGAACAACAATCAGACATTCCCCAGGGATATTTCTGATCCCTTGGATGAAAAATAGGTACCACGAACCTCAGAGACTTGAGGAGAACAGACTTTGCAAAGGGAAGTATTTCTGCCTCTGTCCTAATTTTCACATCCTCTGTTTCTTTGAATAATTTAATAGTTACTTTCCCATCTTGGATATAAGCCTAAAGGGTTATGCAAATATATCTGCAAGTTAAACGTAGATGTTATTTAGTCCATAAACCGGATGTCTGATTAAATTTCAATGACTTTTAAAAGTAAATACTGCATACCAAAACTATTTTACATATAACATTTAATAATGTACAACAAAATTGCCACATCTCTTTCAACCACTAGAGGTCAGCATAAGCAAAGAAATAGCAATTTATAAAATATAAGTAAGTCTTTAGTTTATCTGAACTTGATTCTAACACTGCTTTTATTATTTTATTTTATTTTATTTTACTTCATTTTATCTTGTTATTGTTATTTTGATTTAGTGAACTTTATGATGTATTACATTGTTATGACCTGGGGTTATAATAATAAACATTTATTTATCATTGATTTGATTTTGATTTGATTTGATTTGTTTATATTTATATACCACCCTTCTCCCGAAGGATTCAGGGCGGTGAACAGCCAACAGATAAAACACAAGAAATACAAAATTTAAAAAAAGTATTAAAATCCAATTAAATTAATTTGGCCCACAATTAAAAGCACCCCTGTATTAAGACCCATTATTAAACAATTTAAAAATTAAAACAATTTAAAAGAGTGAGGCCAGCCCAGTTTGCTGGAATTGAACCCTTTGAAAAACGATAAATGAAAACAGCTAATGTATAACTATTGGATTACTTTATCTGCTGTTTTATTTGTTAAGACTGACAATAGGAGGTGGGTTTTTAGATCATTATTGCTAAGGCAATATAGTGTAGCATTGTTGAGCTGATTTCTTAATTCCATTTTAAATGCAATTTTAACTTTTAAATCATATTTCTTTTGCTTAACTAATTCCAGCAGTTTTTGCCTGATACTGTAATACTAATAATAGTATTATTTATATTTATATGCCACTCCCAATGACTCTGAGAGAATTACAAATTGTTTTAAACATTTAAAACAAAGAAATAAGACATAAATAAAGGTAGGATATAAATTACACAAACAACCAAATATCTATATCTGTCCTCTGTATTTGTCTGTTCATTTATCAGATGTATATGCTGTCCCAAGAGCCAGTTTGTTGTAGTGGTTCAGGCATCAGGCAAGAAACTGGGAGATTATGATTTCTAGTCCCACTTCGATAGAGTCAGCTGGGTGGCCTTGGGCCAGTCACTTTCTCTCAGCCCTAGGAAAGAGGCAATGGCAAACCACTTCTGAGAAACCTTGCCAAGAAAACTGCAGGGACTTGTCCAGATAGTTTTCAAGAATTGGACACAACTGAATCAAAAAAAATGCTGTCCAACTCCAATCCAACTTTGGGTGACATACAACATAAAAACAATTAAAAATAGAATAATATAGAGATCACACAGAACAGACATCTGGAAAAAGAATGCGTCCATCTCCACCCACCATAACCCAAGGTCTGGGGAAAGCCAGATTTTTAGGACTCAAGTAAATAGGGTCAGGATTGGGGGCATATGGACATCTGAGGGACATTGTTTCAGCGGGCGAGCACAGACAAAGACCACTTCCTAGGTCCAGACAGTTGATCCTCTCTAATTGATGGAAGATGAATTTCTGCTCAATGGTATATAAGATCCTTGGATATATCATAAATGATTGAGGAACGTGTACTGTGCAGATGGAACATCCTCTTCAGACATTTCTAACTTATTTCTGCTACTCAGCTGTAGATAATTTGGGGCTCAAAGGGGCAAGGGCACATGCACATTTTTTTTTTAATCAAGAAATCACGCTTTGTGTTTCCTCTTCCCATACATACAAACTCATCAACACTCTTTCAAATACCTTGCAGACAGCAGCTTTCTTGGAATTTTAGTCGTTGTGGTCTCTATCTTTTCCACCTAACAATTGTCCACTCATGAGCATGTATGGAATTTCATACATCACATCTAATTTTAAAGATAAAAATCAAATACATACATACATACATACATACATACATACATACATACATACATATTGCTTCCTTCAAACTTAGTTGTTTAGCAATATTTCAAGCTCTTCTTAAAACAGGATAGTTCATATATATCTAATTTAGTAAGTATTTCTTGAATGGACAATCCAATTTTTCAGTAATGCTTGCCTATAAAACTCTGCATTTGGCTTTCTCTCCCATTTCCATTGTTTAGTTTAGAGTTTGCATACTCTGTCCAAAGTATATATTTCAATATGGTATATAATCTTGCAAGATGCAATGAATCTTAAAAGCTAAAACTTGGCAAGCGGATTGGAAAAAGGGGTTTGAATGCTAAACACCCTGATATATAATTTTACCGATCTAATGATACTTGACAGTTTTCCCTCCTCAAGTTCGTCAAGAACTTTCTAAAGAAAACGTTTTGAACTAGCATGATTGTAAAAGCTATTTTAAAAAACGCTGGTTGCTGGATGAATCTGAAGCTTATGTTTGGGGCATGCATTCTTTTTGGCATTCATTTCTTTTTATCTCTGTCTGTTTTAGCTTCATGTTTGTGTAGTGGTTTCCTTTAATTGTGTATCTTCTGAGATTCTGAGGTCAACCAGCTACTATAGGGAGCTGAAATATTAGCAGAGTAGTAGTTTATAGGGTTTCCTCCCACTAATTAATTTTCTTAAAAATAAACATGGCATTTACAAATAAAGAACAAAACTATACAGTAGTTTGACTGAAGGAAGAATGGCAATACAGGCACGTAAGTATAAATATTTGTTGCTATAAAAATTTTCAGAAGCTGTCCTTTTTTTATTAAGAGCAACAGAAGAATCCAAAGGCACACTGTACATACCATGATCACATGAAAATTACAAAATGTAATTTTGTAATTGTGTACAGATGCCTAAATCACATTTTTGTGTGCAGTTGCAACACAGATTTCAAGTTTTGCCTCCCCTGCTTTCCCAGTACAGGTAGTCCTTGAGGGGCAAGCCAATGGGGAAGGTGCTAGGTTGCAACTTCGGATGATCACAAAGTGAGCTGTTGTAACTCGGGGATTACCTGTAGTCACCCATGAAAGAATCTACATTAAGATTATGGGTTCACTGTAGGATTTGACTTCTTCTCCTGTCCCTAATTCTAAAAGAACATCCTTAAAATTAGAGCCCCATTCCTTGCGATCATAGTTCTTTGGATAGTGGTTTTATGCCATTTTCGGTATTTCACCGATGGTCAATAATATTTTTATTTCATTGTTATGTACAGTGGCTCTATTAAAAGGGCAAATAATAAGAACTTCCAAGTACTGGATTAATCAGTGCAACATTCTCCTTTTGATACTAAATAGGTTTTCTTCCTTTGTCTTTTGTTAGGATTCTTTCCTCATTCCAATAAACTTCAATTTTGGGATTGTAAAATTCAAACAGTTGTTTGTCAAGTCTCTTTATTTTGATCCTTTTCTTCCACTGCTCTCTTTTCACTTTATAAGGCTATTGTATCCAGTTTTTTTAAGCAGCCAAGGAGTCTTTGTATTCCCAGCCTATCACCTAAATAGTTAAAATTGTTCATTTTATTTATCTCTCTCTCTATATATATATATATGTATTATTATTATTATTACTTTAAATTTCTAAGGCTGCTCACTTGTCAACAATCCTGGGTAGTTTACAAGGGTAAAAGACAGAAACAATGCAAAACTTGGCCACTGCAGAGGAGGAAATACTCTTAGCCATTAATACAGAATATACCACTTTCAAGTAGATGCATATGAATTCATACTCCATCCTAGCCTAAAAGATCTGGCCTTTGGGAAGAAGCCATGCCTTCAGGACTCTGTTGAAGGACAGCAGTCATCAGGGCTGTCTGAAACTTGGGGAGGTGAGGGGGGGAATGCTCTTCCAAAGAGAATGTGTGTCTCCTAATCCCATCAGATGGCTCTGCTTAAAAGGAGGGACATGAAGCATGCCAACCTGTCAGGTCTGAAAGGACAGACACAAACGGTTGAAGAAAGCAAGTCCCTCAGAACCAGACCCACGACTACGAAGGCTCTGTAGGTGACAACCAGCATCTTAAACTGCATCCAACCACTGTTAAAATATTTCTAGCTGAAGTAAAAGGTTTTCTTGAATTGGGTTGGCAACAGCAACAATAACAAAAAAAAAAGAAAATGATGGAAAGATAATTGTGTTTGGTTTTTACGTCCCAGTCTAATTCACAGTACTAGAATTTGCTAGTAATCTTGAGTCCAAATCTAACCTACCTTAATATTTCCAGACCAGCAAAGGTTGCTAGAGGCTGCCACCACATCAGGAAGATATAAATGTTTCCAATTGGGCATAGGGAACTAAACCTGGATACCAAAGAGAAAATAAAAGATTGTTATCTCCATTAAAAAAAACCCCTAGGTTACAGTGACTATACCTTGGACAGCAGAGAATGGAAAAGTTTTTTTCTGGCCTAGTCATAATCCAACAAATCCGAAAAAATTCTGTTGTAGGTTATATTGATTTTTCAAATACCTGGAGAAACAAATTGCTTAAGTCAGAATAATAATAATAATAATAATAATAATAATAATAATAATAATAATAACAACAACAACAACAACAACAACAACAACAACAACAACAACAACATTCTGCATTGGTCAGTTGCAGAAGGCCACCTTACTAGGATCTGCTCGCATAATCCGTCGATACATCACGCAATCCTAAACACTTGGGAAGTGTTCGACTAGTGATTTGGGATACGAAATCCAGCATGGTCATTTCATTTGCTGTGCATACTGTAATAATAATAATAATAATAATAATAATAATAATAATAATAATAATAATAATAAATCATCCATCACAAAGCTATGGATTTGAGCCTTCAAGAAAAATACGCCCCTCATTGGGGACATGTTTTCAAACATGTCTAAGATCCCTCTGTGGTATTGTCATTTCACTGATTTAGATCAGTGTTTCTCAACTCAGCAAATAAGAACTGTAGGCTTCAACTCTTAAGAATTCTCCAGCCAGGCATGTAAGGGTTAATTTCTTTTCTTTGCATTTAAACACAGTGATGAATTGCTGGTAAAGTATTGGCAGAGAATTGAGCCTTCACCACTAATAATCCCTAAATATACAGTACTGGGGATAGTATGCTGCAATATCCTACTGAAAAAATCTCCACTGTTTTTCTATGGAAACGTCCCAACAAAAATTGGTTCCAGGCCCTTATCCAATGCTGAGGTTTTTTTTAGTAATATATTATAACAAACCATTCTCTGTGCATAGTCCCTCCACCCACACATTCCCTTAGGATTCAGTGTTAAATCTCAGTGCAGTAATTGGGAATGATCAGTATTAAACATCTTGAATATTCAGCTCTATAGTTTCAATGGAACACGTATACTCAGGATATTGTATATTGAGTTAGGAGTTGAACTTGCTCTAACCATTAGGTGTTTTTTTAGAATTCTGCCTTACCTTTTTTGAGGGATTTTATAATTCCTGCATAATAACAAATTTTATTTCCAAAAGGAAAGTACTTTAAAAATATTCAAGAAACAACAGATAACTAAACAAAGAATATTGTGGTTACCTACATTTGTATTGCAACCAGTAACAATAAAATACAATGTCCTAATGGTCATTATCACTGTTTTAAAATTGAAATTAGTGGGACTAGTTCTATGACACCTCTAAGTCCCATTGAATTGGAGAGAGTGTACACCCAAACCTTATAGACATTCTTAAATATCACGAAGCTACCCAGTGATGAAATAATTGTTTCCTCATTTAGAATGTATAGCTTTCTGACAAGATTATTTCCCTCTTGCCCTTTTCATTGTGGCACCTATCACACTCTCTCAGAACACTCTCTGCCCCAAGTTAGATCATCTTCATCCCTACTTATTTTCTGTGAAGTCCCTCAAGACCTGGCTGTCATATGGCCAGGGAGGGGAAAGGAGCTCAGGGGACTGGTGAAATCTTAAGGTGGCTCCCTTGCTGATCTATTTGTGTGTGTGTGTTTAGTTTTTAATTTGTCTACTTTTGGTATGTTTGTTATTTTTATATTGTTTGCTGCACACTATCCAGAATAATTTCTTGTGAGTTAGGCAGCCATATAAATTTGATAAATAAATAAAGTATGCCAGAGTTTGGGTGAAAAAAGTATTTGTTATGCTGTGAATTATGAACCATGTAGATTTGTTTGTTTGTTTGTTTGCGGTTTTTCTGTAATGAATTCCAAAATGGCAATGGGAAGATAGTCCCTACATAGGAGTTTGTTTCTATAAAGGATCTCTGCTAACATGGATTGGGTACCAGTCATACAATTATTAATTTAGGACAATACAGATAGTCGTCAATTTAGGGCCATTCATTTAGTGATGGCTCGAAGTTCTAACAGCACTGAATAAGGTGACTTATTACCAAGACCAATTTTCAGACTTACAACCACTGCAGCATCCCCATTGTTATGGGATCAGAATTTGGGCGATTGGCAACTGGCATGTATTTGACAGTTGCAGTGTCTCAAAGTTATGTGATCACCATTTCTAATCTTCCCAGCTAGTTTCTGACAATAAAGTCAATGGCGGGTACCAAATTCTCGTAATAACTGCATGATTCACTTAACAACTGCAGTGATTTGCTTAACAGCTGTGGCAAAACAGGTAAAATGAGGTGCAATTCACTCAACATCTGTCTTGCTTAGCAACTGAGCTCAATTTGGGGCTCAATTATGGTCATAAATCAAGTACTACCATTATTAACTACCTTCTCTTGTTGGCAATGATTTCCCAGACTTTGAGAAGAGACTCTTTTCCACATCTGCCTAGCACCGACACATATTGAATCTGAGGCCTTCTGCTTGGAAAGTAAGTGCTGGGCTCCATTATGGCTTTTCCCTCTAGTTAATGATAAACGTATGCAAAATATTTAGTTACTAAAAATTAGATACTGGTCCTAAGATTGAGGTTGGTTAATTTGTTCAAAGACTCCTCAAATGTGTAGAGGTTTTGTAAGTAAGATTCTGAGAAACTGAATGAGGAAAGAAGACATGCCTGAGAAGAAGAGATATTTATTAAGCAACTTCTACCATGTCTCTTCCCCCTCCCCCCGCCCCCACTCCAGGAACTTCACAGTACCCTTGACAGATTCACTCAGTTTATGAACTTATTAATTTTCAGATCTGCTTTTAAAATAAAGGAATAATTCCTTCCTTCCTTCCTTCCTTCCTTCCTTCCTTCCTTCCTTCCTTCCTTCCTTCCTTCCATATTAAACTAATTAATACATTTATAGAACTACATGAAAAATCATAGTAGTCTTTACCCTTTTAAAACATTATAGGTTAAATGAAATATGGTTCTGCTCATGACATAGGAAATTGAGCTTTTTAAAGGCCTTTGTGAAAAATTGATGGCAGTTTTTGTGATAACTAAAGAGCCCAAAATGGATCACCATTTGTCACACTTTTAAAGAAGATGTGAATATTTGAGATCCTCTTTAAAGCTTTTTTTTAAAAATGTAGTCAAATTTGAAAAGATGGTTTAGGATTGCTGCTTGTAATTAGATAATAGCAGATTATAATAATAATCTTAAGAGAAAAGTTAGCAATAGGTAACTCTACTAGTTCTTAGTTTAAAATCTTCAGCAACGTGTCAGGGTTCTTGGGTTGCTCTGATGGACCAAAGGATCATTTGTCAAAAGGTCACTCACTATCTTTGACTTCAGCAGTATCTATTTCACACGTTGTAGGAGGCTATGTACGGGGACACCCTTTGGGGCAACTGTGGTGCCAAGCTGCAAGAAGCTTATTGTACCCTTGTCACCAGCCTCTTGAGCAGCTCTAGGTTAAATCTGTACCCCTGTACAGAATTAGCCAGGGCTCCTGGCATTTTAATTTTCACTCAGCAGCTTTTAAAAAGTCTGCCTGCTAATTTAAGTAGATTGTGCGAACCATTGTTTAAAAAGCCTAATGTATACATACTTCAGCATACTTAACACTGATTGAGTTAGATGCTTGGATAAGCTAATGCAGCCTGTAAATCCTAGTCTAGACATAGCCCTTGTGGCAATATGAGGGCTGTTATGGATAGCTGGGGTGTGCCTAATGTTTTTTGTAAATTAATGGATTTTCTGGCCCAAACCAGAGGATGTGGAATGGGATACAGCCGGTAATCTATGGCACACTATCTTTATGCCTGCTTCTGTTCTTACTGTAAGTTTCTTCCTCTTTTAGATACACGGGGTAAAGTCTCCCTATTCACAAAGGGGACTATTCAGCATCATAAGTGCTTTAGAGTCTATCTTTTGGATCATCTTAGAGCTTTTCACCATCTAGCAAGAGCTCCAATTTTGCTTAAGGCCAAGAATATAACAAAAAATTCCTCATTTTCAAATATAGATGTTTGTTTATTAAATATATTTAATTTGATAGTTCTGTATACTTTGCATCTCTGATTCAATTAGGAATACAGTATAATCTAAATGTATGCAGAGTTAGCATTTTTGTCTTGCCTTGATTGGTGTTTAACTACATAAATCTTTCTTCATCCTATGTCCTCTTTTGTCTGTATTTGACCAATTTTGGGCAATATGGGATGAAAAATCCAGGTGATTGCTAAATGCAGCATGCATTAGAATTTTCTTTATCTGTTTGTGGCCAGCTAGTGATCATCTGGATTTTTGCAGCCCAGACCTTGTAGCCTTAGGACAGTTGCTTTTGAGTCTTATTGCAGAAGACAAGCCCTTATTTTTGGAAATGCATCACTTCATTAGATAGTCAGAATTTGTGGTAGTGAATATTATGTTAAGGTCCTTAAAGAGAGTAGCTAAGATTTCTTAGCTGAATGTTTGTGTTCTGTGTAACAGAACTCCCTGGATCTACATGATGATCAATACGTTTCTTTGGGTGCTTTGTATTTCTGTCTGTGCCTTCCATTCATTTCCAATTGTGTGAATTTGTTTCCTTTATAAAACCAGCAATTGGAGCTGTTTACAGTGTTAAATTTTAAAATGGATAAAATAATGTTTTACTTGGTATTATCATAGATTTGCATCTGAAGTTAGAGACAGTTCAACATCTGTATTTAAAAGACAGCTCTTGAGGACAATGTGGACAGATTTATTCATGTACTTCCTTTGTCATAAAGGATGTCATGTGATGTGGTCTTTATTGCGATTCTGCTGAGTATTTAACATAAGAACAGCCTCCCTAGCCAATGAATGGTATGGCTAGACTGTTTGCTGCATAATAGTATTTTTATTTCAGATTCCCTAGTAGCAGGACTACCATAAAAAAAAAAACGTTACTAGCAAAATCATTGTTGATACCTGAAGGAAGAAACTTTGATAAATGGAAAAGGAGAAAAAGGTTGGGAGACTATTTAGAGGCTAGTATTATAAGTTAAAAGTATAAACTGAAGAAAATATTGCTTGGCAGGTAGGGAATGAGCAATATAAGGGCCTTTAGAAGTTTTGGACTTGACTTCCAATCAGTTCTAGCCAGGGTGGATTTGATTTAAATCGAGTTGATTTAAATCACAATTTAAATCATGATTTAAATCACTAGTAAAAAGGCTTGATTTAAATCAACTCGATTTAAATCATAATTTTTAAAGAGCAATTGTCATCTCTGCTACTCCTTTGACCCACTGTTGACTCACTGATAGTCCCAGTGCAGAATATACAGCCTCATGCTACATAACTAAGCTCCATTTCATGCTGAATAAACTAAATTATTTATGTATCTTAAATAGAAAATTATCTTACGATAGATTTTTACCTCAAAAGTTTTTTATTAAAATAAATTTGATAAAAATCAAAAAAATCCGATTTAAATCAAAAAAATCCAATTTAAATAAAAAAAATCTGGTTTTTTTTTGATTTTTTTAAAAAAATCATTGATTTTTATCCACTCTGGTTCTAGCTAGGATGACCAGTGGCAAAGAATTATGGGAAGTGTAACACCTGTAACAAGCCATACTGTATTACAATACAGTCTATTTAAACTGGAATACAGTATTAGTTATCATTAAAACCATTGTGAGATGGTGCTGTTCATCATATATGCAACAGAGGGCACTGTCTAATGTCAAAAGCTGATGTGTGAAATGTGGCTTTGTTCACTGAATGCCATTTGAAAGTTGCTTTTTAAAACTGTTCCCCAGGCATAGAAAGTGCCAATAGAGCCCTCCCCCATCTCCCCACATGCACCCACAAATCAAACTGAGTATCACAACAGAAGCAGCAGCAACACATAATGAGCTTGGCTAACAGCCACGATCCATGCTATCAGCTTCTCCCAAGCGTCTTATGAATAAGTGGGGTCTTGACAGCATGGCAGAAGACTTTAATCTATAGCAGATTTCCCCAGTGAGCCCACCAGATTCATTCAACTATTGTTCCCATCACTCCCACCCAATACTGGCCAAATTGGCTGAAATTGATGGGTGTTGTTGGAGAAGACTTAGGCTGTTGGATGCATCTGCCATAGAAACGTGTTGAGCTGTGTCTCTACTTGCTGTTCTACAGATGGTGGGGAAAAGTAGAGAAAGGCCTCTTGGTGTTAATTTAAAGGTAGAGGGACCCCATTGTTTAGGAGAATAAAGGGGAATAATTTATTTGCATGAAATGTAACATAATTGATCTTATCTTTAGCTAAACATAAATTATAGTATATTCTTTATGAGAATGAAAACTTACATAGTAGAAAGATTTCAAATCCCAGTTGAGAATAAGTTTCTAATGTCTGAAATATTTAGTATGGTCTATTTCAACTTGTTTTTGCAGTTAACTGTTTTTATAGGAAACCAGAAAGGAAGAATAAAGCATGTAAAGTATCTGTACTAATTTTTCCCCAATGCTTACCGAAGGACTATTTCACTGTTTATTTTTCTTTTTGTATTATATTCTATTTCATTTTATTATTCTTTCAACTTACGAATCATCCTGAACAACAGAGAAGTGTTTCGGTTGATTTTTTTGAGTCAAATAACCATGCAGAAATATTGAAGTCTTTTTTGTATAGTCCACTAAACTCAATGTTGCTCATGAACGCATGTGACTTACTTACAGCATAGTTAACATGGACAGCTTCCTTAGTATCCATCACGTTCTCTGTTCCACCTTGTCTTTTTAAAAGATTTTCACAGATAAAATGACATGTTCCAGTGTGGTACTATTTGTGGTAGTGAGATGGGGCCACGTTCACCTTCAGATAAATGGAGTTTTATTGTGACTGGTTATGCCTACTAGGAGATGCATCAGGTTTGAAACTGGAAGACTATGAATTCTAGTCTTGCCTTAAGGCATGAAACCGGCTAGGTGATCTTGGACGAATCACTTTCTCTCATCCCCAGGAAGAAAGCAATGCAAACCACTTCTGAAAAACCTTGCCAAGAAAACTGCAGGGACTTATCCAGGTAGTCTCTGAATTGAATTGTGTCTTGTAATCTTTGTGTAGGAATACTTGACTGCCAGGAAAATAATATAAAATTATATGAGGAGGAAATTGTTATTAAATCATCAGCATTATTATAATATTTTTGTTTCTTTTACAAAGAATTAAAAGTGTGAGCATACATACTAACTCATGTTTTAAAATGTTCTGTAACTTAAATGTCTGTTTTGCTATAATTTTGCTGTTAGAATTTTAACTATGTGTAGATATAATATCCATAGTCTGTGTTTTAGAGGATTGCACAGTGATTTTCCTGAGTTCATCCCTTTTTGTTGTTTTTGTCTCACATTACCCATGGTGCAGTTTCACATCACCAATTTATATTCTGTGCTATAGTATGCTGCCTAGTTCATATGTTGCATAAATCTTGCTGTCCTGAAGAAACATGAACCAGAACATAACAAACCATGTTAGAATTTTGCACAGTGTGAGTACTTAGTTTGACAATACACTGCGGCAAATACCAGTCTAGCTAAAATCGGTAAGTGTAGGCCCCGAGCAGGATGGATTTGATTTAAATCAAATTGATTTAAATCACGATTTAAATCAACTTGATTTAAATCATAATTTTTAAAAAGCAACTGTCATCTCTGTCCCTCAGTGGCTCCTTCTCTGACCCTTTAATGGGACGGCTGTTGATGCGGCACTGACACAACAAGCTGTGGGACGTGGCAGGTGAATGGATGCCCGCTAACAGGTGCTGCCATGATGGAACTGAAATGACAGGTGCCCTTTAATATTATATTTATAAGCTGCTTAGAATGTTTCACTTTCATTTTTACTGCTTGCCCTTCCTCTTCACACTTAGAGCCTGGTGGTACAGATGCATTTCTTTTCAAACAATCATACAGTTTGTAGCGTACATAGTTTTGCAAAACAATGGGATAAAGGAATATTCCTGAACTTTGTTTTATGATTTATCTCATGGTTACTGTGAAATTGTGTGAAAGCATCAATGCAGTGCATGTTATCTCAGTTTGCAGAGCTTGGATTCATTGAACAAGTTTACCAAAAATGTAAATATTGCAGAATATATAGCCTCATGCTACATAATTTATGTGAAGCCGCTGGGTGAGATCATCCGTGGTTTCGGGGTGAAGTACCATCAGTACGCTGATGACACTCAGCTGTACATCTCCACTCTGGATCATCCCAATGATGCCCTTGAAGTGATGTCCCGGTGCCTGGAGGCTGTGCAGATCTGGATGGGGAGAAACAGACTCAGGCTCAACCCATCCAAGACCGAGTGGCTGTGGTTTCCAACGTCCCGGTATAATCAGTTGGTGCCATCACTGACTATTGGGGGTGAGTTGTTGGCTCCCACGGAGAGGGCTCGCAACTTGGGTGTCCTCCTGGACTCACAACTGTCTTTAGAAGAGCATTTGACGGCTGTGGCCGGGAGGACTTTTTATCAGGTCCGTCTCATTCGCCAGTTGCGGCCCTTTCTGGATCGGGACTCGTTAAGTACGGTCACTCATGCCCTCATCACTTCCCGCCTGGACTACTCTAATGCTCTCTACATGGGGCTCCCCTTGAGGAGCACCCGGAGGCTCCAGCTGATCCAGAATGCGGCCGCGCGGGTGGTTATGGGAGCGACGTGGCGCTCCCATGTGACTCCCCTCCTGCGCGAGCTGCACTGGCTCCCGGTGGTCTTCTGTGTGCGCTTCAAGGTTTTGGTTACCACCTTTAGAGCGCTCCATGGCTTAGGACCAGGGTATCTACGAGACCACCTTCTGCCATCAGTAGCCTCTCACAGACCAGTACACTCCCACAGAGAGGGGCTCCTCAGGGTGCCGTCGGTCAAACAGTGTCGACTGGTGGCCTCCAGGAGGAGAGCCTTCTCTGTGGGGACACCTGGAACGAGCTCCCCCCGCAGATACGGCGGATCCTGGATCTGCGCGCTTTCCGCCGTGCCCTTAAAACTTTCCTTTTCCAGCAGGCTGGCCTGGCCTAACCTCTTTTTTAAATCGTTTTAAATTTATCTTATAAATTGGGGTGTTTTAAATTTGTTTTTGGGCCATGGTATTTAATATATTTTAAATGATTTTTAACATTTGTATTATGTGCATTTATCTTGGCTGTTCACCGCCCTGAGTCCTTTGGGAGTAGGGCAGTATATAAATTCAATAAATAATAATAATAATAATAATAATAATAATAATAATAATAATAATAACAACAACAACAACAACAACAACAACAACAACAACAACTAGGCTCCATTTGTTGCTGAATAAACTCAATTATTAATGTATCTTAAATGGAAAACTATCTTTAGATACATTTTTACTCCAAAAGCATTTTATTAAAATAAATTTAATTTTTAAAATTGATTTAAATAAAAAAAATCTGATTTAAATTTTAAAAATCCTATTATTTTTATTATTTTTAAAAAATCAATTTTTATCCACCCTAGCCCCAAGTCTCAGTATTTTGTGTTTCAAAATTACATGTAATCAAGGATTCAAATCCTTTAGAATCCATGAACTTTATTCTCAGACCATTTCAATCATATTACATTTAATTAAAACTTGTTATTTTCCAGTTAATTAGACTGAAAATGTATTGGAAGTGTGTTAGCAGGCTGGTGTTTTTAGCCAACTGAAAAACAATATCAATTCATCCCCTTATTAGAAATCAGAACATACCATTTATATACCATTGCCAGCATAATTTGGGCGGGTATAGAAATGCAACTATTTTTAAAAGTTTTACTGACAAAATCTGAACACATATTTTTATTTCCCTGCTTTCATTGATTACTATAATATTCCTGTTATTTGCTTTTGAAAGGAATACATTTGGATAGCTTGTTAAAACACTGCCACTATCACCTATCCATGTCTACCCATACAGAATAATCTGGTTGATATGATGAGGTGCTGAATTTATTATCTCCGTCTTCTGCCTGCCTATGTAATCTTTTAGATATTTTATTGCTTAATTGATAAGCAGAAAAGTCATTTTCACTCTACATTTACATTTCTGCTGTATGGCAATAAATTGTGAATCTAAAGTCAAGAAAGCAAAGTAGTTGTTGCATGCTGCTCTAGGAACCAGGAGTTTGTGAGTTCTAGTGAAAGCCACATGGGTGATTTTGGGTCAAGTCACTGACTCTCAGCTCAAGCCACTTCAACTCTCTCTCTCTCTCTCTCTCTCCCTCTCTCTCTCTCTCTCTCTCTCTCCCTCCCTCCCTCCCTCCCTCCCTCCCTCCCTCTCTCTCTCTCCCTCCCTCCCTCCCTCCCTCCCTCCCTCCCTCCCTCCCTCTTACACGTACATACAGACACACACACACCTCTCATATATACAAACGGGTAAAAGGCAGGATAAAATATAATGGTAATAGAACATGAAGCTAAAGTACATGAAGCGCTGACTGGGGGATTCTGGGAGTTGAAGTCCACCTATCTTCAAGCTTCCAAGGTTGAGAAACACTGCTCTAAAAGGATGCAAATGACCAGCTGTCTGCAAGGAATATAAATCCTTCCATTCCCCACTATCCTGTCAGAGCTGAAGAAACTTCTTGGATGAGAAGCAAAACGTCTTCAAATTGCCTCCTGAAAAAGCACCTTTGGGACAACCATGACCTGGATGGCTGAGAATCTCTACAGACTTTTAGTCATAAGTCACTTTTTTCAGTGCCCTTGTAAATTTGAATGATCATTAAATGAACTGTTGTAAGTCGAGGACTACCTGTAATTCAAAAAGACAAATTCCTGCCACATAACACCCCAGACTTAACAATTGCTATAAGAAAGACAAAAGAAGTCTGGATAGTGGATGTTGCACTACATGGAGACAGCAGAAGAGAAGAGAAAGATCTACCGTAGAGAAAATCACAAAATATAAAGACTTGCAGGTTGAATAAGAACTGTGGCAAAAGAAAATTTTAATTTTGAATCATAACATTTCTTCAAGCCTTTGTGGATCCCCTTTGATGACATCATGGAGCCCCAGGAGTCCGCTGACCACAGGTTGAGAATCACCGTTTTAAACTATTTGTAGGAGAAGATTTGGAACAATCATTATATTCTCACCTCTACACTTTTCCATGAAGAATACCATGTACTGAATTTGCTCACTAAACTTTTAATTTTTAAAATTATTTCTACAAAACCAATCCTATAGACAGGTGCCTCTTAAACATCTTTATTTTCAACATTGCTTCACTACAGACCCCTCAAATCCTGGAAATAAATTGTTTCAACTTCTACCCTCAAAACGACACTTTAGGGCTCTGCACACCAGAACAACAAGACACAAGGACAGTTTTTTTCCTGAATGCCATCACTGCTAAACAACTAATTCCCACAACACTGTCAAATTAACTACTAAGACTGTATTACTATTCTTCTTCTCATCCTTACTAGTACCTATCTCTTCCCACTTATGGTGATATCCATGTTGCTTGTATCTTTACAATTTATGTTGTTTTTATTGTTTCCTAGTATGATTTGATTGCTTATTAGTATCTTATGACTATCACTAAGTGTTGTATCTTATGATTCTTGATGAACATATTTTATTTTTTCTTTATGTACACTGAGAGCATATGCACCAAGGACAAATTCCTTGTGTGTCCAATCACACTTGGCCAGTAAAGAATTCTATTCTATTCTATTCTGTGGCATGCTGCTTTTCAGAATTTTCAAGGTAGATGGTTCTTGTTTCATGTGAGCTGATCTCTAAGAATTTTAATTGTTCCATTAATGTTTAGACTGCACTTGGTATTTTTATCCACCTGGTGAGTCCTTCCCGATGACCTGGGATAAGCAGATGTTGTTTGATAGTGTTAGAGGAATTGATGATTCAGGACTTAAGCTGTTCCAAGTGAAGTTTCCTTTTGCAACTGACTGATGGATTTTGTCAATACAGATGGCATTCAAATGTGACCCTGATGTTTTGGGATTACACTCAGGGCATCTATTTCTATTGGTACTATCCTTGTTCTAACAACTGCAGTGATTCACTTAAAAACTGGCAAGAAAGGTCGTAAAATGGGGCAAAACTCAACAGAAATTGTAGTCGTAAACTCTTCTTAAAACATATGTAGCAGAATAAGAAACAAGTAATTTGGAATGGAAT
The DNA here is from genome assembly GCF_029215685.1 of Pituophis catenifer annectens. Classification (NCBI taxonomy): domain Eukaryota; kingdom Metazoa; phylum Chordata; class Lepidosauria; order Squamata; family Colubridae; genus Pituophis; species Pituophis catenifer. The sequence goes on from NW_027256888.1 coordinate 38,607,293, forward strand.
CTTTTAATACTGGTGATTAAATGTTAACAATTATGTTGTATTTATAAATTACTATATAGTGGTATAGAAGGACCATCCAGATTTTTATGCTGGGGTTTAGATTTTAGCTTAGTCATGGATTGAATAATTAGGGTTCTATATTTTAATTATTTTTTAGTTTCTTTGTTATTGTGTAATATATTCCAGGTGAATTTAGCTTTTTACTTGGAAAATGCTACAAGTTTATATGTTGAAGTTAAATTTGATGGTTATATAGCAACTTAATCCATATTTTTCAAAGCAAGAATATATTATATAGTCTTTTTTTCCACTCCACATCAGACTAGTTCCTGACTTGACTTGTTTGTTATCTTGATGGTTGTATAAATTAATTGTATAAATTAATGAAAGTTTTGATTATATTTATCTCATAATTGAACCATATATATCAGTGGTCTGTTGCTACCGGTTCGCACCGGATTGGGCGAACTGGTAGCAGTGGCGGTGGGAGTATCCGCTCACTCGCCCGGACACTTCTCCACATGCGCAGAAGCACCCTGCACATACACATGAGTGAACTGGTAGCAATGGGATTTGGAACCTGCCCCTGATACATATATGTATGTATGTACGTATGTATGTATGTACTGTATGTACTGTGTGTGTGTGTGATATAGTGTGTGTGTATATATACATATGTATGTATACGCAAGATGTTAATATCTTGGGCGTCCTCCTGGATACACAGCTGTCTTTAGAAGAGCATATGACGGCCGTGGCCAGGGGGGCTTTTTATCAGGTCCGCCTGATACGCCAGTTGCGTCCCTTTCTAGATCGGGACTCCCTACGCACGGTCACTCAGGCACTCGTCACTTCCCGCCTGGACTACTGCAATGCTCTCTACATGGGGCTTCCCTTGGGGTGCACCCAGAGGCTCCAGTTGGTGCAGAATGTGACCGCGTGGGAGATTATGGGAGCGACGGGGCGCTCCCATGTGACACCTCTCCTGCGCAAGCTGCACTGGCTTCCTGTGGTCTTCCAGGTGCGCTTCAAGGTGTTGGTGACCACCTTTAAAACGCTCCATGGCTTAGGGCCAGGGTACTTACGAGACCGCCTTCTGCCGCCAATAGCCTCCCACCGGCCAGTTCGCTCACACAGAGAGGGCCTCCTCAGGGTGCCGTCGGCCAGACAATGTCGGCTGGCGACCCCCAGGGGAAGAGCCTTCTCTGTGGCTGCACCTGCCCTCTGGAACAACTTACCCCCAGAGATACGCATGATACCAGACCTCCGGACTTTTCGTCGGGCCCTGAAAACACATCTATTCCATCTAGCCGGGCTGGCTTGACCCCATCCTTACGGTTTTAAATTTATAATTGGTTTTAATTGGGTTATTTTAAATTGACGGCCAAAAGTATTTAATGTTTTTAAAATTGTTTTTAAATTTTATATATTGTGTTTTTACCGTGGCTGTTCACCGCCCTGAGTCCTGTTGGAGAAGGGCGGTATGCAAATTAAATAAACAAACAAACAAACAAACAAACAAACAAATAAATAAAATGGTGACTGAGCTGTTCATATTGTTCATGGAAAAATATGAATACCAATCTAAATGAGAAAATTTAGAAAATAAAGTTAGGGAACTTTAATATGAGCAACCACAGCTTGCTTTCTCTGTGGTAACGCCCACTCTCTGAAATACCATGTCTTGAACATATGTGTACACTCTATTCTCTAATATTCCATAAACATGTTGTGTTGATCCCACAAGGCTCAGTGGACATATTGACTGAGGGCACGAATCATAAGTCTTGACTAGGTTTTGTTGATTTTCTAACTGTTTTCTATTCTTGTGTATTGCCCACAATTCTTTGCAACTGGAAGTGATTATAAATAGATGGGCCAACATACAGAAAATCAACACAATTTTGTAATTATAATTTGATGATACTGCCAAAAATTATATTTGGGAGCATTGCATAGTTTACTTGTCCACAATTTCGCTATATACCATTCCAGAAGCAAATCTTATGTACAAAAGTGTGAAATCAGCACAGTGAAGTCTCTAGAGATAGTGTATTGCAGAACAATATAACTGTCACAAAACGGAATTGAAACAAAGCTTCAAATTGAATAATTGAAATGTCTAGTGCTTCCCATTACTTTAGCATGTATTAACTCGTACTTTTGGCTTAAAGTACGAGTTAGTACATGCTAAACTAATGGGCAAAAAAGAAGGGGACGACAGAGAATGAGGTGACTGGATGGAGTCACTGAAGCAGTCAGAGTGAGATTAATGGACTCTGGGGGATGGTAGAGGACAGTATGTCCATAGGGACATGACTTCATGACTAACAACAACAACTTGTACTTGCAAGTGTATAACCCAAAAATATAAATAGCATTGTTGGAAAAAAATAATTCATTGTAATAGAGAAATTACCAACATTTAAGTCCAAAGTCTGTTGCTTTACCAGAATGTTTCTGTGTTCAGCATTAATAAACTCCTTCGATAATTTTTGGGGGAGGAGGAAAGCTGCTTTTTGGGCTTTGAAAATAAGTAAGTGAGCCGTATTTGAGTATTCTAAGTATTAGGCAATACTTGTGTTTTGTGGTAGTCTAGCACAGAATTTCCAGTTCTTGTAGCAATAGCATTTAGACTTATATACCGCCCCATAGTGCTTTAATGCACTTTCTGGGTGGTTTACAATATAAGCATTATTTACATATTGCCTTGAACAATCCTCATTTTACCCACCTCAGAAGGATGGAAGGCTGAGTCAATCTTGAGCCTCATCAGGATCGAACTCCTGACTGTGGGCAAAGCTTGCACTTTAACCACTGCACCATCAATCCTTATTGTATTTACTTAAAAAGAAACCATCCTCAGCTTCATGTTCTCCAAAATGTCAAGTAGAAAGCTGACAGCCCAGGTTTGAAACCCAAGCACCATGTGACAGGGTGAGCTCCCATTATTTGCCCCAGCTCCTGCCAATATAGCAGTTAAAAGCATGCAAATGCAAATAGATAAATAGGTACCATTTTGGTGGGAAGGAATACAACTGGACAGGGGAAACCTTTACCTTTTACCAACATTTTCCAGGAGGCCTGCAGTTTTGGAGAATCCCACATTATGGAGGGCTGACTTTAAATGTTCTTGTCTAATATATCATTGACTATACCTTAATTTGAGGTCTTCAGATGAGTTTTCAGTTCAATTGGCTTCTTTGCTTTCTGTAGTAAAAGGAAAACAATTTGCAGAATAGTGAATATCTAGAATTCCAAAATGTCTTCAAAAATGCAATTCCTAAAATAAGGTACCATGCGTTTTTTTCTAATTCCTACAGTTTTTTATATATGTGATAAGAAAATTAGTTGATCTCATGGACTGTTCACCTGGAGGGAGTGGTTTTGACAACAAAGAGCTTTCCCGGAAAAAGGCCCAGGTTAAGAGATGGTGCAGTCCCAAACTAGATGGGAGAGAGGGAAGAGTTGTTCAGGGTACCCACATACTAGAATCTCTCATGATACATCTAGTAGGTTAGAAGGCTGTAGTTTGAGTTTGGTAAAATTTTGTCCATTAAGTATAAACAAATAAATGATTGAATTTGATTGGGTTTCACTGTATTGTCTCTGGGCTTGGGCATGACCATATGTAAAATATGCACAACTTATCCATCAAGTAAAACACTTAGCTTTAAGAAATAATAAAGTGCTGTATTAACTTTAAAAGAAAATTGAAATAACTGCAATTATTTAGTCTGGAATGAACATTCATCTCAAACTTTGTCTAAAGATCCGCAGCAAAAGGGCACACATTGACATGCTGAAGCCAGCTGCACTGCATATTATATTAAATGACATCCTGTTAAACGGAAGAAGATAATACATTTCTTCTAGCAAATACCATTACACGTTTTTAAATCTGTTGTCCAAATATAACAGTAGGCACCTGTTTGGCTTCCCCCCATCTTCATCAAAGAACGCATTGGCAAATAAGGGCAAGTTACACTATGCTTTTTAAAGCTACGATCTGCAATATCTGTTCTGTAACAGGAGTGCAGCTGTTGAATGTTTTAACATTTAGCACCATGCATTTAAAACAGTAATGTGTTTTAGTCTAGAAATGGTAGGGAAATGACATAAAGCAAAAGGCTCAACAGGTGGTCCGCAGACCAGATAAAGACCATAATGCTATCTTGTCTGCCTCTTCAGCTGATTGGATCGTCCTTTCCTTTTGGCTCACCATATATCACTATAGTGATTGTTGTCTCCTGTTGTTGCTGCTCTGCTGCCCATTTTCAAATGGCAAGTAGAGTAAATATTTGCAATAATTTATAGCTCACAAACATCTCTGCAGGAAAATCACAGGATGGAGATTTTTAGTTCCCCAGAGTGGGACACTTGTCAATCTTACATATATTCTGACACAATCCCAGATTGGAAGAAAAGACAATAATTCTTTGACTCTCTTCTCTTTGGTTAAAATTACTCTGTTGTATTGGTAGTCCCATCATACATTCCTACTAAATTGATAATTGTTCATATGTAGATAACATAGAAAGAAAGTCGTATTATTTTATTGTAGTGCAAAATCTGGATGAGCCTAATAGCATCCTTTTCAACTAACAAATACCATTAAAAAGCATTACGTTTTCATGAACTGCCAGTGACTTCATCAGATGCATGGAGCTTATGCCTGTTAATAAACTCTGTTAGTCAAAAAAGTTGCTATCCAAATTCATCTTGATCATTGTTCATATGAGCAATTCAAAAATTAAGGAACCCAACTCAAAGATGGTTACCATCTTGACAGCCTGTGACCATGCACTACATGTTAAATAGAGTGTTTGACTTCTCTTTTTCTAAGCGGTAGTTTTAGTTTTTTTCTGGTCCAGACCCTTACATGTAGACATTTTTTCAAAACAGTTCAGATATATGTTAGATGCAAATGGGCTGTTGTGTAAGAAAATATCTGGTTCCTTTGGGAGTTTAAGTTTTTCTCTGATATTCTCCGAATTGCAACATGTGACATAGACAAATTGCTGCATATACATGCACTGATAACATTACCCCGTAGAGTCTTGCATGATTTCTGCAGTATAATATGCTTGTGATTAAATCTTAAACCAGCTAAGTAAACTAAATGTTTTCTGGTACCTCTGTTTGTGGAGAGAAAAAAGGATTCAATTAGATGTGCAGGTGAGTCTTGGAGGTTTTGCTATGAACATGATAGGAGACTATACAATATGTTTAAGCTTCTAGTTTTTTCCTCTCTTCTGATACAGCTTCATCCTGAGAATAAATCATGTATACTTTGGCAAAAGCGTTCTTAAACTGGCAAATACATTGGATATTTGGATATTTAAAATTTGAGGTGCTATGTATTATATTTTCTGCATATTAAAACTTAGGCTATAAGCTTATATAAGTTTATATAACACTTGTAACCTGTGAAATACGTGCCTATGAGCATCAAGCTTTGTATCTAAGTGATACAGAAACCTTTGTGCTGACTCATCCAGTTTGTTTATATGTTGTAATGGAGTTATGAACTAAAAAAATCTGCAGTTTCAGAAGAAATGGAGTAAGGCGAACACTGATAAATGTTTCTTCTCCAAATAGACTTTTCAGGATATTAAGATTGTGCTTCAGCTGTTGTCAATCATGTTTTTTTTTCTTTTTTTAACTCATTATTTTTTTAATGTTTTGATCCTGCTGTGTAAGCTGCCAACTGCCCCTTCTGTGATTGAGGGAGCCTCCAAGCTGACTGAAAAACAAATCTATTATAGAGCAAAGTAAAGGTGGGGGAAATGATATGGATATAGAAGCATGCATTCCAGAATTGTAAAAAATAAGAGAAATATGATCTGAAATAAGCTTAAGAGGTTCTGTAATTATCACTGGATTATTTTAGCAGCATAATGTACTTGCCGCCTTTTTGGTAAGCAGCAGACTAGCCTGAAGATACTTGAATGGCTCTTGTCTTCACATTTTGGAGATCCTGTTCTTACTCTGACAGGCTATGAATTATCTATTTTCATTCTATCATTTTAAAAAATGCTTTAACAATATTTTTGCTGGTATGATGTCCACAAATGTATATCTTAAGCAAGCCAAATAGTAACTGAAGTGCTAATTTATACCATTATCAGTAATCATATCTAGGCAGTCCTTGCCAGTTGCAATCCTTGCCGCTTGGTGATAGATGCTCAGAATGAAGGTCTTCTTTAAAATAAATGATAGCTGCCACCAGATACCCGGCTCACAGAAAGCATCTTCTGAAACAGACCTGAAAAGAGATAATGGAAATACTCGCTACAAAATGACATCATGTATACCTATAGTGTTCCTCCATAACAATTTCTACTATGTCTCACTTAAAACTTAAACAAATTGTGTGAGTTATCTGGCAATCATTTGTTTTTACTTTGTGAAACAGGTATATCATTTCTGACCCTCATTTTCGTATTATTTCAGCTTGAGCAAAACATTTTCAGGTCTTCATTGGTTTACAGAAACTAAGAAATGTTCCCTGAACCCATGAACTCTGTAAGATTTCAAGAGATATTTGCACTGAATACTGAAATGCTGTATTTTCTTTATTGCTGAGCTGAGCCTTTGATCTCAGGTTAAGAGATTATATTTCCAGGGTGGAGACACTGGTGATGGCCCACTAGTGCCTTCTAGCTCTATTTGAAAGGCTGAAGAAAATAGCAGGAAGTCACTCAGAGATTGTATTCATCTAAATAGGGGCGTCTGGTCCATGACGTCTTCTTTGATTTTTTAAAAAATGTTCTTTGATATTTAGCTGCTTAATTAATTCTTACATAAAGCATCAATTCAATTTTAATAGTTATGTTTAATTATTTTTAATTTACAAGAAATATATTCAGCAAGGTTTGGGATTAAATACATAACATTTTAGGAGCTGAGCACGCAGATGGCCTTTGAGTGTTCTCCTCACCACATGTGATTGGAATTAGAGCAGAATAAAACTTCATATCCAGGTGTTTGGATAGTATTACATCTAGTTGATATGATTACTTTCCAGTTATATATTTCATTATCGTCTCTCCCCAATTGGGACAAGCCTGCCCACCTTATCCTAGCGGAAGAGGCCTGCCATGGATCCTGTCTGCTAAGGAATTGAAGCAGGCAAAGTCAAGCAAAAGAGCCTTTTCCTCTGTGGTCCCATCCTTATGGAACATTCTACCACTGGAGGTGAGCACTACCCTCTTCCTTTTGACCTTCTGGAAGGATATCAAAATTTGGCTTTGCCAGCTGTGTTGGGACCCCGAAGGGAGTACTCATTGCTGAAGATGGCTGATGGAGTAAGAAGGCCTCATCTCCATCCCGTCTGGCTCTTAGCTCTCTTAGTTCGGTTTTAGTTCTTAATATTTTTTTTTACTCTGTATTGTTTTAATATTTTAACTATTTCTTGCTTGTTTTATAACCTGTAAACTGCCCACAGTCATCTTGTAGGGGAGAGGGTGGCTTAAAATATTTAATAAAATAAATAAATAAGTTTCCTTCTTCCCCATTAAAAATACAGCTTGATACCAATTTCTAAATGTTTCTTGGGGCTTTCCCAAGACAATTAAACATTACAGATCTGAAATGGCATGGTATTGGCATGGCATGGTATTCACTCACCATGCTATTATAGCTTTTTAAAAAATAATTGCCAGGACTTTGTATTGTTTAAATAGGAAATTGATAAGATGATCAATTGTCAGTTCCATGTATGAATTATCTGCTTGTCTGTAAACAAACAAGCCCCTTCTTCTCTCCTCTCTGGGATTTAAGATTTCAGAAGTATATTTAAAGAATGGTTGTATTCTCTAGCGGTTTAATGTATTGAAAGAAACAAGACAGAAGGAAATATTTGACATGTTTTTTTCATTGTAAAGAAGGCAGATTATGTGATGATTGTTATTGTTACATAAGTGATGGGTAAATGTACTTCTTGGCTTGTATAGTAAATTGATAGGCATGGATAAATCTAAGGAAGGCAAAGGATATGCTTGAGTTAGGATTAATAATCTGAACTTTCTTCAACCTCTCACTTGTTTACGTTATCATGGGCAAATCAGATTTGAATAAAGGCAGTTCCACATCCTTATTTATTTACTATGTGAATAATCATACAAATAGTGGCCAAGTTGTCTGCTAGAGGGTGGGAATTAAATTCTACATAGTAGCTTTCCTCAAGATGGAGTCTAGTTTTCTTGGTCTATAATTCCCAATGTCAAAGCACAAGTCAGAATGGAAATGATGAACCAGGTAGTCCTCAACTTATGATCATAATTGAACCTGGAATTATGATATGTCATGCCAATTGCTAAATGGTCATCATGTGAATGACCTGATTTTATGTTATTTTTTTGCAATGGTTGCTAACCAAATTAATTGTCTACATTAATATCTGTTTTCACCAGAAACTGGAAGTAAACACTGGTTCACATTACTGCGGGATGCTGCAAACAGCCATAAATGCTGTCCAAAATGTAACCACATGATTGTGGAGAGAGACAACTGTTGGACTTTTGAATCCATGTCATAAGTCCTTATTTGGGGGTCCCTTTTTAGTTTGAGTGATTGCTGAGGACTACCTGTTCAACTCATCTGGATGGTACCAGGATGGGAGAGCTACCATAGGATAGCACATTCACTCCGAATGAGGTAGGATGGTAAGAAATTAGCTTTGTTCTTAGCTGGAAATATTTTAGTTAAAATAACCTGTTAAGCTTTTGCTTGTTTCTTTTCATTATCCTGCAATAAATTAGAGAGCTTTCAGTTAACCAGTTTCCATTTTGTCTGGATCTGGAGAGTACAAATCTTAGTTCAAAACAAGCCAGGGTGTTAACTTCATTTTTAAGGAAACGTTGCTTTTGCATTTCGTTTTAATATGCCACAGACACATAAGACGTTTTATTTCAGTTTAATTATAAGCTGATGTACCCCGTATGTCTGAATAAGAAATATGAACTTATTTAACTTCTTTTTTTTTGGGGGGGGGGGAGGGGGTAACAAAAGTAAGCGTCAACATCATGATGCTTTTCTGGAAATTATCATGACTTGCTGAACTGCCTGCTATTTCAATGGTTATCCCTGCTGATGCTCCTGAATCAGATGCTAAGGAGGATAAATATTTTGTAAGGGACTTTCTTCTGAGATTGTCTGCAGTTTTTTGCAAGTGGATATTTTCTTAGAACAAACATATTTTAGTTGATGGTTTTGTATTTGTTAGATATATATGTTCTATCTTCCTATTAAAGACTTAAGATGGCAGAATTGCTCTCACCTGCCATTTTTCCTACAACTATGTGAGATTGTTGGTCTAAGAGAGAATAATTGGCTGAAAGTCACCCAGTAAAGCTTCCATAATTGAGAACTGAACTTTGAGTCTCCCCAGTGCCAATCCATTACTTTAACCACTACATCATTCTATGAGTTTTGGTGAACAAACAATTCTGAGGAATGTGCTAAGTGTCTTTGGTAATGTAGATGAGATTTATGGTATTTCTATACATATAAAGTATGTATAAAAGGGACTCGGTGGCTCAGTGGCTAAGATGCTGAGCTTGTCATTCGAAAGGTTGGCAGTTCAGCGGTTCAAATCCCTAGTGCCGCGTAACGGGGTGAGCTCCCAGCTTCTGCCAACCTAGCGGTTCGAAAGCACGTAAAAAATGCAAGTAGAAAAATAGGGACCACTTTTGGTGGGAAGGTAACAGCTCTCCATGCGCCTTTGGCGGTTAGTCATGCTGGCCACATGATCACGGAGACGTCTTCGGACAGCGCTGGCTCTTCGGCTTTGAAACGGAAATGAGCACTGCCCCCTAGAGTCAAGTGATCCATAGTTATACGTCCTTTAATAGAGCATGGGGAAAATGGGGGGGGTTTCTTTAAGTCTTTGAACAAAAAAGAGAGATTTTTCCTCAATTCTGGTGTCCCAGTTTAAATGATTTCAAGTTTATATGGAAGTGGGCCTCTTTTATCACTGTCACTGTCTAGTTGGGTGATTGGCCTTGTTTTTCTTTTCTTTCTTTTGGTACAAAAATTACAGACAATAGAGCCTGTTGGACCGCAAGTATATAGAAAAGAAAGATTGTAGGTTCCATCCATTAGTCCAGCTCCAATGGATTCCTGTCCATTGGTTTTGAGTATTTGTTTCCAAAATAATATTTGGAAATAGTTGGAAAGGCAGGCTTAGTTTAAACCAGTTTAAGACTTTTATTTTGCTGCCTTTTCTTTGTGAGAAAAGGGTGTAGAACATATTGCCCATTGAAATAGAATAACATTATAATATGTAAATCCACAAATCTGATGGTAGCCGGAGCACAAACCAAGGTCTGGAGAAGCTCTAGGCTGGGTTCTATGAAAGTTTGCAGGCTGACTCGCTCAGCGCGCGTAACCTAAGACAGCTTCTCGATTAGCATAAGGCTGGTTTGTTGCTTTCTTTCCTGCCCTTCAGTAGCTATTCACCATTTTCGGAGGGGAGGAGCAACAGCAGCAAGCAGCAGCAGCAGCAGCAGCAGACAATCCAAGGCGGATTTTCGGAGAGAAAAACATTTCGGATTAATCTCGCAGTCCGAACGCTTTCGGGCTTTAGCTGCTGGCGCGATTGACAGACAGACGTAAGCGCGCGTTCAATGAAGGGAAGAAGAGAATAACCTTGCAGGCGACCAAGAGGGAGGAACGGCTGGCGAGGGATGCTGCTGCCGCTGCTGCGGGAGCGCGATGGAGATGGGCGCCTCAGCCATCTGCAGTGAAGGCGATTGTTACCGTTGCCGCCGCTTGTAGGTTTAGGCAACTGGAGTGCGCGAAGGAGGAATATGCGCGGCCAGGGCGGGAGGAGAGGCAGTGAGTGCTGCGAACGGGAAGAATGGTTGCTGCAGCCATGCTTTTTAGGCTGCCTCCTTGATGGTTTGCTTGGATTCTGATAGGCTGACGGAGGGAGGGGGGGAAGCCAGCCTTTGGCCGCTGCCAGCCCTTCGGGCGATTCCTATGGCTTTACAGCTCGGAGGCTTCTTTGCTTTTTTTTTCGCAGCCTTCGGGGTCAGCGCCCCCAGGCCGAGCGCGCTGCCTGATTTGCTCGGGCCTTGGGTGTCCCGGCTCACCGCTGGTTGAGCTCTATCGCGCCGAATCGAAGCTATTGTTTTGGAACCGCCGCGCGCGCTTCTTCCACGCCGTCGAGGGCTCTGCTCTTCCTCCGCCGCCTTCGAAGCCGCCCCATTTGCCTTTCCTCCACATGACTCGGGATGGAAGCTGGTTGGAGTGCCCGTGAAGGGGGATGCGTTGCGGGGCGCGCGTAACTAAGGCTCTTTCGCGGGAGGGAAACCAGGCACGGAGGAACCACGATGGACGAGGCAGGGACTCCAGGTTGCGCGCTGCGCTGCCAGCCCGAGCGCTGCCTGTGAGGCGGCTGAGATAAAGCGAGCCGGGAGGCCTGCCTGGTTCATGCCGCCGCGGCGGCTCGTGCGGAATTAGCTTGCGGGGGAGCCTCACCATGAAGAAGACCCGAAGTATCACCTTACGGCGAGCCTGGCCGAGCTCGGATTTCTCTGACCGGGCTTCGGACCGCATGAGGTCCCGCAGCGAGAAGGACTACCGCCTGCACAAACATTTCCCACCAGCGTTCCTCTCCCAAGCATCACGGGGCTACATGACATCAGGTCTGTAACATCAGTGTCTGTGGGGGGTGGTGGGTAGGTGTACACACGTACATGCAAATCTGCCTGTTTCAAAGGGCTGGTCTTGGTGTGTTTGTTTATCTCCTCCGCGCCGTGTTAAGGGTTGCCACTGATTAGCATAGGTTGCAATGAAGGAGCCAATTTCTTTTAAAGCTCGCATCCACCATTTTGTACCTCGGGAAGGTTTATTTGAAGCAGGGCCTTCTCAATATGGAATTTAAAACCTTCCAGCTCCCTTAAAATAAATGGGGAGACAAGGAAACGCTCAAGCCCGCGTTTGGAATCTTGCACCCCTTTGTGAGAGCCCAAGCACCATCCCCATCGCTGGGCTCACGAAGGATGATCAAACCAGATACTGTCTCTTGTTTTACCTAAATGCAATGATCTCTAAAGGCATTTCTGAATTTCATTCTCCATCTGGAAGTGGCCCTGCCATCGTGGCCTTATTGGGAATATTGTCTCCAGTATCCATTTGGCTGGGGGCTGGGGGGGGGGGTCGGGCGGGTTGAAGGGGGAGTTTTGTTTTGCTGATAAAAATGAGTACATATGTAAACATTAGTGGGTAGGAAGGGAAGAGTGTCTGGGGGTGTGTATCATATGTGTGCCTTTCCCTATCTATTGCTTCAGCGCAGGCTCCTTAGTAATAATGGATACTGCATTAACATGTTTGTGCATGCATAACAAGATCAGAGCACAACAAAATGTGACAGGAGGGCTGCAGAAAGCTATGTATCAGGGCAACTTGATCTTTCAGTCAGGAATTATGGAAGGAAATGCCTTCTTGCAATAATGCATGTTTGCTTAACTGATGGTTTTTAAATTTCAAACTTTGAAGAAAGACCAAAAGGAATATTTTATAAGAATCCTACTGGAAAGGACATAATATGGAAATATTTTTTATTGTTTTAATTCTTGGTTAGTTTTAGTCTGAGGTCAGGTTTCATTATTACAATATTAAATTTTCTTTTATTATTGGGAATTAAACTCACTTCAGCATAAAAACATGAACCTTTATTACTTGGCAAAGGGTAGCTTTTCTCTTCTCTTCTGGCCCAGTTCTTAAAGTTAGTGGTTGTGAGTAACTTGTTTACTTAACTTGATTTCTTTTGTTAATAATTATGTTTTTTCTACTAAGCACTAAATTTTAAAGGTAAGAATAGATTGTTAACAGCCTTTTGTCAGTAGATGTAAACATAGAGGAAAAATATTTTATGGGAATCTTGTTTGACTGAGTTTTGGTCTACAAGCTTTTAGGCTGCCACATAGGCATGCATTCAGAAAAATGCCAAATCTGTATAAAAAATAAAAACCAGCCACACTTTTTGGAATATTGTTGCTTCGGTATATTTAATACTGCATTTGGCACATGCTGTATACTTCTAAAATTTGAATGGGAGTTTAGTAATTCATTATGCAGTTATTTTTTAAAAAATAGTTTAGAGTAACCAGTATTTAACTGCATTGTGGTCTGGTCTTGTGTCACTAGAATTACAGTTTCATATTTTTTCTGCAAATCTGTATTGTTGGTAAGTTTAACATATGTGTTTAACTCATATTACTTATGTAAAATCCCTAGGGAACAGCTTATATATTTGAAATAGTTACTACAAAATTTGAAGAGCAGTTTTTTGATCTAATCTCATCATCAATACTGAAATTGATATGAATTTTTTTGGGGGTGCTAGAGTTACTTGTGTTGGGTCAGGACATTGTAAAACAAAATGTTCCATCTCCCTAGCCTGGTGGCAAAGTCTGCAAAATTAACTGCAAAAATATATGGTGTCTGGGGGGGGGTGAGAAAAGAGCAGGTGACACATCAACTATGAGTAATACTCTATAATTGTTAAGAGTATATCAGAAGTTATATAAAGCAAACTTAATATATGATGCTATGACTGAAAAAAAATTAGCCTCATTCTGAATTTACTTGTGTCTTTTGTCGTTCTGTATATTGGTTGGGGGAGGAATGAATTAATGTTCTAAAACCTGGCTCTTTTTATAGGCCTCTTTGGGTCAGGAAATCTATAGGAAGCAGCCTTGCATAAAATTGACAGACTGAATACAAATGTTTTCTTTGTCGTTCAAAATGTTATACAAAAGGGACGGTCTTGATTTTTCAGACTGCCAAATTGTGTTTGTCCTGTTACTCAGCCTAATTGCTATTAACATTGTTGCAATTTTACTTCAGTAAGTTCTTGGAAGAAGAAAGAAAAGATAGGTGGGTCAATAACGGGTGAAATCCTCCCGGTTTGGACCGGCTCGCCCGATCCGGTAGCGATGGAGGCGGGTGGTTCGGAGAACCGGTAGCAAAAATCCCCCCCGCCATACCCAGCTGAGCCGCACAATCATCAGAGGCTTTTTTTTTTTACTTTTAAAAGCATTTTTTCTACAACTTCGGCCAAAAAAATGCTTTTGAAAGTTAAAAAAAAAGTCTCTGATGATTGCGCGGCTCATCAGAGGCATTTAAAAGAAAAAAACCCTTGTTTTCTTTTAAATGCTCTGAGGATCCCAGATCAGGGAACTCAGCTGGGATCCTCAGAGACTTTTGAAAACATTTTTTTACAACCTCTTAGCCGAAGAGGTTGTAGAAAAAATGATTTTAAAAGTAAAAAAAAAAATTGGCCACGCCCACCCAGTCACATTAACCTCCCACCAAGCCATGCCCACAGAACTGGTAGTAACAAATTTTAGATTTCACCCCTGGTCAATAATGTTAAAATACACAAGCAAATCATTTTTTCTTTTCCCTAAATCTCCAGGTCATTCCATCTGTAAGATTTTTTAAGCTGGAACATCCCTAGAATACCTTATAAAGGCATTGAATATAGAAATATCTAAGTTATGTATTCTGATAGGTTATGATTTTCAATTAGCATTTGGTAAGGGTCCATTTTTAAACATGGTTTTCCTTTCACTAATATAGATAGCTGAGATTTTGTGATATGGTAAATAATATTTGATACTAAAATTTTGATCCCTTTTCAGAAAAACAATAGAAAGTACAGGTAGTCGTTATGATCACCAATGAGCCCAATATTTCTGTTTCTAAGCGAGATATTAAGTGAGTTTTGGCCCATTTTGCAACCTTTCTTAACATAGTTAAGTGAATCACTGCACTTGTTAAATGAGTAACACAGTTGTTAAGTGAATCTGGCTTCCCCATTGACTTTGCTTGTCAGAAGGTTGCAAAAGCTGATCACACGTCCCCAGGACACTGTCACCATCATGAATCGGTTGCCAAGCATCTGAATTTTGGTCATGTGGCAATGGGAATGCTGCAATGGTCACAAATGTGAAAAACAATCATAAGTCACTCAACTTAAGAACCACAATTGACCCAAATTTCCATTGTTAAGCAAGACAATTTTGCCCCATTTTATGAACTTTCTTGCCACTGTTGTTAAACGAATCACTGTAGTTAAGTTAATAACACAGTTGTTAGGTGAATCTGGTTTCCCATTGACTTTGCTTGTCAGAATGCCGAAAAAGGTGATCGCATGAATGCATGCCAGTTGCCAAATGTCTGAATTTTGATCATGTGACCATGGGGATGCTGCAACAAACATGTGAAAAATGGTCATAGGTCACTTTTTTCAGTGCCATTGTAACTTTGGTCACTAAATGAATGGTTGTAAATCAAGAACTACCTGTAATCCAAAATTTCTTGAAGTTTCTGAGCCACCACTTTGTAGAGCTTATTCATGTTTATTTCATGTTGGAAGTAGAAATTTTCCATAGGAAAACTCACTGCCTTAACTTTTTCAAAGGAATAAAGAGTAGAACAATCAACATGTTTGGCTTTTGTATTTTGAGACAAATTTTGAATAGCCTCATTAATTGTATAATTTAAATACTCTGGTAGTATGTATACCTTTTATTTTCTTTGCTCTTTCTCATATCTATACCAAAGAAGTTTTCCGGTTATTGGAAATCTTTCGCAGATGGGCTATTAGTTCCATTAAAGACTTATTTGGAACATAGATGTTAAATACTAATTTTGGTAATGATTAGATTAGATTAGTGTTGAATTGAAGATATTTTTTAAAAAGATCCATTCAGATAGTTTTGTTTTGTTTTAAAACAAGAAACTAGGTGGTTTGAGGTGAAAAAGGGTTTACCTCAATTAAAATGTGGAAATGCTGGTGCTCAAATTAAGGAATAAATTAATTCACTAACTGTTTCTTATTGTCTAAACTTCCAGATTTTGGAATATTTATCTGGACAATAGAAAAAAGTTTAATCTAATAAACATTTTACCTTATATCAAAATAAAAAGTTGTTATCCATTTTATTCTACAACTGTGTAATCCATGCATTTGAATAAAATCAGAAATCAAGGATTCAGCATATTTTTGAATGAAGAAGTTACTTTTATTGTGGAAGGTTGTGGAGATCTTAACTGTTTTTAATCACTAAATGTATTCCTGCTGAGGAGTAAGATAGAAATAATATATTAACAGATCTGTAATATAAGTATTACAGAATCCTCTACATTAAAGAAAGATACTATAATGAGGAAAAAGCAAGCACCAAATTAAAATTGTCTCACCAAAATTCCACTTCGGAGAGTGAAAGTATGAATAGTTTTTTGGTTAGATTGTCAGATGGAGAATTAGATATACTTGTCACCTCCAAATCATTGTTGGTAAAAATCTGTTTTTTGTTATAAACCTGCCCAATCTCACAGTCATTGTTAAAATAAAGAAGGAATATGTATAGTGCTCCAGTTCTTTGGAGGAAGGATGAATACAAATAAGTCAATAAAAATGTTACTTAAAAGGGGCATTAGTCTTGCTTGATAGCTTTAATTATAATTACTGATTCTAGACATCACCTATTCTTTATTTTAAATTGAGAGCTAGGTAAGGCATAACCCATAGGATAGAATAAAAATGTAGTGTTTCCTGTGCACCTGGTCTATTATCTAATGTTGGAAATTATCCTCTTTCCACTTTTTGCTTAGTTTAGCTGTATAACTTGCCAAGTGAGTATATGCTCTTCTAGAATGACTTGAAGTTGCCTTGGGCAAACAGCTTGCTGGCGAATTGCCTTTGTTACAGTGATGTGTCTCTATTTGTGTGTGTATAGAAAAGTACGGTATGCAGTGAAATGACAAAGGAAAAACACTCTTTAAAAATCAAAGTCTGAACAGAAAAACAATTAAAACAAAAAATTTGCAAAATAAGAGAACAAAAATGTTACTGGATAAGAATTAGAATTGTAGCCTGATCCATAGTAATTTATTGTCTGAAAAGGCAAGTCTGTAACAGATCTTATAATAGTTGATGATTGGCCATATCATATATGGGGAAAATAGTCTTTCAAATATTGTAGCCCCAGAACAGTTGTGCCTGACCCTACACATTACAGCAGATTTTTGAATTCTAGTGAGATATATGTCTGAATTAACAGCTTTGATGTCCTATTTTGAACAAGTTGAAATGCCCAGTGCTTTTCAAAACTCACCTAATGTATAATGTTTTAGTATCCCTGCTTGGATAATTCCATAGCAGGATAATTGTGAAGGATTATCCCATTCCAGGAGACAATTAGAACAGATGCACTAACTAAAGTTAATGAAAGAAGTTATGCTGAGAATTTCACTTGGGAATTACAGTAATTGATGAAGTAGATCTAAAAGTATTCCAATCTTCTGTTGGGAAGGTTTAAGGATGTGAAAATGAATACCTCTTAATTTGTTTCTCGTCAATAGGCCTTTGGTTAGAAAGGTAGAGTATTACTATCTGGAAGTTTGCTACTAGATACATGATGAATCTAGATTTAACCACTCGGTGCTTATTCCCCCCTTATATACCTTATAAGGAATACATTTTCTGGAGTAATATTTAGTTTTATAGTGAAAATGAATAGTAGGGTCTTTGGTGTTCTCTGAGCTTTTTCTTGAAGATATTTCATTAAGAGCCTTGGTGGCGCAGTAGACTAAAGCACTGTTAAGTAACACCAACTGCCTGCAATTACTGCAAGTTCAAATCTCACCAGGCTCAAGCCTTCCATCTTTTCGAGGTAGGTAAAATGAGGACCCGGTTTGTGGGGGCAATAAATTGACTTTGTATAAAAAAGAACACCGCTGGGGGGGGGGGGGCGGTGAAAGCCCTACTAAGCAGGTATTTACAAAAGTATGAAGGCTATTGCTTAACGCATTGTAAGCCGCCCTGAGTCTCCGGAAAAGGGCAGCATATAAATCGAACCAATAAATAATAAATAAATAAATAAATAAATAAATAAATAAATAAATAAATAAATAAATAATAACCCAATAGCTAACATCATCAGTGCTAGAAGTGGGTGTGGTTTGCTCTCTGTTTATATACAATGGGCTGCCCTGTTGGTGGGGGTGGGTTGTTTTCTTCTTTGTAATTCCTTGATTAGGCTGTTATTAGATGTTTGATCATCTGAGTTGGTAGTTCCTTGTAAAAGTTTAGTAAGATACTTGGAATTTGCACTATATTTTTTATTTAGAATGTATTACTAAAATTTCTCTTTTGGTATGCATGAGGTCTTATTGGAATAGTAAATTAGAGGACAGAATCCATAGGATAGTGGTATTTAAATATAATATTAAAAAGTTGATATCTTTTGTTTTTAAAGGTGACTTCAATGAGCACTTAATGTGTGTCCACATGTATACCTTGAAGAATATATGGTTATTTGATCGATGATATCTCAGGAAGTGTGGTCAAATTATGAGATAGGCTGGGAACTATAATTGTAGCCCATGACTCCCCCATCTCTTTTAACTGGATTATTTGATGCCATTGAGCACATAGTTTTCTATTATAATATTCTGTAATTTCTTAATAATCTGGTTACTGTTATACCAGTTGATGGATTTTTGCACATTGTAAGAGCTTAAAATACATGAATCTTTTTTCCTTCCTTTCATTATCTAATTTTAATTTTTTTGCTTCTATAAATAAAACTAAGCTGTTCTATTTAGCAGTATACATTGGGCCAACATGAATAGACATTTTGTCTTCAACTAATGCAATGATAAGAACACTTCTAAATGTGTTGGGGAACAGTGTGAATGTCCCAAAGGTGCTTTTTCAAGAGGCAGCTGGACTTTCTGGTTTTTCTTGGAAGAAGTTTTGCTTCTTATTCAAGAAGCTTCTTGAAAAGCTGAAGAAGCTTCTTGGATAAGAAGCAAAACATCTTCCAAGAAAAACCAGAAAGTCAAGTTGCCTCTTGAAAAAGCACCACTGGGACAACCATGATCTGGATGACTGAGAATCTCCATAGACGAACAGTGTGAATATTTTTAATAAGATAATCTATACATGATATGTAGAAGACTCAATCTGGTAGACTGATTAAGGCATCAGACTAGAAACTGGGAGACCATGAGTTCTGATCCCCTCTTGAGCACAAAGCCAGTTGGGTGACCTTGGAGCCAGTCACTTTCTCACCCCTAGGAAGGAAGCAATGGCAAACCACTTCTGGAAAACCTCAGGGACCTGTTGAGGCAACCTCTAAGCATCAGATACAATTGCAAGGAAGAAAAAAATGTGATATTTAAAGTTGAGGATTTTGTTGTCTGTGCAGTCATTGACTCAAAAATTACATGCTGCCTCCTCCATGACATTTTTCAGGATTTTATCCCTTTTTCTTCTTGATGACAATATAAGAATTTTGTCCATCCAGAATGTCTGTGGATGATGTAAAATTACTGTTGCTAAGTACTGGTATATTTTTTTAGTATGTCAACCACTTGCTTACCAATAAATGTTTGCATTTAACAATACTAATGCCTTGTTCTTGGCTTGTTTCTCTTTACTGCTCTGTATGGATGTAGCAACTGAGAGCCTGTCAAACAAGTGTTGAGATATAACTTAACCACAAGAAATAAAATATCTGATGTAAAATCTATTTGAATTTCCATTAAGACTATTGAACTCAGTAGACAATTTTGTTTCAAGTAGATGAGGGAGCAACAGGTGGAGGGAGGGATGTCACTAAAACAAAAAGTTAGAGATTTTCTGAAGGATTTGAGTCTAAGAAGCCTGACAGATGAGCGAAGTTGATTTATTGCAGGAACTAGGCAAGTTCCTAGTGTTGAATGTGAACACTAGTTCCTTGAGAAAATCTTAGAATGTGATGACTGTTTCCCCCCACCCCCCCCCCCCTCAAAAATAAGGATGTGAATTTTAGAACAGGATGTTCTCCATAAAGGAGGGAACAGCAGTCAGGAATTGGTTAACTCTGTCTGTTAGCTGCTAGGACTGAGTCTGCAAAACTGTTAAGCCCTGCCTCTTCCTGTTGCTTCCCAGCTTTTTAGACTTAGTCTAGCTTGGACAGACGTGTCCCTTTCTGCTAATGCATTTCTAACTACTTTTCTACCTTTGAGGAGAAATATTTCTTCATAGAAGCTCCCAGGACATTTGGTTGAGCAACCAGCTTTCCAGCGTGAAAGGTTTTTAGCCTGACCCCAGTGAGGGCCGCGTGGGCGGCATCGGACTGCCAGCTGGCAGGTCTGACTGGGCAGTACTCACAAGCTTGCTTCGAAACGCTGACCCAGGGGTTTGCTTCGGCAACCCACATGGCTTGCTGATATTGATGAGGAGAGCAGTGGTGGAGGTGATGGCTGCGTGCATGAGCTTTTGCTCCGCAGTGCTACCCTTACAGTGTGAGGGACAATTCCACACTCATTTCAATCGCACTTGAAACTGGAAGGCTAGCGAGTCAGAGGGGTGAGTGAGAACAATGCCACTCCCCACACCTCATTTCTCCTCTTTGGCAAGGCAGCAATTGCAAGTCTCGGATCAAGCTGTGGATCGCAACATGGAGGGCGGTGAGTAGCGGGGCATTCTTAGCACCCCCGCAGCCCTTACCACATTGGGATGGTCTTTAATGCCTGGCCAGTGTGACTCTTCCAGCAGCAGGCCTACAGGCTGAGACTGCTAGGTCTCAATTTCAAAATGGCAGCCGCCATGCCGACAGATGGCAACTGCGTGGCTGGTACCCGGGGGAACAAACGCAGTGACTGCGACCCAAAGGAGGGCCCCTTGGGAGCAAGGCCCCATAGCAAGCACGCTAAGGCACATCAGCCTCCAATACAGCCACATGGCACGGCTTCTAAGGCTGAGCAACGGAGACATAAGACCATTGAGAAGGCCATAAGTAAAGCACAAAAGGAGGCGGAAAAAAGGGCCAAGGGTCTCCAAATCATGGAGAAGGCCTTTGACCTATCTATTGCTCCTGAAGGGTCTCAACAGCCTGACCCTCTTGAGGGGAGTCCCAGGGCATCATGGTCCTCGGATGGCTCCATACAACAAGGCCTTAATCTGCCCAGCAACACTGATCTGCTGTTCGGCCCTATACCAGAGACCAGGCTTCCACATTCTTCTTGGGTACAACCTGAGACACAGTGGGACCCATCAGTGACTTCATGCCCATGGCTGCTGGTCTTCGCGCAGATGAGCAACCAGAACTCTAAATTTGCAGGGCATTGCAGCCAGGCTGCAACAAAGGGCCGAATCAGACTACACCAGACACCTGGACCGTCATCAAGGACCCAGGTCTTGGAATGCTGTGGGGGCCCGCAAGCAAGACTACTCCCCCGTCTCTTCCAGCCAGGCATCCTTGTCCAGCGAAGATACACAACATGAATTCAACCTCTCTGACAGTGAGGGCCTGGTTCTGACCAGCCCGCCTTTGTCGGCCTTGTCCAGCCCTAGATTTTTAGATCCTTGCTATTCAAGGCACGGAACACTACCCAACTAGGCAGCATTCTGGCTTCCCTGGTGACAGCTCCAGAGGTGACTGATCCAGCAAACCCTCTATTTGTAGAACCCACTGTGAAAGCGGAGGTCATACCTGCTCCCAAACTTTTTTCTGATGTAGTGCTGAGGCAGTGGGCATTAGGTCCCAATCCTAATGGCATGGATAAACGCCTCTATAACATGGCTCCAGAGCTTTCTAATATCCTCCAAGTGCCTCCTGTAGATGCCCCTATAGTGCCTCTCTCCCTCGCCCTTAGCAGGCACCCCGGAGGAAAACCTACACCCTGAGGATAAATGGGCAGAGAAATCATTGGAGAAAGGCCACCAGGCTGCCGCCTGGTCAGTTAGGGCCGCCACTGCAGCTTCATTTTTTACAGAGCTTTGCTGCTCTGGCTTAAGCAATTACAGGATAGGATTCCGGCCACTGATTCGAGGTCCCATCAGGATCTCAATAAAATCATGGTGGCGATGGAATTCTCGGTGGACACCATGCTAAATGTGGCTAGGTTCGCAGCCAAATCCATCGGCTCTTCAGTGACGTCCCACCTCCTATGGCTCCGCCAGTGGCAGGCCAATACCAGGAGTAAATGGAGATTGGCATCGTCCTCGTACACTGGGGATAAATTACTTGGAGCTTCCCTGGATCCAATTTTAGTCGAAACCAGGGACAGATGCAAGGTTCTACTATCTCTTATCCAGAAAGGGGGGAACTCCCGTCCACAGCCTTATTTTCGTCCCTCGTCCTTTCGAGGGCTGGACAGCGGTTTCGCCATGCCACAATTCAATGATTCTTTCCTTCAAGGCAGGGACAGTTCCATAACAGTCAGAGCAGGCAGGGACAAAGATATCCACCCAAACGGCCCTTTCAGGGTGGGAGAGATCATTCCTTTTGATGCTCAAAATGACTGCTGGTCCAACCCTCCCATAGGGGAACGCCTGGCCCTCTTTGCCAGTCAGTGGGAGGACATCACCATGGATGTTTGGGTCAGGGAGACAGTCAGGTCGGGCCTCTCCCTGGAATTCCTCTCCATCCCCCCGAGGCTCTTCGTCCATTGCCCGGTTTCACAGGACCAGATGAAACAGCTCCTCATGGAATCTGCTATAAAACATCTCTTGGATACTTGGGCCATCCAGCCGGTTCCACGAGAGCAACACGGACAAGGGTTTTATTCTTGACTGTACATTGTCCAGAAGGCCTCAGGTGGATGGAGGGCAATTCTTGACCTCAAGTCTCTGAACCATCACATCATTTATCGATGGTTCAAGATGCAGTCACTCCAGACCAGTTTGGAGAGCATCAGAAAATGCAATTTTCTCACGTCAGTGGACCTGATGGAGGCGTACCTTCATGTCCCCATCTTACACAGCCACAGACAGTTTCTCCACTTCCATTACATGGGGAAACATTCCCAATACCGGGCATTGCCCTTTGGCCTGTCCTCCGCTCTCAGGGTGTTCACCAAACTGATGGCTGCTCTGGCTGGTCATCTCCAAACTCTGCCTATAAGAAGTTTGTCCAGAGGTTTTATCTGGTTGACATTCTTATACAGTCCAGTTTGGAAATCCTGGAGAACAGGACCTGGAGACCACGATCCAGGTCTTACAAAATCATGGCTTTTCCATAAACCTGACCAAAAGCCCTCTGGTCCCCTCTACATGATTGCTCCACCTGGGGGCTATCATAGATTCGCTGGAGTCCAAGGTGTATCTTTCCCAGGAGCGCCAATCCAGTCTGAGGGAATTGGCAAGACGTGTCCAGACGGAGCATTTGGCTTCTCTGCTGCTGCTATCGCAGCTCCTGGCAAAGATGGTGTCCAGCTTTGGCATCACCCCTTGGGCTCGGCTCCACAGCAGGGCTCTGCAGTGGTTTCTCCTGCTATTCTTCACTAGGTTTCTGACTCTGGAGGCAGAGGCAGTGATGCTCTATGCAGCCTGTGACGTTTGGGACTGCTTTATGCCTTTCCCTCTCTTCCATTGATTCCCAAAGTCATTGGGAAACTTCTGGAGGAGGAGGAGCTTCTGCTTCTGGCACCCCATTGGCCCAGATGGCCTTGGTTCATGACCCTATCGGTGACCCGGCCCTGGAGGATCCCTCAGGACAGGATCTCCCTCAGCCAGGGGGCATTGGCCCACCCGGACCCCCAGTGGTTCCAACTGACCGCCTGGCGCTTGAGCAGGGCCTGCTGGGGGGGGGGACAATTTTTCCTCCAGGGTCATCAAAAATATTCAGGCTTCTTGCAGGGATTCCACCAACCGCATCTATAATGCCACATCGAGGGCATTTTGCACCTGGTGAAAGAAATGTGACCTGGTCCCCATGGATGTTTCTGTAGCTCACATATTGGACTTCTTACAGGACGGGTTGGCCGATGGGCTAGCCCCAAACACCCTTCAGAGGCAGGTTGCAGCCCTTTCCTCCGTTTTGACTTGTGGATCCAGGGAATTCCTTTCTCAGCAACTGGTGGTCTGCCAGTTCCTCAGGGGGCCTTCTAACCTTAGGCCTCCGGTGGTACACTGGTATCCCACGTGGAGCTTAAACAAGGTCTTAACTGCCCCAACCCGGATCCCCTGAGAGAGGTCAGTCTATGCTTCCTTTCATATAAGGTGGTATTCCTGGTCGCTATAATATCTGCCAGGTGGATATCCGACCATGCAGACAGAGTGGTTTTACGACTGGACCCAACATTCCTTCCCAAGGTCAACACGTTGTTCCACAGGCTCAAGAACTGGTCTTACTCAACTTCTGCCCTCAGCCTGACCACCGGTTGGAACGTGTTTGGCATACGTTGGATGTGCAAAGAGCTCTCCGAATCTATATTAAACAGACCTCCTCCCTCAGGAGGACGGAAGCCCTTTTCGTCTCCTTCCAACCTGCGACTCTCGGTTACAGAGAGTCTCACAGTCTCTACAGTCTTGGTTTATGACATTGACCTTGGGAAGATGGATTAGAGCTTCTATTGCTAAGGCATATGAAGTCCAGGCCCAGTCCCAAGACATATCACTGCCCACTCTACCAAGAGCGCAGCTACTTCAGCTGCATGGACTACGCAAGCCTCTCTAGAGGAGGTCTGCCGGGCCGCTACCTGGTCATCCCTATCCCCATTTATCTGCCACTACAAGTTGGACACCTACGCCTCGGCTGAGACAGGCGGGTGCTCCATTGAGTCCATTTGGAGCGGGGGACGCAGGACCAGACTACACCCTCCCAATAGGACAGCCGGCTTTGGTATGTCCCATTCCTGGCTGCTGTTTCCTCCTTTATGGAGAAGGGGCATTGGTTTTACCTGACACGCCCTTTCTCGGGATGGAGGGAACAGCAGTCAGCCCCACCCGGTTTTTCTTTTCCGGTCCAATATTGGGATTCAGTGGGGATCTACACTACTTTTGTTTTCACAGTTCGACACGTCAGTCTGCATCGACGCCTTCGTCAAAAAGCTGGGAAGCAGCAGGAAGAGGCGTGGCTTAACAGTTTTGCAGACTCAGTCCTAGCAGCTAACAGACAGAGTTAACCCATCCCTGACTGCTGTTCCCTCCATCCTGAGAAAGGGCGTGTCAGGTAAGACCAACGCCCCATTTTATCCCAAATTGTATTGTTGAACTTTTTTTATCATCTGTTTGAATATTTACATATTTATTTGAAACCATTCCTAAATGGTAGATAGTTCTTGATTGCTAGCAATGTAAAGTGCAAGTGTAGGTGAGGAAAATAGTTAGCCACCTGTTTTTCTTTCACAGTTTTCTAGCACAGCTGAAACAAAGGAAAGGCCTTCATTAGAATGTTTATGTCTCAGGAAGCAAGGTCAGTCATAAGAACACATCTCTTAAATACTAGTTTTAGATTCTCCACTTCAGGTTCATCAAAATTCCTTTCCTCTTGCAATTTTATCCATTTTTTCCTGCTGATTTCCAATTTTAATTACAGTTTATTATGTCCTGTAGCTATATCCTTACACTGGATAGTTAAGAGCAGAATTAAAGGAAAGATCATTTTCCAGTGATAGCATTGTAACGTTGAATAATAGAACAACAAAAAAACAGAGTTGAAAGGGAACTTGGAGGCTTCTAATCCATCCCCTGCACAAGCAGGAAATCCCCTACCATTTCAGACAAATGGTTGTCCAATCTCTTATTAAAAACCTTCAGTGTTGCATATTATATTATGTATATGTATAAAATACAACAGATAAGGTGATACGAATCCCTTGGGGCAATAGGGATAAGAGATAAGAGATAAGATAATCGATAATATCCTTTACTACAGGGGTGTTCAATCTTGACAACTTTAAGAAGTGGGTTGGCTAGGGAATACTGGGAGTTGAAGTCCACAAGACTTAAAATTGCCAAGATTGTATACCCCTGCTTTTCTACATATTTCATACAAATTTGTTGAAAGAGCATTAGCACTTTTCATTAATTTAATAGTTTTGATTTAACAATTTTTGAAGGGGTAAGATTGCATCTAAATATACAGTTTGGTCAAATTTGGGGAGATTTATTTTACCCCAAAACTGTTTAATTGATCTAAGACCCTTGAATCTATTGGAGAAACTTGGGCATTTTAAAAAATTGCTGTTCTGCTGAATGTAAATCAACAGATATTGTACTCTGAAAATGCTCTATTGTTGTAATACTATTCTTTTGTCAACATTGTTTATGCCTGTAAGTCAATGGATAAATTCTATTTAAGCAGACATAAAAGTATTATGTGATTCTGACCTAGGATGTTTTGCATAATTAATCAGAATTCCTTAATTTGAATTGCCAAATTATTATATAACAATTTTTCTTTCTTTTTTTTATTATTATTATTATAACACAGTAAGACAATACAAGACATACAACACTTATATACAAAACTCTTTTTACAGCTTTTTCATAGTGGTCCTTCCTTATTATTTACTATCTCCACGAATTTTACTTTATCTTATTCCAAATTACTATCTGTCCCCATCATTTCTTTTACAATATAATTCTCTTTTTCATTTCAATCACTAAATTGTATTTTAACAATTTTCCCATTATTTTTGACATTTCTTTCTCTCCCCCCCCTTACTTTTCTTCTTCATTTTTCCTTTCCTCCAGCCACTCATGCCATCTATACCAAATTTTATAGTATTCTGTATCCTCTTTTTCTTTGAGTTCTTTTGTTAATTTATTCATCTCTGCGCATTCCAAATTTTTTTTTATCAACTCCTCCTCTGTTGGTATATTTTCTTTTTTCCAATTTTGGGCATAAGCTATGCGGGCAGCTGTTAAGATATGTAGTATTAAATATTTTATTTCCTTTGTATAATTTTCTGTGAAGATCCCTAGCAAAAATGTCTCTGGTTCTCCCTTTATTGATTGTTCTGTTATTTTGTCTAGCCACTTTTTGACTTTGGCCCAATTTTTGTTTCTTTGTCATGAAGCAGAAGCAACATTTTCAATTTTTAATTTTGCAGAATACAGTTTAGGTTTATATACATATAATATATAAATCCTAATATAGGGGAATATAACTTTCAGCTGAATCTTTTTTAAAGGACAAGCTGAATTTGGCCACGTGTTTGTTCCATTCTAGTAAACTACTGGAATGCTCATAATTACAGTTTTGTTTGACTTGCATAAGCCAGGTCTTTGTTCTGAATGTCTTCAGTTCAAGGTTCCCTTGCCACTAGAGCAGTGTTGGCGAACCTTTTCGGCACTGAATGCTGAAATGGGTGTGCGTGGGGAAGTGCCAGAAATCAGAAGAACAACTCCCAGGCATGCATGTGCGCACCAGGAACCTAAAGTTCCGGTTTCTGGTGTGCGCATGCATGCCAGTCACATGTTCTTCTGGTTTCTGGCATGCATGCATGCACGTGAGAAGACCAGCTGGCCAGCGTGCATACACGCACCAGAAGCTCAGCTTCCCGGCGCATGCATGCATGCCAGGGAGCTGCTCTTACAGTTTCCAGTGCTCCCACACAGACAAAGACCAGCTGGCTGGCGTGCATTTGTGCGCTGGAACCCGGAAAAGCAACGGGCGATGGCTGGCGTGCCTGGAGAGATGGCTCTCTGTGCCATTTCCATGTTATAGGTTCGCCATCACGGCACTAGAGTTTTCTATGTTGTTGAGGATATAGAAGTTTTCTTCCTTCATGTAAAACATACTCAGGGTGGAAAAGTACTGGCAAAGACTGCATGGTGAGCATTCACACATATTTGGGTGAATTCTTGATAGGACTACTGTTGAAGAACAGGCAATATTTCAGTCTGCAAAACGTATTTAAAAAAATAAAACATTGTCCTATGAGTTACTGGGAGTAGAACTCTATCAGGGTTGTACGTTAGCAGAATTTCTATAGAATATTTTCTGCCATTCCATAAACTTTAATATACCAGAGAGCTGTTGCACAATAAACAGCTAGAAATAGTGTAAATTAATAAAAAGGAAACTTATTTATAGGATTATTTATATACCTTACATAAGGTCTTGTAAACTTCATTGTGTCAAATACAGCTCTAATCTTTTTCTGTGATGAGGTTCTGAAGCATATTTGAGAGACTAGGGCCAAAATATTGCCCATTGGTTTATGAACAGGCTGTGGGGCTTGATTTAAATAAGGAGTGAATAGCCTATTTTTGACTTCCTTTTTTAAGGGCCTGAGAGCCCCTTTGACTTAGATTAAAAACAAGTTAACTGTTACCTAAGCCTTAAGTAGACTTGCATATTGTAGTGAATATGCAGAACTTCCATTTCAAGTTCAGTGACTGAAAAGGTTAATGAAAAGTGACAACCCATCAATCCAGTTAATGGACAGAAAATCCAAAGCCTGGGAAATGAAATGCTTAACAGCCAGTCAGATGAGCAGTTTTCCCTCTTGGGGACTAACATAGAAGAAAAAAGAGCAGTGTCCATTTTTCCTTCTCTTTTGGTCTCTCCTCCCTCCACATATCCTGATTGGTTGAAAGCCAAGAGCCATGTTCCATCCAGCAGTAATTGGAATAGAGCAGTGATGTCAGACTCGATTTCATTGAGGGCCACATCAGGGTTGTATTTGACGTCAGAGGGCCAGGGTAGGCATGGTCATGGTGAGTGTGGCTGGGATGGGCATGACTCATGTTGGGAGTCACCTGTGGTGGCCAGGTGCTAAAACAGAACTTCCCTCAGACTCTCCCTCACTCTCATTATACTCTCCCTTTGCCCATTTAGTATGACCACCTGCAATCCTTGGCATATTCATCTCATTAAAATACAAGGAAGTAAACGGGATCTTCTGTTGAAGACTGCCATCCCTATCGTAAGTAACACAATAGTACAAAGCATGATGGCCATCTTTTTGGTAGTACAGGTAGCCCTTGACTTAACAACAGTTCATTTAGTGAACATTCGAAGTTACAACGGCACTGGAAACTGACATGACCATTTTTCACACTTACAACCATTGCAGCATCTCCATAGTTACATGATTTACATTCGGATGCTTGACAACTGACTCACATTTATGACTGTTGCAGTGTCCCAGAGTCACGTGATCCCCTTTTGCGACTTTCTGACAAGCAAAGTCAATGGGGAAGCCAGATTCCCTTAACAACAGTATTATTAATGTAACAACTGCAGCGATTCACTTAACAAATGTGGCAAGGAAAGTCGTAAAATGGGGCAAAATTCACTTAGGGGCAAAATTTCTCACTTAGCAACATAAACTTTGGGCTCAATTTTGGTCGTAAGTCGAGGACTACCTGTACTCTGT
The DNA here is from genome assembly GCF_029215685.1 of Pituophis catenifer annectens. NCBI lineage: Eukaryota > Metazoa > Chordata > Lepidosauria > Squamata > Colubridae > Pituophis > Pituophis catenifer. The sequence continues at coordinate 38,636,420 of NW_027256888.1, forward strand.
TCATGAGACCATTGCTTGACCAAAGAAAAGGAACTGAAATTGAATCAAGCATTCCGATTCTAATGGGGAATCTGTTTTGGTATTGTACACTTTCTAAGTGAAAGAATATCCACACATAGTTCATATCAGATTGGTAGGACAATGGTATCACAAGGGATATTTTTTGAGCTTTGATATGTATCCTTGAATGCCACAGAATTAATTAACTAAATTATGTGAAAGATTAATAGATTAATATTAGGTATTATAACATATAATGTTATAATATAATATAATAATATTAGGTATTAAAGGCAAAGGAATCTTTTATTATTAAAAAGGAAGTATATTTTCCATATTTTATATCACCGATTATGATGTAGTCTGGAATTAATATAAAACATAAGAAGAAAATAGAATCTGAATAAAATCAAAAATGAATCAAATCTTTATTACAGCCATAGACCAGCATAAATAAAAAATTAAAATCAGGATGAAGAAAAAAAGTATCAAATTTCCCCTTACAATGAAAATGGTCAGTCAACTTACCTATAAGTCCCCAGCTATCCGAAGATGCACTGTCAAAATTATTGGGCAAAATCACTGAATGTCAGTCAATAGTGTGAATTTGGTCCCTATGTTGGGATATTGGAAGTTTCATGGATGGCGAAAGATCCCAGTTGGTCTCCTAAAGTTCTTCTGCTTCTGAAAAAATAGGCTTAAGAATTTTGGCCAAATTTGTTGCTGTCATTATTTTCTGTAGGCCTACAGAAGGCTCCTGACCCCTCAAAACTTGCCCAAAGCCTTTGTTAAAATACTTAAAAATAGAAAAAAATGTTTGAAAGAATTAAAAAAGGCATTGATCTGATGATGCCTGTAAAATGCCAGTCAAGTACTTCAGGAAAGACATTGCACAGCTGGAATACAGCCAGTTATCTTTTTCCCAATAACCAACTTCCATAGCTAATTTGATGGAGTCAAAGTCAGTTTATTCTTTATGAGTAAAACTGAATGAACCTGAGGGGCATTTGTTTTTTAAACAGATTCCTTAAAGGTCATCAGAGAAATTCTATCGCCATTTTCCTGATGTATAAATTGCATTCCTCAGTATAGAAGTCCTTCATTAGGTGGAGTGATGAAAAATAGCTAAGAGGTTCTCTTAAATTGAAAAAGACCTTCAGTCCTCCAAGAATGAAGTAACATTTTCCCACAGTATCTGTATTTAAATGCATAATTGATAATTTCTATAAAAATAAACATTTCTGTTGTTTAGGCTAAAAATACACATTTGGGATTTTTTTGAGACATGATCAATGTAGCAGGATTCATAAAACTTAAAAAAGCGTAATATACGTATACAGTATAAAGTAAACAGAGCACACTTATTTCAATCATGCATTCACCCAAAAATATGAATTGGCTTCACTTAATGCGATTGGATGAAATCTTCACTTATTTAAGAACCTGCTGTCTTATTCCATGTCGAAAAGCATGAAACCTACACATGCACACCAGGGGTGAAATGTTCCCGGTTCGGACCGGATCACCCGATCCGGTAGTGATGGCGACGGGTGTCTCGGAGAACCGGTAGCAAAAATCCCTGCCTCTGCCCAGCTGAGCCATGCAATCATCAGAGGCTTTTTAAAAAAAATTTAAAGCATTTTTTCTACAATCTCTTCAGCCGAAAAAATGCTTTTAAAAGTAAAAAAAAAAAAGCCACTAATGATCGCGGGGCTCAGCTGGGATCATCAGAGGCTTAAAAAAAAAGCCTCTGCCATCAAGCAACTCAGCTGGGATCGTCAGAGGCTTTTAAAAGCATTTTTTTACAACCTCTTCGGTGAAGAGGTTGTAGAAAACATGATTTTAAAAGTTAAAAAAAAAAAAGTTGGTCATGCCCACCCAGTCACATTACCCCACCACCACCAAGCCATGCCCACAGAACTGGTAGTAACAAATTTTACATTTCACCACTGATGCACACACAATAACAATCAACAGCAGTGGCAATCTTACAAAACTCTTGCTGTTCTTTGCCCACTGAATATATTCAATTGATCTCCTTGTACCTTAATGAATAATGCATTTATTAAGTGAATAAGTATTTTGGATTCCGTCCATTTACATAAATACATGTCCTTTAAGATATTTTAGCTGATAATTCTGTATAAGCCATGCATTTCCTCCATGTATTTGCATATTCTCTTTGTTGTAAGTGATAAGGTTGTTTTAGATTTTCCTATCAGAGTCATTTAAGGTTTTATTTCTATTGTTTCAAGCTATATAATCCAATATATGACAAGAAATTCCACTCTGAAAAATTCTTTGTTTAAAAGAATTGTTGTTGTTGTTGTTATTTCTGTTTCTAGACACAGAGTATGGATATCCCACAAATATATTCTGGCTAAAAAAATTTATCTGAAACATTTCGTTGTTTTTAAATTTCACATTGCAGTGAATTAGTTTGTAATCTCAGTTCTGTAATCAGCCTTCAACCTCCCCGCAAACTATAGCACAAAGCTTTCCAAACATCCATAATCATATATATTTATAGCAGTCAGAGAGTCAATCAGGCATTCTCTATTTAGTGAGATTGTGCTTACTCCAAAGGAGCAGGTTCGTTTATTCTTTAGCTTTGGGGTTTTTTCTTTCTTCATTTGGTCCTATAGGTTTAGTATTTTCAGATTTTTTGTGAAAAGTAGAGGGGGGGTGGCATACTAACATTATTACTGTTAACTTTTGGGACAAATACTATTTTAAAGAAAAGTTACAGGCAGACACTATGGATTTTGGAGGGAAAGTTGAAGTCCTAGGACTCAGATGGGTATGCTCATTCATTCCTCCAGTCCACAGAAGACATCCACTGCAAGTGAATGACCAGCTGTGCAAATGGTACCTAAGGGAGGGATTTGGTTTCTAGGTTGCACAAAGAGCTAGTAAAAAGGTGTTTGCCCAAAGCATAATGAGCCTAATCACAAAGGATATAACTGAACATTGACTTTAACAGTTCATAGCTTTCACTGTTTGATTCAAACTAGAAAACAGATGTATAGCTGGTTTTGCTTCAAATGAGTGCATTAAAAGTTTAATTGTACAATTAAAGATCTCAAACACAAATCAAAAGAAAGGAAATAGCCCAGGGTATTAATCTGGCTAATAAAACAGAGTTTAGTCTTCTAATTCTCATTTACTCTGATTGCTCATCCCCAGCAAGGTGTTTTGCATAGTCAAATAGTTTACTGTTTTATTACTTATGGAATGAGGAGGTGCCATTTTGCCTACTCTAGCACCATTTTGGATGCGCCAGGAATAATTGATTACAACCACTTGCTGCCTGCGCTGTCATTCTTTTGCAAAACTTACTGGGAGTAAGATATTTGGGAGTTGGTTAAATTGAGAAGACTTCTGCCATTTATTCTCCTAAACCAAGTGACAGGAAGATTGATAAATCTGTCTTCTATCAGTGGTTCCTCATCAAATTGAATAGGGGCTACAAAATTCTCTCCTGGGACTTCTGGTTTTCAGTGTTATTAATAATTTGGAATGAGAGTTGGTATGAATGCTGATTAATTTTATAGATCACACAAAAATGGGGAGGATAGAAACTTCAGAATTTTTTTAAAAAATCAAATATGCATATACATACCCATACACACAGAGAAAATGTAGATTTCTTCACTTAGGAAATAGAAAGAAGTTGCATTGGTGTAAAAGGAGATAAGTGTGAAAGGTGCTTGTGAAAAATATCTTGGAATGGTGTTGATTGAATCAGCAGTGTTATATAATCCTGTTTCAGGTTTCATCCATAGAAGTCTGATTTCCAAATTAAAGGAAGTAATAATTTCATCTCATTCTGCACTGGTCAGATTAGGGATGGTACTGTAAGAAAACATCAGTGCAATTGAAATAGCTTCAAACAAAGGCAACAAGTATGAACTGAAGAAAGATACTAAATCCTATGAAAAGAGACTGAAGGAATTGGATATAATTTTCCTTGAAACCGCAGGGGTATCTAATAATACTTTACTTGTAAATGTGTTCTACTCTAAATGGTATTAACTCAAAATTATAGAATTAATATATCAAGTAAAAAATTTATTTTCATTTAGTAACTCAGAGAAAGCTATTTGGATTTGTTGTGTCGAGTACAACTACTCCGAAGAACATAATGATGAGCTGATGAAGGTACCCAATTACTTTTGTTCTGCATGTAAGAAAAACTCTTGTACTAGACATTTCTTCATTGATTGAAAATCAACTATGTTCCTTTGTATTATTGTTTATGCTGAACTGACTTACTTATAGTCCAAGTTCCCCCTCCAAAAAGTGTGTGGGTTTCTTCTCTGTTCATATATGGTTTAAATGATTTTCGTTGCTCCGCAGATCTAGGGTCATTTCTCTGTCTATTAGCAACTTTCCATAAACTTTGTTTCATACAACAATATTACATGGATATGAATATTTAACATGAATGCGTCTCCTCCAAGCCAGCCACTACATCAGCCTTCAACCAGTGTCCACTTAAAGAAAGCATTTGCAAAATAGCTGGCATGCTACTTTTGCCACAGAAATTCAGGTCATATTTGGATGGAAACAAAGTGGGTTCTCTGTTTCTTTGCTGCCATCTATGGTCCTTTGGATGCTTGCAGTCCAGTTCTATTAATGCTAAGGAAGAAACATCATCATTATTATTATTATTATTATTATTATTATTATTATTATTATTACTACTACTACTACTACTACTACTACTACTACTACTACTACTACTACTATTTTGCTTTTATTTATTTAATAAAGTCATACAAAGGAAAATAAGGAAAACAATAGGATGTTTCTAATGAAACAGAGGAATAGTGTTTTGACAGATTCATAGTTTATCCCTTTAAACATTTTAGGGTTTGGGAGGGTGGATTTTGCAAAGGATCTTGTAGATGTGCACAGTATGTTCTAAAAATATGGATAGATATAGTTTATTATTTTACATAGAATGGAGATTGAGAATTTTATTATTGTTTCAAGATTTGAATAATTGTAACTGATCACTGACTGGGACTTCGTTGTGATTATTGTTATCCACAGGAATGGACCAGAGTACTAATTGATCATTTTATTTCAAGATTGGCAATTTAGGATAGTCCAGTTCAACTTCAACCTGGGTAGTGAAAGATCAAGAAGGTGTAGGAGAAGGGATCAGAACCTGGGGGCAGAGTGAAAAGGGGGATCAGCCTAGGAAAGTGCTGACCATGTTTGAGATTGCTGTGTGTAGGTGTTCAGCAGTAAATCAATTGAATTGAACATTCACGTGTGGACCTGGTCTTTCATGCCTGAAGGAATGAAAAGATTGGTTATAGAGGTGCTCTCTAATTAATTAGATATTATAATGTTCTAGAAAACTATGGATTGATGTTGCCTATTTTAGAAAAACTGAGACAGCAATAATATGAAACTAATCACTGCAATGTTTGCTATATATTTTCAAAAGAAATGAAAGTGGTAGAAGAATTGATAGAATTGATTTGCATTTCAAAAGAAACATAAAATATAATACATTGACATGCATGAATATGTAGAATTCCCAGATGTTACTCTGGCAAGATTGAGGATAATACATAAACCTGTTAATTTAGAATATAGAATAACAGAGTTGGAAGGGACCTTTGAGGTCTTCTACTCCAACCCCCTGCTTAGGCAGGATACCCTATATCACTTCAGACAAATGGTTATCCAATCTCTTCTTTAAAACTTCTAGTGTTTGAGCATTTACAACTTCTGGAGGCAAGTTGTTCCACTGATTAATTGTTCTGTCACAAAATTTCTCCTTAGTTCTTGGAAATTTCTCCTTTCCTAGACCCGACAAATAACTATTCTGGAAAACCTCTGATATTTTCTGCTACCCTCTAGACCCATGATGGCAAACCTATGGCATGTGTGCCACAGGTGGCACGTGGAGCCATATCAGTGGGCATGCGAGCGTTGCCCTAGCACAGCTCTGGTGTGCATGCATGGGCCAGCCAGCTGATTTTCGGGCCTTCCGGGCCCACCAGAAATCGGGAAACAGGCTGTTTCCGGCCTCTAGGGGAGGTAGGGAAGCCCATTTTTTCGAAAAATGGGCCTACCAGGCCCACCGTGCCATCGTGTGCCAAAAGTGGGGGTTGCGTATGGTCATGCATGCATGCACGGGAGGCGGGGCACATTGAATTATGGGTGTGGGCATGCACATGCGCGATCCCCCATGCTCCCCCTGCTTTTGGCACACGACGGCAAAAAGGTTAGCCATTACTGCTCTAGACTATGTAGTGTGGTGGTGGGGGGACATTCGGCACTCCTAGATTAGAAGCAGTTCAAGATTTTTGATGCACCAGGTGCAGCAGGCCAGTTTAGAGACAAGACCACCTATGGAATAGCTTGAACAGTTTCCAGTCAGAAGATTTATTTCAGCTAGAGTATCATGGTCTATGACATGATCTGGAGGAAGAGAATTGACATGGTCTTGGGAAAAATGGAATATTCTGGCATTCTCAGGATCTGTCTTTTCCAGGATGAACAAATGTTTGCACCCCTATCTGTCTTCATGTTATTTTTTAATAATTCATTTCAGTGGGAATATTGTACTTCATTGTTCTTCATTGTTTTTGGACAATGTGTTATACTTGTGTATTTTCTATTGCCAGTTTGTCTGATACTTGGAATTGAAATGTGTTTATTTTGGAATAGTAATAATGCTGAGTAAGATAAATCTTAAAAGAATGTAACTACAGAAAGAAAAACAAATGTCTAGGAGAAATCACTGAGTTTTTGAATAATAATTGTTCTGCATATGAAGTTATTTTCTAAAGTTATAAATATAAAAAGTATACCTCATCTTTTATTATGTCTCCCAATAAAATCGAATGGCTTAAAGATTTAAATTGTCCCACATTTTTGGAAGTTAGAGTTGTAATGAGATACGTCAAGCAGATGGCTTTTTTGGTTTGGGGGATATACAGAACTATCAGCTCTTAATTGCAGAAATATTTCCTTCTTTCCCTCTCCCTACAATTCTGATAATTCACTTTTAGCATAGCAAAAAATAAGGATGCATTGCGTTGCTCCTAATATATTTGCAGAGTGATGGAGTTTGCAATGTATAAACTTCTGATTTGTGTGTGAAATGTGTTACATTCTTCTGATTACTTTTTGTACTTCTGAGTTCTTTCATGAAAAGTATATTTTCCATACTTTTTGTGGAAAACAATGTCAAAGACTTTTCCTTAAAGAAGCCATGTGGTGTTTGAATAGGTGGGAACTTAGTTTGATTGTATTACTGGAAGAGTGAGCAACCATTTGTAGCCAAAAATCTTGTGATGAGAGCTGCATGCAATGTACAGATCAGTATTACTATGTGAACAACATCTCTGCATCCATCCCATAACAAAGGACATAGAAGATACATATACTACTCAATGATAGGATATTAAATCTCATATGTTCTTACATTCCATAAGTAAAATAGCCATGTGTTACCTCATAATTGAAAATTTAGGCAAAAAGACTCAAGAGTACAATATTGGAAAATACATACATACTTCAGTGCCTTGAAAATATTTTTTTATTTAGTGTAGGACCTCTAAAGAAGTAATACAATCACTGAAATACAAATTTAGTTTAAATAAAGTGTCAGCAAATTCGTATGTGTGTGTGTGGGTATCCCACAAATGTATATATACACTGAAAAAAGTGATTTATGACCATTTTTCACACTTATGACTGTTGCAGCATCCCCTTGGTCACATGATCAAAATTTAGATACTTAACAACTAGTTCATATTTATAACAGTTGCAGTGTCCCAGGGTCATGTGATCAACTTTTGTGACCTTCTGATAAGCAAAATCAATTGGGCTTAATTGTGGTCATAAGTTGAGGACTACCTCTCTCTCTCTGTGTGTGTACACATGTACATATATGTACATACATATACACGTGTGTTTGTGTATACACACATAAATATATGATTTGGGGGCAATACAATATAGGAGATTATATATTAAGATAAAACCATAATGAAATCATCACAATATGGAGGGATAGAATTGCATCGAATAGTTACAATTCGATATCTAAGGAAGCTAATCATCTAACTGCTTCTGGTGTGATTGTGGTGAGGTCATCCCAGGTGCCTTCAAATTTCCTGAGGGAACCTTCTTTGTGTTATAGTTCTGGTGTGCCACAGTCGCATTGCAGGCTCTTGGCATTCCCCATTTAAAGAAGTTTGCCTTAGTTCTGGCATGTCCTGTCCTGATTCTATTGAGGTGGCTCCATCTTTGGGGTGGCAACTACATTCCTGGAAGTGATTTGTTCGATCTGTGATCTGTTTGGTTATGGTTATTAAAAGTCACCCATCTTAATCACCATTCTTCATCTAGATTGTAAGACTGTGGGTATGTTGTTCCAAATTGGTTTCCTAGAGTTAAGCCCGATGAGAGGTAGAAAGTCTAATAATTTATATATTGGAAAATCTCTGGGAGTTAATAGCGAGTTTAGTTTTCCCCAATCTCGAATTGTATGTTGTCACCTGAGATCAAGAGGGGCAAAGTTAGAAAGAACATGGACCCATGAGCAGTGTGAATTTAAGGGTTCCAGATATTATTCTCAATGTGTCATTAAGATGAACATCAATCTTGTTGGTATGACAACTTCTTCTTCATACAGGTGCACAGTATACTAATGATTGTGCCACTATCATATATCTAATATTTTGACTTGTTCCTGTGATCTTTCTGATCAAGTTGTTCTGGTTTTCAATTTTTGTCCGATTATTTCAAGGTGTTTTCCAAATATAAGGGATCAGTCAAAGGTTATTCCAAGATATTTTGGATGATACCATAATTGTGTTTTTTCCTCTTCCCACAAGAAGCTATGTTAACTCTTTGCTGTACATTTGTTTAGATGGAAGGTGCGTACTTCAGTTTTATTTGGGTTAGGCCATAGCTGTCACTTCCCATAATATTGACTTAATGATCTCTGATCCTTAGTAAGAATGTATTCTGCTTCTTCAAAATCCTTGGTTTGGATAGCTAGTGCCATATCATTAGCATAGCAAAATTTTTCAGAGTTGGTTTGATAAAATGATTCAGAGTTGGTGGATAAAAATTGATGACTTTTTTTTAAAATAAAAAAAATAGGTTTTTTAAAAATTTAAATCAGATTTTTTAAATTTAAGTCGGATTTTTTATTTTTATAAAATTTATTTTAATAAAAGAAAATAAATAGTTTCCTATTTAAGATACATTAATAATTTAGTTTATTCAGCATGAAATGGAGCTTAGTTATGTAGCATGAGGCTGTATATTCTGCAATATTTACATTTTTGGTAAACTCATTCAATGAATCCAAGCGCTCTGCAAGCTAAATAGGAAACCTTAATTTTGTTTGCAAATAATATTAAAGATACTAACTACCGGCAAGAATGAGTCCTTACATTTAAAGAGCACCTGTCATTTCAGATCCATCATGGCAGCGCCTGTTAGCGGGCATCCACTCACCTGCTGCCCACCACATCTCTTACATTGTTGTGTCACTGCCTCATCACCAGCTGTCCCGTTAAAGTGAGTGGGACTGTTGGCGAGTCAACGGGGTCAGAGGAGGAGCTGCTACGGGACAGAGATGACAGTTGCTCTTTAAAAATTATGATTTAAATTGAATCCACCCTGTTTGGTTTCGGGTAAATCATTAGTATATAGATTAAATAGGAGCGGGGTTAGAACCGATCCCTGTGGCAATCCATTCTTAATGGAGAAGAATCTACTAGTGGTGCCTTCTACAGTAACCTTAAAGTATCGTTTTTTAACATGTTCTTCAGAAGCTTGTTACTTTAAGACACAGAATAATTTCCTTCAGCTTGAGCATCAAACCATCAAGCCCCACCCTGTGTCATAAACTGCAGTCAAATCAATAAAAGCCACAGAAATTTGTAGTTCTTTTTGGAAACCAATTTCGATAAATGAAGTAAGAGCCAGAACTTGCTCACAGCAGCTTCTCTTGGTGCAGAAGCAGCCTGGAAAGAAGAGGCAACCCTATTATCAGTAGTTGATAGTAACTGAGAAAAGTAGTTGTCAGAGAAACTACTGTACATTATATTAAATGAACATAATGGTTTGCAAACCATAACAATTATTTACCACATAGTGTATTAGCTGTAACATGTGATAGGTTGCCAATATAACATGAATTTGTAAATTTGTTAAAATGAATTTGTAACTCCAGTGTGTGGCTGCTACTAGTCAGTCAACAGTCTGGTGAAGTTACATTTTCTGTAAATGATCATCTTATTGTCCATTTACTTGCGATAAAAATGTACTTTTCACAGGATTAGAGGCCACAGATGATATCTCTTCCAGGAATTAAATGTTTGCTGATTCCAGTTGGGTAACTGTAGTCTAAATGTATCTTTCCTGTGGTTGGGGAAAGGACAACATTATGATCCATTCATACAATTGTGTATGGTATTCAGAATTTTTGAAGGTTACAAGATCCATTGTCCATCACTGTTCACTGTGCTAGGCTTGAAGCAGGAGCTGTGCTGTAATGCCTTGTTTGTATCTCTTTAAAGCAATATATTTAAAGGTTTTTAATTTTAACAGGCTTTTGCAGTTTGTTCACTATAGGAAAGCTTTTGATTATTAAATTTTTAAAATGAATTGCTGAATTGTTTAAGATAGATATAATGTAGATATTTTGAAACTGGGTATTGTTGTCTGATTTGTTAATACATTTTGTCTTTATTTAAACTGTTGACATTTCCAAATGAATTTTAATTGTTATAATATAGTTTAATGCTGTGAAGTCTTTTTTGTTTGTGGAAAGTAACTGCATATAAAAGAACTAACAGTAACTACCACCACTGATTTGTAACATTTATTTTTCCAGTCTCTAAAGTGAGCATCTTGATACTGCTTTGAATTGGTGCTGTATATATTGTAAACAAAAGGAGTACAGTCGTTGTCCTTTACTACTGTCACACAGAGCCTTGGTAGTACAGTGGTCTAAGACACCCTGTTATTAAGCTGGTTATTAAGACCAGCTGCCTGCAATTACTGCAGGTTCGAATCTCGCCAAGGCTCAAGGTTGACTCAGCCTTCCATCCTTTCTAAGGTAGGTAAATTGAGGACCCAGTTGTGGGGGCAATAAGCTGACTTTGTATAAATATACAAAAGGATGAAGGCTATTGCTGAACACATTGTAAGCCGCCCTGAGTCTCCGGAGAAGGGCGGCATATAAATCAAATTAAAAAAAAACAACAAAAAAAAAACAGTCATACTAGTCATGAAAAATACTACCTGGAATTTCCACTTTATTGGTTATACCATTTTCAGTTTCACAGACAAATGAAAGGATTTCAGAGCTAGGTGTAAAATTTCCACAGTCTGCAGTACACAAGTTCCTTCATAGGAGAATGATTAATCATTAACTGTAAGCTGTACCAGATATTGCTAGTGTAAAGGAGAAGAGGAATAATGTTTTTGGGGTTGTTTTTTTTTACTGAATTAAGTTCATCTTAAAAGGAATGATTTCTCTCCATTTGGCCATCTCAGTATTGTTTTGGCTTACCCTATCAACAAAATCAAAATACCGTTTGTTTTTCAGTTCATAGAGCTAACATATTTTGCCTTGTAATTGAAAAAGAAGCAGCAGTGCGCACACACAGCTTTGTCCAACTTGTTACTGGCAGAACTTTCACATCTACTTATTCAGTTAAAACTTGTAGATGTTCTTATTTGAACCCCTGCAATTTTGCATTAAATAATTTCTATATTTGAAGGATTCTGTAGAAGTAGAGTTTGTTTAATGATTGCCCGGTTTAACAACCAGTTGTTATGGTTTTGAAAAAGCAATAAAGTAATTTTATGACCAGTCCTCACATGTGGCAGCATCCCTGTGGTCACGTGATCAAAATATGAGTGCTTCACAGCCAGTGGATGTTTATAACCACCAGATAACCATCTTAAGGTTACGTGAGCACCATTTGCATACTTGACAGTTGGCTTTAGACAATCAGAGTCAATAGAACAGTCACAGTCACATGATGTCTCACTTAATGACCATGGGTGATTTACTGAACCACAGAAAGGTTGTAAATCTGTCATATTCTCCATAGTGGTAGAGACAGCATCCAGGAATGGGTTAAGTCCATTTGCCAGCTAATTGGACTGAGTCTGCAAGTTGTGATGACATGCCTCCTCTGCTTGCGTCCCCAGCTTTTTAGACTCAGTCCAGCTTGGACAAGATGTGTTTTTTCCTGAATGCTTTAAACTCACCTTCTGCAATCACAGAAAACTTGGAGTCATCGCAGCGGCTTCCAGTTTCAGCTGGTCGAATCACTCGCTTATTCCAGTGTGTGAACGGCTTTTAGCCAGAGCCCGCTGAAGTCCGCATGGGCAGCAAAAGACTGCCAGCTGGCAGATCTTAAAGGGAAGTGCTCACAAGCTTCGTTCCGAACCACTGACCTTGGGGTTCGATTAATCACCTCGATTCGGCCTAAAGTAAGTAAAGTAAAGTAAGAGCTGCCAGATTGCAGCATGGGCGAAGGCAGCATGCATGAGCCTGGCTCCACAGCGTTAGCCTTGGAGCGCAAAGGAGGAATAACACGCCATTTTGAAAGCCCGGAAAGGCCATGCCATTTTGAAATCCAAAAGGGCTGCTGGAGCTGAAGGTGCGCGGGCCAGCAGGGCAAATCACACAGTTCCCGCCGCATAGCCACGATTCCAACACCGAATCACAGAATGGGACAGCGTTCGTGATACTGGACCTGGGGGCTCAGAGGACTTGGAGCTTTGCGCTTGGGCGCGGTGAGTCACGGGACTGTCGGATCACTCCCGCTGCGTGGTAATCAGCCCTACAAGGAAAGATTTATACCGTGGTGCAATATGAGCCATTCTAGCCCCTGCCCGCACCCCGGGCATACTAGATGCGACAGGCCACTTGCCAGACCACTCAGGCGAGCAACAGGGCCCTATTAGGCCAAGACTGCTGGGCCAGACAGCCCAAAATGGTGGCTGAATTTCCTGGGAACACCACTCTCAGGGCAGGAAACCCAATGATCCCTTGCCAGGACATGGAGCAGGAAGCAGGGCCCTCCGGAGCGAGGCCCTCAAGAAAGAGAGCAGCAGCTGAGCACCACTCGAACAAGCCACCTAGAAAGGCCTTTAAGGTCACAGAACGGGAGGCCAAGCAGAGGCACAAGGCCATAGAAAAAGCCATTGAAAAGACCCAAAGGGAGGCTGATAACGAGCCCAGAAGCCTTCAAATTATGGAGCTGGCCTGTGCCCAACCCTTTGCCTCAGGACAGTTAGAACTGCCTGATATTCAGAAGGAATTGCCAGAGGCAGCATGTTCCCCAGATGGCACCATGAAGCAGGTTTCTGATCTGCCCAGCAAAAGCAAGTTGCTCTTTGGCTCAATGCCAAAACTCAGGCTACCAGAGACCACCTGGGAGCAACCTATAAGACAGAGGGTTTCCTCGGCTGAGACAACCTTCACTGCTCTGGTTGAGGCAACTACAAGACAGGATTCTAGCTGCTGACACAAGGTTGACTCAGCCTTCCATCCTTTCAAATGTAGGTGAAATGAGGACCCAGATTGTGGGGGCAATAAGCTGACTTTGTATAAATATACAAAAGTATGAAGGCTATTGCTTAACGCATTGTAAGCCGCCCTGGGTCTCTGGAGAAGGGTGGCATATAAATTAAAGCCAAAAAAAAAAAAAAAAAAAAGGTCCCATCAAGACCTTAATAAATTAATGGTGGCAATGGAATTTTCAGTGGACGCCATACTGAATGCGGTGAAATTTGCGGCCAAGTCCATAGGCTCGTCGGTAGCAACCTGACGTCTCCTATGGCTCCGCCAGTGGCAAGCCGATGCCAGGAATAAGTGGAGACTGGCATCCACCCCAGGGCTAAATTGTTTGGGGATTCCCTGGATCCCATTCTAGTCGAGTCCAGGACAAGCGCAGGGTTCTGCCCTCCATGTCCCGGAGAGCAGATTCCTGCCCAAAGCCTTATTTTCTTCCCTCATCCTTTCGAGGACCAGACAGCGGATTCGGAATGCCACGCTCACAAAGGTCTTTTCTCCCCAGGGCAACAACAGGACAGGCAGGGCAGGCAAGGGCAATGGTACCCACCCAAATGGTCCTTTCCAGGTGGGAAGGGTCGCTCATTTTGATGTTCGTGGTGACTGCTCATCCAACCGTCCCATTGGGGGTCACCTGGCATTCTTTGCCAACCAATGGGAGGACACCATCACGGATGCCTGGGTCAGGGAGACTGTGAGGTCAGGCCTCTCCCTGGAATTCCTTTCCACACCCCCCCAAGGTTTCTCATCCAATGTCCAGTGTCAAAAGATCAGATGAAGCGGTTTCTTGTGGAATCGGCCATAAAACATCTCTTGGATATCCAACCGATTCCAGAGGAGCAGCAGGGACAGGGGTTTTATTCCCTACTGTTCATCATCCCAAAACTCTCAGGGGGATGGAGGGCAATTCTCGAGCTTAAAACTCTGAACCGTCGCATTGTTTACCAACGGTTCAAGATCCAGTTGCTCTTGATCATCTTAGCGTCAGAAAGGGCGACTTCCTCACGTCAGTGGATCTGACAGATGCATACTTTCACGTCCCCATCCTACCCGCCCACAGACAATTTCTCCACTTCCATTATGCGGGGAAACACTATCAATACCGGGCATTGCCGTTCGCCCTGTCTTCCGCCCCTAGGGTATTTACTAAGCTGATGGCTGCACTTTTGGGCCATCTCCGGACTCTTCCAATAAGGATCCAGTTTTAGCTGGATGATATCCTTATTCAGTCCAGCTCAGAACCACAGGCAAGGAGAGACCTGGCTACCATGATACAGGTCCTAGAGGACTATGGCTTTTCTATAAATCTGACCAAAAGCCATCTGATTCCAACAACTCGCCTACTTCACTTGGGGGCAATCATTGATACTGTGGAGTCCAAGGTATATCTATCCCAGGAGCACCAATCCAGCCTGAGGGAATTGGCACTTCATATCAGGAGAGAGCATACTGTATCACTGCTCCTTGTCTCTCAGCTCCTAGTAAAGATGGTGTCCTGCATTTCTATCATCCCATGGGCATGACTTCACAGCAGAAGCCTACAGTGGTTCCTACTTCCACATCAGAGATCCAGCAAGAGCAGCTCTCAGGCCAGAGTACATTTCCGACAGAGGTGATCTTTTCTCTCGATCGTTGGACATCCCGGGCCATTTCCAAAGGCTGCCAGTTCAGAGAACCAGATCACCTGATATTGACAACTGATGCCAGCCTATTTGGCTGGGGAGCTCACTTACAATCACATATGGCTCAGGGACAGTGGACTTAGGAGGATCTGAGCCACAACATAAATTAGTTAGAGCTCCGGGTGATCCAGCTGGCCCTCAGGAGGTTCGAGGATGTGGTTTCGGGCTGGCACATTTTGGTCTTGATGGACAACATTGCTGCCAAGGCCCACATCAGCTGCCTAGGGGGGACCCACTCCAGGCCTCTCATGCAAGAGGCCGAGCAGCTGGGCCTCTGGACAGAGATTCATCTGCTGTCCATCAGGCAGCACATATATCAGGAGTGGCAAATGTGCAGGCGGACTGGCTCAGCAAAGCAGTTGACCACGCAGAGGGGCGCCTGCACCCATCCCTGTTCCGGGAGATGACAGACCACCCTCCCGGCAGTCGACCTTTTTGCCACTCAAGACAACCACCAACTTCCCAGGTTTTTTGCTAGGTTTGCAACTCCGGGGGCAGAGGCAGTGGATGCGCTGCGCAGTCCATGGCCTCCAGAATTGCTCTATGCCTTCCCTCCTCTTCCACTTATTCTGAAGGTCATCAAGAAGCTGCTGGAGGAGGAGGAGGAGGAGGTGGAGCTTCTGCTTCTGGCCCCCCACTGGACCAGAAGTCTTTGGTTCACAGACCTGGTAAACCTGTCGGTGGCTCAACCCTGGAGGATCCCTCAGAACAGGGTCTCCCTCAGCCAGGAGGCATTGGTCCACCCGGACCCTCAGTGATTCCAACTGACCACCTGGCACTTGAGCGGAGCCTTCTGAGTGGGGACAGTTTTTCCTCCAGGGTCATCAAGATGATTCCGGCCTCGCGCAGAGCCTCAGCCAACCGAATTTATAACGCCACATGGAAGGCCTTTTGTGGCTGGTGTGACAACGAGGGTTTAGTCCCTATGGACGTTTCCATAGCCCAGATCCTGGAGTTTCTCCAGGAAAGACTGGATAACGGGCTATCCCCAAATATGACCTGGAGGCAGGTGGTGGTCTTGTCCTCTGTTTTGACATGTGGAGCTATGGACTCCCTTTCTCAGCACCTCATGGTTCGTCGGTTCCTCAGGGGAGCGACCAACCTCAGGCCACCAGTGGTGCACACATTCCCAATATGGGACCTAGCCAAAGTCCTAACTCCCTTAAAGGGGGCCCCTTTGAGCCTTTGAGAGAAGCCAGCCTACGCTACTTTATGTATAAGGTGGCGGTTTTGGTGGCCATCACATCAGCCAGGTGAGTCTCAGAGCTGGTGGCTCTGTTGCTACACAAAGACCTTTGTGTATTCCACTCTAACAGAGTGGTTTTGCAGATGGACCCCTCATTCATCCCTAAGGTGAACACTTGGTTCCACAGGACTCAGGAACTGGTGCTACCGAACGTCTGCCCTGAGCCAGTCAACCGATTAGAACATAAGTGGCACACTGTGGATTTGCAGAGGGCCCTCCATATATATATCAAAAGGACTTCCTCCCTGCGAAGGGCAGAATCCCTGTTTGTCTCTTTCCAACCTGCCACACTGGGAAAAAGGGTTACCCCCTAAACCTTGGAAAGGTGGATTAGGGCATGTATTGCCAAGGCCTATGAGATCCAGGCCTTGCTGGTGCCATGGTGAGTAACCACCCACTCTTACCAGGAGCGTGGTCACCACTGGTGCATGGGCAATGCAGGCCTCTATAGAGGAGGTCTGTTGTGCAGCTATCTGATACTTGCCATCCCCCTTTATCCGCCATTATAAGTTGGACGCTTATGCCTTGGCTGAGGTGACTTTTGGCAGGCGGGTGCTTCAGAGTGTCCACATGGAGCAGGGGACTTTGGACCGGACCGCACCCCGCCCATAGGACAGCCAGCTTTGGTATGTCCCATTCCTGGATGCTGTCTCCACCAATATGGAGAAGGGGCATTGGTCTTACCTGACATGCTCCTTCTCGTGGGGGTGGAAACAGCATCCAGTCCCACCCAGAGTAGTGTCCGATCCTGGACCCACGAGTGGATACAACTACAGCACAGCACAGCACGTCAGTCTGCATTAATGCCTTTGTCAAAAAGCTGGCAATGCAAGCAGAGGAGGCGTGTCATCACAACTTGCAGACTCAGTCCAATTAGCTGACAGACGAAGTTAACCCATTCCTGGATGCTGTCTTCATCCCCACGAGAAGGAGCATGTCAGGTAAGACCAACGCCCCATCTCATAATGTTTTGCTTACTGACCATGTGACTTAGCAACAGAATTGCTACCCCAATATTTCTTTTCAGTGTTATTAATATAATATTATAAAATACATTTATTTAAAAGGTGGAAGAATAAGAAAACAAAAACAAAATAGTGTGACTTGTCCATCATTCCATTCCTTTTCCAAATTATTTAGGATCAGTTACATTTACACTGTTTACATCAGCTGCGACCTTGGAGACTATGTACAATAATCTAAATGTGACATATCCATAGTTGAACAACTAGAACTAGGTCTTACCTGTTTAGCAAAGGGTTAGATGGCATACTGGCTAAAGCTGGCAATAGCACTCTTGCCTACAAGGCTCACTTCGGTTTCCAAAGACAGTGATGATGTGTAGAAGGATGGCCAAACCAAATACCTGATATATTTGACAGACTGCAACCCCTTGGTATTTCCAATTGTATGCATCAGAACTGTCCACCCACAAAGTTTATTTTTTGATAGTTTAGTCTTTATTCTACTGTAATTTCTACTGTAATTTCTATAAAAATGTTTAGGATTTTTATTAATAATAAATTGTTGTTTATTTTTGCCAGTTTTGTTATTTAAATATTATATATTATATATTATATTATATTATTATAAAAAAAAATCCTTTCTCAATTTTGAACCATTAAGTTGCTCTATATCCTATTCTGATTTTGCCTCTTTGTGCCTCTTTTAAATCCAGTTTACATTGTATATCTGAGCATTCTCATGTCATGTATTGTTGAAATCTTGATTACAAAACGCAGAATATTTATTTTGCTAGCATCTAAGTTATTTTATTAGGATGTGTTGTTTGATACTGTGAGCATCCTTAAGCACTTTCATTATTGGACTATAGATCAATATTTTTCTAGTTCTGTGTCCACTATTGTGCTTTCTGTGTGCATTTATAAATCATGTAGCATTGTATTGCAAGGTTTTAAACAGTTCTATGTTGTTATCAATTTCTGCAGTTTCATTGTTTGATGTGTTTTTTAGGGTCCATTTCATTTTACTTTCCAGAACTTCAGTTATCTACTAAAGATATATACTATCTATGTACTAATAGTGCTTGCTGACTGACCCAAATTGTCATGGCTCTGAAAACTGATACTTACAACCAATCTTCAATGTTCTAGCTGTTGTGCCCCCCTCCCCAGTCACATGTTCACAATTTGGGCACTTTGTAACCAGCTCACAATGGTAACACCCTGCACTTATGTGGTCACCTTGTGCCCTTCCTTGACAGCTTCCTACACACAAGTTAATGGGGAAGCCAGCAGGGAAGACGGTCTCAAGTTCTTCTGGTAAGCCTATACTCACATATTGATGCTCCATTCGTTCACCTGGTCACCCTGTGTTCATGTGGCACCATGCCATTCATTTCCCCTGCCTTCCTGTGCTTGTGTAGTGCCACACCTCCTGGCCTCCCCAATTATGCACAGCCTGTTCTGGGCAACTGGGACTGATAGATTGTTAAGCAGTGCAGTCACGTAATGTCATACAGGTAGTCCTCCACTTACAACAGTTCACTTAGTGACTGTTCAAAGTTACAACAGCACTGGAAAAAGTGACTTATGACCGTTTTTCACACTTAACGACCTTTGTAGCAGCCCCATGATCAAAATTTAGATGCTTGGCAATGGTTCATATTTATGACCGCTGCTGAGTCCCAAGGTCATGGTATCACCTTTTGCCACCTTTTGATAAACAAAGTCAATGGATAAACCAGATTCACTTAACAACTGGGTTACTAACTTATCAACTGAAGTGATTCACTTAACAACTGAGGCAAGAAAGGTCATAAAATGGGGCAAAATTCACTTAACAAATGTCTCGCTTAACGACAGAAATTTTTGGCTCAATTGTGGACGTAGGTTGAGGACTACCTGTACTTCACAACTACTTTTCTTAGCAATGAAATCCTGATCCCAATTGCCATCCTAATCCAAGTGCTACTTATTAGTGTCATCTGTTTTCTGCATGTTTGCACCATCTCTTTTTTATATCTATAATAGATGTTTTCCATCTTTTGTCATACAAAAAAATTTCCTTTGATTTCCCATCATTTCTTAAATAAATCTCTTGATTTCCCATTCAGCTGCTTATTGCCATTTTCTTTAAGAATAACAAGTCAGTATATAGTTTGTCTGTGTTGCTTGCATACTGCTTTCTTAAATTGCCTTTCAGAATATATTTGTTTACTTCATATTTAATGATATGACAAATTTAAGTCCACATACTGTGTTTAATCCATTATATTTATTTCCTTCTCTACATAAGTATGTGGAATATTGCTGAGCTAGTTTTGTGATGTACTGATAATATTCTTTTATTTAAAGTAACAACTTTGCAAGGAATTTGTGATTTGAGTTGCAATCAGGTTTTGTTTTAACTGACTGAATAAAGCTGTCTTTGCTTGCAGGGTATTTATAGATTAATTAAACATATTTATATGCCCTCCAATAAAAAAATAGTCCTGACAAGTCACATTAAAAAATACAGTTAGTTGTCAAGTTAATAGTCGTAATTGAGCCACAATTTTGGTTGTAAGTT
The DNA here is from genome assembly GCF_029215685.1 of Pituophis catenifer annectens. Lineage (NCBI taxonomy): Eukaryota > Metazoa > Chordata > Lepidosauria > Squamata > Colubridae > Pituophis > Pituophis catenifer. The sequence goes on from NW_027256888.1 coordinate 38,656,464, forward strand.
GTGTCAGTCATAAAGCGGGTCACCACATGACTGTGGCTGATTTTATGACTTTTTTGCGAGGGCCCGTAAGCAAATGCCACGGTCATTAAACAAACCCATTATTTGCTATGGGCTGATTTTTGCACAATGACATTAAGAAAAGCAAATTTGCTCAGCTTCATGTGGTATTCTGAGGCCAAATTTTCATTGTTCATAGTACTTATTTACTTCCAACTTGTTTATTCTTCTAAGTTCAGCATTCCAGTCTACTATAATTAGTATGATTTGGGAGGGTGTTATAATATAATAATATAATAAAAGTTATTTTATTACAGGTTTTTAAAAAACATACAAAAATCTCTCCCCCCCCCCGAAGCCCCAAATACAAATAAAGACCATCTAAGGAAGAAAAAAGAAAACAATAATAAAGAAAAGAAAAGAAAAGAAAAGAAAAAAAGAAAAAGAATAACGGTTGGTGTTTCCTTCTCCAGCAGATTATATTTAGCTTGACGTGTTTTCCAAGCCCCCTTTCTGGGAATCTGTATTCTCAAAGAATAACAATGCGCAAAGGGCACAATAAAAGTTATAAGCCAATAAGATAATAGATCTGAACATTATTAAGGAATATTGAAATAAAGTTAGCTAAAATTACTGTTAATATACTGTACTGTGCAAAAAATCATCTTAAAACGGACAGGGATGAAAAAAATCTTATATTAAAAAAAATAAAATAAAATTTCTCTCTCAACATATTTCATATTAGGGGCTGCCACAGATAAGCCTTTGCTGATACTTAATAGCTTAAATCAGGGGTGTCAAACTCAAGGCCCGTGGGCCAGATCCGGCGATGTGGCTAGATTTGGCCCACGGTGCTGCTCTGGAGATAGTGAACGACCAGCCTTTATGCCATAGAGCATTCCTCAGTGAATTGCACTTGCAAGCTAATATGATTTTAGGGTATCTTTATGGTGCATTATGGCTTTGGAGTAAATTTTAGAAACAATAGGACCTGTTTTTTGTTATTTATTTTTACTTCTAAGGTTGTTACCGCTTTCTTTATGAAAGGATTGTGTGTCATTTGAAATATCTGAATACTACTTGTACACTGCTTCATAGTCCTGCATAAGTACAGAATACTCTGTTTATATGAAAGCTAGTGATGAAAGTAGTTCTGACAACTATGTTAGAACTACTGCTTTGAATAGTTAGGTGCAATATTTCCCACACAAATGAGACTAAAATGACTTCAAAAGTTAAATTGTTTTCCTATGACTAACTTTTTCAGTTGATCATAAGCTTTAGCACTGTGCAGGAATCTAGATAAAAAAGGCAAAGTTGATTTGGAACATGTGTGGGTGTAACCATAGCATCTGTTGGAAGTATCTTAAACCAAATGTGCTTTTTTCCAGGATTCCATGTCAGCTGCATAGGGCAGCTGTGCAAGCCTAGGAAAAGATGCAGCTGCTTTAAAGTGTTCCTTACTAAGTGCTAGATACCTATTTACAACATAATGTACTCCAAGTCACATTTTGCCCTTTGATCAAGATTGTTGCAGAAAATAAAATATTAATAGCAATATCAGTAATAATATACTCATAATAATACATTAGGAGGATTGGAAGGGATTATAAATTTTACCTAGTCCAGCTCTAGGCTCAGTGCAGGAATTTTGAGCTTGCATCTTGAAATTCGCTCACTGATCTAGGAAGTTTGAATTTAAAGCATATTAGCCATAAATATTCTAGGATACCCAAAAATTATTTTAATAATACAAATCGCTTGCTGGATCAAGTCAGAAGTCCCTCAGTATGAAACTGTCTCCAGTTATTGCAGTTACTATTACTGCAGTTACTCTAGTTACTTGTCTCTCCCAGTTTCCTGCAAACTAATGCTCCCAGATGTTTTAAGACAGTTATTTCTCTAATTCTCTGTATACTGTTATCTGTTTTGGGTTATCATTATCCTAAAAGTAATATTTTATTAATGCAGGCATGTCATATTTGCCAAATATAATATTTCATTATGTTTTAATGAAATAGAGTGTTGGCAAAAAAGAAACAAACTAAAATCATTATTCTTTTGCACAGTTATCTGAGCCTGTGATATGTTAGAACTGGAACAAAAAAATGTTTTATGTAGATTTGTAGGCGTGCCAAATAGTTGCTGATAATTTAGTGCATTTTAAATTTACCTCCCAGCCAGATGGGATGAACTACAATAATTGAGTGCTATTTAAAAAAAAAAAAGGGGGGGGGGGGGCGGGGGGATGCTCAAGGGCATCATAAAACTGGCAAATAAACAATGAAGAAGGTTACTATGGAAATTGCATATGTTTCAGTTAAACCTATGTGTCTTTGTCAAAATTGGTAGAACTTTGAATGCGTGCTGCAATATATTTAGTGGACAGGATTAAAAGTGTATCTTTAAAAACCTTTGTTATCTTTTTAAGCAGAGCACATGTGGAAACTTGCTATTTTAACTTCTTTTTTATGATAATTTATTAAAAATTACTGCAGCAGTAAAAAATAATGCAAAATAAAAAATAGAAAAAGAAAAAATAAGAATATAATAAAGAGAAAATCTATAAAGGAATGACTTCCTCCTTCATCTCAATTAGCATAAGCAATTTTAGTAACTTTCAATTCAGAATAGAGCTGGAAGATATCTTGGAGGTCTTCTAGTTCAGCCTTTCGGACCTCAGGGACCACTAAATTAATAATTTTAAATCCCGCAGACCACTAATATGAATCCAGCGCGCCGCTCACTGAAGCGGCTGGATTCCCAGTGACAGGATGGGGTCCTTCAGGCACTTAGTTCAGTCACCTGTTTCTGCAATCGTAAACACTCAAAGAGCCATTTGGACCTGTTTCCCACAGAAAACAAAACTGGGATCTTTCTCTCCTCTCTCTCTCTCTCTCTCTCTCTCTCTCTCTCTCTCTCTCTCTCTCTCTCTCTCTCTCTTTTTCTGATTCTCCGGTGCTTTCTGGGTCTCACAGGCGCTTCTTTGGCCTTTGTTGGTGCTGGATGCACTTCGGTTGCTCAGGGAGCATGACCTGCTGTCTGCCCTGAGACACTCGCCCGACCCAGCTGCAGCCGATGCTCTGTGTTGTAATGGGCTCCAGGAGGAGAAGAGGACGCCATCTCCCCCATTGTGAAGCATGCTAATTTTAACTGCGCTGCAAGAGCAGCGGCCAGGCCCTGGAGGCGCCAACAGCAGCATCGGAGAGGATCAGCCGGGCTGGGCCAGTGTCTGAGGGCTGAGAGGAAGTCACCCATCTCCCCAAGAGACCGAGGTGTGCAGAACACCAACAAGGACCTGAAGAAACTCTCGCAAGACCCAGCAATAGATGAGGCTTCACTCCCACTCTGGAATATGGAGCGAATATCCATCCCCCGCCCTTCCCTTCTCAGGCCAGGCAAGGAGTGACGGGGAGGGCGAGGGTCGGAGACAGCCGGTGGGTTCAGCCGACAGGAAGCCACAGCAAGGAGAAGAAAGAGCTGCGGGTTGCCGACACTCGTTGCTTTGGCCCACCTGCACTGCCACCCCCCCCCTTTGCACCATTACCTCATTCCGGCCGGTGAGGGCTGCGCTACTCCTTGCATGTTGCACCTCCTGCAAAGTTGCATGTAGCTCCCTCTACGGCGGCGATTTCCAGCCCCACCACGAGCTGCCTGGCCAGCCCCATATTCCAGAGCTCTAGTCACAGGACTGACCATTGGTCATCCCGGAGCAGCTCAGGTGCACTGCAGACCACCAAACTTTTCTCCTAGACCATCGGTTGGTGACCTCCGTTCTAGTCCAACCCCCTGCTCAGCCCTACAACTTCTGAAGGCAAGCTGTTCCACTGGTTAATTGTTCTCCTTAGTTCAAGGTTGCTTCTCTTCTTAATCAGTTTCCATTCATTGTTTCTTGTCCTACCCTCTGAAAATAAGTTGACCCCCTCTTCTTTGTGGCAACCCCTCAAATACTGGAATGCTGCTATCATGTCAACCCTAGTCCTTCTTTTCACTGGACTAGCCATACCCAAATCCTACAACTGTTCTTCATATGTTTTAGTCTCCAGGCCTTTAATCATCTTAGTTGCTCTTCTTTGCACTTTTTCCAAAGTCTCTTTTTTGTAATGTGGTGACCAAAACTGGATGCAGTATTCCAGTTTACTAAGCAGTACTAAATACTTAACATAATTTTTCTTCTGTGCTGTGCCAAGGATTGTATTAGCTGTTTTGGCTGCTGCTGCACGCTGCTGCCTCATATTTAAGTGATCATCCACTTGAACTCCAAGGTCCCTCTCACAGTTACTGTTTTTGAGCCAGGTTTCGCCTTATCTGTACTTGTACCTTTGGTTGTTCCTGCCTAAGTGTAAAACCTTGCTTTTCTGCACATTAAATTTCATTTTGTTGGATAGGGCCCATTGTTCAAGTCTGTCAAGATCTTTTTGGATCCTGACCTTGTCTTCTGGGGTGTTGGCTATTCCTGCTAGTTTAGTATCATCTTCAAATTTGATGAATTCCCTTTCTATTCCCTCATCTAAATTATTTATGAAGACATTGAAGAGTACTGAGCCTAAGATGGAACATTGTGGTACCCCACTGCATCCTTCCTTCCATGTAGATGTAGCACCATTAAGGACTACTCATTGAGTATGGGTTGTCAACCAGTTACAAATCCATTTGGTGGTTATGCTGTCTATCCCACAGTTTTCTAGTTTACCAAGAAGTAAGTTGTGGTCTATTTTGTAGAATGCCTTACTGAAATCCCAAGTATACTATGTCCACAGCAGTTCGCTCGTCTACTAATTTAATCACTCTGTCAAAGAATGAAATAAGATTGGTTTGGCATGATCTGTTTTTAACAAACCCATGCTGGCTTCTAGTTATAGCTTCATTTGTTTCTAGATGTTCGCAGATCTGTTTTTTGATTATCTTTTTATTTATTTTGGTATTTATTTACTTATTCCTTTCTCTTAAAATATAACAAATGATCTTTTCTTCCAATATCCCATCTCTTATCTATATACAAGCCCTATAGGTTATCCTGTTTTATCATTACAGATAGTCCTTAACTTATGACTGAATAATAGAATAACAGAGTTGGAAGATACCTTGGAGGTCTTCTAGTTCAACCCCCTGCAGGAGGCCCTAGAGCATTCTGGACAAACGGCTGTCCAGTCTCTTCCTAAAAATCTCCAGTGATGGAACACCCACAACTTATAAAGGCAACTGATTCCACTGATTAATTGTTCTCACTGTCAGAAAATTTCTCCTTAGTGGTAGATTGCCTTTCTCCTTGATTAATTTCCATCCATTGTTTCTTGTCCTGCCTTGTGCTTTGGAAAATAGGTTGAGCCCCCTCTTCTTTGTGGTAGTCCTTTGTGGCAGCCCAACTGCTATCGTCACCCTAGTCCTTCTTTTCACTACTCAAACATACCCAATTCCTGCAGCCATTCTTCATCCTTGTTGCTCTTTCCAGAGTTTCAACATCTTTTTTCAATATGATGACCAAAATTGGATGCAGTATTCTAAGTGTGGTCTTACTAAGGCTTTATTAAAGTGGTAGTAAGTACTTCACGTCATCTTGATTCTATCCTTCTGTTAATGCAACCTAGGATTGCATTGGATTTTTGGTGGTGGGCAGCACACTGCTGGCTCATATTTAAGTGATTGTTCTCTAGAACTCCAAGATGCCTCTCACGGTTACTGCTCTTGAGCCAGATTCCACCTATAACAGTATAGGTGGAACCTGGCTCAAGAGCAGTAACCGTGAGAGGCATCTTGGAGTACATTTGGGTTTTCTTGCCTAAGTGGAAAATCTTACTTTTCTCACCATTGAATTTCATTTTGTTAGATAGGGCCCAATATACAAGTCTGTTGAGATTCTTCTGGATCTTGAGCTACCTTCTGGTGTGTTTGGCTATTCCTGCCAGCTTAGTGTCATCTGCAAATTTGATGAGTTCTCTCCTGTTTCCTCATCTAAATCATATTAGATATTGAACAGTACTGGGCTTAATACAGAATCTTGAGGTAGCACACTGCTTACTTATCTCCATTTAGATGTAGTTCCATTAAGGACTCCATGTTGAGTGTTGTTTGTCAATCAGTTACAAATCCATCTGGTGGTGATGCTGTCTATCCCACATTTTTGTAACTTACTAAGAAGTAGGTTATGGTCTACTTTGTCAAATGCCTTACTGAAATCCAAATATACTATGTCCACAGCATTTCTCTGGTCCACTTATTTAGTCACATTGTTAAAGGGTGAAATAAAATTTCTTTGGCATGATCTGTGTTGGCTTCTGGTTATAACTTTGCTTGCTTCTAGGTGTTCACTAATTGTTGTTTGATCTTTACCAGGATTTCCCCAGATATTTATGTCAGGCTGATTGGTCTGTGGTTTCCTAAATCCATTCCCCCCCTCTCTTTTTTTGATGATGCAAACTGCATCAGGGCTTTTCCAGTCCTCTAGTAGTTCATTGGTGTTCCAGGATCTTTGAAAGATATGATTCAATGGTTCCAAGATCACATCTGCTAGCTCCTTCAGAACTCTAGAATGTAATCCAACTGGTCCTGGTGATTTGAACTAGGGTGGACAGGAGTTCTCTTACCATTTTCTTGCCTATTTTAATTTGTATTTCTAGTCTGTCTTTACAGTTGTTTTTGGTAAGTTGTGCTATTTTTTTCCTTTTGCGGGAAAACAGATGCAAAGAATGAATTAAGCAGTCCTGCTTTCACTTCTTTGCTTGCCATCATCTCCCATTAGTGGACCAATTGTTTCCTTGATTTTTTTCTTGTTTACATGTTGAAAGAAACTTTTAAAATTATTTTTGACATTTGTTGCAAGTCTTAGTTCATTCCTGACCTCATCTTTGCAGATTTGGACTATGCTGGTATTCTGCCTTAGCTATGTACCCCACTTTCCATTTTTTATACTTATCTTTTTGTCTTTCAGTTTATCAGAGAGTTATTTATGCATCCATGTTGGTTTCTTCTTGAATTTCTTATTTTTCTTTTTCAGTGGTATTGTGGTGGACTGGGCTTTTATAATCAGAGTTTTCCAAGCTCCTTGAGTTGTTTTCTCTATTAAGATTTTCATCTATTGAATTCTTCTCAAACTTCCTCTAAGTTTGTTGAAATCAGTTCTTTTAAAGTCGAAGACACTAGCTTGATTTTGCTCTATTGCTTGTGTCTGCATTATATTGAATTCCAGTATGACATGGTCACTCCCCCCCAAAGTTTCTCCATCCTCTCTATCATTTTTAAATATTTTAAAGTCATCACTTCACTTCTGATATCAACAAAAATCCATTAAGAGTCACCAGAGATAAGATATCTATTTTAATCTCGATCAAATAAACCAACTTTATGTTCCTTCCTTTTACTTTTGATAATCTTGATGTTTATCCTTTTAAATAATGTTGTAGAATTTATTGATTTATTTTCATTTTTTTCTTTGTCCCTTCTCACAAAATTATTCAAATGTTTAACAAGCCTTTTTTGAACAATGCAATTCAAAAATTTTCTTTTAAATAGATTCCATCTACAGAGGCAGAGGCTGTTTAAATTAACTTCTGGATGCATTGGTTCAAAAATATTCTTCAGTATGTCCAATGTTATTTTTCTTCATTCTGTATCTGTAAGTTGAATTTAAGCATTCTCCTCCTTTAAATATAATTTTTAGTTAACTTCAGTGTCCAACCTTCAAAGTTCCACCCTGACGTGCTTCTTTATAAATAATTCAAAACAAAAAAACATTTTGTCATAGGAAGGAGTTTTATAATTAATTCTAAAATCTTATTTCAAATTTGGACCCTTAGTTTTATTTGAATCTTTCCAAAATCAATGTTCTAATCACTTGTTTCTGCCAAAAAAAATTTAGAGTCCTAATTTGTATTTAATACTTTTTTTTTTTTTTTTTTGGCTAAAGATCAAAGGGAACTTATCTAGAGTTTTCAGACTAGTTTATCCAAAGGTTCCCAGTAGCTGAAAAGAAGCTAATTTCTGAAAGTGAGTAGAAAAGGAAGTATGTGAACCCAGTGTCGTTTTAACAGGGACAACTAGTTTGAGCAAGATGGCTATTCCCTCATCCCCCAGAGTTCTTAAAACTAACAGTGACCATTGTCTTGTGTCCAGAGAAGAATTATGAAGGGCAATCTACTTGCTAGTTTTTTTTCCTGATTATTGGATCCACTTTTTAATAAAGCCATTTTCAGTTTGCCATTTCTTTCCCCAAAGTCTGGAATTTTCTATTTTAACTTTTTCCTCCAAATATTAATCTGTTCTCAGAATGCACATTTACGTATCCAAAAGTACATATCCACTTTTAAGAATTTTCATATTTGTTTTGTATACATAGCTTATATACTATAGCTATTGCACAATCATTGCTAACCATTCCACATTGAGGAATTTTTTGAATCACATTTTTAATGTGTCTAAATATGTAAATATATGGTTCTTATTTATTGCATGTCTTTAAGCCACTTGGAGTCAAAATGGGTAGCATAGAAGTCAAATAAATAAATAAATAAAGACTTTCTGAATAGTTAAGTCTTTTCTTTCTCAGATAAGAAAAGGCAGTGAGTAAAACCAGTGTGCAGATAGTCCTTGCTTAGTGATCACAACTGAGACTGGCAACTGCAGCATGTTGCAGAGTTTCTGTTACTGTCCTGACATCTAATCTTCATAATTTAAAGTATTCCTTTTTACAATTCATGCATCATTCTGTTGTGTGTGTACTTGGTAGAACAAATGAAAAGTATCTCTAGGGATAATTTTCCACCATTATTATTTTTTCTCCTTAAGGAATCCCTTATTATAATGTGTTGAAAGTTATCATTTGACAGTGTTTGAGTTGTGGGGTGATTTAAAAAAACCCTATATTTGATATGCTATTTATGAAGTTATATATTTTACCCTATTAAAGATATTATATCTGATTTTTAGCACCCATCTGACAAATATTGCTACATGGTTAAGATCTGCATAGGTTGAGATTGTTTAGGAAAAGAGATGGAAAATGTCATATACATATTCACACGGACACAAATTGTGCTGGAGTTAGAAAAGGAAGTAAACTCTGAGTAAGATCTCTTCTCTTATACAACCCAACTCTACACATTTGTTTCAATATTTATATTGTAAATTATGATGTAGTCATTATTATATATTATCTGTTAAAATTATTTGCCGCCTGTTTCACCATGGGGCTACTCTAGGTCAAGGGTCCCCAACCCCTGGTCCATGGACTGGCATCAGGCCACGGCATGCCAGAGCAAACAAACAAATCCCATCCGTGGGATGCAGGCAGCATGCAAAACCACGCCCCTTCCAGTATGCCGAAAAACCTCTGTCCACGGAACCAGTCCATAGTACCAAAAGGTTGGGAGCCACTCCTCTAGGTGGCTTACAAAAATGTAATATGTTATATCAGTTGTATTGTATTATGTCATAATAAAATATAATTAATATATAATATATAATATATAACATAGTTGTTATTAACAGATGTCTTAATTTCAATACCTAATTAACTAGCTATTATATGTTACATTTATATGCCTCCTATATTGACTCTGAGAAATCATGTTGTAGATCTCACATTAGCTATCTATACTTCACAAATACTAAGGTTAGTTTTGTATATAATCACTTCTTGGATTATCTGGAGAAAGTAAGGCTACTTTCAGGCTATCAGTCTGTGAACAGGTATTTTGTTGTGACAGTTGCTATGTTATAAACGAATATAGGGATGAATGCATAACTAGTCTAGTAATAGAGATGATGTATCAGTGCTTTATAAATTATTCAGTTTTATCTTTCTGTTTCTGTAGTTTTCTAGTCCTTGTTACTGACAGATTAATAGAAAGTTGTGCAAAAACACAGCCTTTATGCCTTTTTATGCCAGTCTGCTGTTTTGGTTAAGCATCAGCCTAGAAACCAGAAAACCATGACTTCTAGTCCCACTTTAGGCATGAAGCCACCTGGTGACCTTGAGCCAGTCAAATATCTATAGAGGTTCTCAATCATCCAGGTCATGGTTGTCCCAAAGGTGCTTTTCAAAGGGCAACTAGATGATCTTAGGTTTTCCTTAAAAATGTTTCACTTCTCATCCAAGAAGCTTCTTCAGTTCTTCAGCCAGTCATTTTTTCTCAATCCTAGGGAAGAGGCAATGACAAACCGCTTCTGAAAAACCTTGCCAAGAAAACTGCAGGGACCTGTCTAGGCAGTCTCCCAAGAGTCAAACATTATTGAATGGAAGGGAAAAAACCTTTTTGGTACTGATGTCAGTGGAGACCTCCAAAGGGTGCTAACGATAGCAGAGTCCTGCAAATCAAGATTCCAGAATACACTTTATCTCCCTTTCCATTTATAAGAACTGGTGGGGGAGGGGAAGGCCCTGATCCTAAGGAATAAGGAGGCCCCTTTCATACAAGGACAGAAAAGTGAAATGTACCTTTATTGAGATGGGCAATTACAGATGGAAAGCTACTATCTGATTTGATGACAGGGAAGGAACCCATAAACTTTGAGTTTAGTTTGTTCAGTAGTCAAGAGGAAGGTTAAACCTTAGTGATATAAAATCTCACCCCCACCTTGCAGTATTGGTACCTCTTGCCTTTGTGCATTGGTTGGATATATGTACAAAGCCTTGGCTAAATCTAACTGTTATTTTAAGAGGATCTTTATCACCTGAGAAAAAATCAAGACCTTCAAAGATCTGTAGAGGCAGGAGTTTTAAAGGGCAAATGATGGAGATAATAGCTATAAACCATTCAGAAGGCAAATGTGTTCAAACACAGAGAAGAGTCACATGCAAATTCTATAAATGACAACAAATCCAAATGTCCTGTTGATAAAAAAGTACGACACAGCAGAGTATTATCTTTTCCAATTGCCTATTCTAAATCTAGTCTGAAAACAGGCTTTCCAAATATCACTAATTACTTACAAAATTATAAAATCTATTACGTCACTTAAAATTATCTAAGCTAACATATCTATTAAGAACCATAGTTAACACTAAAAATTATTGATTAAAATTGATTTAATACTAGGAATATAATTTCCCATGAGATTATTTTAATTCATATGAAGTTAAAATATAGGCTGTATGGATAGAAAACCTCATTTTTCAGTTATGATATAAATCTGCGTATTAGATTATAGTCTAGGAATGATTTCCATTACGGTAGAATTTAAAGGATTCTAACTCAAAAAGAAGTTACAAAGTGATGTGGACATCAAAGCATATTCTTATAGATTGTTTATTCTTTCAAGGAGGGAATCAAATAATTTCCAGTAAAAAGCAAATAGTGTCCTTAAAAGTGATTAACTGCTTCGCTTTTAAAACCCTAGAATTTCTTAAAAGAAACCCACACCGGCACATTGGGATTGTAGCCCTAAAGATACTGGTGCATTCACAGATTTGTTATTTCTGACCTCTTCTATTTGGTCAGCTATGGTTATCTCACTATTTAAGCATATCATTGTGACAATGTAGCTTTAATCCTGATGTAATTCATTTTTAGGTCCTTTCTCTTTTTTGATGACTTTACCCATCATTTCAATTCGAAGGAAAGCTCCATGAGGTCATTTGAGGGACTTCATGTAGGCTCTGTAATATTCAATATAACATTGCTCCTTGACAATGTACTGTTTAGCCATGGAAAGTTTCATTTTGTCCTTTCTCCTGCCTCACTTCACAAGAGCACTCAGAGCACTGTTGAGAAAGTGTTCTAGCCAGCTGATAGTATAGAAGCCATGATTTTAAGGAGAACGATGTCTCTGTCTCAGCATGGTCTGCAAGATGTAGAAGGCGATGCTTTTGGTCTGAGCTTGTTTGCTGTAAAACAAAGACGGGCTTGAGTGAGAAGTTCATCTGTCCAGGTCCGAGCAGCGGACCTTTGATAGGTTAGAACAGATCCTGTAATTAATTTTTTAATTGTGCACTTTCAGCTTTTTTCAAGACCAAGGAATCTGTTCCTTTCTGTTTGCTCCAAAACGCAAAACGTGGGCCTAAATTTTTAATTAGCAAAAGTGAGTGGTGAAAAGGGAGAGGGGCTGAATAATATAACAAACCTCAGTGGAGAGCAGCTAAGATGTGTTGCCATGACAACAAGTTCAGCAGGCTGCCAGCGAGCATGTCAATGGGCAGTGCAGGGAGGGAGCTTTCAAACAGTGCCTGCTTGCCACAATGTGATTGGTCACACCTCTGTTGTCTTTGTGTGAACCAGGGAATGCTGGGTAGAGCCCAGAGTGAATGCTCAGTTTGTCTCAAAGCAGCGGTGAGGTAATGCTTTTGAATCTTTGGGGATTATAGAATGCATCTTTAAAAGGCTGCAGAGTAGATTATTTTCATTCCATTTTGGACTAATTGCCTGCCTATGATTTGCAGGGTTTCTGTCTGTACTAATGTGATAAGAGGTGGGGAACGTAGGAGATCAGTGTTAAGGTTTATCTGATTGCAGATTGATTGACATTATTTAGGAACAGCTACTTTCAGCATCATGCCGCCGTAACACTCGGCATGGTTATAAACGTGGTGGCGTTACCCTTTGTAACCCATCATAAAAGGGCTGGTGTTGGAAAGTTTGGAATTACTTTCTCCTCCCCTGGAAGGAAAAACCAAATTATTTCGTGAAGTGATTTCTGGGATTTGGGTAGTTCGTTCAGTTATATAGTAATTTCCTATAGTCAGTTCTGTCGCCTGTAAATAATTCCTCTGTGCAGAAAAAAAGTATCTAATGTAGTTTTAGCACCTGTTAATGGTCTGGAAATATGTAGCTATTTAGGATGCTAAGAGCAATGATATGCAAATATATTTTGTGTTATTGTTAAAAACAGAGAGTGTTTCTAAGACCAAAATGTACTATCAAGTTATACTGTATTTGTATAAAAAATAGTCCCTGAAATTAACTAGGAATTATATGATTCTTTTTCTGACTAAGCATTGGAAGAGGTTTTTATAATGCTTTGAGCCAATAATTTTTTTTGGAAATAATTGCTGTGCTTTGAGTTACATCATGTTGTGGCATCACTTTCTTGAATGTTTAGTTTGGCCTGTTTGAGCACATACATAACCAAATCAAAACAGTTGCTGCATTATCAGATTTGCATGTTGCAAATATAAATTCACATGTGACTTGCATTAAATACGTAGTTTCAATATTTATAAAAAATATTTCCAAAGAAAGCTTAGCAAATTTCCAGGAACGAAAGAACACTAGAAACAACTTGATTATTTGGGACACAAGAGTAGCAAAAAGGGTGACTCCATTTCCACACCACAATGTTGATTAGGTGCAGTAACTTTCCACATTGTGGGGTGTGTACCTAAAATGCACATGAGATGTACTTCATGCTTCTTTTCAGTCTGTAATGTGTGTCCTTAACTGACAAATGAATAACAAGTTCAATTTTAAAGTGACCCTTGGTGAGACTGACCTATTCCTTTTCCTGTAGCCGGATAGAGAAACATACAGAAGCAAACATCAGAAAGATAAAAGATATTTAAAGAAAAGGGCGGGGGGGGGGGGAGAGAAGAGAAGTAGAGAAAGAAAAAAAGAAGTGGAATATGTTTTGATTTCATCCTGCCTACCACTGGCTCTATCTACATTTGGTATGTAGCCCCCTAGATAAAATAATTCATATGGGAATGCGGTACTTAAAGAAAAACAACTCTTTGTCTCTATTCCATCCAGCACCTTAGTATTTTGGACATGAACAAGTTATATATCCTTTTTGCTGCCCTTTACTATGATGGAAAATAACCTTTTAAAAATATAGGCCACATGGATTAGAAGATAGGAAAGCAAGTACTGGTATGTGGATTTCAATGAATAATTGTTAAAGAGGAAAAAAGTAAAATTATTTGGTTAGCGGACAGCATCCAAAATTGTAAATTATGCTGATGGGACAGAATATCTCAGAGTTGCTATGAGTATCAATGAAGCTAATACAGTAGGTTTTCTGTCGTGAAACTGCCTTGCTCCGTAGTGAAAAGTTTAAAAGTTTTTATAACTTGGTCTAGCAGTGGGGATTAATATTGGAAACATCCAGGTGATCCATAATGGGTACACTTCTAAGAACAATGTTATCTGCTAATTCAACTGAAAAGAAAAATTACCTCTAGCGCCTTTTTTCTCTTTCACATAGGACACTGTCATTGGAACTGCAATTCTTGCCTTGCTATAGTTTTCTGACTAATAATTTGTACTGTTATAGCTATTATGTTGTTTTTTTTAAAAAAAAAACTGGTTTCTCTCTTCTTATTTAGGAAAAAGGATCTGTGGCTTAGCAGGAAATTTGGCGAATGGCCAGGAACACAGAGTGCAGTAAAGTCAGAGTGAAAGATCTCTGCCCCAGGGAAGTTAATGTTGCCAGTCAGGTAGACATACTGGTATAGATAATGAAATGTCCAGCAGGAAGACAAGACACATATATAGATGGTAGAAGTGTAGTTCCTAACACTTTCACGTATACAATTAGGTTTTTGTATTGAGAATCTAATCCAAAACAGAAGTGAATATTTGTTCTTTGTGTGCATGTCTATGTATGTGTTTATGCATTTATGTGTAAGATAGGGCCTGGTGGCTCAGCAGACTAAAAGCATTGTGATTAACACCAGCTGTCTGCAATTACTGTAAGTTCGAATCTCACCAGGCTCAAGGTTGACTCAGCCTTCCATCCTTTCTAAGGTAGGTAAAATGAGGACCCAGTTTGTGGGGGCAATAAACTGACTTTGTATAAATATACAAAAGTATGAAGGCTATTGCTTAACACATTGTAAGCCGCCCTGAATCTCCAGAGAAGGGCGGCATATAAATCAAATTAAAAAAAAAAAAAGATGTTGAGTATTCCAGTGACCCAAGAAAGAATGTCAATTCAATCTTTTTTAGTCAGTAGATTTCCAGAATCCTATAAACTTGTATGGTAAATTAACATACTTTCTGAAAAATATTTGCTCCTTTACTTGTGTGCTTATTGTAAAAGTTGATTGTATTTATTTCATCATAAACTTGCATTTAAATTTATATCCACTTGATTTTTAAATCTGTTTTCTTTCTCGTCTATTTCAAGAATGTTTGGCATGTTCTGTTTATGAATGATTTGAACTCACATTTCCTAGAAATATTTTGAGATTATTAAGCTTAATGTAATGCAATCAAATCTGGTATCTGGCTTTGGAAAAACCAAAGTTTAAAATCTTACATTGTGAAGCTTCCAGTTCCTCATAGATTTGCTTCAGAGGCAAGTATGAGCCTGTATACTTTCAAGGAAGGGTGTGTGTGTTTGTGTGTGAGAGAGAGATAGAGAAAGATAGAAATAATGTCAGAAATAATTACCCAACTTTTGAATTTTCAGGAGTGTTATAGTTATTGTTAAGTCGGGTAATTCTGTTTGCAGACTTTTTTTTTTTTATCAAAACACATTTCAATACTTCATTAGTTTTCAATGTATATTCTGTTAACTGGGCTTATTTTTTAAAAAAAGTTCTTTATAATCCAATCCCATTCATATTTACTAAACAGTAAATCTTATTGTTTTCAGCAGGCTTATTTTAAATATATATGTATAGGGCTCATTTAAGTTGTACTGGAATGATATGGAATGGAATAGCTGAGAAAATACTTTGATAGTACTGGGAAGAAGTAGTTCATCAAATAATGTATTAGAAGATATTAGAAGACAAATATTTGATTATTCTACCACTTTTCCCCTGGTAATTTAAGTTTCAGTAATTTTGAGTTCAAGCCAAGACCTTATAATTTGTAGTTAATAGTTGTACAGTCCAATTACTTTAGAAACAGTAGCAATAACATTAGTTTACTATTGTAAATTTCTAGGAATTGTATAAATACTGAAAAATAATACATTTCCTGCCCAGTGACCTCTGAACTCATGCATGCAATACAAAAACAATACAAGACATGAAAGGAACAGATTTGGGAAATGATTTGTTTATAACAAATAGGAACTTTTTTCAAAGACCACATTGATTGATAAAAGCTAAAGTGGGAGTGGAAAGAATGCATAATAACTGTCCCTATATCAGGCTTTAAATATTACTATAGCTGGAGCTGTTCAATTGGTGCTCCTTGAAGTTTCCCCTGGTGAGCACAGGATGAAAGAGTATGTTACATCACAACCAGAGGCATCATTAAGGTGACTAATTTATTTAATTTCTTTATTTAAAGCATTCATACCCTAGAAAGTCTCCCAGATCTGCTTACAAATAAAAATGAGACTATGCCTTCAACAGTACAAAAGGGAAAAGGACTCCGGAAGGAATAAGGAAATCAAAACAAATGAAGGCAAGTTACTAAATCTTATAATGATAGATACAATGCAGAGAGGCATTATTGCTCTTGTTCCAGAGGCAAATGAAATGTAAACAGTTGAAAAATGAAGGAAGCTGGAAATGGTTAGTCTTTTAGAGTTTGCTGTGGTGGATGACAGTTTGGACACAGGTATAAAGTCTAGTGAAATTTGCTTCGCAGATAATCCTGTTTTCTTTATCTACGCCTGATAGTGCCTTTGAAAATAGCTGTTTGATAATCTCCTCATCCCCAGACTTAATATCTACTTCCAGGGCCTTGTTAATATATATGATAACAAAACAGATTTCATTAAAGGAATTTGAATGGCAAATATTAGAACGGGAAACATATGCAGGCAGGCTTTCAGGGATGCAGGTACTCTAATAAATAAATTTATTGCAAAAACAAGCAAATTAAATAATTATATAAGAATTTCAGTGACTACATAGTCATTGAAATGCTTGTGACATATTCTTATACCCTTTTTGCGGTACAACAGTGTGGTACAACAGGTTTGAAGTTTCTATGTTTTAGATGGGAAGACAGTACATACCTGCCCCTTATTATGGTAATGGATTAATGCAATTTCAAACTTTTTACTTGTAGCCTTGCCAGAATTAACTCTTTGCCTGAGGCTGTCTGCATTGACTACCATCACTAGCAGATCAATCTCGAGACCCATGTTGTTCATTGGACATGTTTCAGTTTTTCTGGTTGTATCTCACAGGCAAAAGGAGATGCAACCTAATAAGTGCATTAAGTGTTGACCAGTGCTCTATCTTATCTCAGTGCCCCTCTTTGGTTTGCCTTTCTTATCATTGGGCAAAATTGTTTCATCATTGTTTCATTCACATCACACTGTAAGTGCAGAGAATTACTAGGTGAATTTACTGCAACATCAGGGACCAGGAGATCTGGTATCTCCCATATCTTTAAAATCACCAAATACTTGGCTGGGGGGAAGTAAGCCTGTTCCTTACCCAGAGAAAGGATCTTGGAAAATGGCACACATGCTTGGCAGTTGCATGGGGAACAAATGAGCAGTGCAGAGAGAGCTGTTGCATAATCTACAGGATTGTCCTGAAATTGATCAATTTCTCTCCATACAACTGCTTCTACGTCTATATGGGTGGGAATGGTGGAAAACAATTGCCTGTACCTAGTGGGGAAACATTACTTCCACCATATGGTTGAAGTGGAGGCAGCAACCAGCAATTTATTTAATAAATTGTTTTAACAATTTTCAAAAAGAGGAGACATAGACTGCTGTTTGTTGGTGGGCTGTGTAGAATGTTGTTCAAAAAATTAGTTGTGCTATGTTTTATCATTCACATTTCTTTTATGTATTGGCCAGAGGTACACTTAATATTGTTAACAAATTGCATTCAAATTATGGCTAGAAATCACAATTTCTGTGCCTATAAATAATTGGCTTCTCCTTATTTTGTAATAGAAGTTAAGATCCAATTACAGAATATATGCATTTCTCAAGAAAAGCGATGAAATTTTTCTAGAAATAAATTACAACTATAGAAATATTGTTTAATTTAATGGTTATAATTTGGAGCAAAAGTTGCTCTTTCTACCAGTTGCATCTGTTGCAAATTCAGGTAGTCTTCATTCAGTGTCAACCTTACGAGTAGACCATACAGGAAACATGACCCAGTAAGCTAATTCCACTTCATTGTAAGGCTACACTAACACAATCTTGCAAGTCTGAAAGTACTTCTCTCACCTTGTCCCCTTTACAGCCCAGGAAACCAGAGTGAGTCTCTCTGAGACCCTTCCTCCACTCATATTCCTACTATAGGCTAAGCTGTCTTTTATCAGCTTGTCAGAAACCATATATACCAGTAGTGGGTTTCAGTTTCGTTTGCTACCGGTGTGCTCGCAGGTGCGCTTGCATGTGCAATGCTTCTGCGCATGAGCAGAGACGTCCAGGTGGGTGGGCGGAGCCTCCATCCGCCACTACCAAGTCGCCCGAACCGGTAGCAACCCACCACTGATATATACCATTATATTTTTGTGACCACAGTTAAGAGCAGCAATTCAGTTGTGAAACAAAAAGATCACTAAGTGAAACTTCGTGACTATACACCTGCAAAAGGATTTTTTTGACTGCAAGGATTGGTCACAAAGTTACTGAGTGAGTACTGACATAACTGAATGGCTATCCGGCATGATTGTTAAACTACTTGTACAATTCCACTCGGAATGCAAATTTCAGAATAAGCTATTGCTAACTTGATTTAAGGTTTACAGATTCCCAGTTTCTTTTACCCTAACCCTTCAAATCAATGTCTTCTAAGAATTCCTATATCAAAAGTGCTGTAAGTTTAAAGTAAAAAAAAAAAAAAAGATGGCAAAACCATGCAGCATGTTAAAAACAAGCTTGCTTTATTTATTTCTTTGTTTATTTATTTGCTACCTTTATTATTTTTATAAATAAGGCGGCAAACATATCTAATATTTCTCCCTCCTCTTATTTTTCTCACAATAGCAACCCTGTGAGGTGAGTTGGGCTGAGAGAGTCAGCCAGCTGGCTTTCCAGGATAAGGCAGGGCTAGAACTCATGGTCTTCTATTTGCTGGACTGGTGGCAGAAATAAAATTTAATATATCTCATTTCAATAGAAAAGTTATTAACATAGTTTAAATAAACAAGTAAATAAATAAACTACTAGCCCAGGAAATTATCAAAGGTAGGAACTAGCTATGCCTCACTTAGGAGACCTTTCTAAAGCTGGGAATCTTCATTTAGAAGGCAGCAATATTTCATATCTATACAGAGAGTATAGGCCTCTGAAGCCTTTGGGTAGAAATATCTGGAATGTTTTGGGTAGAGTTGGATAGAAGGTAAGTAAAAGAGTCCCTGCAGATTTTACTCTACTAGTCATAGCTGACAATAGGGGCGGTGCTCATCTTCATTTCAAGGCCACTGAGCCAGCGCTGTCCGAAGACATTTCTGTGGTCCTGTGGCCAGCATGACATTACCTTCCCACCAGAGTGGTACCTATTTATCTGCTCACATTTGCATGCTTTCGAACTGCTAGGTTGGCAGGAGCTGGGGCAAGGACAGGAGCTCACCCTGTTGCGAGGTACTTGAGTCTTGAACATGAGCTGCTGACTTTCCAGCCAACAAGCCCAGCGTCTTAACTGCTGAGCCATCGTGCCACCCTCGAGTTGGGTAGAAACATGGAAATAAATGGGATGATAAATCCATTACTAAAAATTGTGTTTTTCTATTAGAGTCTTAGTTCTTTTTATTATTTTATTTATATCTCAGCAAATTTTGGGTGAGGGGGCATATTTAAAAAGTAAGTTGAGCAATGTTTTAATAACATCATTAATGCAGCTGAGAGCCAGATTTCTGTTGCATTAAAAATACAAATTTTTCTTCATTTCTTAATTTTTTTAGGTATCTGAAGATAAGATCAGCTTATTTTTTGAGTATACCCTGACCTGTCCTAGAAAATTGCTTTTACAGGTAGTCCTTGAGTTATGATCATTTGTTCACAACTGTTCAATGATCGCTATTCACGCAGATTGCAACCAAGTTGCATTTATGATGGTTACAGCATCAAATGATCCTCATTTGTGACCTTTCCTGTCAGTTTCCCACAAATTGGAAGCTGACAGGAAGTCATAAATTACTCCTGCCACTTTTTTTACCTGCCTGTCTGCACTCCATAGTGCTGGACCAAAGCATCTACCCACCAGCAAATTCATTTGCAGCACTCACCCACCAGCCCATAGCTCTCCTGGCTGGCCGGCTTGCCTAGGTTTCCCAACTTTTTCCATGTCCCAATCATGTGAGCTCTTCACTTAATGACGTACATGGGGTAGAATTACAGTAGCTGTCAGAACTGCCGGGATGGCTGGTGCTAAGGATGCAATTATATGACATGCTTTAGGACCACACCATTAGCAACAGAAATTCCCAATTGCCACCATAACTTGAGGATTATCTGTATTGAAAAGCAGTCCCCCACAAAAGAAAAAAAAAGAAAAAAAAAAAAGTCCTTGACATTCTGTGTTTAGACCATCCATGAGTTAAACTTTTGAAAACTGTCTCCTGCAATGAAAATACCAACCTTTCACTGAAAAGATACTACTCTTAATTTGTTGCATGGGAAGTTCTGTGGGTTGCCTCCCCCTCCCCAAATTTTTGAGGGCTACATATGGTTCTCAGATTGCCTGTCCCTGACTATGTTAAAAAATAGGAATATAAAAAAGATTTTTATTCTCATCCAGTTCAATGCTGCATATTCAGCAGTGATTTTATTCTACTAGCAGTTTGCTTTAAGAAACAAAGTAAACTTTTAAGAACATTTTTAGAAATTGCATGCTACAAATAAGACTTTAATGTATGTATTTTAAGACTAAATTTTTATGGTTTAAGTGAATCTGTTTTATAGTTTAAGTGAATCAGCAGCCAAAAAAGCTAATACAATCCTGGGTTGTATAAACAGAGGCATCGAATGAAGATCACGTGAAGTATTAGTACTGCTTTATAAAACCCTAGTAAGACCACACCTGGAATACTGCAACCAATTTTGGTCACCATACTACAAAAAAGATGATGAGACTTTGCAAAAAGTTCAGAGAAGAGAAACTAAAATGATCAAAGGCTTGGAGACTAAACCATATGAAGAACAGCTATCCTAAAGAAAAGAAGAATTAGGGAGGACATGATAGCAGTATTCCACTATTTGAGGGACTGCACAAAGAAGAGAGGGTCAAATTATTATCCAAAGCACCAGAGGGCAGGACAAGCAACAATGGTTGGAAACTAATCAAAGAGGGAAGCAACCTGGAATTAAGGAGAAATGTCCTAACAGTGAGATCAGTTATAACCAGTGGAACAGCTTGCCTTCAGAAATTGTGGGTGCTCCATCACTGGAGATTTTTAAGAAGATACTGGATAGTCACTTGTTCTCCTGCTTGAGCAGGCAGTTGTACTAGAAGACCTCCAAGGTCCCTTCCAGCTCTATTCTATTGTTATAGTTGTGATTCTGAGTTGTTTTACGTGTATTATAGCGTTTTGTCAGCTTTGTTTGGAAAACAACCTGGGCTAGTCGAGACTTTAATTCATTATTAAAGATAAGAACATGTTTGGAAAAACACCAGAAGATGGGGAGATATCTTCTTTATTTATGGTCCCTGGCCATTTACGAAGTATGGGAGTATATTTTGCAAGTCAGCACAAAATTAAATACTTCCTAGGAGCAACAACGGTCTATTTCTACAAAGAATGCTCCCCCTGGTGGTTCATCGGCACAGCCGTTTGCAATTCTGGGCAGAATTTATTCTGACTTCTTTTAAATGAGATTTAAAGCATTGGGGAAAAAACCCTGTTTCTTACTAAGCAAATTGCACTGTATTTATCCGGGCTTACTCCCAAGTAAGTCTCTGGAGAATTGCCCTACACTGTATAATGTTTAAGGGGCTATATGTGGGTGGGTAAGATATGGCCAAACCAAACTACAAGGACAATAATATATTTGTGTATGGGTGCTTTTACATGGTAGGGTGGGATGGGAGGGTGTCTGTCTATGTATTTTTATAGTAGTTCCTTTATTCCTTGAGAGTAAACCAAATTTTTGGTTACCAAATTTACCAAATTTTTGTGAAAACTCATTTTGTGATTTTTTTTTTTCAAAGACTGAATAGGAAGAAGGAATTTGGACTTTTAAGACAAACTTTTAACATAATTGTTATATATAATACAGCTCTATGAAAAAAAATTAAATTTCCTTGTGTAATCATAAAAATCAAACCATTATCTGATCACTCTGAGAAAATTAAATCTCTCAGTGTTTCATCTCACTGATGGTTATTGCCTGTTAATTTACCCTTTTCTGTACATAAATTCTGTTTCTTATGAATTGCTAACTATCCTATTTTACTATTCTCATTCCAATATAGAATATCAAATATATTTTTGTGACTTCAGTCTCACCCCCCCCCCCCGTAAAGTCAGTCTTGTTTTTACTTTTGAGAGTTGCAGTATTTAGCTGTGTCCAGTCAACAGATAGAAACATTAAACTGAAAATAACTTCCCAAAGTTACTCATTATCAAGAGCAAGAAAAGTAAGTAATTCCTATGTCAGGAAGTTTCTGTCAACATACTGGCATGATCTCAAGACTTCTCATAGATGCCTTTGTTTCTGACTTTGGGGAGAGCATTGATGAATTTAAGTCAGTTCTGCTGAAAGCGGAGCTGATGATCGTGGCCGAATAAGACAGCAAATGGATCAGTTTCTCAGCATTCTTGTCACAAGGGGACTTGAGATTGCCCACACATGCCCCATACAGTAGTTTCCCTATGAGGAGATTGTAACACAGCAATTTTCGCAAGTTTAGGGCTTTGGGAACTGAGGGATTGTTATCTTTGCCCAAAAGGACACAGGTTTTCCATACTTTCTTTCTTAATCACTTGTTGGTAATGGTTTCTCGGATACTAAGAACCTTCAGAATCCTTGGCAAAATAAATTTTATTTAAATTTAAGGACTTAAAAATTGTTATTTTTTAATAAAATGGCAAAAGGTTGACCTGAATGTTGATTTTGAAAAGTTATAAATGAACTAGATGAATTTGAAATAATTTTTTAAATGAATTACAGGATCCTTCCTGGGGGTTGTTTAGCATTCTATTTAAAAATATATGAAGATTTGGAAATTAAGAAATCTTTCTGTGAGAAAATGTTGTTGATTAGAAAAAGAAAATAATAAGATGAAGGTTGGACGCTAGAGAGAATCGGGAAGAAGAGATTATGAAGATTATAATTAAAGGAGAAGAGAGCTAATAGTACAGAATGGAGCAAAATACTCTAACTTTGGAAGAATTCAATATTGGGGAACAAAGTACTTAAGAGCTAAGATTACCTATTATAAAAATGGATCTAAAAGAGGTTATAGGTTCTGGACAAGATTAAGACTAAGTCTGATTTGAATGTGGATTTAACAATAACAGGTTACAAAAATGATAAGGAAAAGATGTTACACTGGATTTATAAATGAAATCAGCTGATGTCTTAATAATTAAAAGGGGTATAGAAATAACAAACTGAAGAATGACTTGGGAATCTTAATTTGAATTTGCAAACGAGAAATGTTAAATTTTTGAAGAAGCTTCTGAGAGATGACGAGAAATGGAGAAGAATCAAATTCTGAGATACTATGTGGATCAAAGATCAAGATTGATATTTCTCAAAACTCTTAATGGACTGACTGGCAAGAACCTTAGATAAGATATGAGTTATGGGAAGAAAAGGGTTTTTTTGTTGTACGGAAATGGTGATACATTACTGAAATTGTACTTACGATTAAAGGGGAAGACATTTCCTTATTTTTCTATTTTGGTGAGGATAATGCTTATAATATTATGTTTTTTATCACTGGAACTAGATGGCAGACTTTAAGACTTCTTCTTATCATAACTTGATGTTTCAGGAGCATGTTTTCATTGTGAACCAAAACACCAAAAGCAGTCTAAATGTCTAAAGACAGATGCTGGGAAACATGGAGGAAAAGAAACTCTTCCTATTTCTATAGCATACTTTTCAAGCTTCAAAGAATGTGAAGAAAAATCTAGTAGGTTAAACACTAGAATGCTGACAAAATTACTTTCTTATTATGGTTGCAGTTTGGGATTCCATACCATAAAACTATTTCAACTTCAGATCATCAGTGGCTTGTACATATCAATATATACAGATATCCATGGGGGTATATTGATGTGATAGTCCCTTAGAGGTTCCTTTTTCTTTCCAACACCCAAGAATATTGGATGACATTGCAGAAGAGCTCATGACTCCAGGTGACGGCCCACCCATTGGCAGGTTAATGCTTAATAAACTGAACGGAATAAACCCAAATTTGGTACCGTTTGAGAAGCTGGAAAAAGGAAGGCTGAGTTCTAAATAGTACATCAGGCTCAAAATTGCCAAGGAGTGAGGGAATGGGGGAGAGATGATCCCCCACATATGGAATAAGCAGTTGAGTGGTGGTTACCATCCCTCCTTCCTCCTGGTCATATGACCCAGAACAGAGTATATGCAGCTTATTCTTTGCTTCTGGGTATACAAATACCCATGCTTACCCACTGATGTAACACGAGGGGTGAGCAGGAAATTTATAGATGCAACTGCTGTGTCATTACAAAGAAGAAAATAGAAGTGCCTCTTGTGGCAATTGCTGGTGAATGGACTAGAAAAAATTGCAGAAGCCATATTTGCTTATCTTTTCTCCTGTTGCAGTGTTTAAAATGTTTAAAGAGTTGGATATTTAGGTATATTAAAGATTTCACATAATAATACATAGATCAGATATATGAATGGGCACAATGGAGGTCATATTCATTTGTATGGCTACTAACTTCACTGTACTTTGTATTTTATTTTGCATCTGTAAAATGGGATAGTAATTTATGTTGATTGAGAGCTGAACAATAGCTTTGTAAATTAATGAAATTCAGTTCTGTTTTACAATTCTGTAGAATCTATAAGCAGCATCTTGTTCACTAATACAACTTCTTTATGTAGACATTTTCATGCTGGGTACTGAAAATGAGAAGGTAACAGGGAGCAGGAATTTCTGTTTTGTTTGTTCTGAGTTGACTGCTGTTTCTTTCACTTAATAGCAGTAGTTATAAGACCTTTATTGGAAGCATTTGAATAAAATGCACAGTCAAGTTGTAAAATCATTTTATCTTGTGGCCCTTAGTTTTCCATTTCATTTGTAACAAAAATATTGACAAGCTGAATCTAGTAATTTAATGGGAGTTTATGTTTGATTTTGTCCATACCAGCAAAGAGGAGTAGCATTCAGAAGAAATAACATATTTTCCTGTGCGCTGCTCCCACTATCCATGCATGGGTTAATCCTTCAGTATTTGGCAACAACTGAGTGAAAGAAACAAAAAAAGCTCTTCCCCTTCCGGCCCCCAAGCCACACCTCTGTACCCATGATCCCCCAGTCTTCACTCAGTTGCTGGCAACTACTGAAGTGTTTTTTTGGAGCTCCACAGGTTTTACAGGTATTGTGCCTCTGTGGGTCTTCTCCTTTCCCTTGCTTTTAAAACTCCTTAGAGTCTTGGCTTTCCCCTTCCCTTAAGCGTCTAGGCGTTTGTTTGTTTTTCTTTTGAATAGTTGCTTTCGCGCCCCGTTTTTTTCTCTCTTGTGCCTGGCGCTTCGGCGCGAGGCACTTTTTACCAGCTGGTGGGGGGAGGAGCGGAGCCTCGCAGCCCGTATTCAACCGGCCGGCTCCTTATCAGATCGGAGCGCTTTCTCCACGTGCGTTGTGACCGCTAGCGTCCCGCGCCCCCCCCAGCTGGCCGGCGGCATCGGATTCCCCCGCTCACACCCTCGATCGGCTGCAGGCACAGGATCGCGAGGCAGAGGACTGCGGGCGGCCTCGCGCTCATCAGCTGGGCGGCGGATTTGAAAACGCCGGCCGCCCACGCAGTCCCGATCAAGCCGCCGTCGCGGATTTCTCGTTGGCGCTAGCGTGAGGGAGAGGAAAGCGCCAGTCACCTCAGCAGCCTTCCCCTGCACAGGGGAGTCGCACGGCACCTGGTCGGACCCTCGGGCCGCCAGTGTAAGTCCGTTGCAAGAGTCGGGCACAGCGGAGCCACGTGCCAGCGCCATATTGGTGGACCTGCGGGCCGCCATTTTGGACAGACTCTACAGCCGGCACCTTCAGAGACCAGCGGGCCGGCTGCAGCCCCCCCCCCCCCACGCCTGAAAAGGGGGCTGAGCATCTTACTCCTCTGCCATCTGAGGAGAAGATTTTGCACGCCCCAGCCCCTCGTGGAGAGATCTGCCCTCTGGTGGCGGTGTGCAGCATCAGGGGGTCTGCCCAGCGCTCTCAAGCTTCAGCCATGCCACACTCCCCCCCCTTCCTCGGATATGGAATTGGAGCTTAGCCCTCCTCACAAAAGCAAAGGGGGCAAGAAGAAATCCAAAAAGAGGCACTCGAGCGCCACCAGCAGAGCTGCCTCGGAAGGGGCCTTGCCTTTTCAGGACAGAGATGCGTTAAGGAGGCACAACGCGCTCGAGAGACAGTGGGAGAGGGCGCAGAGGGCAGTGGCAGCAACACCATCCAAGGAGCCCGCAGCCTTGGACCTAGCGCGTGCTTCCCCTAGAGGCATGGAGTTGGGGCTCTCATCTGTATCCGACATTGCAGTGACCCCAAGAACTCCAGATGTGCCCAGGTCTGGCCGCAGCACACCTCGCCCAGAGGCAGGCACAGGGCTCACAGCGGAGGCCTCGTCGACCCTCCTCCCTGCACAACCTCTTCGGGCCAGGGAAGCAACTAGCCCTCCGCCAAGCGCTGACCAGCACCCCCAGGGGGGACCTGGGATGGCTCCCCCATTGGACTTTCAGGCCATGTTTTCGGCCGCACTTTCCTCCTTCTTCAGCGCAACCATGCAGCAGTCCTCTCAGGCCCCAATCCAAGCCGCCCCGAGCCAGTCACGGCGCCACCAACCCCAACCCCAGCCTCTTCCCAGGCGAGGTCAGGACTCTTCTTCGGAAGAATCAGACCAAGCAGAGGATGGGCCGGAGGAGATGGAGCTATCAGAGGATGAAGGCCTAGCGCCAGACACACCGGCATTTACAGGCCTCTTCCGTCCGGCTTTGTTCAAGTCCCTGCTCCACAAAGCCCGACTCACAACCAACCTCGGAGTACCAGGGGATGTCACAACCGCGGCCCCACCGGCAGCGGGGCCGCACGACGCCCTTTTCAACCCATCAAAGCCACAGAAGGATTTCATCCCGTGCCCTCAGCTGTTTGCGGAGGTCATCCAGAACCCCTGGGGGCAACCAGCTTCCCTGGCCACACCCAGCAATCTGGACAAGAAGCTCTATTGCGCAGCCCCAGAGCTAGAGGACCTCCTAACGCTCCCTACGGTAGACCAGCCTGTGGCAGCATTGTCCTCCGGGGCCTTGATCTCCACTGACCCTCTTGACTCTCTCAAGGCAGAGGAGAAGAGGATGGAGGGGGCCTTCCGTAAGGCACATCAGGCGGCGGGCTGGGCAATCAGAGCTGCGACAGCGACGTCCTTCTTCAACCGTGCGTCGCTTATTTGGCTCCGCCACCTGCAGGACAGGCTACCTCCTGAGGACACCAGGCTCCAGCAGGATATAAACAAGATAATAGCTGCCACTGAATACTCAGCAGATAGTTCTTTAAACGCAGCCAAATTTGCCTCAAGGACTCTAGCCTCAACCCTTTCGGCTAGAAGACTCTTCTGGCTCCGGCCCTGGAAGGCCGATTTCAAGGCAAAATGGAAATTGGTGGCCGCGCCTTACAAAGCCCCAGAGCTCTTTGGCGCTGCGCTGGAACCGTTGCTAGTGGAGGGGAAGGACAAGAGAAAGATCCTCCCATCGACTTACCGCCGCCAGGAGCGCCGGTACACTCCTTATCCGCTACAACAGCCCTTTCGTGCCAGCGCGGGACCCAGGGGGTCCTTGTCTCATCGTCCCCACTATCAGGGAGGAGACAGATTCCAGGACCGGCAGCAGTTCCGAGACCGAGGGCGAAACCAGCAGCCAAGGCGCAACTTCCGTGGTGCTGGACCGAAACCAGCCAAACGAGGGAAGTGACTCCAGGCCCGCAGGCCCCATAGGGGGAAGGCTCATTCACTTCCACCAGCAATGGGCCGAATCAACCTCGGACTCCTGGGTAAGGCGTACGACTGGTTCGGGACTATCTATCGAATTTTCCGGTCAGCCGCCCCATCGGTTTGTCCGTTGTCCAACGCCCCGCTCCGCCGAACAGCGGAACTTAATGTCACAGGAGATAGAACACCTCCTGGAAGTCAATGCCATCGAAGCAGTGCCGCACGCCCAGAGGGGGGCCGGGTTCTACTCAACCCTCTTTCTAGTACCCAAGAACTCCGGGGGCTGGAGGGGCATACTAAATTTAAAGCGGCTGAACCTGTCGGTTCAATACCACAGGTTCAAAATGCACTCCCTCAAGTCCATCCTAGCGGGGGTGAGACAGGGCGACTTGCTCCAATCAGTCGACCTCCGGGAGGCCTATCTTCACGTGCCCATTCACCCGGACCACAGGCAGTTCCTGAGATTCGAATTCGCGGGAACACATTACCAGTACCGTGCAATGCCATTTGGACTCTCGTCAGCCCCCCGCACCTTTACCAAATTGGTGGCGGTGGTAGCGGCCAGGCTTCGAACCATCCCGATCAGGTTGCTCTGCTATCTCGACGACATTCTGATCCTGTCCTCCACTCGAGATCAGGCCACCGAAGACATGAAGAGGGTCCTGCAAGTCTTCCAGGATCACGGCTTCACCATAAACTTCGAAAAGAGTCATCTGCAGCCCACCACCAGACTACTTCATCTAGGGGCACTGATAGACTCGGCCAGCGGTCAGGTTTACCTTTCGCCGGACAGAGTCCACAGCATCTGCACTCTGATACAGCAGATCCTGTCGAAGAGGAGAGTGGCCCTGATCCACCTTTCTTGCCTACTCGGAAAGATGGTATCCTGCTTCGGCATCGTTCCGTGGGCACGCAGACATTCGAGACCTCTGCAGTGGTTCTTGCTCCCATTTCAGCGGGCAGGCAGGGCCAACTCCAAACGGACAGTACTCCTCACTCTTCAGGTCCGCCAGTCCCTCAGGTGGTGGATATCGCCTTCGCTCCTCAAGGGGTCCAGTTTCCTAGAACCGGAAC
This sequence comes from Pituophis catenifer annectens, assembly GCF_029215685.1. Classification (NCBI taxonomy): domain Eukaryota; kingdom Metazoa; phylum Chordata; class Lepidosauria; order Squamata; family Colubridae; genus Pituophis; species Pituophis catenifer. Next base: position 38,685,458 of record NW_027256888.1, read on the forward strand.
GACTGATCATCACCACCGATGCAAGCCTTCGAGGGTGGGGAGCCCACCTCCACAACCTGGTGGCACAGGGACAGTGGTCCCGGCAGGAGAGTCAGTGCAGCATCAACCTGCTGGAACTTCGGGCGATCAGACTGGCCCTTCGGGAGTTCCAATCGACGGTGCGAGGACGTCACGTCCTGATCCTGACCGACAACATTTCGGCCAAGGCCCACGTCAACAGAGAGGGGGGCACGAGGTCCCGCACCCTGATGCGAGAGGCCACCGATCTCTTCAACTGGGCAGAGAGCCACCTTCTCTCGATCAAGGCGGACCACATCTCGGGGGCATCCAATGTCAGAGCAGACTGGCTCAGCAGAGAGACAATAGACCAAGCGGAATGGCAGCTCCATCCACATCTGTTCCGGGAGCTCGCCTCACGCTTCGGAAGCCCGGTGGTAGATCTCTTTGCAACCCCGGCCAACGCTCAGCTTCCCCGCTTCGTGTCACGCTACCCGACACCGCAAGCGGAGGACCACGATGCCCTGCGCTGCAGGTGGCCCGAGGGTCTCCTGTACGCGTTTCCACCAGTGCCCCTAATTCCCCGCCTCATCCGAAAACTGCTATTGGAAAAGGCCGACCTGCTCCTAGTAGCCCCAAACTGGCCCCGGCGGCCGTGGTATGCCGACCTAGTGGCACTTTCCGTGGACCAACCGTGGGTGATCCCGCCACGGCGGCTCGTCCTTCGCCAGGGGGAGGTCACGCACCCAGAACCCCAGTGGCTGCAATTAGCCGTCTGGCATTTGAACGCGTCATCCTGAAAAAGGACAACCTGCCAGATGAGGTCGTGGCCACCATACAAGCAGCCAGACGTCCGTCTACGACCCGCATCTACGAGGCGTCTTGGCAGGCGTTCTGTCGCTGGAGTGCCCGACAACACACCGACCCAACATCAGCGGATGTTCGTGACATCCTGCAATTTCTACAAGCCGGCCTCGATAGGGGCCTGACCCCCGCAACCTTACGAAGGCAGACAGCCGCGCTATCGACGGTCATTGCTTGCCCCCCGTACCAGTCGCTCGCGCACCACCCGCGCATTAAGGGGTTTCTACATGGGGCCACGAACCTTCGACCTCCCGCAGTGCATCGTTATCCATCATGGGACTTGACTCTGGTTCTGCGAGCACTGACCGGACCCCCCTTCGAACCTCTAAACTCAGTCCCTCTCAAGTACCTCTCATTTAAGGTGACCTTCTTGCTGGCGATCACTTCGGCGAGAAGAGTCTCAGAGATAGCGGCTCTCTCAGTCCGCAAGGACTTATGCATATTTCGTGAATCCACGGTGACGTTACGCTTGGACCCGGCCTTCATCCCAAAGGTTAACTCGTGGTTTCATCGGGCCCAGGAACTCATTCTACCGGATTTCTGTCCTTCACCTCGAGATGCCAGGGAGGAGAGGTGGCACACGCTGGACGTCCGACGCGCTATCCGCATCTACATCCGTCGGACCAAACCCTTCCGTCGCACCGAGGGCCTCCTGGTTTCCTTTAGTCCGAGGTCCATGGGTCAGAAGGTTTCAGCAGCCACAGTCAGCAGATGGATTAAGGCCTGCATCGCTATGGCCTATGATTCAAGCTCCAGACCGGCACCGAGCAGAATCCTCCCCCACTCGACACGCAGTGCGGCCACGTCGGCGGCCTGGGCCACTCAAGCCTCGGTAGCGGACATCTGCAGGGCAGCGACCTGGTCGTCCCTCACACCGTTCATTCGCCACTACAAAATCGATGTGTACAACTCCGCTGAGGCGGCGTTTGGCCGCAGAGTTCTTCAGAAAGTGGTGTCGGAGGTCAACGATAGAGACAGTCAGCCTCCCGCCCAGGGGATTTGAGCTTGGGTATATCCCATGCATGGATAGTGGGAGCAGCGCACAGGAAAATGGACGTTGTCTTACCTGAACGTCCTTTTTCTGGGCGCTGCGTACACTATCCATAACCCTCCCTCTTGGGCTGACTGCTCCCCCTGTGACTGTCGGGGTTCCCTTCTACCGGTCCCTGTTTCAAGTTGATGTTAATAAAGTTGAGTTTGATAAAGTTACTCTTGTGGATTCCTTGTTAGCTGCGCCTTTCGTTCAGACTGGGGGATCATGGGTACAGAGGTGTGGCTTGGGGGCCGGAAGGGGAAGAGCTTTTTTTGTTTCTTTCACTCAGTTGTTGCCAAATACTGAAGGATTAACCCATGCATGGATAGTGTACGCAGCGCCCAGAAAAAGGACGTTCAGGTAAGACAACGTCCATTTTATTAATTAAAAGGATTCTCATTGTTGTGGTTTATTTTTGAAAGTCCATAACAGATACACCATGGCAAATATATTTTATAATGTGTTAAAGCTAGAGTGCAAAAACTGTAGCCAACCAACCTCTATTGGGGGGGGGGAGGAGATACTTTCCTGAATTGAATGGATCCTAACATTTCACCTTTTTAAAAATTGACTGATGGATTAAGGTGAAACCAGTTTCATCTCTTAAAAACTCAGCCCTCCATATATTTTGCCTATGCATATATTAGAAAAGCAGACTGCAAAACTTAGTATGGCTTAAAACTAATGCAACTGGTACAGTTCTGGTTTAAAAATGTATTTTGCAATTATTAATGAAATTGAAAATTCCATCATTTGAGCATCCCACAAATTATTTGCTTAACTATTGTTATAAAGTACTTGAAATTTCCTAGTCCCAAAGGATATTTGTGGCCAGTTATCATTTCTGTGAGAAGAAAGAAGATGAGCTGACATTGGTTCTTTGTAAGCTTTACTAAAGTACTTGTCTTTTAAATGAGTCATTTAGTAGCTTATAGACATCAGTTGAGTGCCTTTAAAATTAATTCTGGCAGTAGAGAAGATGAATGAGGATTGCACCGTCATGATACACAACAAGTAGTCATTATCTAAGGTACAAAAGAACTGAATTAGGATAGGCTTTTAAGAGGTGGAACAATTAGACATATGTAAACATTTATTACTTTTTTATTTCTTTTTTGATGTGCCATAGCCAGTGCCCTTCTTCTTTGGAGATTGGTTAGCACCAACTTGATGGTATTCAGGAAATTTGCCAGAAGCAAATGTTTCAAAAATGTATAAGAATTAATGGCATGGCAGACTCGCCTCCCCATAAAAGATGATTTTTGCTGCTAAAAGTGTTTTCCTCAGTGTAAACTTTTGACTAGAAAGTTGATTGGGTTCTTTTAAAACTTCCTCCGTTTTATTTTCTACAATTTGTAAGTAGCTCTGAACATATTGGACTAAGCAGCATATAAATCACAGGAATGAATGAATGAATAAGAGAGTAGGGGGGGGAATTACTGCATTAGAATATCTGTTGCCTTATACTCTAGTAGGGAATTTGTTCAATATTTTTCAAGTTTTTTAAAAAGTCCAATAATATTTTAAAGTTTTAATCAATTGGGTTAGCTTCTATTTGCATGTTTGTATCCTTAAAAATATGAGACAAGACTTCATTTACAAAATATTTATTTTATTTTGTAAATGAAATAAGCAAGACTTATTCTTCTTTATGATTATTTTTTCTTCAGTAACGCTTCCTAGTATTTTGCTGGTCAGTATTAAAAAGAACTTTTATAAGTGCTCTTCTGTTGAGGTTGCCTTATTTGTGGCCAGTCTGAAATCCAGCTCATTGCTCTTCAGCCCACTAAAACTGGCAGATTTATTTCTGAACTACGCTGTGACTTTCACATTTATGTTAAAAAGCATGTAAAGCAAATGAGAGTACATATGGTGCTTGATAGATGGCCCACAGATCCTCTGGCAGTTTTTCCCAGTTTTCCCACCTCCCATCTGATCAGCATTCTGTTAGAAGTTTCAACAGATCACTCATTGCCCACTATTAATGTTAGCAAGAAAATAGCCTTAAAATAGAAGTGCTGGGTGGGGATGAAACAAGGTCAAACTTATTTCCTTGGTATTAGCAGCAGAGGGGAACCAGAAAGCTACAAGGAATTTGCAGGTAAAATAGGAAGAAGTTTTCTTCTCCCATGATGTTCTCTTTTTTTTTTTTTAATTGAAAAAGTTTTTCAAATACAAATTTTTCCCCCTTTGCCCCCCCGCTCCCTAACGCCCCCTCCCATCCCCTCCCCCCATGGCTTCTACAAGATGAAATCCAAATTAATATCACATTATATAATACTTTACCACCCTTTTACACCACCTCCTATGTGCTAAACATTTCTTTCTAACATTATTATTATGTCCCCCATATACTATACGTTCAAAACAACATTCGGCTATGAAACTATATAATAAATCCTAATTTGGCATTTATTCTACTTATAATCTACCCATTTCCTCCACCCCCATACGTATATCTCTTAATTCAAATCTTTTAAGTATATTAATTTCTAGACATAACATCCCTTTTTCTAAACTAAGCAATCAGTAACGTTACCTATCACCTTGTACCATATCAATTTTATTTCACCCACTTTCCTACAGGTCTACCATACATAATATATTTAATATCTTTATTCTTCTGCCCATATCACTAAAAGATATTTCCATATATAAGTAAAACCCTCAAATGACTTTAAATTTGTATTCCATGTAGTATCTTCTGTAATGTCTTTCAACTAGATTGTTAATTCCATCGACCATGTTAGGGTAACATCAAGTCCTGCTCCAACAGTATATTCAGTATCTTCAATTACCATCTGCCCCCATCATTAATAAGTATTTCTATATATGAAAAAAAAAAAACCCCGAGTGACTTTATATTTATATTCCATATGGTATCTTCTCTAATGCCTTTTATGTAGATAATTAATTCTGACAACCACATTAGGGTAACAACCAGATCATCTGCATGCCCCAATTCCATAGTTCTCTTGCCTTATAGCTCCACATATACATAATCCATTTTTCAGAGAGTCCAAAATAGAAAGTTACAATCCGCTCAATTACAGGCCATCTTCCACATCCCAAAAACACCAGCACTGCAGAGATCTGTTATTCTTCTCAAAATAGTATAAGTCTGTAATTTGCCTCAGCTATATTTTCATGTATCAGCCTTCTATAAATCCCGCTTATTATATTTAATCGTCTCTTAAATAACTGGCATTAATCTGTTGGCTAAAAAAGAATTGTAGTTTAAAAATTTTTAGTTTTGTAGAACCTGCTTCTTCTTTTCTTAACTTGTTGTGGTTTAGATCTCCACCCTGGTTGCCTTTCTAGGACTTGTATATCAGCTGATTGAGTTACATGCTGGTCTTTAACTTGATAAGACATCAAATCGAGATCCAAAGCCGCCTCTCTTATATTTATAGGTGATCCAGCTATAGCCTCTGAAGGAGAATCCAAAAGCGGCTCATCCAAAAAGCCCTCTATAACTTGTCGTTTTTCCATTACCTCCATCTCCATCTGCTTAGCCTGAGTTTCAATCTCTTGTTCATTTTGCTTTTCTTTATCCCCCTCCTGTATTCCTGACACTGATGACATATGTGGAGATGTTGGACCCATTTTAAAAACCTTGTAGTAAAATTCTTCCGCTTTTTCAACAGTGTTTAATTGATATCTTTCTCCTTGATATCTCAATATTATACCAACTGGAGCATCCCACCTAAATGGGATGTTTTGTTTCTTTAGCTCAGTCACCAAAAATCCAAAGTCCTTTCTATCTTTTAACATCTTGGACGGCAGCTCTTTATATATCCAGATCTTCATTCCATTCATTTCTAGAGTGGAGTTAAAAGACCTTTGCACAATATCATTTCTTATTCCTTTATCAGTAAAATAAATCACCACATCTCTAGGCAATTGTCTTTGCTTTGCCACCCAAGAATTTACTCTGTAGCCTTATCAATCTTACAGAATACTTCTTCAGAGCTGACCTTTAAAATCACAGCCAGAACTTCAGCAGACATCTTTCTCAAGTCCTCACTGTTGTTTTCCTGTATTCCTCTCATTCTGATCGCAAATTCCATGGATCTAAATTGCATCATTGTAACTTCATTTTCAATCCTTTGCTTTATATTATCTGCATTGTAAGTCTTATAGACTCTACTTCTGAGCTATTTTCTTGAATCATTGTCAGATCATTTTCAATTCTTTGTATTTTATTATCCAGATTATGAATCTTATAATCAGCTTCCTTCATTTTAGACTCTATTTCTAAATTAATATCTTTATCCATCTTTAGAATTACTTCTGAGAAGCTTTTCAAAGCTGTTACAATATATCGCTTCAGGTTATCATACTTTTGTTGAACCAACTCTTTAATTTCCTGTCTAAATTTTTCAAGATTCTGGTTCATAATCTCATCATGTCTTGCCAACTCCTCCACAACTAATTCCTTTAAATCAAAACCATTCTTCTGCATCTGCGAGCTCAAAAATTGCTCTTGTGATTTATAAATGGGGGAGCCCCCCCCCCCCACAACTTGGTTGTCTGGCTTTGTCAGTTTTAACGCCATCCTGCCACACAAACAGACTCTTTTTAAAGAAAAAGTCTTCTCTCCACACAATATCAATATCAAGTCTCTAAGAAAGGAAGAAGTATGAAACAGAAATTTTTCTCTTCTCTTGTAGCCAGCGCTATTGCTTCAGATACTTTGTAACATATTAAACCATTCAAACGGAAAGACTTTCGCTTTCAGCTTTCTTCTCAAGCCTCAGCCAGCCGCCATTTTAAACTTTTTTTTCCCCTTTTCACTCTTTCTTCATTCTTAAAATCAATCATAGGGTTGTTACAAATACTTGCGATTTAGAGTCCCAAATCCGGATTTCATCTTGCTTATTCAAGCAATCTGTTAGTTTTTGCTAATTAGGTTGGTCACATCGTCTAGCTCTGCAAAGCGCAGAGTTCTCCCGAAGCCCGGAGCAGCGGCGAGCTGGATAGGGAGCCTCATCCTGCTTCCTCCCCTAGAGTAAAAAAAAAACTCTGGGGACTTCGCAGAGGGCTCTACCTGCTCTCGCCGGCTCACCTCACATTTCCTTAAGGAAACAGAGTTTTTCGAGCCGCCTCCCAGCTGTAAGGGCAGCTCTTTACGGGCGGCGGGGCGGGTGGCGGTCCCAAAAGACCGTCTAGCGACGACGGAAACCAAACCGGAAGCCTCTCCCATGATGTTCTCAATTCAGAAGTTTAGTATGTTGTATGAATGCAGATGGGCATGTGTAATATATACATATGTGAATATTTGTGGCCCCAACTAACCATGTAGCACTATTGAAAATACAATTAATAGGTTCAGGGAGGCATGATAAATACTAAAAACAATGATTGCCAAACAAACCACATGACTTCCCCCTTGACCCTTTGTTTTCACCAGGAAGGACTTCCTGTCTGTTCCTTTTCCTATAATTACAACCTTCCTCTGCAACGTACGGTCCCCCTCTTCCTTTTGCAGTGACCTTCCTTGCATGACCAACTTCCTGTCCGTTTTCCCCAGCTGTCTGCCTTTTCCTATTGCAGGGTATTTAGTACCAAACAAAGAGTACTGGGCAACATTTTCTCATCAAAGTATGTTGAGTACCAAATTCGACAAGTTTTGAAGCAATTGAATACAGAGGTACCACTGTAAAATGTTTGCTTATCAATAATAAGTACTCAATATTCATCTGAGAGATTGAATCCAACCCTATTAACCTTTCACAAACATTTAGTGAACTTATATTTATGTCTACTTATATCAGGCAGGGCTTTAGCACTGTATATACTTCCTGCTTACAGTCAAAATATTGTTACAGAGATTTGGGATATTTATCTTGTCTGTCAGGTTCCGAAAAAGAATGGGAAAGGAAACGCCAGACAACAAGGTGGAAGTTGTAGTAAAGTTTTACCTTCCAGGTGATTCGGCACGCTCTAACAATCACCCAGTGCAGTTTCAGTGAAATATTGTCAACTCTAATCATACGTGCTCCCATCACCGTTTTTAAACCCAGTGCGCCCCACCCTGCTATTCCACCCACTAACTCCACCCCAAACCCTAGCGCCAATTGGAGGATTCCAGTTGCTTCCCCTAGCTGGTCATTAGTTGTGAGTAGCCCAGGGACGTCAAGTTCGGTAAGCCCCCATTAATGTTGGCTAAAGTAGCCGGCTTGGCATCTGCATAGGCGTGGCTCCATCCGTCTCTCAGCTGAGGGGCGGCAACCCGTCCGACGGTGCTGGAGACCTTGAGAATAGTGGTCAGAAGAGGAAGCAGGCGGCGTTAAGGCAAGAGTGTCAGTGCCGAACAAGGGTGGCATGCTTTGTTTGTCTCCGTCCCCTCCGGAATGACAGACCCGGCAAAGTGGGGCTGACATTGTCTCTGTCTCCACTCTCCAAATAAAATATATTTGATTTTAAATAAATAATTTGACAATTTTCTGTCAAAGTTATTTTTACCTTAGGAGCATAAGCAGTCACTTCATTGATTGGATTAATAATGTATCTGATATAATATCTTGAGTTGACTACCAAGTATCTTTGAAAAGCCCCCGCCCCCAAAAGCATGAAATTAATCGCCTATTCCTATTGTAGTTTTCCATCACTTTTCTAGCATGTTGTTTTGAATCTGAAGAACAATAGACAAAATGCAGTTTTGAAAAAAATAATTTGGCTCCTAAAATTGATTCTATCATGCACTCATTGTGGATAATTTTAAAACGATAATCTTACTGCTGTTTAAAAACGATCTATATTATACCAATATAGCTATTGTGAAGTACTTGATTTGGATAAATAGAAAGTGGCCAGTAAATGCTTGGCTAAATGACCTAAAAGGTAAAATTGTCAATTCTGACATTTTGTATCAGAATATGTACTCATTCATTACTTTTTGAAAATCCCAATTTAAGGTCAGACCACTCAATGATTTTAGGTATACTTCTCTCCATTAGTTTCATTAGATTTTTGATGTCGCTAATACAATGAGTAAATTATTTACTATTTATCTGTTATACTTATTTCACTAATTCACTAATGGTATTTAATTATACAGAATTTACAACTTAATATACACTTTATTTAAAATTGTTTATAATTGCAAATGTACCTTATTAATTATACATCTTAATCTCTCTTTATCTCTTCCTCCATTCAGTTATTAAGCCAAACTTTGAATTAACTAGGTGTTGCTATTTTAATCTCTATAAAAATACAGTCTGCATTTTTTATGTTTTCAAAATATTATTAGGCTTTACTCTAAAGTTGTAATGGAAGCATGTGTCTCATTACAATCACTTCAGGATGGTTAAGCAAAATCTCGTTTTCTATCTACAGGTGATGTATCGCCAATCAGTATGTCACCCATCAGTCAGTCACAATTTATTCCACTTGGAGAAATCCTTTGCTTGGCCATCTCATCAATGAACTCAGCACGAAAACAAGTCACGCAAGAAGCATTAATAGAGCACCTAACAACCTGCTTTCCTGGTAAAATATATACTAGTCTATCTCTAAACACATTGATGCATGCACAGATGATTAGGTGGATAGGTATATGCCCTGCTTCACTATAATAATTGATCAGGTTTTCTTTTGATTTTCAATTAGATATTGCATACAATATATGCTAATATATATATATACAACTATCAATAGATAATTGTATATATAATTGTTCTGTATCATTCACCTGCATATCAGTGTGATTCCCAGCTATACATTTGTATTGGCTCTGAACTAATTGCTCTTTCATTTTTTTAAAAAAACTACATTACCTAACATTTAACCTATATTGTTCTGTTTCCATGGTTCTCCTATAATGGTAGAATCTACTATACCTTTACGTTCATTCTCTTCTCTTCCTGGTTACTTTTGTGTTTTAAATAAAACCTATATTCTTTTATTTTTCTTCTTGTTCTCTTATAGGTCACATGAATATATTTTTCACATACTGATATTTATTTAAAGGTGTCATAATATTGTTAAGAATAGAGCTCTTAAAGAAAGAAGCCTTAGGCCTGTGTACGATGATTAACAAAGAGGCTACATTTATGTTACTTTTACTTCTTTAGTGCTAAGTACATTTCTATCTTCAGTTCATGAGGTCATACATTTTATTTAAATTATTTTACAATCTCTGTATATGAACTATAGTTCTTTCATGGTAGATCCAGTTAATAAACAAGATGAAATTTAGTTTATCATTCAGATCAACTTTTACTCATTACTTCTAGACTGGCATACTTTCTTAGAACAAATAAGAACATTGAATTTCATGTAAGGAATCACAGAATGTTTTCTCAACTTTCTGTGGACATGAATGGCATATGATAATTACTTAACATTTAGTAATATTTTCTCCTTATACAAGTACCTAATTGTTTTTTAGAAGTGATTTTCTGTTCTTTATTTTAGATATATGCAATTAGTAATTTAAAATAACACGCTTTACAGAAAAAGATTCAGTTTCTTGCCCAGCTTGCAGTTTTATATTGTTTAAGAAAGTTATTGTATTTTTATAAGTCTGAATAATGCATCTTTTCAATTAAGTTTTCATCTCTGTTTTAAAGAGTTTCCTCCCATGTATCGTGATGCATGGAAGGCATATATTGCAAATATAGCAATAGCAGTTAACACTTATATACCACTCTATACTTCCTTACAGCACTCTCTGAGCAAATTACAAATGTCAGTGTATTGCCCCCAGCAATCTGGGTCCTCAATTTACTGACCTCAGAAGGATGGAAGGCTGAGTCAACCTTGAGCCGGTCAGGATTGAACTCATGGCTGTGGGCAGTTAGCCTGCAATACTGCATTCTAACCACAGTGCCACCACAACACCTTCCTATTCAAATATATTTGAAATAGATCCATCAGGTTTTAAAGTAGGAGTTGAAAAAATACTAGCAGTTTGAAAACAATTATTAAAGTCACATATAGTCTGACAACATGCATGTTTTTAAATGCATTCTAATTTGGGGGTAAAATTTTGTAAATGCTCTGATGAATGTAGCTCTGTTTTGCCTGTGTTCTGAAATGCATGTGTATAGATTGTGTGATGCCTACGTTAACAGCATATGAAACCAAATTGAAATGATGGCATGCATAGTTTACTAAGCAATGGGGTGGGGGTGGGGAATCTGAACCACAGCTATATAAAGAAAAAATGGGCTAATTATTTATGGCATCACATTGCCAGCATTATGCATTTTAAATCAAATATATTAAGCAAATGTTTTGTTTATTGAATCTTAATAATACATTTTAGAAGAAAATGATACTAAAACAGGGGTGGGCAAATGTGGCCCTTTTACAACCTGTGGACTTCAACTCCCAGAATTCCTGAGACAGCCAAGCCAATTCTGGGAGTTGAAGTCCACAGGTTGTAAAAGGGCCACATTTGCCCACCCCTGTACTAGAAGATTATGTAATATTTGGAATATGTTGTTTCATACCTATGTTGTTTCATACCTATGGACTATCTAGGAATATATGGCTAGCCATAGAGCATCTGCATGCTCACATTAATAGTTGTTTTTCCATCATTTTTGAAGAGGATCTTGACATCTAAGGATTGTGGGCTGTCCACAGTATACATTAATAGTATATAGCAGTGATGGCTAACCTTTTTTTCCTTTGGTGCTAAAAGCAATGCCCCTCCCACACGCCACACCCCCCTGCACATGCACGAACGACCCTCCCTGCATGTGCGCACTCCCCTCCTCCCACACATGCGCACACAAAACCCCCCTCCTTTTGGCCTCACATCCCAAAACAGCTCTGGGGGGGGAAGCCTCGCCTTCCAAAACAGGGCTGGGAGGGGGGGAAAAAGCCTTGCCTCCCAAAACAGCATTGGGAAGGGAATCTCCGGGGATCTGGGAAGGCACAGCCAGCAGAAAGTAAGGAGAAAGGTAGCCCCCCCCCCTCTGCGCATGCGTGCGCATCTCCCGTTTGCAGGGCAGAGACCTGAAAATCAGCTGGCTGGTGGGAAGCTCATACGCATGCGCGATGGAGCTGGGCGACGGCTCATGTGCCCGCAGAGAAGGTTCCACGTGCCACCTGTGTGCCATAGGTTCGCCATCACGGGTATAGAGACATCTGAGTTCCATTATGAAGGAACTTCAAACTATAATGTTAATTTTGAGGAGAGGACTGAACATCTTATCCAGAATCAGTGTCTCTCTCTCTTTTTTAAAGTGAAATAAATCTTTAGCATATATGCTACTGGCTGCTGCTATACTGCTACTGCTGCTGCGGTCATGTGATCTTCATTTTCAAAATTCCTTCAAAGGTTCCCAACCAGTCTTGCAAACTCTTTCTTGCTCCTTCACCCACCAAGCAGCAGCCACTTAACTGCCTGCTTGAAAGGGAAAGTAAGAGAAGGGAAAGGGGAGGGAGGAATAGGGAGGAAGGAACCTCTACGCACTCTTTCATCCATGCAGCTTCTCCGACCTATGCTGTACTCCCCTCCACTTGAAACCATTAGCAAATAAGATCAAATTGGTTGGATTCTAACTGTTTACATAGCAGAAAGCTATTGAGGGCAGCAATGTACAAGGCCCTCGGACACCCCACCACAAAAAAACCACACTGAAATGCTAAAAATTATGCATGACTACCACAAAAAAGCCGCCTATAGAGTTAAAATGTAGTCAGAAGTAGAAGTTTTAATGAAAGGAATAAATTCAATTTTCGTCTGGACTACTGTATCAGATTTATTGAAGGAATGTAAATTCCAATTCAGTATTCCTATTCTAACCCTAATGGGGGAGGATTTGTATGCAAATTTATTTTCCAATCCTAATCATACTAATAGCCTGTGAAAACCTTCCTCTCTGGCCTGAACTGTCAGAATAGATATTTTTTTAAAACTAATATGTGATTTATTCTTATAAGATTCCAGCTCTCACTTTTCCAAGTTTGACTCATGAAATGGTTGTCAATGGAAACCATTGGCCAGGTAAATGAATATATCCAGTATCTCTGTAAATGAAATAAGTATTTTCTTTCTTCTTTCATGATGCTAATTTATGTCAACGTAAATAGTTCAGTTAATTATTGTCAGGGAAGCCAGATAGATTCAAATGGCTTCTAAAGTGTCAATGTTCTCCTTGTTGCTTGATTTGTCACCTTGTATGAATTCATTTAAACCATTCTCCTACTAACTGCACATTATTAATTCTAATAGTACCATGAAATTTATAGAATCGGGTTTCCGTCATATTCTGGTGATACACAAATTATTTCTTTGTAAACCTTATTTTAGCAAAGCACCTGAAGGCAGGACAAGAAGCAATTGATAGAAACGAATCAAAGAGAAAAGCCAACCTAGAACTAAGGAGAAATTTCCTAACAATTAGAACAATTAATCAGTGGAACAACTTGCCTCCAGAAGTTGTGGATGCTCCAACCCTGAAAGTTTTCAAGAAGAGATTGGACAATCATTTGTCTGAAATGTTAAAGGGTTTCCTGCTTGAGCAGAGAGTTGGACTAGAAGACTTCCAAGGCCCTTCCAACTCTGTTATTCTGTTAATTCTGTTAAGATAATCATGTGGTTCCTTTGAATGGCTGCGGCCTTCAGCTAGTAACAGATTAGATGAGAGAAAATCAATGGAAGTCAAATGCAGTCAAGATGGAGATGGGTATTGTACAGGATTACAACTCTAAGAAGTAACTGATCTGGCTCCTAGTTAGGGTTACATTTCCCCAGAAGGGAAGGGAAGGTCTTTGGAGGTGCTTCTCAATATGAATCTCTCAATTTTTTTCTGACTCCGGCAACAGCCAGGAACACCTTTAATTATGTTTGGCATATAGATCAGCTGCACCATTTCCTGGAGGGGAATTATCCAGTGGTAAATGCTATGATAATCTCCAGGGTTAACAGCTATAGCGTAATCTATAAGGGGGCTACCTTGTCCTTGGTCTGGAAACTTCAATTAGTACACCACAGCTAGCTGATCTCCAGAGGTTCTTAGAGAATCTATATTATACCATTCCTGAAACCTCATATGTAGTTATTTTATTGATTTAATATTGCATCAGTTTTTCCTACAACGCTCTGGGATAGGGTGTGATGAGAAATAATATTTGACCCATCAACTCAAGTAACTTTGATACAGTTTATCTAAAAAGCTGGTCTTTTCCCCAGAATTAAGTGGCTGCCACAGGAGCTTAGTAGGAGAGATGCATTTTTTTCCCAATAGATACTATGTGTGTTCTCACTTGTACTCCAAGTCATACATTGCCTTTTGAATCCAAATCTCTTTGTAGCTTTACTGGTTATTATATTTAAAACTCTACATATATTGTACTGAAGTCCTTAAAATAATTCCTCTTTCAGCAGCAGCCTGTTCATGTGAGAGATTTCAACTTACGCTCCTTGAGTCTTACTTAAGGACCATGGTGGGATATATATCTCACTGGAATAGATGACCTGTTTTCCATTTGGGTTTTTTAAAGGGATAAAATTGTTACTGTAAGCCATGCAGAGGATTGGAAAACCAATAAAAAGGATGAAATTGCCCTGTGGTGGGAGTAGGATTTTTAAGGGTGCTTTAATCCTCCATAAGACTTTTAAAATACCTGCTTTATTCTACCGTGTTTTCCCGAAAATACAACTTTCCCCGAAAACAAGCTCTAGTCCAATTTTCATGCCTGCACCTAATATAAGCCCTACCCCAAAATAAGTCCTAATTAAGCCCCGCCCACCATCTGGTTGTTCGAGGTGGGGTGAGGCACAGGCGAAAAATCAAGCTTGGGTGGTGGATGGAGCTGTCCCATGTGCCCTGTGCCGCTTACCTTAGGACCGCCGCAGCCAGACCTCCCATACATATACACCTGTCATACCGCTGTCCAACTTCTTTTGCAGCCACTTGCAGCAGGATGCTACAAGGTTTGTTGCACTGGTGCCACTGTTCACGTGCGCAATGACACAAGACACCACGCAACGTCGTGCTGCAAGCGGCGGCATCCGTGAACATACATATATAACTAAAAAAAATTCCAGGCCATAGTGATAAGATAGATAGACAGCAAAAGTGTAAAGAAATATAACTGTTTTTATATTAATGAAGTTAATATGATTCTAGATACATAGTAGATTCAAATAAATATCAGGGGAGGCATTATGTCATAAAAATCTACATTAAGACAATAGTTCATTTATTTCTATCCAATATTTTATTTCATCTTGTACAGTTACAAGTCATGTGTAAAGATATATAATTGTATTTATATTTTCCTCAATAAAATAAATGGATCCTGTACAATTTAATTTTACAGTATATTATATGTGTTGCCATTGATTGTATGGATATATAGTGATTTTTCTAATAGCTGAATTTCTTTTTCATAGTTGTATCATGGCAATAGTTAGTGTTAAATCTAAAATGTCTTTAAATATAAAAGAGTCCTCTGTTAGTCTTTTTTTTTTCCTTCAAGTCATAAGATAGTAATCTGAAAGTCCGTGGTGGCTGTAATGGCTGTAAAATGTGCCCCAGGAAAGTCAGTGAAACACAGCTAAGAAGTTGTTTGTATTATATTCAATTTATATGACAATTTACAGAAATTCACCTACATGCTAGAACTGTTACATTGTATTTTATAACTATTAGGAAATATATGTTAAATTGCTTAATCTGGAGCATTTTTATATTATAGTTGCAAAAAAAACCCCATCAAAGCAGCAGTGGTCACTCAGATATCAAGGAAAAAGTTCCAAAAATATTTTGC
The DNA here is from genome assembly GCF_029215685.1 of Pituophis catenifer annectens. Classification (NCBI taxonomy): domain Eukaryota; kingdom Metazoa; phylum Chordata; class Lepidosauria; order Squamata; family Colubridae; genus Pituophis; species Pituophis catenifer. The sequence goes on from NW_027256888.1 coordinate 38,701,092, forward strand.
TTGACATCTTCATATCAAAGTAGTTTGTTGAATTATATGTTGTACTTCATTTTTTAGATCATATATATACTAGAGATATATTGAGAATATATTTTCACATTATTGTTTTTTTTTAGGTGTTCCAACTCCAAGTCCTGAAATCCTTCGTCATACCTTAAACATGCTTGTACGAGAAAGAAAAATATACCCAACTCCAGATGGTTACTTCATTGTGACCCCACAGACTTATTTTATAACACCTTCTCTCATAAGAACTAACAGTAAATGGTACCATCTGGATGAGAGGATACCTGACAGGTCTCAGTGTACCTCTCCACAGCAAGGAACTATAACTCCTTCCACCTCGGGCTGTGTCAGAGATCGAACGTTACCTAAAAACCACTGCGACTCTTGCCATTGTTGCAGAGAAGACATGCATAGCATGCATGCATCAACTCTACAGAGGAAATCAACAAAAGACTGCAAAGACTCTTATTGCCCCCCTTCTCTTTGCCAGGTGCCACCCACTGAAAAAAGTAAAAGTACTGTAAATTTTTCTTACAAAACAGAGACACTTTCAAAGCCTAAAGATGGAGAAAAGCAGTCTAAAAAATTTGGGCTAAAATTGTTTCGACTGAGTTTCAAAAAAGATAAGACAAAACAGCTGGCCAATTTTTCTGCCCAATTTCCTCCTGAAGAATGGCCTTTAAGGGATGAAGATACTCCTACCACTATACCTAGGGAGGTAGAAATGGAGATTATTAGGCGTATCAATCCTGATCTGACTGTGGAAAATGTCATGCGGCACACTGCACTAATGAAGAAGCTTGAAGAAGAAAAAGCTCAAAGGAGCAAGGCTGGATCATCAGCTCATCATAGCGGGAGAAGCAAAAAGAGTAGAAGTCATAGAAAATCTCATGGGAAATCTCGGTCGCACAGCAAAACTCGAGTCTCTAAAGTAGATCCTTCAGAGGGTTCTCATTTAGATGTGCCAGGTGAAAGGGAATATGATTTCTATGATCCTCTCATGAGGTCCCCAAGGGAAGGCTGCTACATAATAGAACACAAAAGGGACAACTTCATCATGCACAGCAGTCCTAATGTTCTTGAGTCTCATTTTCCTATGACGCCTGAATGGGATGTATCTGGTGAACTGGCCAAAAGAAGAACAGAAATGCCTTTTCCTGAACCTTCAAGAGGAAGCTCTCATTCTAAGGTCCATCGAAGCCACAGCCACACACAGGACCGAAGATCAAGAAACGAGAGATCTAATAAAGCCAAGGAACGATCTCGATCTATGGATAATTCAAAAGGACCTCTGGGTACTGCTTCCTTAGGTACCCCTGAAGACATAATTGAAGCTTGCAGCCAAGATGACCAAGCAACCAGTCAAACATATATAGATGATAGCACCTTAAGGCCTTCACAATCACTTAGTCATCAAAGGGCTCTTCTGTCATCTGTAAATTACAAAGAGGTAATTAAACCTGAAAAGATTGTTGGCAGTGCAGAAACTCCTACTTCCTGTACCTTGTTAGAACAAAGCAAACCAACTGAGAACTTACCACCTTATAATGAACTCAGTTCTTGTACAACAAAATCAGCCATTGATGATTATTTTCAGTGTAATACTTCCAGTGAAACAGTACTCACAGCTCCTTCACCTTTAGGAAAAAACAAAGATGACAGTGACCCAGTGACTTTGGCAGACAGCACGAAAAAAGTCTCTCCCTCAGAAAGACAGTCACAGCACTTAGCTAGAGAACCAGGAGTTCATAGAGAGGAGTCACCTAAAGGGCCAAGTAATAGTAGTGGGCCAATTGCTACAAGTCAGACAGCTGAAGTAATTACAAATGGCCGACTAGCTCAACATCATAGCACAGAGTCCAGTAGCCTTGATAAGAGGAAAGAAATATTTAGTAAAGACACACTTTTTAAGCCTCTCCACAGTACTCTCTCTGTCAACAGTTTTCACAAACCTAATGTGCCACACTTAAAACCTCATCAAAAGACACCTTCTGAAACTTTGCCGAGCAGATGTGATAAACTTGAACAAGCTATGGTAACCTCAGTCACACAAGTCATACCAATTTCCCAGAGGCAGCAAGAAACAGCTGGAAACCAAGAAGCAGCTTTTGATTATTACAATGTCTCTGATGATGATGACTCTGAGGAAGGGACTAATAAGAATACAGAGGAAGAGAAGAATCGGGATGATGTGGGCACTATGCAGTGGCTTCTTGAGCGAGAGAAGGAAAGAGACTTGCAAAGGAAATTTGAAAAGAATCTCACTCTACTTGCTCCAAAGGAAACGGAAAACAGCAACAGCCAGAGAGCCACACATTCGGCACGGCTGGACAGCATGGACAGCAGTAGTATCACAGTTGATAGTGGATTCAATTCTCCACGGTAAGATTTTAAATTAACAACATTAATTTTAAATACCTTAAATGTAATGTCTCATTACCATAAACAACTCATGGAAATATTGCAGATTTATAGTGTTTTAGGTTGGAGGTTTCCTACAGCTTGAGGCAGTGTTTAGGGTCTTTGATTTGAGTAGAATCTATATCACAATGGCTTGGTATCAGTCACCTAAATAATTAAACTATGACTTCATATAATAAATCAGACTTTTTCAGAATAACATTTACATTATAGTAGCTTAACTTCCCATGATTGGAAGATTCTAACTTCACCTCTGTTACAGATGCTTGCTGTCTTTGGCTACAGGATGCTACATTTCAGGTGTCTGTATATTATAGATTCAGCCTATTGGTAAAATTATTGTTTCACTGTGAGTTAAGGCTTAACATAAAGCTAATACATAAACCATGTTGGTGCAAGTGAAGCACCCCTCTTTGAAGTGTTGAAGCAGGTTCTGTATATTCATGTACAGATATTTTTGGTGACTATTGCTGAAGTGAGGCATTCTAGAGAATGCAACTGCTTCATCACTTCAAAGATTTCAGATGTGTTTTATAGCCATACTATTTACTGTTTTGCAATAAATAGAGTACCTATCTGTCTCTGTCCACTTGTGGTAATAAAGGTTCAGAGTTAAAATAATTTTTATCCTAAAATGAATTGAAAAATACTATAGAATTTCAAATGTTCTATAGTTCTCCCATGGTGGAAGCTCTATTTAAAGATAAATAGGTTGGAGGAAGTTATAAAACTATTGACTTCAGATTTATTCTGTCCCTATTGCTATTACAAACAAAGAGAAAACAATACTAGGAAATAAAGTTCCTTTCATTCCAACCTTTGCAAATTTATTTAATGTCATCAAATATTGCCCTCAGAGTTTCAAATACCATCTTTGAAGGGAGTTATGAGAAGTATTTATTTTTAAAATAAAAGCTGTGCACTTAAAACTAAATTTTGCAGCTATACCATATTCTATAAAGCGACTTTTCAGATTTTCTTCTTTTCCTAGATATGTGATACATTTGCCTCCTTAATTGTGTTTCTGATTTATTCACGTTATGCATCTCTTCCTGGAAATTTCTGACACTTTCAAAACTATGTGCAAAATAGAAATATGCATGAAGTATTGTCAGGTTATGATTTTCTTCCTTTTTTTCCTGCAATTTTTTGGACAATTCTTAGAACAGTACAAAATCAGTCCATTCAATTATATCGGAAGGGAATAATGTAGAGCAAAACAGATATAGATAGATATATGACTGTGATTGTTATGGCCAGACTCTACTCTAGAAGAAAGCTAGAGGTTACGAAATATTAATACCAAGTCAAAACTATCTCTCCAATTGCGCTATTCAGCTATTTGATTCTTTGTAGTACCTTTAACAGCTTCAATAGCAGAGGATAGCTGGACAACAGGCAAGTCAGTTAGACGTTGCAATCAATATTTACCACTTCAATTGACATTAGATATTTTAACAGCATTGATTTTTAGTATATCTTATAGAGTTAATCTACATTTATTAAACTTGACTAAAAGCCATAATTATTTAAAGTAGAAATTTTCCATCTTTCTCTAGCTAGCTTAACTCTACTGTATATAGAGTATCTACTTATAAAACAGGTAAAAATCATAGGGAAATCCATTGAGGTGAGACCAAAATCTCACGTTAGACAGCAAGAAAAGAAGCGAGAAAAGGATTGAACAAACATCCCAGATATATTTTTCCTTAATCTCAAAGGAAAATATGGTACAGATACTTACATACATTGAATAATATGTTGCTCTTTATATGAAACAGTTACATTATTTTAATAGACTTGGAGTTAGCTTCAGAGTTTCTATTTTTCTGAAAGTTGCTTGTCATTTAATGTTTCTACACTTGTGCCAGGAAACCTGAGTTTCTCAACGCATCTGTAGACCTTCCCTTTGTTTTGTGGTCAGTTTTTGAGTTATGATGCTACTTCTCAAATTGGTTTGTTTGCTACTAAGCATGTAGTTGTATCAGACCAGACTAGACTATATTATTTCAGCTGTTTTGAGTCTTACATAGTTTCACATAACAACTAATAAAATTGGCACAGCTTTCTAAGAGATATAGCTGTCTTTGCATAAAGAAAACTTTTGCTGTGGCTATTTCAATAAGGGCCTTTTTGTATCACTTCAGCGAATATACTATTGATATTATCATAAACGTAAGACACCAATCTTTTCCTCTTCCCACAGATTTTACATTTCTTTCAATCTCCTTATTTCCATTGCTTCAGAGAAGATGCATTTATTTCCTAGTCTTATGTTCCCCTATTCAGTTCTCCAATTTTTCACTATGATCTGAAAAATTAAGGATATGATTTCAGAATCTTAAGTGCAGATTAGCTGTGCATATTGCTTTTAAACAGAGGTCAGCAAGATATTACCTGTTCGTTATAGAACTACAGTTTCTGTCATACATAGTCAGCATAACTAGTGGTAAGGGATTATAGGAATTGCACCTATCATATTGTATAATAATATCAGAATCGTGCAAGTCTGTAATAGCCTATAAAAGCAAAAGTTGGATTTTAAAGAAACAGATTGAACTTGGGTGTTGGAGGAGACTCCTGAATATACCTTGGATACCCAGAAAACAAATCATTGGATCATTGAATAAATTAACTCAAAAAATCTCACACAAGGCACAAATGACCATGCTCTAATTGTTCTACTTCAGACATGCAAAGACATAATGTCCCTTAGAGAAAGCTCTTATGCTGGGAAAGGTGAAAGGAAAGATAATGACCAGCAGCAAGGTGGATGGATTCAGCTACAATGGTGATAGATGGCCATTTGGAAGCCTTGAAGGACCAGGTTTAGGACAGAGAAAATCTATGTAGGTGCTTAAAAAGTCAGAAATTTGATGGCACATAATCATCAATCAGTGTCAGGAAGTCTACTGATTACCCACCTCAGCTAATGAGGGCATGAATTCCCCTTCAAAATGTTGCTCTAGATATAATTACTTTGGCTGTTTTAATCCTGAGATGATAACAGTTGGAATTCAACATATATGGAGGATGTTAGCTTGGAAAGTCAACATTAGTAAATTATATGTTGTTTCATATCTGTCTATCTCTTTGCTGCAATTTACCTACTCTGGGCAGCTGATGTGGGATCTAGCAAAAACTCTAACCCTAAATACCCCCCCCCCCAGCTTAAAAGAATACACAAACAAGTGAAGAACATAAGCAAGGCCATTCTGTCCAGGAATAGGATCGGTTAGCTTTGTCTAGGAAAGTGCAATCCCATCAAGAATTAAAGATGAAACATCACCAGATCTTGGGAAGCCAAAACCCTAAAGTCATTCTACTTGCTAATCTTTAATTGGAGCTGGTTCTCCCCATCCAAATCTTCACAGACTCCAAGAATTAGCTTAGCACTTCACAGCATCATCTGACCAATCAAGGGTGGTAACATAACTGTGTATCATCAACTTATTGATGACACCACAACCTATGTTATTGAATGACCTCATCCAACAATTTCATATAAAAAGAGTAGTGAGAGACCCAAGCCTTGAGGCACACCATACTATAAGGGCCTAGGGTGGACCTCTCCCCCCCACATAGCACCAACATAAATACGTACAGAATTAAAATATTTATCATTACAGACTAAATTTCTTTTGTAGTGTTCTGTAATTTATTCTTTCATATAACATTATACTCAACCATTCGGTTTGTTTCATATGCAGTTATGATTACAGATATGATAATAAATTTTTGATCGGAAGAAAAATCTGTCAGTGGTACATAGATTTTTTATAAAGGTTTCTTAACACTTCTTCAACATAATATTATTACAGTAATTTCTAGCATGCAACAAATACCAAAGAGTATTGCATTTATCTAAACCAGGGGTCCCCAACCTGTGGGCCACGGCCCACTACCGGGCTGTGGCCTACTCGCAACCAGGCCATGTGAGTTGTGGGCTCATGCATGTGCAGTCCCACTTACACAAGCGGTGGGCACTCGCAGCTCCATTTGCACAAACGTCCAGCGCTTACAGCCACTCTACACTTGCAGTGCCCCAAAGGCTTCTCTCTTACATGAATGGAGCTACCCGTGCGTGCACGTCGGCCCACTGCTTGCATACCTTGTTCCTCTTTACCTCCCTCAGCCAAGCCACCTGTTCCCTATGCTCCAAAAATGGAACGGTGAGACCAGAGGCTGAGTGGGACAAGCGCGCCTGCTCAACTTTGCTGAGGCAGCCTCACTGAGGCTGCCTGAACAGGACACCCATTCCACTTTTGGAGCGTTGGGCAGCCTCAGTGAGTCTGAAGGAGTGCAAGACCGTGCCCCCAAAGGTTTCTTCACCCCAAAAGCTTTTGCAAAGAGATGAAAGGCTTCAGAGGAGCTATCTCATGCTGCTTCAGGCCTTCTGTACCTTTGCAAAAGCTTTTGGCATGAAGAAGCCTGAAGGAGCCGAGACTGCGCCCCAAAGGCTTCTGTTTTCTCTTGTATGAGTGGAGCTACATGTTTGTACACCAACCTGCCACTCATGCTGCCCAGTTCCCCTCCCTGCAGCTGAGCCGCCAAGCCACAAAGTTTGGGGACCGCTGATCTAAACAACCTTTATGCATAATTTTTATTTGGAAGGACTCAATATTTTATTTCTTTTACCAGCATTTCTACACTGAGAATATAAAAACACATAGAGCATCAATGTATAAATGAGAACATCTGATTTCCTTCCAGTATTCTAAATTTATACATCATCATTTTTATTTTGAAATATCTAGTTATGTTTCTGGCTCCTTTGTAGTATAACCCATATTCCTGAAAATCATGAGTCTGGTAGCACCATAATATAAGGCATAGATTTTAATGAGCTGCAGCTCACTAAATCAGATTCTTTTTCATTTATTTATTTGCTTTTTTTCCACCATGATGTTACACCAATGTCCATATTCCTGAAGTGATACTGAAGATAATAAAAGGAAGAATAATTCATAGGAGCTGACTAATCTATTACTGTTCACAAATATGTGGCCTGAGGTCTAATAAATAGAACTCTCCTCTGTTTATATTGAGAAATATGGCAGACATGTTCATTCTGATTTTTCACTGGTATTAACTCATAAGTAATTTTATATTTCTGTTAAAACTTGCATTTAATATGTCACCGATGCATGACATCTTAGAAAAGAGATATTGGCTTTAGTAGTCTAAGTGCAACAGAACAATTGATTGGCTGGAAATATTGTATTCTATTATAAGATGAACAATTAATATTGTGTGAAATATAAGTACCAAAATAAAGTAAATTATACTCCAAAATATGGCAAGGAGAACAGCCTTACTTTCCTGTTCTGATTTTTGTATGTACTTATGTATGCGTAATATTAAGACACTTATAAGAAGAATTAGAAGGAAGGTAAAGGAAACAAGAAAGTTACTAACTTTATGTAGTACAGTGAATCCCAATTTCTGATAATTCTGGCTTACCATGAATCAATCAGTGGTAGTAGACGTTGCTCAATCATCACTCTCAGCAGAAATAAATAGATTGGTAGCAATGCTTTACTTACTGACTGAAAACTTAGTTCAGTATTTGTAGAATATATTTGAGGTATTTCTTCTAACTAAGACAAGAATCAAATAACAAGAACAAATAATGATTTTTAATTCTGGCTTTAATTCTGACAAAATCACTAACACCATAAAAAACAATTTACAGAAGTAGTTTCCAGTGTCTCTGTTTACTTGAGCCAATCTTTTTTAGTTGTTAACAAACATATTGGCTTGTGTATACTAAGCCAGAATACTTGGAAATCCTAATTTACTGTGACATACAAATTCTATCAATGTCATTTGTCCCAAAAATACCAATTGTTTTTCCATATTATAGTGTGCCTAACAACTACCAAGTGTTACTTGCTGTACATGTAATTACTGTTTGCCTTCCACTGCTGATTATGTTTGAATGTTTAGTTAAATTTCTATTTAATATATCAATGGACTAAGCATAAATTCAAATATTGGACATGGTTAACAGATATAACTGTGGGAGAGAGTTAACATTAGAAATACAGTAAGTTATTTTGAAAAGTCTATAGGGTCCTCTATGCTATATGAGAACTTGTAATAAAACACTAATTCCTCTATTTTTGTTCAATCATGCAGGAACACAGCTTATTGAGGATAACTGTATTGTTGGATGGACAGTGCAAAATGCAAAGATGCCAAAGTTCACCTGCAGTATTAGCACACTGATTCTCCCAGTTGAATGACAAGTGATAAATCCAGCAATTCTAACATTAAAAAAAAAACATTTTAACTACAAAGTGTTTTTAATAATTCCAGCATCTTTAGCTCCATGGTTTTTTTTTAAAGTTACTTATTTATAAAGTATCATTGTAGATTAATTCTCAAAGTCAATTTTAGAAAGAGCTATGAATATTCAATATATTTAAAAAGATCAACACACACACACACACACACACACACACACACACACACACACACACACAACAACAACAACAACTGGTAAAATCAGACCCAACAGGAAATGGTAAACAGTGCACAAAAGGCTACATTCTGCAACAACAATATAATATGGAGTGAAATAAATAATTTGCTTCCTTAATGTACAGAATTTATTCTGATTCTGCTCATAGTGCTAAGGCTTCATGTATGTTTAAAATTTGCCACTCTTTGGGTAGTGACTTTGCAGCAAATATTCTTTAGACTCTTTCATCTGTCTTTATAGGCATGGGGAACTAAAGCATGGTTTTCCTTAAAAATAAGTATAAAATATGTGTTTTAGTACCTGAGTTGGAATTTACAGAATGCCCAGAATAGCATATATTTATAATCAGAGACAGAAGTTTCTCTTGATGGCACTTTGTTTTTTTCCTTATGGTCGGCTCATGGATACCTACATAGGTTACATTGATAATTATTTTTTCTCTTTCTTTAGTACTCGTGAGAGCTTAGCTTCCAATACTTCAAGCATTGTTGAAAGCAACAGACGCCAAAATCCAGCTCTCAGTCCTGCGCATGGCGGTGTAGGTCCAGTGTTCAGCTTCCGAGCAACTGCTGACCCTCCAACAAGCGAAACTGAAAAACTGCAGAAACCCGCTAATTGCTTGCAAGCTTCTGTTACAAGTGTTTGATAGTGCTTCTGCCTCACATCTTCTGTCTCATCGTATGCATCAAAGTTTACGACACACAGATTGATGTTTACGTGTTTGGAGGGAAAAAATAAACCAGGCATTTTAACTGCATAGTTTTTGTATCAACTTAAACTGTGCTGCTAGATAGGCTAGGGGCAACAAAGAAATCTTTATTTCAAGGCATTGCTTTTCACATTTTGCGGCTCTGTAGCAACAGAATAGGGACAATATGTACACTTTTGCTTCACTTATTGTAACTGAGCACATATATGAAAGTCTAGACACTGTAAGTGTAATCTGCATTTTCAATGTCATGCAGTTGCCAACTTCATTTAAAAATGCCACAGATATGTGATGCCCCCACCACTGATTAAACTGTTTACTACAGATGTGATTTTTTTTCCTTTATAAACTGAGCCTTCATTGAAAGTAAACAGCTAAGGGTCACCTTGAAGGTAAACAATGCCAAACAAGATTAGGAAAGACCTCAGCTCTACCTGTGAATTATTTATATATCTGTCATTTTCACTGTGAGTCTTCATGACATGATCTTGCAAGAAATCATAGCAAAAGTAAGTTAAAAGAGGTCATGTTTTAAAAATGTGGGAAGAGGTAGGCGCTAATGGAAAAGTTACCTATTTTTATGTTACTTGAGTTCTTTTAAAGTAAAAAGTAGATATTTGCCTAAATCTTATTTCTTAATTTTGCATATTTGCAAGGAGGGGTTTAATACTTGTAATAGATGGTGAGTAAAGAAAATGCTAACTTTGACTGGGACATATCATTAAGTGATAGGAGAGGTAGCAAACATAGCAAATACTAAATAGCAAATAAAGTTAAGCAATCACTTTAATGTGTTACCCCAGCTATTACCCCCAAATATTACTAATATTGAAAGAATTTGAACAATTATTAAAAAAAGCTCTTTGTAATACAAATAATAGTGGCCTGAAGAGTTGATTTCTTTCTATGGAAGGACATATTATATTTCTATTTTATGTATATTTTAGAGTGCCTAAATTAGGCTATTGAAATGAGCATACATTGTAGAAAACAGATATAGAGACTAATAAACTTCAGGCTTTTTATTGAATTATATTTCTTTGTAAGTAAACATTGTATGGAAATACTAAGTTTAAGAACAATCACAGAAATTGAAATTAAACATATCTAGAAGTGTTGCTGATATGCAAAGAGGTCACTTTCCTGAAAAGAGAGGTGATAAAAATTGATGCATTGATGCATAGAAAGCTTAATTAGATTTTTCATCATCAAAAGCTAGGTCCATAAAATACATTATTTACCTCTCGCATAAAATTCACAAAGTTAATAACAAAATTTCTGTATGCATTGATTTATTATAAAGTATATGTCCTGCAATGGCTAATCCAAAGTAATTTATTTTTGAAAAAAAAGTATACTAAATTAATGGTTAGAGAGGTTTACAGTTTCAGAAGTAAACTTGAATAATATAAAGGGCCAAATTCTGCTTCAGTTATTTATGCAATCCCACATTGCAGAGAATTAGTTTTTCAAACAATCATAATTGTGGTGCAAGTCAGACTATGAAATTCAGTAAGATCAGGAGTAGTGTAAATTGTTGTGCACATTGACATTTACACTATTTGTCTTTTGTTGATCTTCAGGTGATAAAATCAAATATACCATTAAAGGCAGTATTTCATCAGCTATTGGTGACAATATAATTTTTCAAGCTTCACTTGTGTTCTGTGTTGTCTTCTGAAGGTGCACTTTGAAACCGGTTTTGAACAGCTTGCAGGTGCTTCTTGAAATAGCTTTATAAATCTTAGACTTACTTGGTTTCAGTTTACATTTTGATCAATTATTCCATTGTAAATCGGGGGGGTTTGGAACCATTTGAAAAACTTAGAAGTACCTTTTGCATTTCTGACAAGCAGGAGCCGCTTTCTTCCCTTCAGTGTTGGCAAGCGTTCCACTATGCTTCCTGAGTCACTTCATTTTGAGTTGCAACCATTCTATACTTAGAACAAGCAGTACAGGAGAAGGACTAGATACTTTATTTATTATCATGTGTAAGTTCTGTTTCCTGTAAAGAGAAAGGTAGAACCCACTGCACGTAATGAAGAATATTATGCTGCTTGATTCCTTGGTCGCCTCTCCTCTAAATTTGAAGCTATGTTGCAATAAACCAGTAAGTCATTGCTGGACAGAACTTACTACTGACACATATAACAGTAGCAGTATTTTAATACATGCAGATTCCAAATAGGTTTTGAGGAAAAAACTGTTATCATAGTCATTATAATTTGAATTTGAAATATGTTCTGATAGTATCATATGTATTAGTTCACCAAGTAAAAATTGTAGAAACAGATTGCTTAACTTATGGCCAAAAGCAAAAATTAAAATTCAGTATTAAAATGGGGCAGATATTACCACATATGGGAAATTACTTTTTTCATCAATGAGAATTATTGAAATGGGTACCTGTAGCAGTTATGCAAAATAAATCACACCGCTGTTATATTTACAGATTATCTTAAGTTGACATTTAAGGGTTCCCAAAGAAGAGCTTTAAAAAGGTCCTGGCTATGTTGGCATGGTTATTGGCCAATAGTATGTTTATGACTTTTTATTAGCATTAATGTAATTCTTGCAACATGTAATATAAACAGAAGTTACAAAAAGAAATGTTCTTATTGTGCATTATTTTTAAAGGAAAGCCCATCTTGAGATTATAGATATATACCCACAGGAGCGGAGCTTGAGTGTTGAGTGACAAACTGTTATCCTGTGATAAAATTACAATGATCTTGTATTACATGGTTGATTATCCTCCTTTTACTATATCAGCTGAAAGGTTTGCAAAACCAGAATGCGTTGAATTTCTATGTTGTGACTTTAAAGGGTCAACACAAATCTGTCGGCATTTTGCACACTGAATATGTATTATTATAATACAACATATTACTTTTATGGTAAAAAAAGATTTTTTTACACATATAACTACCTCCATGAATTTGATGAAATGCAGCAAAAATTTTTAAAAAAAGGTAATGTTAAGAGCAGCATTTAAAACTTTATGAAGAAAAAAAGGCCATGATGTTCTCTTGTGTGTCGGTGCTTGTGTATGAAGTCATTTTTCATTGCCATGATTTCCTGTTACTGTGTTAAATTGGCTTTTGACTTTAGTAGTACAAGATTTTATAAAAAGTTGTAGAATCTTTTAGATAAACAAAGGGAGGATCAAAATTGTCCTTTGTATTTCCATTTCTGTCGAAATGTTGACCTGATAGAAAGTCAAGTGTTGCTTGTAATTTAGAAGCCTGTTAATAGATACAGTATATGGAATATGACTGGCAGTTTAGGGCTTAACAGGAGACACGCTGGCTATTTTAACTGCCTCCATTGGAACACTTTGGGCCCTATTCTGCCCCACTTGTGGGCAGAAGCATGCCAGAACTTAACTTACATCCTTACATTAATTGACCATGAGTGTGATAAATTTCTCAGTTTTTGATCTTTGGCATCTTGGGGGTTAAATGTTATAAATTGAGTCCTTTTCACAATGAAATAAGTAATCTGATGTCTTGACATTGTGACATCGGGAATGTAGCCACAATAGAAGATGAAACCACTGATTTTCATTTTTTAAAATGAAAATCAGGTTGCTTCCTGTTGTTTTTTTTAATGAGCAGTTAAGAAGTACATTAAAAAAATCTAGAGAAAGTTGGAGGATCAAGAGGCATTTAAATGGCAGCTGCCTTACAACAACTATATTGTTTCTGATGTGCTAGACATACAGGTTGAATTTTTCAGTTCAATGCAGGATTTTTTTAAAAGATAATTGGAGGAACATATTTTCAGAATATTTTAAGATGTTAAAATAGTATTGGCTTTATTATATTCATGGCCGTGGACACAGTGTGCCTGAAACACACTGCAATACAGCAGTTATCCTGTACAGCAGTTATCAGGATACAGCAAAGTTATCCAGATTCTGCACCTGCAATCTGAATGCTGGTTTGCTCCTGTCCTCCTTTGTTCACCTGAAAGGAGAACCGCAACTAGACTTTTCCTAATGACAACCCTATGCAGATCCATCCAGAAATCAAGAAGTAATCCCCAGAGGTGAAGGGATTAATCTCCCTTATAGAAATGCAGAAGGTGCCAATTCCCAGAATTCAAGCTGTGTGGTGCGGTCCTGGACACAATGACAACAGTCCTCCCTGAATATAATAACTAGATAAATATAAAAGAGTTGTGTAATTAAACAGCATTCTTACTCTCAGTAAATCACCAGCATTAGCTGTCAATCATAAATGGCAGCTGCTTCTATTTTGGGAGGTAGTGAATGATTTTAATACAAAGAGTAGGTCTTGAAACAGTGGTAATAGGTTGCACTAATATTGTGCCTTGACTTTACAAGTCCAAACTCCACTGAAATACAATGACTTGCTTTTAAGTAAGTGTTCTTAGGTTCACAAATTTATCAAGTAAGGGTGCTGCCATCTGACCTGAATTTATTGTACATCAGGGCATCTTTGCCTGCCTGCTTATAATAAATGTTTAAAATAAGATCAGTATTAATACAGAAGCATTCATTTAAAGTTATTGAAGAAAAGAAACTATTATGAATCCTTGCACTAGCTCTTACCAGAGTGCCAAAATGTCTCACTTCCAACAACATAGCTGTTTCCATTGACAAAAAAACAAAATTAATACAAGCAAGGAAAATAATTTAAATAATTTAAATATATTTTATGCAGGACTTACCTTAACAGGAAGTCACCAAATTCATTAATGTAGTTTGGTGTAGTTTATACTTCTTTCTGCTCCTCCATGCAAGTGATATTGTAAAGTAGAAAAATTTTCAATTCTTTTTGTGGACTGGCTTTTGAAAAAGAAAAGAAAATCCCCTTTCAGCCCTAAGCATTCAGTTAATTATTGTAAGCATTATTATTTTTTCAAGGTCTGTGGCACTTCCAAACTGCCCAGCCCTTATCTACCCTTTTGAGAATTTAGACATTCTTGGATTACCTACCAAGAATTGATCACAGCCTCTTTGAAAGCACACAAACCAGCTACTGGAGGTTTTCTCTCCGTACAGCTGGCATTTTAAGCCTTTCTCTGCTGCAGATTTATATACGAGGTGCTATCACTGGATTTGGGATCAAAGGAAGGCTAGTAAAATATCTCATGATATTGTTACATGCTGTCATTCCAAATCTGCTTTCATGTTCATTGGTGCAAATCATGTTTACTTTAATTGAAATGATAGAATATACATAGACTTTGCGTTTTTACAATGGCTTGAATATTTGTGTTTGTTTTAAAGATAACATTACTGGAATAGAACCATTAATGTCATAATAATGGTTTCAGCTCAGCTCAAGTAAGATGAATGCATAAAAATGTTTGTATGATGTGCATTCAGTACACAAAGTGTAAGACAAATGTGGGGGTTAAATAATGTGTGGAACTAAGTATATCGTACTATAGTTTTTTGCTCATAATATTGCAGTCTTCCTTGGATCCGCAAAGACAGAGAGCTTAAACATCAGGTGATAATTAGGAAAACTGCTGATCCCCCATTTTTGGAGCAGAGACAGATTGAAAAACAGACCCGCTGCATAGCATGATGGCAAAATTAGCAGGACGATTCAGGCTTCTTCTGTGAGCCTCCCATGGATAAAACAAAATATGGTGCCTCTTCTAACATGTGACTGAAGCAAAGGCTACACTCAACACTTCAGAGAAGTGTAATGTATTACTAGCTTATGCAGCAGTATAGAACAGTAGATGACTTCTATATGTTGGACAGGTAGTTTGAATAGAGTCATTGGGATTTACTTTTACTGGAGAAATACACACAGAGCTATTGTATTTCATAATTTGAGCCTGCAAGCTCCTATCATGTCAAGTATATGATACACAAACACTTCATAAACTCACCAGAGTGCCTCCACTTTGAGTTCTGGATCATAAAAGGTATTCTAGACAAATTGCTCTTCTCTCTGTGAGAAACTTACCCACACACACCCCTTGATGCTAGTTGATAATCATCTGTAACAGTACTCTGATTTTCAAGTTAACAATGCTGTTAAAATGGATATACATCAAACACCTGCCTGTGAGCATGAAAGATCTTAATAGGGCCCAATGAGTAACTTATATGTCATCAAAAGACTTTCCATTTAAGGGTTCATAATTCTGCAGGTAACCTTTTGTGAGTGACTGAATGTGACTGTTGCATTAGGTTTAAATGAGTAAATAAATGCAAGTGGGACTTACTGTATGCTAGAAGGGAGTTTTGCAACCAAGACAGCCTTGTACAAATGTGTTTGCACTGAAAAAGAAATATTAAAATTACTTGGTCTCTGGTTGCTGTAAAGGTCATCCAAGCTGGATGTTCTGTTTATATTGTACAGAATTTCATATGAAATAATTACAGTTCATGAAATGTCTTCCCTTAACGTTACTGATTTATAACAGCACATTTGTGACATGGTTTTTATTGTGTCAGTGTACCATATTGTAAATGATGATAACTTGTCATGCTTAGTAAAATAACTTAAAAAAAGGACAGGGATTTTTGTAAGTCTATATTTGAAAGTCCCTTCATATGGTAATACTGTGTTCATGTTGTTTATGTAGTGTTGTGTGAAATATCCATTTTGGATTGTGTTACTTTTTAAAATATTAAATAACATTTGGTTATATGTTGTGTTTTCAAGCCTTTTTTATTTTATTTTGCAAATTCCAGTGCTGTAAGGAAAATGTGCATACAATTATGTTCTGTGTTTTCAACTCATTTTATCATGTGAATGTTATACTTTTTTGTGTGTTAGAATTTTTGTAAAAAAAATTAAGCCTTATGCCACCTAATAATTTATTTTGCTAAATGCTGTCTCTTCCCAACTAGCAGTTGTCTTCCTCCTTAGGAAGAGGAAATAAGCAGACTTTTCCATCTTGATTCCTTAATGGTGTGCTTGAAACTTGGTTCGGCCATTGAGGTATGAATTCTCCTTACACCATTATGTTTCAAACTTAATTATAATAATTGAAAATACAATTTTCTCACAGATCTTTCAGAAAACATCTTATATATTGAAAGATCAGTTTGAGAATACTTATGAAGTCTTCCTTTAGTGAAAAAAAGCTTTCTTTCATTTATACCTGCTTCTCCAAGGACCTCAACGCAACTAAACATCATTTTACTGTGGCAACAGTCCTTTTAGTTAGTTTGAGAGTTAGTAGCTGGTCAAGTATCAAGAAAGCTTCATGGTCATGTGGAATTTGAACCTAAGAATATATTTGAAATTGCCTAATACAAAACAGTTGAACTGTATAATTTAGAGTCATCTGTTGGATTGTTATATTTGTTCGACAAGAATCACATATCTGACCCTTCACTGCAGGATTCTGGAAAGAGATCTTTTTTCATACCTGATATGTAATAGTTTATTATTAAAACTAGCATTTTTCTAAAAATTAAGCATTTAGTAAAAAGATAGGTATGCAGGAACTGAAGCGTGCAAAACAGTTTGAATTGCCCAGTTTCGAGTTTGAAACCATTGTTTTGACTTTAAAACAGCTGTTTTGTATTGGAAAAGGACTGTTTGGATCATTGTGGGATTGTTTTGAAACAAAACAGATGTTTCAGAACACTTTCTAAAATAATTGAAACGGCTGTGCTCAAATGCAAGACAGGCTGTTTTGAATTCAAAATAGTATATTTGGAATTTACAGTGGTTAGAATTCAATCTGCTTTGCATGCCACTGTGCAGGATTATTTTGGGGTGAAATCATTTTGGCATCTGTGCACACCTTTATGCCAAAATATTGCTTTAATTGCATTTTTCTCAAGTGCTAAACTACCAAAAAATCACCAAACCCTAGATTTATCATGTTCAGCTCTCAGTTTCTTGGAAAGAAAGAACAACCAGTGTTTGTAGGACACTGGTCCATTTTAATTTGAGTGGGGCACAAAAGTTATATATTGTAGGATAACCTCATGGACAAAACTATTTTTGCAGTTTGTGACTTTTAGGATCTTTGGGGGCCTAAATGGCATACATGACTAGCTTGAAAAATTACCAGCAAACTTGCTGATTGGCTCAAGGGAACTCATGTTCTACCGCCTCAAACATACCAGATGTTCTCTCCCAGGCTTCCAGCTTTATTTGCTTTTCACTCTACAATTCACTTCCTGAGACCTGAGCTCTCTCACGCAGACAGCTGTGCTGTCTCAATCCAGAAATTTTCTTCAGGGATATTGAAATGCATAAAATTGCTCCCTAAATGTCCAAATAGACTCCTTTTCACCTTTTATTTCCTCCAGTACTAATGGAAACCTATATATTCTACTGAGAAAAAAAGTTCCATTTAATTCAATGATTAGCCACGTAACTGGCTATAGAACTCTTATTTCACCTTTTTGAGAGTTTTGCATTTCAGATTACATGCTGGAAGAACATATTTAATTACCACTAATGGGAAAAAAACACTGATGGCATAGGTTGGAAATCATATGGTAAACAATAGCTCAAGGAATCAAACGTGTCAACGTTATAATAGAAAAACAAGGCCTTATGGTCTGACTCTGTTCTTGGGAGTGATAGAAATTTGTCATACTGTATTTCAGATGAAGATGCTTTTAAAAAGATTCTTAGTACTGATTAAAAACTCTGCAGCTTTTCTGTCACTTTAGTGAGCTTTATTATGCATTCCAAGCTTTCTGTCAGTGATCACTGATGATATTGACAGAAAGGGTGGTTTCAAGTATAGAGTTATACACAGAGAAGTTCTCATCCATGCTGCTTTGGGGCAGGGCATGCTGACTCACAAGCAGGCTGCTGTCATTTGAATGATATTAGTTGGATTGGGGCTTATCTAGAGCACTCACTGTGTAAACATTCCAGATAATTATTTATTGAATAAATTTCAATAAATCTCTCACACAGATACCTGAACCTATAACCCATTGTCTATTAAAATGTTTTTTTTTTTAATTCCCTAATCACTAATTTAAGCAGGTCATGGTAAGGACGCCTGCCAAAGTGGACTTTAGGTGACATGGGTGCCCAACAGCTGCCATTAAACTGAGAAAGTTTTTTTTTTTTTAAATTTGATTTATATACCGCCCTTCTCTGGAGACTCAGGGCGGCTTACAATGCGTTAAGCAAAGTTGTTGCTGCTCAGGCAAAGTGGAGCTCAGAAAAGGTTGTGTGCATGTCCATGAGAGAAAAACAAAAATGAAGATTGTGTTAAGAGTTGAGTATTATGTAAAGGGGGCTCACATTCAGTGTTTGGACAATGAATTTGTGAGTTTCATGATGGAAGCCAAACCAGAAAGAAATGAAACAAACCAAACCTGATCTGAATCAATGACTTCTTACACTGATAGTATTTTCAAGGGGGGTTGTGGCAAAGGAGATGATTTGTAAAACAAGTTCATTGTGAATCTACTGTATTTTGAATGCAAAACTGTACTGTATTAATCCGTTTTTGTGGCTCATTTGAGACTTGGAGATGGATTTTATCTAGAGAGCTTCATAACTAAAAAGAGAAGTGTGAGGCTGCCATATCCCAAAGTACATTCCTTTCAGTGCATTTTTAAAACTTGCTTCTGCCCCTGTTCAAAGGTGTGAACATCAGCAAAATGTAGTTTAACAAACCAGGTCGCAGGCACAGGAGACAAATGCAGCAGAGGAAGCTACAGCAAGAAGAATTTGAGTTCATTTCAAGGTTCAAGTGACATAAATAAAACCATCGGTCCATAAGGTTGGAGGCAGAGAACAGCTTATGATATAGAAGTCCTTATACCTAACTCTCTTGAGTAGAGCAGAATTCTAGGCAGATTAATAGAGAATGAGAGAGCCCCTTTTTATTAGTTTCCTGTGTTGCACTTTAAATTTCAGGCATTTGATTTTTTCTTCAATTCACTCTATCACTATTTCTACATGATTTTTACTCCTAAAAAGCCATTTCTCCCAAGGGTCACATTCTTATCATCCTGCACCCTTGTGTTTTGCCTCCTTGACACAATGGTGACACTGCATTACATAGGTCAGAATCTGCAGAGTCATATGACTGTTATGAATCTCGCTGCTACCATTGAAGTCTGTAGACAAGATAGGTTCCTTAGGGTCATCATCTGAGAAACTCTCTAGGGTCGTTGCCTATAATTATGGAAATGCTAATATCGGACATACAGCAAAATATTGCAGAGTAGTTCAGGAATCCATCACCCTGATGGGGCTTTTCCAGAATGCCCCATATGGTGGAAGTCAGATTTTTGTCCTCCCCCACTCCAAACAGTCTTCAATCTAGGGCATTTTAGCATGTTATTAATTGGTAGGTTGCCTCTTGGCTGACAGGGAAGGGGGAGTGCAGCAGGATAATAATGAAAGTAGGAAGGGCAGCGTTTTCTAAAGGGATTTGTGTTTTATTCTTGCTGAACAGGAAACTTCCCTGCCTTCCAAAGCTAATAGCCATATGCAAGAAGCTTTTCACTCTAGTTACACTGAATATGTCTGTTTAATAAAAGCACATCTGGGAACACTTGAGCAAACCACTTCCCAAAAGATTGGAGGCTTTCAGTATGACTTGAAAGCACATTAAAGAATTTAAGAACTCTAGACAAAGAGAAAGACAGGGCAGATCGTGGAATTGCTCGAATGAAGGAGGGTCAGTAATTCTGCCATAGTAACTCCTTTTTGTTAGTTTCAGCTGCCAGGCCCCTTGGCAGTGGGGGTTGCGAATAGCTTGTGCTATTTGTCTTGCAGTTCCCTGAAACTGGGGAATAGCTGACTTCTGCATCAGATTGATGGTTCGGCTTTCAAGTTTATTTCACTCTTCACTCAATTTTGGTTCTGGTTTTCATTTGCCTGTTGGGGAAGCGTTGTTAGATAGCTGCAGTTTGGGGAGGGAGTGTTGGCAAATTAGTGTGGGCACATTAAACAATTCATTCGTTTCAATTGAGGGCAAACAAACTGAGTGACATTTGATGACAGCTAAGAGTAGCAGGTATTCTGGAAAAAAAAACCTAGCAACATGATCATCAGCAGAGTAGATTTTATGACAAAGAGGTTTAAACTACAAACCAGGATCTGACCATTTGGAAGAAAAACAGTGGGATGCCATAGGCAGGAGTCAAGACTGACTTATACCAAAAAAAAAAAAAAAAAAAAATGGCAGAGAACAAGCAAAAAAGAGAAAAGGATGACATACTGATTTAAGCAGAAAGAAACAATAAGACATGGATAAAGTGTTCAAGTTCAAAAAGTAACAATTTAATACCAAGGGAAAAAACAGAAACAACTACAAAGAAGTGAAAAATATGTGAATGCAAAAATAGACTGTGAGGCAAAGAGTGTTGATAGCAGCATTACTGTTGAAGGAAAGGAAGAGCTAACTGTTCAGAAAGTCCTTTTTTAGAGCATTCAAAGCAACACATGAAGCATAAACAGAAGGAGGAAAAACAGTATTCAGTTTTAAATGCCAGAGTCAGGCAGAAAGAATATGATACAAATAGTATCTCCTTTGTACAGAGTTGATAATGTGAGTTAAAATTTGTTCATCTATTATAGGATTTTGCTCATCAGAATGCTGCATGTGGGTCACCTAAGATGATACCCATAAGTTATGATGGGCCATTAAGCCTAAAATATCACCTGCCACAGTGCCTAATTCAACAGAGGGGGAAATGGGGAATTTTTTTTCTATTTTAATTTTATTCAAAAAAAGGTAAAAATACAAATACAAAACTTCAAAAAAAAAATTCTTTCAAAAAACAGACAAAAAACCCTCAAAACAAACAAGACATTAAAAAAAAATCCCATCAGAAGGAATAATGAGGAAAATTTCTGATCTGATTTTTTACTACTTTTGAGACTATTTCTTGTGACAGTTTACAGTGCCATCCCTGTGCCTGATTCCCAGAACTTAAAATAATTGTGAATTTATTATTCACATAGAAATGTCATTTTTATATGGATTGACCTTAGAGCATCAGCTCTACTAACTATAATAACCAAGGACCTTTATTCTAGATAATGATTCTCTGGATACATCCAGACTTGCCAAATGTTCTTGCTTCTCTTCTTGCAAGTTGCCCCCACCCCCAAAAAATTGTCTTAGAACAGCTTTTCTTGTCAATCAAAAATTATTCTTCTTGCATTTATTCAAATTCATTCCTTATTCTCCTAGCCTTGTCTTGCCTTTTCCACTCCTCACTTTTTTCTAACTGCTCCTTTTTCACCTTTCGTATTAAATTTCTCACAGTCTTACATTTAGATTATCGATTGCTTAGAGGAAAGATGTGGGGTCTTCTCTCTTTGACTACACATTTTAAAGCACAATAGAAGAATTACTGCCCTTGCGCCAATGTTTTGGATAAAAATCAAAAGGTGTGAGATAATGAAGTTTCTGACAGTTGGTTTCACTATCCTCATTTTCTTTTCCCTTGAAATATTCTTCTCTTCTCTCCCTTCCTCCATTTTCAAATTTATACATCCTATTCCAGAATATCACAGCTAACACAAATCAAAAGTTTTCCTATTATAATAAGCAATACTGGAAAAAACACAGTAAATGTATATTAATATACAAAGATTACAACATTCTACTTATAAAATTTTCTGCCAAGAAAAATACCAGTTGAGGATTAGTAACGCTCAGGGCATAGAAGAAGACTACGATAGTAAATTTCTCTGGAAATTATCAACCAATTCAGTCTTAATTCTTCTAGTTCTGATCAGATTTATAAGCCCTCTTCCCAAAAAAGAAAATCCATAGGTCTCATTTCCGCTTGCTTTATTTTACCCAGAAAACTGATCTTAATCCTTTCAGTCAGTTTCACATTACCAATAAAACAACCACCATAGTCTTTGACTTAATTTTCCTGCCTATATTAACAGCCTGGGCTGAACTCTTGCTTCGCCCTCACTCCCAGGCATTGTTACTTCCAAAAGTGAGCAAACTGGAAATTAAACATTTAATACTATGTAATATAAGCTGCAAAACTTTCCTGGGCTGCCTCCAAGTGCTGAACTAGTTTTATTTGCTATTTTCTTTGTTTTAGAGTGCCAAAATGATTGTCAACGGCCTTTGTTAAAAAGTTTTTAAATTACAGAAGACATTGGGAGCTAATTCCAGAGAAGCAGCAATCTACACAATGCCCTGGGTCCATATTTCTGCTGCTCTGTCAACCTTTGCACTTCTCTAATGTCCATAATATCCTTTAAAACAGGGCTGGGCAACTATGGCCGTTTTACAACTTGTGGTTTAAAACTTTCTGAGATTGCTTTCCATTCAATAGTCAAACATTATTATTTGCCCATATGTGTATGCTACCTTTATGCCTCTGTTGCATTTGGTGAAAGAACTGCATATACATGAAACACAACCCCCCCCCATATTTGTTATTACTTTCTTGCCTTTTAATTCCTATTTAGCAAGAGTGTCTGTAGGATGCAGCCAAAAAAAATCAAGACAGTGACCATCCATTTTTATTTGCAGATCTTTGGTATTGCCATGACTTTTTTGACCATCTGCTACTTTAATATTATTTTGTCACAGTTCAATTAACCCTGTTCTACTTTTCCAATTTTAGAAGAGTTAAGTATTGGGGGAGGTGTGCTTTTCAGTGCTTGGGTATGCATAGTGCACTATCCCTATGTTATAAGCTGCAATCAAACATGAATATCCTCAGATACACATATAAACTCATGCCCACATTCTTCTCTCGACTATAGGTTTCACTGCATATATGGCAAACTGTCATATGTTCATCATGTGGGTTGGAATTTAGAGTGTATTAATAGAGGCTCAGGCCTTATATAAACTAAACTCATAGAAACAGATAGAATTGTTTCTTCCCTAGCAATCAACTGAAAATTCCCACTGTAGCTTAGAACTTTGGATGTAAGTCAAAACCACTTCTATATCTTTCTACATGCCAAGGGGTGCCATGACCTGCATTGAGCATTAGAGTCTACAGGAAGTGATGGCCCCAGTTTCACTTTGAGGGACACGGATGAATGCCCAGGAACTTTTCTTTCTAACACCATGGGGGTAGCTAATATACTTGAGCTATTGGTGAAAAACCTCCAAACCACAATTTAAGTAACTGATATGGTCCTAGTCTCATCCTACAGTTCTTTCTCAACTGCTTCTTTTAATGAATTTCAGCTAGCAAGACAAGGAAAAGAGCTGTTTTATCAGACTATTCCATTCCATGGGAAATATGCATTTTCAATTTTAAGCCATTTGCATTCTTAATCCCTGGTTTTGAACATTGGGAACTGTAGAACAGCATCTGGATTCAATCAAATAATTATCTTCTTAGTTGAGATTATCAGACATGGCAGAAGATAGTTTTTTTAGTTTTGGTTTATTAAAATACAGTCATAGACCAAACATAAGTTTAAAAAATCATTATGTTGAATCTATCTTGGCCTTTTGGCTAAGATTGGATGAGGTATGGAGATGTTTTATTGGTTCTGGTGCCTTCAAGTCTGTCTTGAATCCTGACAACAATATGAACAAGATTATGCAGTTTTCTTTGCAATATTTTTATATGTCGTTTGCCTTTGTCTTTTTCCTAGGACACAGACAGAGTGATCAATCCAAAATCACCCAGTTGGTTTCTGTGCCTAACAGTCAAGGCTAGAACTCAGAGACATCTAGTTTCTAACCTAGTTCCTTTAATCATTACACCGAATTGCCTCTTACTATACCTATGACAAAATTTCTCTGTGGCAATTACAAGTTTGAAAATGGACTAGACTCAAATTATCTACTGGTACCTTTTTTTTATTCAAAAAACTGAAAATTGCTGAATACAAAAACCTGGATCTCTTTTTATTGATTTTATTGGTTTCTACAAAAGCTCTGAAACAGATCATCAAAATATTTTTAAATAATATAATAAGCCGATAGGATTTGACATTCCCATTACCTTTCCTTAATCTCGCAATGACATTGCTTACAGTTTAACAATGCTGTCCTCTTTTCTCTTCCATATTCATTTACAGATAATACGGTTTAAAAGGAAAAGAATATTCTAAACCTCTCATAATTTCCTGGTTTTGCTATAAATTGGTGGAAAGGGTGAGCTTCGATTAGATTTCAGTTTGCTAATATATTTAGAATATGTTCAACTATGCAAATATAAAAGTTGAATATGAGTTATTGTAAATAAGACTAATTTTCAGATTGCTTCTATCAAAATTGTGCATTTATATTTAATTGTATGCATAGAAGTATAGTCCTATAAATCCAGAAGAGGGAGCTCTGAGTTAGATAATAAAGGGAGATAGTGCTACTGTAATCATAGCTAAGATACAAGTTCAGTTTTTGCCTGTGTTATTAATGACTGTTATTATTATTCTCTTTTTCTTATACTCAAACAAAAAATCCAACATCTATAAGGGAAATATTGCACGAAGGGAGAGGCTTTTAAGCCTTCGAGAAGTAAAACAGGAGTCATGTCCCCATTTCAGAGAGTGAGTATTCCAAAAAGTATTATCCCTGCAGAAAGTACTTGCCTGAAAGTCATGATGACTTCAGGTGGTGATCTTAGTGATGGATCCATTTCTAATTGTGAAGCCTATCAATCAAGTATCCTGGTTGTATACAACCAAATATGCTGCTTATGTTTTTACATCTCATAAACAACTTTCTGGATCTGAGTCAATAATAAAATAAGTCAGTGGCATAAAAAATGTGTTTCTCTGAGAGAGGGCATATAATCAGGGATTCCACTAAACAACCTGATGGCTGAATTTGCATCAGCCGCAGCTACTAGACTAAGAATAAATGTATCTCAAAATATAGCATAATATAATGATTGAAGCATTAGGTTACCAGTCCATAGACTACAATAGCTAGGAAAAGGCGTCATTGGCATACAATTGGTGATATATGCTCCTGATCATCCAGATTAGCATCCAGCTAATACACCTGATCTTTCTGAATTGGAAACACAACTTATTTACTCATCTACCTGAAGGAGCTATCACAGGGAAGAGGGCATTGATTTATTCTCCATAGCACCTGAGAGCAGGCAAGAAGGAATGGGTAGAAGAGAGAGATTCTAACCGGGAAATAAGGAGGAATTTCCTAACAGTGAGATCAATTAATCAATGGAATAGCTTGCCACCTAAACTTATGGGTACTCCATTGATGGAGGTTTTTAAGAAAAATTGGACAATCATTTGTCCAGGATAAGAACTCATTTCTTGAGCAGGGGGTGGACTAGAAGATCTCCAAGGTCCCTTCCAGCCCTATGATTCTATGAAATCTTTCAGAACTCCTGGAACAGGAGGAACTGCCAGAGATCGGAAAAGGTGATATGATTCCAATCTTCAAAAAGATAGAACCACCATCAGATGGATTTGCAATTGGCTGACTAACTGCACCAGTGGTGGGATTCAAGTAATTTAACAACCGGTTCTCTGCCCTAATGATTTCTTCCAACAACCAGTTTGCCAAACTGCTCAGATAGTTAACAACCGATACTCCCGAAGTGGTGCGAACTGGCTGAATCCCACCACTGAACTGCACTCACTGTTTATCCCTCAATGGAACTACATTTACATGGGGAGAAGCATGCCGTGGAATACTTCAAGGTTTTGGCTTTGGCCCAATGCTCTTTAACATTTTCATAAATGACCTAGATGAGGGGTTTGAAGGGATGGATGGCCACATTGGAGAGAATTGCTAACACTTTTAAAGTTAAGACTCAAGACAGGTGAGGTTTTGACTCTGTCCAACATGACGAAGTTTAGTGGTATGAAAAGTAAGGTCCTGCATATAGGCAGGAAAACAAATGCAGAAGTACAGGATAGGTGGTTCAACATTACTGCTTGTGAGAGGGAACTAGGTGTCCTAGGTGGACACCATTGAAGTCTGAGCCAGCAGTGTGCTGCAGTTGCCAGAAAAGCCAATGCAGTCCTAGGCTGTATTAATAGAGGGACTGCACTAATGAGACCACACTTGGAATATGGTGTCCAGTTATGGTCACCAAAGATGTTGAGGCTCTAGAAAGAGTGCAGAAAAGAGTAACAAAGATGATAAGGGGTTTGGAGGTTCAAATCATATGATGAACAGCTAAGAGAACTAGGTATGTTTAGCTTAAGTTAGAAAAGTCTTAGGGGAGACCTGAAGGTACCGATAAAGGAGAATATTTGTAGTTTAGGGATAAAATGCTTTCTTGCAGATGTTTCATTACCCAAACTAGGTAACATCATTATTGTGCTGTTACCTAGTTTGGGTAATGAAACATCTACAAAAAATCAACCAAGCTCAGAGAATACCAAGGACCCCTCAAAGGGCTGTCATGGGGAAGAGAGATCAATTTATTTTCCATTGCACCTGAGGGCAGCACAAGAAGCAATAGGTGGAAGCTCGAAAGAGCCCTATGATTCTATGATTGTCCATCTTGTTAGGTTCTGTCTCAATTTACTGGTCCTCATCCACTAATTCACTGCACCTAGATATTGATTTAGAGCATGCCCAAGCCCTCCTGGTGCAGAATGTTACTGCTATAAAGATTTTGTTGACACTGAACCCTGAATGTTCAATGAGAACTTCCATTAGCTTCATATGCACTACTCCTAATTGCTATTAAGTGTGCAGCCTATAAATGTGATAGGTTAGGCTCATAGTAGATGATAGATGGATGTTAAAGAGTCCTGGGGACAAAACAATGCTCTGGAGTACTATGGAGCATAAACGCCTGAAATCAGAGGCACAGCCACCCATTATTACTAAGAATGTTCCCAAACATAGAAGAAAAAGCACTCTGACATAATGTCTCTAATCCCAGCTCACACTGGCATTTTATCAATAAGAATACCATCATGGTACAATAACAACTGACCAAATCCCTTGGAACCAGATAAGCTTTTTGAGGAATAGACAAATCCCTTCCCATCTTCTGAGCACTTATTCTTTGTATGACTCATCGTGAAGATTTGTAATTTTGTTCTCAAAATGTCTTGCACATCTGTCACAGCAGCTCTCTTAAGTGTTTTCTGGAAGAAATGACAGTACGTTCTTAGCCTGTATAAAGAGGAAGGCTGCTTTAGAACCTTTGTTGGCACTTAGTAAGCATGACTGAATACTATGTTATGTCTAATCAGCTTCAAAATGAGTCTTACCCCATTTGCACTCTAGCTTTTTTCATCATCTGGAACCCCCCAGAAAGATCATGGAGAAACCCTGATGTCATAGTGCTAAAGAAAGGGAATACTGTCAAAGGACCACCCTCCATGTCCATAAAAGGGATTACTACAATCCCTGACTCTGACTTCTATAAAATATCCCAGTACCATCAAAAATTCACCAGCTTCCATAAGTTTCTGCAGCAAAGTCCTTCATCTCTGCAGAATAGAAATGCCATCATGACAGAATAACAGAATAATAGAATAATAGAATTGGAGTGAACTTGGAGATCTTCTAGTCCAACCCCCTGTTCAAGCAGGAAATCCCATACCATTTCAGACAAGTGATTGTCCAATCTTTTCTTTAAAAACTCCAGTGTTGTAGCAATCTTGAGAAATGAGACAAACCATTGTGAACTTTGATCAGAACAATGAGTTAACACTAACTGCCCCAATATCCCTAACTACCCATCCCAATTCAGCTTAAAGCAAAAACTAAAATGAGTTTTGACTATTCATTAGCCTGATTATAATTTGACAGAGATCCATATATGTCATAGAGACCATGAAATTCCAAGCATACTAGGACTGTCTCAGCATAAATATCAACATTGTCTCCCAAAATTAGCTTCTTAGAATTACAGAGTTACATCACACTGTATACCACTCTTACAACTTAATCATCAAGGAAACTGAATGATAAGGTGGTGGTATACTAGTAATATCTTCATTCTGTTGATTCAGCAACTAGTAAAAACCACAGTTGAAGTTTTCTCATAAATGGGAAGATATTCTGGCAGACCACAAAAAGGTGTTTAAATCTTGTCCCCACAACCAAGGAACCAAGTCAGCTGTTCCGGGTCAAATCCATACCAACCAGCTCATCTATCTGGAGTTCTGAAGCACTTACCAAG
This sequence comes from Pituophis catenifer annectens, assembly GCF_029215685.1. NCBI lineage: Eukaryota > Metazoa > Chordata > Lepidosauria > Squamata > Colubridae > Pituophis > Pituophis catenifer. Next base: position 38,729,721 of record NW_027256888.1, read on the forward strand.
TCAATTCTTTCATTCATGGTCAAGTCATAAAGCAGTGCTGTAAAACTTTATAGTGATCTGACCTGGTATTTAACAGCAACTTTGCAATAGCTTTCATGGCTTAAATTTTATATTCTAAAGATAACTGAAATTCTACATTCAGATTTTGAAATAATTTAAGGCAACTCTATAGATTTGGTCTTGATTGCAAGACTTCTATATGTTAGTAGAATGAAGAAATAAATTGGAAACTCCATTACTACTAAAAAAAACCACATGTAGTTAATGATTATTCAATGACCCAAAAGGTAATATTTAACATTGGTCTAAGGACAGCTATGTTACAAAAGCTCTGATCTCAAATAGCATTTGACACGATCTTTATTCTCTGGAACCATGCTACTGATTGAGTGTAATAATTTTCACCTAGTTTGCTGTTTGTTGAAAAATTCATTCTGTCAGCCTTCTGTCTCTCACCTGCGTTTTACGCTTTTGCACTTGGGTTGAACGTGAATAAAATTAAGCTAATTAAAAATCATAAAGGAAGAATTTAGAACACATCAGCTAAATAGTGTTGGGATATTTCATGAACATATTGTAGTGTTGATTTTCTGTGCACGATTCTTTACATAATGCTGAATAATCTTGTATTACATAAATACACACTTTGCCATAGTCACCTAAATTTGGATATATTTAGATGTATCTTTTAAGGTTTTAGGGTTCGTTTATTAAAAGACAAAAAACATGCTCCCATACGATCATTTTGCATGAAAAAATTAACATAGGAGAATGGATTTAGCTAAAGAAATATTTAATTTATACAAGCTGAAAATATTCATATGCAGCAGACATATTCCTGTAAAGGTTGTCTCTAAAAACCCAACAAAGGTGGATTTATTAAAAGAATTATTTGATTTAATAACATCATTCATGAAAGAAAAAAACATTTACATTTTTGCCTTGGGAAATAATTTCTCTTTAGAAAGTTATATTAATTTGTGGCCTATTTTAATGGTGAAATTGTGCAATCTCTCATTGAACACTTTATTATCAGGATAAATATAAACACTGTTGACATTTTCTTTTTTCCAAGGAAGACAGTCAGTCCAGTGTCTTCCTGTAGTTACGTGTACATAACTACAATTTACCTTTAGATCATATGCCAGAATTATTTTTTTTATAAAAGGTAGAAATTTGGCAGATTGCTGCAACTTCTGTGTGGTATCTGTGTTTGAACTGAATATGCACAATCATTGGCGAAAAGATTGTAGAAAATGTCTATCAAGGTTGACTCGTAATGTACCTCTACTTGCAACTTGACAACAGAAATTAAGGGAGGAGGGAGAAGAGTGCTTGGAATGTATTGGCAGCTGGGAGGTAGGTGAGGAAGTTATGTGAGCTAACATAACTCAGGTTTGCAGCCTGAGAAGATCCTGATATTTCAAGGCCGTGTGATGGGAACCTTCTGAAGGTGCAGAACGTTTTCCCCCCCAAAAAAGGTCAGAGTCTGCTATGGCTACACTGGCATGTGTATCACGTACAGGAAAGCAGGATTCCCAAGAAGAGGTGACGTAGAATAATATAGCAGATGGAAGTGATATCCGTGGATAGATTCCTCTTCTAGGCACTTTTGTGATGACTTGGTCTTGCATTAGAAAGTAGATATTGGATAAATCTGCCATATTTACTGGCGCTATCCATAGCAATTAAAATATTTTCCTACTCCTCTACTCATTGTCTTCTATTGCTTCCCAGATGGTTCCTCTTATTCTGCCCCAAACCTCATTGCTTACCTTAGTCAAGGTACCAGAATGGCCTCTAAGTCAAAAGTAGATTGCAATTACTGTGACCGAGGGCCAAAAAAAAAAAAAAAAAAAAAAATCAAATCTGCACCAATTGTTTAAAATCCAAAACACAGATGCAGATGACTAGCAAGGAAACAAGAGATTATGTATGCCTGTCATGACAAATTGATTCTTTGAGGAAACTTGTGAAGCCAGCAGATTATCACCTACAGTATTTCCAATCAAAGATTACCTCCTAAAAATATATACAAAAGCTTATGAGGAAGAGTTTTCTACGGGGAAAGAAATAGCTTCCCCATCTTATTTGTTGCAATCCCAATCAGGTCAACCAAATGCAAGAGTTACTTCATTATTTCAATTTCCCCATACCAGGCAGGTCTGCAGGGAGTGGCTCAAAAAAGCCAAAATGGTGACCACAAGGTGCAATCAAAGCCTATCCCTCCCCCCCCCATCTATGCTTTGTGCCAAACATCAAAGGGTCAGGATTTTGACTGCATAGTTGTAGCCACTTCTTGACCTTTTTAAAAACCTCTTGAGACTATCCCTGTCCCCCATACATTGGTAAGTCTATGTCATCCACATTAGATCTGGAAGCCTGCTTTGGGTCCTATCGATTAAAAATGGCCATCCTATGGGATCCAGGAAGGGTGCCTTTGTCCTCATGGTGTGTATCCTTTGAAAAAAACTTGCTACCTGAGATTAGATTGGCTCCAATCCTCTTGACCTTTCAGAAAGTGCTGAAAACTTGGTCGTTTGCCCAGAAGGAAATTAGTGAAGCCTGGCTGGCTGATGTCATTCTGTGGTTTTTACCCCTGGCTATTGTATGATTTTATATTGTAATTTCTGTTGTAATCTTTGTTCACCAACCAGAACTCTGGAAAGGGAGGTGGCCATGCAAATCTAAACAAAGAAATAATATGGCTATTGACCTCAATGAAGAATGTATTGGAGCTAAAAATGACATAGATGTAGTCTGAGGGGTGGTAAAGGTGCAGTGGGCAGGAGGTTTTTTCCACAGGGTGATTTTTCAGTCTTCACAAACAGGGAAATTCTGCAGAGCACAGCTTCTGGATTTCTTTCCAAAATCATTTCAAGCCGTGGTCATAGGAGGCACCAATAGATGTGTAAGGTGGTGTCTAACATAGTGAATTGTCATTTGTGTGTGCATGCATACGCCTGGGCGCTAAAATGTATAGTACAGCTAGATCAGTGGTGGGTTGCTACAGGTTTGCACCGGTTCGGGCGAACTGGTAGCAGCAGCGGCAGGAAGCTCCGCCCACCTGCCCGGATGTCGTCAAATACGCTCTGCGCATGAGCGAACCGGTAGCAAAGGCAAGTGAAACCCACCATTGAGCTAGATATATTGGCTGTAGAATGGAACACTCAAAAATATTTTAAAATATTTTTTTCTTCTATAATCTCCAGTTTGATCTAGTCCATTTCTGAGCTGACCTTTCTTTTGTCAGCTTCTCTTCCCATGCCAATTTGATCCTGTACTGTTAAGTTTTCAGAGAAGACAGAGAGACAGATGGACAGAGTTCTGACCCTGCTTGCATAATTTCTTTCCAGCCTTCTGTTAGGCTGAGAAGAGAATGAGAGTCCCACGTATCCTTTTTCAAATATTCACACTTTCATGGTTCAACAATATTCTAAATATCAGTGCCTTTCTAAGTTCCGCTTCCCAATCCCACCCATCCATATTTTAAAAACTGTACATTTGTTTACTCTCTATGTATATCATAGCTTTATAAAATGAATTTCTGATTTTTTTCAAAAAAAATCAACACACAAATCAATTCAAAAGACATTTAAAAAATCGACTTTCCCATAGTCCAGCAATCCAAGTAGTTCTTTTATTTGAATACCTCATATTTGGGGGAATGATGCAGCTATCCTGCTACACATCCGTAACTTTCTACAAACACATCTGAAAAGTTCTGCCTCAGAATCATTTTGCTTAGCAGCAAAATGCGCTATGTGCACTCTTCAAAATAATACCTCGGTAACCCAACTATTATTAAAAGAGTTTTTAAAAACAGTTTAAAAATGATGTGAGGAGGAGACAAAGAAATAATGAAACTTTCTGACCACAAGAATACAGAAGATTACTTTGTATGGTCTGTTTTTTCTGTTTGCCTGTCTTGCAAAATTGTAAAAAAATTTAATGAAGGTTTTGAATGATTTTTTTTTTAAATGGAAGGGAACAGTGCTCCAAAGAATTCAAACAGTCTGCTCTATTAATATAGCATGCAGACCTTTAAACAATAGATCTTTGTTTTCCAACTACTGCAAATGCCTAACAAGAACTAAATTGCCTTCTATATTCAATAGACAGATAACAAAAGATTTTCTTTTCCTCCATTCCAATTGATTCAATGATTCACTTGAGATTTAAAAGCACACATCAATGTTTATCAGTTATTATGGAATTATTCTGCCTGGCTTTATATGTGTATAGTTGTGTGAAATGTACTCAGGAGAGTATGTTGCGGATCCAAGCAATGTGGCCTTTTGTAATTGACAGGAGGAAATTTTGTCAATGTGCAGATTTTCTAAGTGTTGTCCAGGATTTTTTGATACAGCACCAAGAGTGCCAATAGTCATTGGGATCATTATTATCATCCCAAATCAATTCCCTAAAGTCTGAAGGCCTCTTTATTGAAGATTTGCCACCACCATTCACCACTGTACCACATTGGTCTCTTCTCTTCTTCCTCCCTCAAGCTGAGCTCAGCAACTGGTGATTAAATGGCATGCTGTCCATAATTCTCTTGAAATGCTCTCTGATTATGCTGAGGCCACAGAAGAAATAACTGAAGGTGATAAAGCACTTTTCATCTTTCTAAAGGGTTGTCACAAAGAAAAGGAATAACTAAAGGAAGCAGGTTCAGATTAGCATCAAATGGGATTTCCTGACCTATCAGCCACTGGAACAGGCAGCCACATGAAGCCTGAGGTGTTTACTGGAGGTCTTTGTAGAGAGGTTGCCAAGAGGCTCCAGTGGACTTTATACAGTGACTACGTGCTATTGATCAGTTACAGGCTGTCACCTTCCATGTATGTATACTAGGAAAAGTCTGGGACACAAGCTCTAGGACTTCTAAAGTGTCATTTAAGTCCATTTTTCCATTGCTGTCCATACAACTGGCTCCAAAGTGCACTATCCCTGGCAAATTAGTCCACCAGATTGGCTGTCAGAGAATTATGGACAGCATAGAAATAACACATCATGGGAGGTGACTGACTGTGAAAAGCTGATCTAAATTTAAATGTATTGCAAATGCAGAAAACTGCTAGAAAAAGTCGTGATTAGCAAGTGGGTCTGTCTGCTTTGAGTTGGTACATCTTGATTACTAGTTTCAACCCCCTGGGGATTAATTCTGGAACTGATGGCAGAAGGCGGAAAAGGGCTTACTTTGGTAATGGACAACATGTGCCCATCGGAACCTACTCATGCTTGTTTTTGTTTGTTTATACCCCTTCAAGCATTTGGCACCAGGATTTTCAGGAATTAATTTATATCATTTTCTCCCAACAGCATTTTACATTTCAATGCTGCCATTGAAATGGAAGGAGGGGAAAAAAAACTAGACACACTGACTGACATTGTACTGAGACTGGTGTGGCAAGATCTGTTATACAAACAATGAAAACAGAATAAGTCCCAGCACAGAGCTGCTCCATTGGAACGCCGGGGCCAAATTGGCATTATCTTTCAACATACAGGCCACTCTCGACCAGGATCCATTGTTTGGCAGTGGCGGGATTCCGGCAATTTTGCACATAACATTATACACATCAACTGATCTGATTGGTGCAGCTCTGAAGTTAGACTTGAAATCTGAAACAAGACAAAGAGGTGTTTTAGAGCAGCAGTCCTCGCCAGAATGCTGCAAGCACATCTATTATTTAAAAAAAGTGAACATGCTGCCTGCCATGCACTGCGTCTCCAGGGGTGTGTGTAAAATTAAGAATACATTGGATAATGTATGACACAGAGCAGGCTAAGAATACATCAAATAAAATAATAAAATACATCAATAATAATATCACAGTGGTTATACATAATTCAGGAGTTCCGTCATGAACTTTTAGTGCCAAAGTTAATAATAATCTTTTCAGCATGTATGTAGACCATCACTGTCATACATGGTTTAATTTGGAGGATGGGCAGGGCATGAATGGTATAACAGAAAAAAGTTATGACCATTAAGGCCAAGAGAATAGCCAAAAGACAGCATAACAAGAGGCTAGTGAGGAATGTTATCTGTAGCATTATGGAGCTTATCTATGCTGGGAATGGCACTTTAAAATAAACAGTCAATATAGAAATGTATATTAAAATAACTCAATTTTGAACCTCTCCCATTAACAAATCAGCAGCAGCGTACTTTGTGTTAACACAAAGAGCTGACACAATTGCCCCAATTAGGACAGAATGTCTTTCTCCAGACTTGATTAAGATAAGAGCAATTGTACTGGAGTGTTATGGTGAAAAAGGATCTATGAAGATGGTTAGCCTTAAATACTTTTTGCGAGACTCTGATTCTAGAAATCAGTGTTGATGTCAGGGTTAAATAATTTAAATTTCAAATTTTGAAAGATATATGCTTTTCTGTTCTACCATCTATAGTAATTCATATATGCATTAACAAAAAAGAAACTTTTTTAGTTATCACCTGTTAATGGATTGTAACTGCTGAAACAAATTTTAATGACATGGCTGGCCATTATACTGTCAAAGCAAAGAGAATGTTACTTGGAAATGAGACATAAAATCTGGAATTGGATAAATTCTGAAACCATCTTCTTTACTTTCCTGGAAAATCCAAATCTATGCATCAGTTATAAGCACCCCAATCAATAGAGATACAGAAGAAAGGAAGGGAGGAAAAGCTATATGGTCATAATAATCATCAGTTGTCCTACCTGGTCCATATGCGAAAAAGATTCCTCTCATATCTATGAATTCGTTATCATAGCCATGCCATCCCTTCTGCCAAGCTTCTCGTTTTCCAGTGCCATTATCCCAAAATGGAAGTGATTCTCTGCTCTTCAGAGTGAAAAAAATATTATTTAATATATATGGTTGGCATAAGATGGTTAAATCATTGCAGTATACAGGTGGTCCTTGACTTACAACAATTCCTTTAGTGACTGTTTGAAGTTACAACAGCACTTTAAAAAGTGACTTTTGACCATTTTTCACACAAATGATTGTTGCAACATCCCCATGGTCACGTGATTTACATTTGGATGCTTGGACAACTGGTTCATATTAATGACATCTGCATTATCCCAGGATCATGTGATTCCCATTTTGCAACTTTCTGATAAGCAAAGCCAATGAGGAAACCAGATTCACTTAACATCCGTGTTACTAATTTAACAACTGCAATGATTTACTTAGCAAAGGTGGCAAGAATAGTCATAAAATGGGACAAAACTCACTTAACAAATTTCTCACTTAGCAACATAAATTTTGGGCTCAATTGTGGTTATAAGGCGAGGTTGCAAAAAGGGATCACATGACCCCAGGACACTGCAACGATCATAAATGTGAGTTAGCTGTCAAGCATTCAAATGTAAATCACATGACTATGGGAATGTTGCAACGGTCATAAGTTTGAAAAATGGTCATGTTATTTTTTCAGTGCCACTGTAATTTTAAATGGTCATTAAAACAAATTATTGTAAGTCAAGGACTACCTGTACTAACAGATTCAGGCTGAACAGAGAACTTTAAATTTTTTGGCTTCGACATACTGCATAAGTAACTGAACCCACAGCAGTATCTAGCAGTGGTGAAATCCTCTGAAATCTGCTATTGGTTCTGTGAGTCTTCTACTAAGAGCACGCAGCACTATAAAAGGAACATTTTGAAGTTTCCGAGTCTGCAAAGGTAAGTAGAACAGCGAGGGGGGTGGAAATCCACTGTGCCACACGATTTAGATTAGATAGAAAGCAGGAAATCCGATGATTTTAGCTAATATAAATCGCACATCACAGCTGATTGTCGGAAATACTGGTTCACCCGAACTGGTAGCATTTTTTACTACTGGTTCACGCGAACCAGTCCGAACCAGTAGCATTTCACCCCAGGTATGTAGTACTGTTGAAAGATTTAATTTGAATTATAGCTTGCTGGCTGCAGAGTTTGCAAATTAGGTAAACCTTGGCAGGCCAATAATTTAATGCTAGCAAAGATGACAGACACTGTTTCATCATGTACAAACCACTGGTGGTTAGCTTTCTGGAACTGAATTCAACAAAGCCATGTAAGGGGGTGGGACCCTCCAACATTTCTATATGCTATTGAATTGTGCCTTCCCAATGCCAACTGTATGGACAAATGTCCACCACCTTGATCTATTCCCTAATACAATCTGCCAGTTATAAGACAGTTCCTAAATACCGTGTTTCCCCCAAAATAAGACCCTGTCTTATATTTTTTTGAACCTTGAAATAAGTGCTTGGCCTTATTGTCATGGACTCAAAAGCCCAATTGGGCTTATTATCAGGGAATGTCTTATTTTGGGGAAAACAGGGTAGGAATGAGTCTCTAGAAAATTAAGATTTATTCTTGAGTCTGAAGTGAAGCTTGAAGATCACATGTCCAAAGCATGTGAATTTATGTTTGCTGATGAGCATTTCAATAAAAGAAACAGACTTTCTTTGTTGGTAAAAAAAAATAATAATAATTGGTTCTTCACAATAAGTTCATGAAGTTTATGATATTCTTAGAAACAGAGAAACTGTTTCCAAATCCTTAATTCAAAATCTTTCCCCTGTTTTTTCCCCAGTGTCCAGCATTCATAAGCCTACATTAGCAATGGAAAATCGAAGTTCCTGCCCCTATGTAGGTTGGCTTTATTCATGCTTGGGGGGGGAGTTTTCATTGCTTCCAGCCTCTTTTGTGGATTAGCTTTAATTTCAATCTTAATGAGTGACCCTACCAGGACCTCCTCCTCCCATTGCTTTCAAGGCCATTGCAGATACCATTATTTTAAAATTGTAGCACAAATAGAAGCTGAGAAAATTAAGAAAGAACACCCAAGATTAATTTATGATATTATTAGTTCCAGTTCACCAAACTATAAATTGGAAGTAATCACTGACTGATTGAATTATTAGTCAGTGATTTATTTGTTGGCATTACTCATGAAACATTCAGCATTGCTGAAAAAGTAAAGGCAATTTCTGCTATCAGTAGAGACAATGTCTGTATGAACCTGGCTGAAGCTAAAATTATGTGTCTTATATTCACTAGATGAAACAGTTATGCATAATATAATATGCAGTTATGCATATTGAAATTATGTGTATTTATTATTCATGTTATGCATATTTATCATTAGCATAATCAAGACAAATTTTTAGGAAGTCGGAGACAATATCATGTCTGACCAATATGCACGCATTTATTTGATAACAATCCAGAGGGCTTTGACCAACAAATTCTAGAACATGTCAATAGTCTCAATAACTATTCTGTTTCTTTTGTTTCTATAATAGCTATCCTTTTCCAGTCCGTGGACTGGCACCAGTCGGCAGCATGCCAGCAACTGGGCCGCACAAACAAGCGAAGCCCCATCCGGAGGATGCAGGTAGCACATGCAAAACCATGTCCCCTCCGATCTGAGGAAAGCCCTTTCTCCACAGAATCAGTCCCTGGTGCCCAAAATGTTGGGGGCCGCTGTTCTAAATTGTTCATGGAGAATCCCAATTGATAAAAATCAGGTTGTAGGAAGCACTTACCTCTACTATGAACCATCTTTCCTCAGCTACCAGTGTCAACGGAGAAACAAATTTTCCTTTTTTATAATAAAATCTATCAGGGATATCCTCTTTTCTATAGACTGTCATATGTGGCACATTTTTCAGTTTGTTATATATCTGCAAAGGAATAAAAGCAGTGAAATTGCTTTCAGTGTACAGAATTATTCCACACCTAAGTGAATGATCATACTGAAAATCAAACGACTTGTCAAGAAGATTTTCCTTTAAATACTCCTACTTTTGCTTCTTGCAGTCTATTAGGAAAAATTCCCAACAATAAACAGATAAAAGGTCAGATATTAGAGAGTAGGAAGTTTGATTTTCTTCTACTCTTCTTTTTGTGGTTTTTATAGCACAAAGTCTTCAAAAACAGATGCATCAAAACACCTTATAAGATTAAAAATAATGTCAGAAATTTCAAGTTGGAAAAGGGCTATTTAACTTTGCTGGAACTGTTTTGATGCTATATTGACCATACTGGAACTGTGCCAATCTCAAAATTGCCCTGGTTGTATTGAGCTGGGAGGCATTTAAAATGACCCGAACAGCCATTTTAAACTCAGATCAGGATGTTTTAAACTGAAAACTAGAGGTCTGCATTGAACATGTTTTGCATACTACTAGTATTAAGAATACTACTAGTATGAAAAAGCGCCAAAGAATTGAGCACCAAAGAATTGAGACCTTTGAACTATGGTGCTGGAGAAGACTCCTGAGAGTCCCTTGAACTGGAAGGCGATCAAACCAGTCAGTCCTAGAGGAGATCAACCTTGACTGCTCTTTAGGCTAGATCCTGAAGATGAAACTCAAATACTTTGGCCACCTAATGAGAAGGAAGGACTCACTGGAGAAGAACCTAATGCTGGGAAAGATTGAGGGCAAAAGAAGAAGGAGTTGGCAGAGAATGAGGTGGCTGGATGGAGTCATTGAAGCAGTCGGCGTGAGCTTAACTCCAGAGGATGGTAGAGGACAGGAAAGCCTGGAGGAACGTTGTCCATGGGGTTGCAATGGGTCAGACATGACTTCGCAACTAACAACAACAACAACAAGTATTAAGAATGAGGGATTTTAATACTCAGAACAAAAGTAATTCTTGTTTAATAGGAACCTTGCCTTGGAAAACTGCTGACTATTCTGAGAAATCTTGGAAGATAGAAAGTTTGGTGTGATGGTTAATGCACCAGGCTAAAAAGCAGGAGACCATGAGTTCTAGTCGCACTTTAGCTATGAAAGTCAGCTGGTGACTTTGGGCCAGTAACTTTCTCTCTCAGCCCAAATCACCTCACAGGGTTGTTGTCATGGGGAAAATAAGAGGAAGAAGGTGTGTTGGATATGTTCACTGCCTTGTAAAAATAATAAATGCGGGATACACATGAATAAATGGTGCCATATTAAGTTTTTGGTAGTCCCAGGCAACTTAGTTGAGTTCTTGGAATTTATTACATCTCACCAAGCTTTTTGCAATATAAGAGAATATACAAGTAGTCCTTGACTTACAACAGTTCATTTAGTGATTGCTCAAAGTTACATCAGTACTGGAAAAATTACTTTTGACCATTATTCATTGCAGCATCTGCATGGTCACATGATCAAAATCCAGACACTTAGCAATTGACTAATTGCTATTTATTGATATTTATGACAGTTGCAGTGTCCCAGGGTCATTTGATCACCTTTTGTGACCTTCTGAAAAGCAAAGTCAATGAGGAAGTCAAATTCACTTAAGAGCCATGTGACTAACTTAACAAAAGCAGTGATTCCCTTAACAACTGTGGCAAGAAAGGTCATAAAATGGGGCAAAACTCACTTAATATGTGTCTCGCTTAGCAACAAAAATTTTGGGCTCAATTGTGGTCGTAAGTCGAGGACTTACATAGTCATAGCTCAGTGCACTTATGATCACCTCATTAAAAAATAAAATGCCTGCAAGCAAATAACCAAGCTCGGGTACATCAAGGATTCCAAGCTGTTTATATAAAGATAAAGGGAAAAGGGAGATGAGTCTTCTTTGCGACTAGTTCAAACCTAGTTAAAGATTTTCTTCTTTCTTCCAGTGACAGTATTTTGGAGGAAGAGATTGGGGATTTCAGGGGGAAAGAAAAAGAAAAACCTCACTACTTTTCAAGTTTTGTAACATACATAGCCATCTTTTTGCAAGAAATCTAACTTGGAGTACCTTGACAGTCTTTGCTACTTTCATACATATTGACAAACTATAGATCAGTAAACCAATCAGTTAAAAATATGTACCATGTAAAGTCTATTTACCTCTGTTCTACACTACAGTAAACCAGTGTAAAGCTTCATAATAATTCCAGTAGGTTGATGGAAATCCCAAATTCCAAAAGAAATCCATAGAAATGTATGGTTCTTTGTTTATGCAAGGTGATGATATATGCCTTCTTATACTTGCTGAAAAGAACAGAAAACAAGCACACGGCTGCAGATATGCCTGCTGAAAAGTGTGGATGTTTTTGAAGATTAGCCACACCTAGAAAAATTATTCATGAGCAATGCCTTTCTGTCTCTGGCGGTAATTTGCATAGGTGAAAGGGAAGAGATGGACAATGTAGTGGTACATCTTTCTTTAAAATAAAGGGTTTTTTTTATGTTAAGCAATTTTAATTAGTTATTAGTTCTTGTTTATTTTTGCACTGCCTTTTTCTGAAATAAGTAAAATAAATCTATATCTAATGCAGTGGTGGAATTCAAATTTTTTTACTAATGGTTCTGTGGACGTGGCTTGGTGGGCATGGTGTGGCTTGGTGGGTGTAGCTTGGTAGGCGTGGCAGGGGAAGGATACTGCAAAATCTCCATTCCCACCCCAGTCTGGGGCCAGCCAGAGGTGGCATTTGCTGGTTCTACAAACTACTCAAAATTTCCGCTACTGGTTCTCCAGAACCTGTCAGAACCTGCTGAATAGCACCCCCAATCTAATGTCTCCATACATGTTTTCCTATGTGTGTGTTGTGTGTATGCATATATTTGTGTGTGGATGTGTGTGAGATATCTACTCACTTCAGAAATTGGGAAGAATTTCAGGATTGATTTCAACTGAAGTTTGATATTATGCAGAAGTTGGACATTTGTCTGTGTTGATTTTTTTTGCCCAGCTACCCTTCTCTTATCAAGGTCATCTTAAATTCAGAGATTCTTCCTTCCAGATAAATACAGTATAGACAGTTTACAGTATATTCCTATGAAGATAAAGAAGAAGACACTCTTCTTTGTCATTAATGTGGAAAATATGAAGATTCCTGGCATTCTTTCCATGTTCCTGTCCTTTGCAGAACATTCCGGACTGTTTGTGAAAGCATAAACCTATCAAGACAACTTGGCATATTAAGCACATCAACAAATAGCCTAAACTACATTAAGAAAAAAAAAAGGTTGCTATTCTTGCCTCATTTTCCTTGCCTTTCTCTGGCCACAGGCTTACAACTGGCCCTCGGTCTTTCACTTTAATAACATCACTCATGTTGATACAGTTTTTCAGTTCGATCACTTTATCCATCCAGTCAATATCAGTCATCCCATGATCAGAAAAGAAAACAACATTTAAATCATTCTGCAAATTCTTGTCCTGTCAAGAAAGTTTTAAAAAAATAATTACAGCATGAAAAGGAGACCGTTTGCTCTCTTTTTTTTTTCAAGCTAACAATATCGCTAATAGTTGCCATGCTGCTGTTAGGTGAAAATGCATAGAAGGCCAGCTATGTTGATGGCATTCAAACAGATGATTTCAGAAGCCTCATCATTTTTTACTTGATCTGAAAATTTGAAATCAGAGGAATGAAATCAGGGGAATCAGAGGAATGCTTTGGAAGGACAAGTTGTACTTCCAAAAACTGAAGCAAAGTTTTCTCTTAGTCCAACTCAATTGACAAAATATAAGGAGGCAGAGAAACTGTTCACCCATCATTTTCTTCGACAGCACTTTTGGTTACCCTTATTAATTAATTAATTAATTAGATTTATTTGCCACTCATCTCACCTTGATAATTAAGAATTAATTAATAAGAATTAAGACTATTATATAATTTCTTCCAGTTAAACATTCCCAGGTAACAGAGATTTGGACACAAAATTTGTGATTCTGGAAATTTGGGGATCTTTATGTAGGATCTTTTAACATGAAAAAAGTCGCACATGCAAGCCAGTAGCCTTCACTTTATTACTACATTTTTGGTATGTTCCATTTTCCACTTTCTCAAATTAGTTTTTGGGGGATAATGGACCCCCCCCATCCATTTTCGGTTTCTAGTAAAACATGGATCTCACCACCCTTGGACCTCCATGCCAGCTTTTGCACACAGATTACTGAGTTGTATAACATGTAGTACTGAAGTAGTGTATACAATTTGTGCTACCATAATAATTTCACAAATGTGAAGACCTTTCCCAAAGTCAAAATCCCATTCTTCAGTAAAGGAGTGCAAAAATCACATGAGAACGATTACTTAGAAAATTTCCATTAAAAATATTCTGAGTATGGGATCTAATGGAGATTCACTGGCTTTGGAAAACTCCTCAGACTGACTGTAGCATCTTGGGATGTGCATGTTCCTTAATATTCAGAATAGAAGCAGTAAGTAACCTATGAAATAGTCTTTACTGAATCATTGCAAATATTTAATAAAAAAGTTGAAGAGAGTAAAAGAAATATCTTTAAAAGGATATTGTAGCTTCAAAATGACAGAAACCTTGATAAGCTTAGACATCCTGAGCAAAACGTTATCCACTGCTTTTACAGCATTCTTCCTCTGATAAGATGAAGGGCCAAAGCGATGACCTTCTACATCAATCCGTTCATAGTATATGGCTGCCATATCAGCTGCACCATTGCTGTAATAGGTACATAACCACCAAATAATTAAATGTAACAAAACTTACTTCTAGAGTGCCTTTTCAATCTGATCTGGGGGGTTTTCTTGCTCTTTTGGCATGTTTTCTAAGAGAAGAGTTAGCAAGGAGATCCTTTGTTCTCTTAATTCTTCTTGTTTTATTTTCAGTCTAAAATAAGCCTAGGTGGACATCCCAGCTCTAACCACACAGCTTCTTCCCCACTTCCTCATTAGTTAATTGGCATTGTTATTCTGATGGGTGATTCTTTTATATCAGTTCTGATGAATCAGTTGTCCTACAGAAGCAATTGAACTTCACTGTGTTCCTGACTTTGGCTCTTCTGAAAGAGATTGCCAAGAATTATAATTTAAGCATTTTTGGGAGGTAAGATTTCCTCTCCACTATTTTAAACTTTTCATAGATTTTTCAAAGTGCCTGATTGTGCAGGGACCTGTTGGCGAGATCTTGCTTAGACACTTTTTTGATGTTCAGATGAATCTGAACTTGGAAGGGAGAACCTGCTTCATGAGGTTACCTCCACTCCCCATCTAAATACACTGTTGTAGTATTACTTGAATATTTAAATTAAGTCTTTATCAAAGTCAGATCTGCAAAGCTATGGTTTATTCATGATTAGATCTCCAATCATGGGTATTATCTACTTTCTGAAAGTAGTTCAAGGAATGGAAAAGGTGTACCATATCACTAAAATCTTCTCCTTTGTACCAATTTCTTCATCTGTATTGCTTTATCATTCCTCATCTCCTATTTGGTTCATGAAGGAAAACATGCAAGACAAATTCAAAGTATGCAAACTTCAGAAAATGGTATAGGGCAATTTTTTAAACTTCAGAATATTGTCTCAATGCTTAAAAGTTTAAAAGAAAATCTGGAAATGGAGGATGGTTTCTTCAGGACACCTCTAATCAACCTTTAATTTCAATTAAGTGTATGAAGGTAAGTCTTGTCTGATTATGACTCTAATTAATCTACAAAAATAGAACAACGATACCTAAAATGCCACTAGTCTATCAGTATCAAAGTAATACATAAGGAAATGTTTCTAGAGATAAATGTTAATACTACTGTGCTTACAGAAAACATGACTATTGCATTCTGTGTTGTCTTTTCTTAAAAGTACTAAGTAAAGCAATATATATTAATTGTCCTTTGCCACTTTTTGTAATGGCATTGAGAAACATTTATTTGCAAGTACAAGGCAATAAGTTAACAATATTATGCAACATTTGTGATCCACAATCTAACTCTTGAAGTAACTTCTTTTGAGGTGAAATGCTAGGTTAAAAAAACAATTTGACTAAAATTTTTCAGTTCCCACAAAGTTTGAATAAATCTTGCATGTAGAATAGGACTCGTCATCAGACAAAATTAGGCAATGGCCTCATTAAGCAAATCAATAGGACAATACAACCCCCTTGATTTTCATTTATTAGCGCAAACTCCATGTAATGTCAGCTGCTTAATTTTCAAGTCACTGTTTGGATGTCAAAAATTGAGGCTCCCTATCTTGATTAGAGATTCTGTCAGTTTTTGGCTGAAAATTATCCCCCTCTATTCACCTTAAAAGTGAACCTTGCAACTGGAAAGAGAATGTCTGAAAGCAAATCCTGCAAGAGAGATTTTCAGCATGATGTCCTAATTTAGACTGGAAGCATGTTTTCAATTTAAGTCTCACCACTGTTATTTATGCAAAATAAAACCAGCCAGTTTCAACATGAGTCATATGATGTCTAACTTGGTCTGACAGTGATGCTGTTATACAATTTTCAATCTCCTCATTATCCTTTATTTTTGTTCATATGGAACTCATACTGGATCAAACTACACCTTAGTTTCCCAATGTTCATATGTTAGCTGGGTATATTAGAATACTAAACAATATGTCTTTTAAGGTTCATAAGAGCAGTGACTTTGTCAAGTAAACATAACAGGAAAAGTTCCACTATGAAGATTTTTTTGCATTTTTTGCATTAATATTTTCCTCTACCACCAAACAATACTATATGGAAAATGTAGAAGATTTTATGCTATTATCAAACTGATACAACAAGATCATAACTTTTCATTTTTCTGTCAAGGAAATAATTAAAATTGTTTGATGATTTTACCTTAAAGACTCAATGGCATTATTTACAGCATTGGAGAAATTGGCATCCGTTGGAACATTTTCATACGGTATACAATAGTTAGGTCGAATTCCAAGGATTTCAATTTCACAGCCTAAGAAGAAACATTTCATTAGTTAAATCTTGCTTAAATTTTAAACCTAGATTGTGTGATATAAATTCAGGTTGTTTCTCGGATGGATTTTGGCTCTCAGACTGAAAGTTCATTTAAAAAAAAAAATGAAATGAGAATAGAAGAATTCATATTAAAATCATCAGTATAAATATTCACACTGAAAGATAACTATTGACGATCAATTGACAATGAAATCCATGTATCTGCATGTGCACATATGTGCATGTTTGTCTATAAATAAAAAAAATCTATAATGCAACTTGATTTTTCACGATTTGGTGCTTATTTTATTTGAATTATCATTGCACTAAATAATAGTTCATTAATTATAATTCATGAATTCATGAATTATAATTCATTAATTATAAGCAGATATCTCAAACTCTAAGAAGAATATTAATTTCAATATCTTCACTCAAAGATGGAAGCAGATGCAGGTACTATGCGTCTATTTGTGTACACACACACACATACCATCTTTGTCCTCAACTGAGTTCTACATAATCTCGAACAATTTTTTCTTTCTATTAGAAGTAATGTTATTTGACAAAAATGGTTGTCAAATTAATTTTTAAAAAACTAACTATAAGTCAAAGAACAGCTTTATCCAGTTCACTACTTTTTATAAAAAGAATGTATCAGACTCTTGATCTATTTCCCCATACAGTCTTCTTAAAGCTGTTTGAACCAATACACTTGCTGACACCACAATTCTTTTTCAACAAATATGTTACGCTGAGACTTAGAAACTAGCAGCAACAATTCCCAAAGCGAAACATCAAGTATGGATAAAGAGACCCACCATATTAATATTTATTGGTGCTCTACTCACATAAAAAATACAAGAATTTAGTTTTTAATAATTCAGATCTTCTGAAATCATAGAGTTGTGATAATTATTTCCATGGCATACAGTCAGATAAGATGGAATAAAGGGAAATATAGAAAATTTTGTAAACCGGTTGGAATTCATAAATTAGGGCAATTTGTTCCTTCTCTTGAGGGTAGCAGATATCCTTCAATCAAAGGTTGGAGAAATATTAGTTAAAATAAAGAAACTATGGTTTGAAGAAAGTTGATTAATGCCAGCTTAGTCGATTTGAGTGTGGTTGGGGAAGGTTAAGACATAAAAGAATTCTTTCTTTTCTAAATTACAAAGAAACTACTGTGTTTTCCCAAAACTAAGACCGCTCCGGATAATAAGCCCAATTGGGTTTTTCAGCACATGTGTTAAAATAAGCTCCCCCCACAAATAAGCCCCCCACAAACTACTTACATGCATGCGCAGCCGGTCCCGCCATTTCCTCTGGTTGCTTGCCATACAAACAACAGGAGGTGAGGAGGCGAGGCTGGAGGGGGGCACTGTTCTTCATGCCAGCTGGCCGCCGCCACTGACACGCCCTGCCACTGCCGCTGCCTCATGGAGCAGGACTCTGCAAGGCTTGTTGTGCCATTGCACGCAAGAACTGCAGCACCATTGTGAGCTCCATCATACCGGCACAGGTGGCATCCTGCTGTTCGTGGCTGCACCGGAATATCGAACCTCGTGGCAGTGCTGCCGTTGATGTGTGCAATGGCACAAGCTTGGCAGAGTCCTGCTCCACGAGGCGGCGGTGACAGCGCGATGAGTTTCACAAAGGCTCATTTATGGCAGGTGGGGTTGGGGAGAAGCAAGATACGTGGAGCGAGACGTGGTTCCCCTTGCCGTCTCTTCTCCCCCCCTTGCCAGGCATGGGGTGGCAAGTGGGGTGGGTGAAAAGCGGGACGCACATCTTACCTTTCAAGCTCCATGGCATTCCTCGCTGCTGTGTCCAGGAAACACATTGTAAAAAAAAAAATTATTGAACTCGCGAGAAGTTTTCTTTTACAACATGTTTCCCTGGACACAACGGCGAGGAATGCCATGGAGCTGGAAAGGTAAGACGTGCGTCTCATGGCCCAACACGTCCCACCCCACCCCAATGGCAACAGCAGACTGGCTGCTTCCCTTCCCCACCATCTCTTTATTGAGAGGAGTGGCAGGGGAGAAGCGGGACACGCATCTTACCTCTCAAGCTCCATGGCGTTCCTCACCATTGTGTCCAGGGAACCATGTTGTAAAAAAAAACCTCATGAGTTCAATAAAGGGTGAGAAGCATGTCCCACTTCTCGCCTGCCCACTTCCCACCCCCAAATTGCATCCCTAAAGGGGGCAGGTGGCTAAGCAAGGGGCAGGAGCCCTGCCATGCCTGGCGAAGAGGGGAAGGAGAAGAGATGGCAAGGTAAGCCACGTCTCGCTCTATGCGTCTTGCTTTTCCCCCACTCCATCTGCCACTCCTCTCAATAAAGAGATGGCGGGGAAGGGAAGCAGCCAGGCTGCTGTTGCCATTGAGGTGATGTGGGACATATTGGGCCATGAGACGCGCGTCTTACCTATCTAGCTCCATGGCGTTCCTCGCCATTTTGTCCAGGGAAAGTCTATGAACTTCTGTTCTTAAGTATTCAGTAGGTTTGACCTTCAAAAATATGCTAACAGACATTTTTTGGCTGCTGTGAAATACTTTAATAAAACTTGGTACCAATTATTTCAAAAGTAATAATAATTATTTTTATCACTACTCCATTGCAGTACTGCTAGACACAATGATTTAAGTACAATATTTAGCAGCAAACATTTTAAATGAATTATTATATATTATTTAATTATTAAAACATATCCATGTTTGAATATTATCAATATTTAAATACAAACACCCTTTTTTCATTATTCCATGCTAATTTTAATAAAGATAATATAAGCTTGTAATATAAGAGAATTATCACCAAAAGTCACTATATTTGGATGGAATTGAGGAACATGGTGGAAAAAGAGTTTGTAGACTATAAGCTTGTCGTATTTAAGAAAACAAGACTGGATTGACCTGTTCCTCTGTTTGTCAAAACTGAGCAAATCAATTTGCATTGCTGCAACACTATCCATTGTGTTGAATTTCTTAATATAGTGTTGTATAAAAGGCATGACTAAGTACACACACAGGAGATGACTTGAACTCCATAGAACCAGAATGAATCAATAACAGTCTTATTGCCTCACTCTATGGGTAGTCCTCAATTTATGATCACAATTGAACACAGCATTTCTGTTGCTAAGTGAAACATTTGTTAAGTGAATTTTGCCCCATTTTAATGTGGCCTTTCTTGCCTCAGTTGTTAAGTGAATCACTGCAGTTGTTAAATTAGTAAAGTTGTTAATTTGGCTTCCCCATTGACTTTGCTTGTTAGATGGCTGCAAAAGGGGAACACATGGCCCTGGGACACTGCAACTGTCATAAGTATGAGTCAGTAGCCAAGAGTCTGAATTTTGATCATGTGACCATGGGCATGCTGCAATAGTCGTAAGTGTGAAAAATGGTCATAAATCATTTTTTCAGTGCCGTTGTAACTTTGGTCATTAAATGAACTGTTGTAAATTGAGGACTACCTATATGGATATGCCAGCACCATCTTGGCCATTTATATCAAATCCCATACATAGAGACAATGCAATGACTAACAAAGACAACTACAAAAGCAAAAGTTTTTTCCAAGAAAAGTTGGTTTGAACTCCACCCCCCTCCCCCAAGCTTCTTCAGCCTTCTGTTCAATTTGCTGTGGAAGAACTTCAAACTATTCAAGTGAAATTTGAAAGTGTGTGTGTTTGTGGGTGTTTTGGATTGAAGGAAGTGAAGGAACAAGCAGCAAATCTTTCTCTTTTCTTTTTTTCCTCTGATGAAAGCTTTCTGTTGGCAGAGGAAATCTAGATTCCACTCAGATCCTATAATCCCACATGTGCATTAGTATTTTGCTGATATTTTTGTACATGGTGATCCTCTATAGAAACTCCTATTAAAACGCAAAGTATTCAGTTTCTCAGTTATTTGGCAAGTGTTTTAACCTCTAGGCTACAAGGAATACAAATAATTCATAGAAAATGGATCACTTATTTTTCTGCTATCCCTCTCCTTAGATTTTTTTTTTTTTGCATAGGGTTTCCTATTGTGTAGAACAGTCATCACATAATAGCAGGGCAGTGTTGCTCCACCTAGTACTCTGATTGGAAATTATGTTGTAAAATGCTTATTGAAATCATTCCAAGTTTTACCGTGAGAATAGTTAATCATAAACATAGTCGTGCAAGGGTGGTTACAACTTATCATGCATCTATAATCTGCCACTAGGACGAAGGAGAATAGAATAACAGTATAATAGTATGAAGCATAAATTATCCAGAAAAACATATTATGCTTGGATATCTCATGATTTTTTTATTTTTCAGACTATAAGATGCACCTTAATTTTTGGGGAGGAAAATAAGAAAAAAGCTGATTGGAGGTGGATCAGCCTCCCAGAATACCCACAATCAGCTGTTCCCAGAGGTGAACTTTAGCAACAGGTTTGCTGGTTGTGAGCTCTGCACCTTGCTTTTTTTTCAGCCTCTGAAACCTCTGTTTCATGTCACCCAGATTTTCACCTTTTGGGGAGTAAAAGGGTGTGTCTTATACTCCAAAAAATACAGTACATTTTGTTCCTTTATATTAAACTTGAAGCAATCTAACCTGAATATGTTTGTAAATCATTTTAAACAATGCCCTTCAATGTACTTTGCAAATATAAGAAACAAAGAAAATAGTGACAGGAGAAGTGTATGTAATGAGCAAAATTATTGATTAAAATAGGGAATTCTCCATGGCTAAGAATAAAAGACTTTCCCCCAATATGTTATCCTCCAGAGCATAGGTCTCCAACCTTGGCAATTTTATGACTTGTAGACTTCAATTCCTCAGCCAGCATCTGAGGAATTCTGGGAGCTGAAGTCCACAAGTCGTAAAGTTGCAAAGGCTGGAGACCCATGCTCCAGAGTCTGTGGAAGAAAACTCCATAAGCTCCCTAACTTGTCATTGGCAAAAGCCATGATGACTAGGAAATTAAGAGAGCTGAAGTCCACCATTCTTGGAGGCCAAGAAGAAATGAATTGTTGGATTAAAATAAAATAAAAAAAACCTTCAGGGCAAATATGGTTTTTTCTTTATATGGATAACTGAATTTTAAAAATGTTGGTATACCTTAAAAAGAAATGTTTCCATTCAGAAAAGGGAAACTTACATGCAAAAGCTTTCTTACAGGCACCCTACACAGATACCGAAAAACAAATAGTTTTTTCAGTTATGATTTTGGGAACAAGGCTGAGCTGAATTTTGTTCCCGTGACCTACCTTCCTTATAGAGTTTATAACCTTGTATCAATATGCAATATATTGTAAAGAGAATATACAATATTAGTCAGTCGGCTGAAGAGAATTTGGCAGTACTAACCGGGCCAATAGTACATAGAGACCTTTTTCTTGGCTTTTGTCATAGTGACCCACAAGGGCTCGGATCCATTCCACCAAAGAGGCAGAAGGCTGTCTGGGTTCATACCAATGTCAAAAGACAGATTTGTCACTGGATCCCACATGTAGTTTCCAGTCATTTGATGGATTTCACAGTGGCACCCTGGAAGAGAAAAAAGTTGTTTTATACTGGTCCCTTAGATTTTCATTTGCAGTACAATCTTGGCTTATCAGTGAGCTATTATCAGCTACAAGGAATTCCATTGGACTCAATCAGTTAATGATTATGCTGGTGGTTTTCTGGTTTTCTTGGTGCACTGAAGATGTTATGTATTTGAGTAATGAAATATTTGCAAGAAAATAATCAATAATCCAAGCACCAAGGACTCCACAGTTCAATCCTGACCTACAAATATTTTCTTCTATTGGAACCTTATCTTTCTCTTAATTATAAATGATTTGCCTTAAAAAAATTTTATGCACGTTACTTATATTTTACATTTATGTTTTATTCCTATTTTTCAAACCACAATGTAAAACAATTATTTTGCAGAATTGCTCAGGAAATGTACACTGTGCAAAAATTATGTTTTTGTTTTTTTAAAAAAATCCTGACAAGGATAAGCTTTGAATTGTTTGTTTTCCTGATCTTAAAACACAATACCCATTTTTGTTTATAACTGATAATAGCAAACTAGAGTGGCACTTGGATTAAGTGTTAAGGGAGCGCGCACCCGCTGTCTTCGAGTGGTAGCGTGCTCCGGCCCCCAAGGCTCTACTCGTTCTCCAGGTTGCACAGACCCTCAGGGCCTGGGCCTTCGACTGATGTTGTGCAATGCCAAGTCAGTAGTAAATAAAGCCCCCCTCATTTGTGATCTTGTTCAGGAGGGGGGAGCGGACCTGGCAGGTATTACGGAGACCTGGTTGGGCCCGGAGGGAGGGGTCCATCTGGTAGAAATGTGCCCACCAGGCTTCCAGGCATTCCATCAGCCGAGGTCACAGGGGAGGGGTGGGGGAGTAGCAGTTATTATTAGAGAAGGCCTTAGGCCGAGGGAGGCCACTGTTCCTCAGACGGCCGGCTGTGAGACCCTCCTTGTGAAGTGAGGTCATGGGGTTCAGATGGGTTTGCTGATCACGTACCTGGCTCCCTGCCACAGGGCAACAGCCCTGCCTGAGCTACTCAATGTTATCGCCGCAGTGGCAGTTGATACCCCCAGACTTATGGTCATGGGGGACTTTAACCTGCCGTCCGTGGGTGAGGCATCCGAGGTGGCTCGGGAGTTCATGGCTTCCATGACGCCTATGGACCTGACCCAGCTAATTCATGGCCGTATGCACATGGGGGGAAACACACTGGACTTGGTTTTTGTCTCTGGACAGTGGCTGAGTGATATTGAGATAGGGGATATAGTCATCGAGCCCTTGTCATGGTCGGATCACTCTCTCCTTCGCCTTGACCTTCGAACTGCTGCACCCCACCGCAGGGAGGCGGAACCGATAAGATGGTACCGCCCCAGGCGCCTGATGGAACCTGATAGGTTCCAGATGGAGCTTGGGCCAATCCCCGAGGTTCTGGCTCACGCCTCGACTGGAGACCTAGTGGCCGCCTGGGATAGGGCGGCCGCTGGAGCTCTGGATCGAGTTGTGCCTCTGATCCGGCGCCAATCTCACCTGGCTCCTTGGTTCACCGAGGAACTGAGGGAGATGAAGCGCCGGAAAAAAACGCCTAGAGAGTAATTGGAGGGCCAGTTGTGCTGAATCTGACCGGACACTGGTAAGATCTCATATTAAGAATTACCTAGTGGTGATAAAAGCAGCAAAATGTACCCATTTCGCTGCTCTTATTGTGTCATCAGATAATCGCCCCGGCCGCCCTGTTTAGGGTGACCCGCTCCCTGCTCCATCAGGAAGCGCAGGAGGACCCCTTGGAGGGAAGAGCCAAGGATTTTGTTCAGTATCTGTATGACAAAATCACTCAGATTCGGGAAGATCTGGACTCCAACTGGGTAGATCCAGCGGAGATGACGGAGGCAGGTCCTGAGAATGTTATCTGGGATGAGTTTGATCCTGTGACCCCTGAGGACGTGGACAGGATTCTGGGTAGACTGAATGCGACCACATGTTTGTTGGACCCGTGTCCCTCCTGGTTAGTGCTGGCTTCCCGGGAGGTAATGCTAGGCTGGCTCCAGGAGATTATAAATGCTTCATTGGGTGAGGGTGTCTTTCCCGCCACCTTGAAAGAGGCGGTGGTGAGACCTCTCCTCAAGAAGCCTTCCCTGGACCCGGCAGTATTGGCTAATTATTGTCCAGTCTCCAACCTTCGCTTTGTCACGAAGGTTGTCGAGAGTGGGGTTGCGCGACAGCTCCCCTAATATCTGGATGAAACAACGTATCTAGATCTGTTCCAGTCGGGCTTCAGGTCTGGGTACAGCACGGAAATGGCATTGGTCGCGTTGGTGGATGATCTCTGGAGGGCTCGGGACAGGGGGTGCTCCTCTGTCCTGGTTCTGTTAGATCTCTCAGCAGCTTTTGATACCATCGACCATGGTATCATGCTGCACCGGTTGGAAGAGTTGGGGGTGGGAGGCACCATACTATGGTGGTTCTCCTCCTTTCTCTCTGACTGGTCGCAGTCTGTATTGACAGAGGGGCAGAGGTCGACCCCGAGGCCCCTTATATGTGGGGTGCCACAAGGATTGGTCCTCTCGCCCCTTTTGTTCAACATTTATGTAAAGCCGCTGGGTGAGATCATCCGTGGTTTCGGGGTGGAGTACCACCAGTACGCTGACGACACCCAGCTGTACATCTCCACCCCAGACCCCCCAACGATGCCCTTGAAGTGATGTCCCGGTGCCTGGAAGCCGTATGGATCTGGATGGGGAGAAACAGGCTCAGGCTCAACCCATCCAAGACCGAGTGGCTGTGGTTTCTAACATCCCGATATAATCAGCTGGTGCCATCGCTCACTATTGGGGGCGAATCATTGGCCCCCACGGAAAGGGCTCGCAACTTGGGTGTCCTCCTGGACTCACGGCTGTCTTTAGAAGAGCACTTGACGGCCGTGACCGGGAGGATTTTTCATCAGGTTTGCCTGATCCGCCAGTTGCGTCCCTTTCTAGATCAGGACTCCTTACGCACGGTCACTCATGCCCTCGTCACCTCCCGTCTGGACTAGTAACACTTTCTACATGGGGCTCCCCTTGAGGAGCACTCGGAGGCTCCAACTGGTGCAGAGTGGGGCCACGCAGATGGTGACGGGAGCGATGTGGCACTCTCATGTAACACCTCTCCTGTGCGAGCTGCACTGGCTCCAGGTGGTCTTCTGAGTGCGCTTCAAGGTTTTGGTTATCACCTTTAGAGCACTCCATGGCTTAGGACCTGGTTATTTACGGGATCGCCTGCTACCACCAATAGCCTCCCACCGACCAATACGCTCCCATAGAGAGGGGCTCCTCCAGGTGCCGTCAGCCAAACAATGTCGACTGGCGGCCCCCAGGGGGAGACCCTTCTCTGTGGAGGCACCTACTATCTGGAACGAGCTCCCCCCGGAGATACGGAGGATCCCGGATTTGCGTACCTTCCGTCGCACGCTCAAGACTTTCTTATTTCATCAAGCTGGCCGACCTAAGTCTTTCCCCTTTTTAAATGGAAATTTTAAATTTGGTTTTAAATTATTGGGGTTTTAAATTTGTTCAGCCAAATTATTTAATTTGTTTTATTATATTTTAAATTTTGTATTTATATGTTTTATTCTATGGCTGTTCACCGCCCTGAGTCCTTCGGGAGTAGGGCAGTATATTCACAACACAGAGTCTTTAGCAGAGGCCCTTGCAACTTCAGCAGAAGTGATAGGGCCAGAATCCATAGAGTCAATAAGCAGAACAGGAATGCCTGGAGTCGGGTCCTCCAGCAAGTCCTGCAGCGGGCACCCACTGAGGGCATCGGCATGCCCAAAGCTCCGACCTGGCCAATGGATGAGTCAATAAGAGTAGGCAGCCAGAAAAATAGCCCACCTAGTTAGACGGGGGGACATGGCTGCTGGAGTGGGGCGGTCCCCAGCCAAAAGTCCTATTAGGGGTTGGTGATCAGTAACAAGTTCAAAAGTCCTCCCAAACAGATACTCATGAAACTTTTTAACTCCGGTGATAGCCAGAGTAATTTCTCTCAGCGCTGGACAGGGTACGGGAGAAATAGGCAATGGGGGCTTCTAGTCCATTCGGCAGTTTATGACTCAAAACAGCCCCCACGCCAAAAGGGGAGGCATCGCAGACTAAGACAAGGAGAAGCAGTTCATTGTGTTGGATGAGGAGGCTGTCAGCTGAGAGGAGTCTTTTGACAGCTGCAAACACCTCAGCTTCCGCCCTACCCCAAACCCACAGGGATTTTTTTTGCTAACAGTTTGTGGAGTGGTTCAGCCACTGTGGCTTTGTTCTTTAAGAAAATTGAATAAAAGTTTAAAAGTCCCAGGAATGCCTGTAGCTCCGCCCTGTTCTTTGGGGTTGGTGCATTGTGGATAGCTCTGATTATACTTTCAGTGGGGTGTATGCCTACCTCATCGACCTTGTACCCTAAAAATTCAACAGCAGGCACTGCTATTTGACATTTGTCTCTTCACTTGCAGCCCCGCATTCTTAAAAATAGTCAGCACCCTCCTTAGACGGTACCCTAGTTGTTGCTTGTCTGCTGTGGTGACAAGAACATCATCGAAATAGGGGATGACCCCCAGTAGCCCTTGCAGCAGACGTTCCATCATGCTTTGAAATAGTCCATGGGCATCATTAACCCTAAACTGTTGTCTTGTGCATTTGAAGGCACCTCTGTGTGTTACTATAGTCTGTGCTTCCGCAGTAGTGCCATGTACCGGCTGCGCAAGGTCGAGTTTAGCAAAAACCTTGCTGGGGCCCAAGGAATGGAGTAGGTGCTGCACAATGGGGACAGGATAGGCACTTTGCTGGAGGGCTTTGTTTAGGGTACACTTATAGTCAGCGCAGATGCGCACTGACCTGTCAGATTTGAGAGGGGTGGCTATCAGGATCTCCCATTTTGCATGGTCGATCAGTATTAGAATGCCCTGCCGGATGAGCTTATCCAGCTCCAGGTCTATTTTAGGTTTAAGCGCAAATGGCACTCTCCTCGCCTTCATTCTTTTTTTTTTTTTAAATAGTTTTTATTGAATATAAATATTAAAAAAGACATACGTAACATATACACAACGAACATTTATACAACATATACACAAAAAGAATATAATTTCTTCTTAAGCATTTTTTCAGAGTGACGTTCTACAATTCTACTTATAATATATTCCTTCACCTTTCTGTAATCTAATAATATTTTTATTACATATATATGTATCAATCGGTAATATATCCCCTATATTTTTTGTATATTTCTAATTTTTAACCAATTATACCAACTATTCCATATTTTATAATAGTCTGATTCTTCTTTTTCTTGTAATTCTTTGGTTAACCTATCCATTTCAGCGCATTCTAAAATTTTCCCTATTACTTCTGTTTCACTTGGTATTTTTTCTTGTTTCCAATTTCTTGCGTAGGTTATTCTTGCAGCAGTTAATATGTGAATTGTAAGATATTTAATATCCTTAGGGTATGATTTGTTAAATATTCCTAATAAAAATGTTTCTGGTTCTTTTTCAATCTGTGTTTTTGTTATTTGTTCCAACCATTTTTTGATGTTAGACCAAAATTTCTTTGCTGCCGGGCATGTCCACCATAAATGATAGAAAGTCCCTTGTGCCTTTTTGCACTTCCAACAAATTGGGCTATTTTTAGGTTGTATTTTTGCCAATCTGGTTGGAGACATATGCCACCGATAAAACATTTTCAGTTGGTTTTCCTTGTACGCCGTTGCTTTCGTTAACTCCTCGCCTTCATTCTTATGCGGGCTATATTGGGGTCCAGGTTAAAAGAAATAGGGGTCCCCACATACTTGCCAAGGCAGTCATAAAAAACGTCCTGGAATTCGCAGAGTAAGTTGTCCATCAGGCTGCCGCTGGTAGAGTGGATTCCGGTGACCCCCATGCCCAGGGCTTTGAACCAATTGAGTCCTAGGAGGCTTGGTAGATGTCCGCTGACCACAGGGATAGGTAGCCGCTTGTTGAAATGGCCAAATTTCACCTGGAACGTCCCACAGCCTTCAACGGGAATGCGATTTCCTTGATAGTCGTTCAGCCTTAGGCGCTGGTGCTTCAGTTGATGTTTCTTGATGTCCGGAATAGCTGCTTTTAGTTGGGCCCCGTGACATGATAGTAATGGACGAGCCAGTGTCTATTTCCATTTGGCATGGGGATCCCTCAATTTCGACGGTTACATGCAGCTTTTTCTCTGGGGACGTTGTAGCTTGGTCAATGCAGGTCTGGAATGTCTCGGGTATTTTGGAATAAGCGCCTCATTTTTGTTGGACGTTTCTGTCCTTCTTATGCGGCTGACCAACTTGATTGGCGAATGCTCTCTGTTTGTGACTGGACAGTTGACTCGACCTGCACACCCACGCCAAATGTCCCTTTTTGTCACAGCGCCTGCAAATGGCATCTTTGAATCGGCATGTCTGTCTCTGGTGGAATCCCCCACAGCTAGCACAACTCTCTTTCTGGCCATCATCATCCCTCTTATTTCTGTCCGTTTTGAAGACGTCCTCATTGCCTTCGCTATCAGTCAGAGCTGATTCTCTGTGGACAGGGGTAGACTTTTGTGCTGCCTGGGGTGATGCCGGCCGCTGCAGGGATTCTGCAGCCTTGTTAGATGATTCATGCGCTCTGGCTTTGTCTAGGGCAGTGATGGCTAACCTTTTTGCCATCGCATGCCAAAAGTGGGGGGAACATGGAGGAATCATGCATGTGCATGCCGATACCGATAATTCAATGCCCCAACGCCCTGCCCCCTGTGCATGCGTGCGTGACCCCCCCATGCTTCCCAGGCTCTACAGGCTTCCTTGGAGCCTGGGGAGGGTGAAAACAGCCTTCCCCGCTCCTCCGGAGGCCAGAAACGGCCTATTTCCCAACACCCAGAAGGCCCTTTTTTCACTCTCCCCAGGCTCCAGAGGTTTTCTAGGAGCCTGGGGAGGGCAAAAACGGGCTTCCGCAGCCCCGGAGACCCTCCGGAGGCTGGAAACAGCCCGTTTCTTGACTTCTGGTGGGCCCAGAAGGCCCGAAAATCAGCTGGCGTGCTCTGGAGCTGAGCTAGGGCAATGCTCGTATGCCCACAGATATGGTTCTGTGTGCCATAGGTTCGCCATCACGGGTCTAGGGCAATGTGCAGGGTGAGGTTTGTCTTGGCCAGCAGTCGCCTCTGGAGGTGAATGTCCCGGACTCCGCATATTAGTTGCTCTAGAAGGACATCATCTAGATTGCGGTACTCGCAGTATGTGGCAGCCTTGCGTAGCACTTGCATGTATGTGTTAATTGGCTCGCTGTCCTTCTGGAGTCTTTGCCGGAACTCATAGCGCTGAATGAATTTGGACGGCACAGGGGCATAGTGCATCCTCAACATGGTTTGCAGGACCTGCCATGGTACAGACTGCACTGGTGTTGGCTCTGACAGTGATTTGTCTGTGTCAAACACCTTGGGGCCACAGTGACTCAAAAAGAGGGCTCGCTTCCGATTGTCGGACAGCCTTTGGAGGTCCTTTGCTTCGAGGAAGCATTCAAACCACGTCATGTACAATCCCCACTTTTCTTTCGCGGGATCGAACAGCATTGGTGGTGCAAAAGCAGACATTTCTCTGCTATGCTTGGCTCATGCAGACTTTCCCGCCTGGCTGGATTCTGTTGTCAGCTCTATTTGCGCAACCTATCTACCTCAATCCCATCCTCGTTGCCAGTGTTAGATTGGGCAAGTGAGGAGAGAAGAAACAGGTCGAAGTGAACAACAACTCTTTAATATACAGTGAGAATCCAGTAACTTTACAGTCTCCTTGTATAGCTACTTGCCAAGTGTGTTAGCCAATGATCATCAAGCTTTTTCCCGCTCTAATTTTCTCTCCAAAATTAGATACATAATAATTCCATTTAAAAACTCCCTCGTTCACATGCTTATCAACTCCAAAACCAGCTACATGAGCTGATGCAGGCAGCGGAGACACTTCTCTGTTTCCGTAGAGGACCGTCCTCTCATACAGCTACTCTTTCTAGCCTGTGCAAGTTTGGGTGGCTCAAAAGTGGCTTCTATTTCTTTGCTGTCCCTAACCCTTGAATTAATATATAATAAGCTAATATAGTATCAAATTTTATGCTATGAGTTTATTATTAATGAATTACTCTATTGGTTAAGATAATTTAGCTGTTTTTATATTGGGCAAAGATTTCCTTTATTTTATACTGGTCCAAAAGAAAATACAGACTAGGAAAGTTGAAAACAAAACCAAGCAAAAACAAAATACATATTAATCAAAGAGAAGTTTCATGATTTTAAAATTTCTCTAATTCTATCCAAGTACATTTTTGATGGATGAAAGTAATTTATTATGAAAAAATTAACATGGTGAATTTACATAAATACAACACTTAAAAATCAAATTTGGATTTGAATAAAATGGCCTTAATTGAAGGATTCTTCCAGATTCTTTATTATTTTATTATTATTTTCAGCCATTATACTGCAATTTTCAATATTAAAATCTCTATTGAAATATGTTTATCATTTGATCAATAGGTAGCAAAATATGAGAAACTGCATTTCTGAGGAATTTTCCATATTTCCTCAATAATTTTTTAATTAAAACAAATGCAGTAGCTAACTGAGCATTGCCCAGATTTTAATGTTAAAATTCTATTTCTTAAATGGTGCTCAGTCTATGTTTCCTTAGGCATATTGCCGTATGTTTTTCTTCAAAGCATTTTATTTGATAACTCCTGGTAATTATCAAGATATTCAAGAAAAGGGCCATTTTCTTTTTAGAAATACTTAAGGCCCAATATAAAAACAGGTAGATTATCATAACCAATACAGTAATTCATTAATAATAAACTCATAGCATACAATTTGATACTATATTAGCAAAGCATCTTCGGGTTAATCAAGTTTTTTGTTATTACTTTGTTGCCCATGATTACTCATAGAGTCATCCACGCAGAAACAAAATTATCTGTTTGGAAGGAATCATCTGTAAGTAATGCCTGCCTTACAACTTGAATATTTCTAGATGAGAACCAGCCCTTTCAGCCAAACTCTCCAGCAAACAGTGTACCCTGAAATGGAAAGATGGTCATGTCAGATGTAAATGCCTTATTCTCCAATATGTAAATAGTATATGAACGGGGTATCAGGGGTTAATTTATTCTTCACTCCTTAATGTATTCATAATTCACCACTCCCACATCTAGCTCCTCCCATTGTATATATAAGGAGCTGTCTGCATCCTTTTCCTCGCTTCTATCTGTGAATATTCAGTGAATATAGAATGCCTGTTGTAAATAAAAGAAAATATATTCAAACCTCTAACTCTCACTAATCTTATTGAGTCTGATCCTGAAAATATTGCAACAAGTTGGTAGCAGAGGATGGTTAATTGACTCAATAAAAACTTAAAAATGTCTAAGAAAGATAGGCCCAACACCAGGGCATACAGCAAAGAAATGGAAACAGAACAAGAAATAACCAACGAATCCACAAACGCAATTTCGAGAGAATCCGAAGAATACACCACTGAAGACGAAGAAATTATAGATGAAAATGATGACCAGGAGGAAATCGAAATAGAGAATAACGAACTCAGGTCAGAAATATTAAAACTATTAAAGAGCCAGAAGAACGATGAAAGCCTCATCGCGAACCTCCAAGATATGCTGAAGAACAGCGGAGCAGCGAGAGAGAAAAACATCACCAATGAAAAGTCTAAAGACCCAAAAATAGTGAGTGATATGACTGCAGAAAAAAATATTGTGAAGAAGAAAAACGGTGATCCAGCGCGAAATTTTGAATGGCAGCCATCTTGGTTTCAACAGGCCTCCAAGGTGAGCGAAGCAGAGCCAATCAAAAAGCCCAATTCAAAATTTCTGGCGCGAAAAACGTTATCAGACAACGAAAATGAAAAAGAAGATTCAAACTCCTCAGAAGAATCAGAATCAGAAAGTGAAGGTGATTCAACAAACTACCAAATAAAATCAGCAATGAAAACGCTTTTTGCTGCATTTGGGCCAAAACTAAAAATTACTAAAAAGCTAACGAAGAAGCGAGCGAGCAAGCCAATGCCTCAAGACCTGCCCGCTCCCATCCTGACTACGAGAGCGCCGACGCCCGAACCCAGAGAGCCCTGCCGATACCGCCCCACGCCACAGACCAAAGCAAGCACCAACGCCCTCAGAAGAAAAGGAAGAACAGCCGCCGTCGTCAGGACTCCCAAAATCGAACCAGAGACCGATTCATCTGAGGAGGAGCGGAACGAGCGAGCCGCAGTGAGGAGAACCTTTCACGACGACTCCAAGGAAGAAATGGACAACGCGCATGCGCAAGACTACGCAGACGGCCTGGGAAGACATGAACTGGCGAGGAGACCGTGCAAGCTCGTTGCGAGCATCCCCATGCCGTTTTGTAACTTTCTGCATTTACGAGACCACGGACTACCTCAGGTTGTAAGTAATGGACCTAATAATGTCGGAAATTTACCCAGTGACTTCCCAAAGCTAAGGGTAGATGGCATTAATTTGCAAGAATGGTATCAACAGCTCCAGGTTGTCTTTATGAAGGAAAACTTACTATTTTTTATCACTAGTCCCCCAAAAAAAGAGCCTTGGTACTACAGTGGTTTAAAGCACCCTGTTATTAACACAGCTGCCTGCAATTTACTGCTGGTTCGAATCTCTCCAAGGCTCAAGGTTGACTCAGCCTTCCATCCTTTCTAAGGTAGGTTAAATGAGGACCCAGTTTGTGGGGGCAATAAGCTGACTTTGTATAAATATACAAAAGTATGAAGGCTATTGCTTAACGCACTGTAAGCCGCCCTGAGTCTCCGGAGAAGGGCGGCATATAAATCAAATTAAAAAAAAAAAAAAAAAGACCTTGGACTCTAAAAATAGATTGTTTACACCATAGAGCATTTTTCTTATTAATATCTAGTGTGTCTCCTGCAATGTATCACAGCATTAAGCCAAATCTGACTGTTTCAGAAATTATTCAATGCATGTTTAATTTGTTTCACAGTGACAGTGTAGCTACCACCACAAGGATGTCTAAAGATTTCTTTTCATCTAGGATAAAACCAGGGGTTTCCATAAGTGAGCACTTAATATCTTTAAACAAAATAAGAGCTGAGCTGCATTTGAGGGGGGAGGTGATTTCAGACCAAACAATGAAAAGTGTTATTATCAACTCACTTGATCCATCATGGGACAATTATATAACACATTTAGACACAATCAATCTAGGATACTTATCCATAGAAAGTCTATCCAATAAATTAATAGCAGAAGACAATTCAAGAAGGAATCGTTCTAACAATCACATAGAACACAAACCATATAGGAAAGTAGCTTTCCAAGAAAAATATAATGAAACATTTAAATGTCATAACTGTGGATCCAGGGAACACAATAGGAGAGATTGCCCCAAGATTTCAAAGGAAAGACATAGGTCAGAATATAGAAACAAATACAATTATAGACAGTCTTCCATAGATAGACATAGATATAGAAGCCCACCAAATTACAAAGAGAATAGAGGGGGCAGAGATAATTCAAAAGATAGAAAATCTGGTTCACTAAATGGATTAAATAAACAAGACAACACTAACATACAGCAAAATGAGAACAATAATTGGCTTATTGATTCTGGAGCAACTAATCACACCACTAATAACAAAAATATATTGTCTTCATTTATAGAAGATAAATTTGTAATAAAGGTAGCTAACCAAGAAAAGGTTCAAGTATTAGGTAGAGGGAATGTAACCCTGCCTGGTCTAGGAAAAATAGAGGGGGTATTGTTAATACCTGAAATACCTCATAACATACTAAGTGCCATAAAACTAAGTAGAGATTCTGACATTAACATTGTTTTTTCTAAAGGAAAAGCGACTTTGGAGAAGAATAAAATAAATATAGGCACTGTGATGATTAAAGGAGGCCTACCTTATCTGATAACAAAGGAAAAATGGTTGCATAACATTGATTCAAATATGGAAGATTGTATTGAAGTAGATAATGAAAATATTAGCAACAGTGACAATGATGAATGTAAAATATCTCATGATCACATAGATACACACAATGAAAAAAAACCAAAAATAGGTAAGCCAATTCATGATGAGTGTGCTCACATCTTACATAGGAAGTTAGGACATGCCAGTTTTCCTGTAGTACAAAAAATGACTGAACACGCAGAAGGTGTTAAAATAAAAAATTGTGAAAACTATTTGGAATGCTCAGTATGTAAATCTACAAAACTAAAAACTAGTCCCAGACCAAGAAAATCTACTAGATCAACCAACAAAATTTTTGATTTAGTACACATGGACTTAGTTGGTCCATTAACTCCATCAATCACTTATAGAAAACGTTACTTCTTGACAATAGTAGACGATTATAGCCGCTATGGATTTGTTTATACATT
Organism: Pituophis catenifer annectens; assembly: GCF_029215685.1. Lineage (NCBI taxonomy): Eukaryota > Metazoa > Chordata > Lepidosauria > Squamata > Colubridae > Pituophis > Pituophis catenifer. The sequence continues at coordinate 38,764,307 of NW_027256888.1, forward strand.
AAAACACAAAGATGAAACCTTTCAAAAATTTAAGGAATTTTACAAACGCATAGAAACACAACACAATATCAAAATAAAACAAATCATGACAGATAGGGGATGTGAATTCATGTCTAAAGAATTCTCCCAATGGTTAAAAGACAAAGGAATGTTACATTACACATCTAGCCCATTTTCTGCGTTCCAGAACGGGATTGCGGAGAGGAAGAACTCAACATTACAAACCATGATTAGATGCACATTGGAAGATGCTGGCTTAAGCAAACAATTCTGGTCAGAAGCCTTACATTATTCAAATTACACACAAAATAGAACCTGGTCCAGCATTGTAAATAAGACACCATATGAAGTGATGTATAATAGGAAACCAAAATTAGCACACATGCACATATTTGGAGTCACTGCAGATGTACACATACCTAAGCAATTAAGAAGAAAGGGAGAAAACGTATCCAGAAGACTCAGATTTATGGGTTACGAGACAGGCACTAAAGGATACAGATTCATTGATAATAATAACAAATTTATAGTCTCCAGAACAGCTGTGTTCCATGAACAGGCCAACTGGTCTAAAATACATCTTAATGAAATATTTCCAAATAACAACAAAGATACAAAATCTCATGAGGAAGAGACTATAGAAAAGCAAGATATCAACAAATATAAAAACAAAACCAAAACATGGACAAATAGCCAACACAAAATAAAAACAGATACACTAACAAAAAAGGAAGCAAGATATTTGCATGATAACGATAGTAAACCTAAAAAAACTATTAGAAACACCAGAAATCAAATACCAAATAAATACAAGGATTATATAATGCATATGGATGGTGAGCCTACAACACCTAATACATATGAGGAAGTGTTAAAACTCCCTAGTAGAGAAAAAGAAAAATGGGAATTAGCGATGAAAAAGGAGATGGAAAGTTTACAAGGACTAAATGTATTTACACCTGCAGTTGCACCTAAAGATAAAACAATTATTGGTACCAGGTGGATATATAAAATTAAGAACTTAGAGGGAGGCAATACCCTATACAAAGCTAGACTAGTTGCGCAAGGTTATGCACAGAAATATCCGGAGGACTATACTGACACGTATTCCCCCACAGTAAGAACAGAGAGTGTCAAAACAGCTCTAGTGGTAGCATCAGCACTCAATCTTGATGTATTCCAATATGACATACAGACTGCGTATCTACACGCAAAACTAGATAAGGAAATATATGTAAGAGCACCTCACAGTCAATACACAAACAAAAATGAGATTTGGTTGTTAAACAAGAGTTTATACGGGTTAAAACAATCTGGTAAACAATGGTATGATTGTTTAGTAAAAGTACTTAAAACCATGGACTTCAATGCTACCACTGCTGATAACTGTTTCTTTGTCAAAAAGGGTGATGATTACATAGAATTTGTATTGATTTATGTGGATGACATTTTATACATAGGAAAACATAAAGAGAGAAGAGAAACTTTTGTAACTAAGCTAAATGAACATTTCTCGTTAAAATCTCTAGGCAAAGTAAACAAATATCTTGGTGTTCAAATTAATAAGACTAAAAGAGGATTCAAACTTACTCAGAGAGATAAGATCATAGAACTTTTAAATAAATGCAATCTAAATAATGCCAAACCTTGTGATACTCCTATGCAAACTGACTTTCTAAGAAATACTGATGATTCTTCTCCCGAATTCAAAGATAACACATTTTATAGATCAATCATAGGTTCACTTCTTTATATATCTAATTGGACAAGACCAGATATCGCTTTACCACTCAATTTATTATCCAGACATGTCAGCAAGCCAACAATGTATCACTGGGAAGCTGTTAAAAGAATTTTAAGATATCTGAAAAGTACACTAGACTTTTGTTTAATGTTAGAACCTAACGATAATAAAGAACCAAAGCTTACATGTTACGCAGATGCGGACTGGGCTGGAGACACCTCATGTAGAAAAAGCACATCTGGCTATATATTCCTCTTAAATGACTGTCCTGTTTACTGGTACACTGGTAAACAAGAACTAGTGGCCACTTCAACGACAGAAGCAGAATATGTTTGTTTATCCAAAGCTGCAAATAACCTTGTATGGTTTAATGATTTAATTTCAGATGTTTGGAAAAAACCTGCTTTGCCTTTTGTTATGCATGAAGACAATAAAGCAGCCATTGAAATATCTAGATCTGACGCCATTGGACAAAGGTCCAGACACATAGATATAAAATTTAAACATGTGAGACAATTATCTCAGGATGGATTTATTAAAACAGTGCATTGTGATACTTCAGAACAATTAGCTGACATATTGACAAAGCCTTTACCTTCTAAGCAGCACAAATATTTAACTTCTAAATTGTATGTTTTGTATTGTCCTGAATCTGAATGTAATTGGTGTTGTATAACGAATCGGCATTTAGAGGGGGATTTGTCAGATGTAAATGCCTTATTCTCCAATATGTAAATAGTATATGAACGGGGTATCAGGGGTTAATTTATTCTTCACTCCTTAATGTATTCATAATTCACCACTCCCACATCTAGCTCCTCCCATTGTATATATAAGGAGCTGTCTGCATCCTTTTCCTCGCTTCTATCTGTGAATATTCAGTGAATATAGAATGCCTGTTGTAAATAAAAGAAAATATATTCAAACCTCTAACTCTCACTAATCTTATTGAGTCTGATCCTGAAAATATTGCAACAGGTCAGTTGTATTTTCTCAATTACATTTATGGAAAGGCAATTTCTGAACAATTTCCAAGAACCACAGGTGAAATGTATTTACTTCTCACACCCATAATAGCATATTATGCAGGATTATTTTTAAATAAAAACAATGAAGTAGGCAGATGCCAGGAAGTCAGAATGAAAATATATGATATGGAAACATTCTCTTTACAACTGCAAATACACAAAATTCAGAAACATGGCAGCTGAAATGACTTCCTGAAAGGACACCACTAAATCCAAATGCCCACAAACTAAGCTATTATGTTTTCTGGTTTGCTTATTTTCTTGCAGCAGTTTTCTTCCATACTAGCAGATTGTGGTGTTTTTTTTTGCAAATAAAATCTATGCAGTAGATGAACTTTAAAAGTAGCATGTGGGATCTTCTACGCAAAATAAATAATATAACAATAGTTACGGATTTCTTCATGGGCTATCTTGCTGAATTAAATCACTTTATTAAATCACTCTACTTTAGTTTAGTGTTTATGGGAAAGAAAAGGTTAAAAGGGAATAAACCAGAGGTGGGCTTCAGCAGGTTCTGACCAGTTCTGGAGAACCAGTAGCGGAAATTTTGAGTAGTTCGGAGAACCGGTAGTAAAAATTCTGACTGGCCCCGCCCCCATCTGTTCTCTGCCTCCCAAATCCCAGCTAATCAGGAGGAAATGAGGATTTTGCAGTAACCTTCCCCCGGAGTGGGGTGGGAATGGAGATTTTACAGTATCCTTCCCCTGCCACTCTCACCAAGACATGCCACAGAACCTGTAGTAAAAAAGTTTGAAACCCATCACTGGAATAAACCAATACAATAACAGTGTTAAATTATTCTACGGTTGTTGTATTCATAACCTTGTTCTGCTTTCCTAGCACAGTGAACTGATTTCAAAATAAATCTGCTGTAGATCATAGCTAGAGTCTAAGAACAAGTTGTGTGTTTGGCCATGAACTGGATTCAGTATTTCTGCTCTATCATGTAGGCCTGCAATTTAAACATTTAGTCCCACAGTTAACAGGATTAGCCAATCTGAGCTCAAAAAATTGGGAAAATAGCAAAAAGAGGTCCTGTATCTCTATGAGTGCCATCAAGAGATTGTCAGAATTTTTGCAGTTTAGAGCTGCTAAGTCTCCCTTTTGCTTTCTTTTTGGCCAGGAAATAGGCCTTCTCATATTGATGATCTTTTCCAGGCAAAAAATTAAGATGTAAAATATTTAGATTTATAACTCTCATCACCCAGGCTAGGGTTGCCAACAGCAAAGGACTGTGCAAAAGGTATGGAGAATGTCATTTCTATTTCTCTTCTATAAATATTATGCTCAGATTTCACCCTGCTCAGTGAAATTTTTCTCTTGTACCTCCAAACCCAGATCTGAATCATCATTATTTGTTTGGATGGAAGATATGGGGTTCAAGTTGTGTTTCTTCCAAATCTTTCAGGCATTCAGACCTCTCGAGAAGCTTCTTGTAGAAGACTTAATACTTCGAGAGAATAGTGAACTCCTTTGTGTAAAACAAACTACAAAGATACAATAATCAAGTTGGTACGATATGATCATGCCTTATTGCAATTTACCTACTATATGCTTTCACTGTTTCACACTTTTCTCCATAATGTTTTAAAGAAAATTGATAGAGGCACACATTCCAGCTAGACTTTCAAGTCATCATACAACCTTATCCAAGTTTATCAATAACAGATCTTTCATTATCTTAGAAAAAATACTTTTGCACATTTCCCTGCTGTTAAAACCTTCCTGGTTACATTTCATTGCTTTGACAAGCCTTACATGCCAAGATATTTTTAAAGCCTAATTTAAGAATGAAACTACATTTTTTATTGCTTCAAACCTTAACACTACAGAAAAATGCACTTTTGATTTTCAAATCTGCAGTGAAGCCTTCAGATTTTCCATTCTTCACATTGAACTGCTTGGTTCACATAATAAAATAGGACAAAACCAACAAATGACACCACAATGTGTTAAATCAGCATTAGATCACAATAAACCAACTTCAGCTTTAAGAAAGAAATCTGTTGAGGATTCATCTCTTTTCAGAATCCAATTCAGAATTATCTTCATTGTCCTAGGATCCTGTATTCTTAGATCTACATCACGATTCTTAAATTGGGGTTATTAATTTAATAGATTAATAAAGAAACACATTGATGCTGGAGTATATATTTGATTTTTAAGATATTTTTGTAACTACATTTAAGAAGAATTACTTTCTTTAGTAATTCAAACTATATTTAAATTCTGTTTTATTTATTGATATTTATTTTTTCTTTAACACTGATTCAAAAGGATTATAGTAGTTTACAGTAACAAAGCAAAACCTACAACCAATTAAAAGGCATCCACCAAATGTAATGAAAATCAAAATGGTATATGATAAATACTGAGGTGGGGAGGCATAAACGAGGCCAATTCAATTAACCATAACCATTCCTTTAATTAGAACAATTAACAGCAACGGCTGGATCTCTACAACAACTACTAACTGAGGAGCTAAGCAAATCTGACAGGGTTTGACAGCTCTTAATATATTCAAGCTGTCAGCGTCTTATCCAATGAGCGCTCTCCTCATTCCCGCCAGAAGAGCGCCCTCGCCTGGCGGTGGCTGACACGCATGCTCCAACCTGTCAGTACATAACACCCCTTTCCCCCGGAATGGCACATGCGTAATCGCGCAGGTATGCCGGGCGGTGACGGCTCCTCCCTGAACGGCGTAAACTGGTCCCGGCAGTCGGAATGGGCGACTGGGTTGGAGAATCGGCGATGTTGGGGAACGGAGGAGTTAACCCCTTGTCGCCCAGGGTATCAAGCGCAGCCGGTTCCTTCCGCACAGGTGAGTCCAACGGGAGTGACGGAGGTAGGTGGTCAGGCATGCGCATGCACACTGGTGGACTCACAGGAACGGGCGAGGATCGGGGGCCAAACTCCTGCGAGTCTGGCAAACGCCGTGCCCTCAACTGGTCAATGTGCCTTCACCACAGACGGCCATCGGCCAGGAGGACAGAATAAGAACGTGGTCCCGTAACCCCTGAAATTTTCCCCGGAACCCAACGGGGGTCGCCACTGTAATTTCTAGCATAGACAGGGTCCCCTTCGATGAAAACTCGGACCCCACCCATGGAGTCCAAGGGCAACTCAGGGGAATAGGTTGGATGTAAACGATCTAAGGGAATTCGCAGACGGCGGCCCATAAGCAGTTCCGCCGGGGAGCGATTGGAGACCGGGCAGGGGGTAGAGTGTTGCGTCAAAAGGTAAGTGGCTATCTTAGACTTCCAATCCCCTGACCCCAACCGACGGAGGGCCTCCTTAGCTGACCTCACGGCCCTCTCAGCCAAACCATTTCCGGCAGGATGAAACGGGGCCACACGGGCATGGCGAATGCCTAGTGCTCCCAAAAACCCCTGGAAAACAGCAGATGTAAAGCCTTATAGTCATTAGCTGCTAAGAAACAGTCAAACCTGTCTAGGAAAGAGTCCCACGTCTCCTGCGTCTGGTTAAAGGGCGCAAACATCGTTAGGGTGGCCATGGTGCCTGGACGGTTGCCTGAGGCTCTTACTCTGCTTTCTGGTATGGTTAACAGCTCGGTGACAGCTGAAACGTAGTTGCTCGATTTGCTGCCTCACAATCCCACCTTCGTCGCCAGTGATAAATACTGAGGTGGGGAGGCATAAACGAGGCCAATTCAATTAACCATAACCATTCCTTTAATTAGAACAATTAACAGCAACGGCTGGATCTCTACAACAACTACTAACTGAGGAGCTAAGCAAATCTGACAGGGTTTGACAGCTCTTAATATATTCAAGCTGTCAGCGTCTTATCCAATGAGCGCTCTCCTCATTCCCGCCAGAAGAGCGCCCTCGCCTGGCGGTGGCTGACACGCATGCTCCAACCTGTCAGTACATAACAGTATACAACATAAACACTGTATTTTTCGCACTATAAGACACACCGGACCATAAAACGCATATTAGCTTTAGAGGAGGAAAACAAGAAAAAAAAATCTGCCTCTGCCTCCCATCATCCATCTGGTATTCATCTGGCTAGCGTCCTTGCAGCAAACAGCAAACAGCTTGGTCAACTTCAGCACATTATTGCAGCCCCAGCATATGACTCGTCAGGGTTCTGCTCCATTGCGCCCACCACGGGTCAACTGAGCTGAGCTGCTGCTGCCGCTGGGAAACGCTGGGGCCTTTACTGACAAGCAACTGATTGGCGGTGGGATCGGCCTCCCGGAATACTGCCAATCAGCTGTTCTAGGCGGTGGGTATCGCCACCACCGCCATTGGCTGCTGCCGTTTGCCACTGCCATTCGCTGCTGCTTTTTGCCATCACCACCAATCGCCATTGGCAATTGGCAGCAGCAAACAGTGGCAGCGGTGATCCCCACTGCCTAATTGGTGGTATTCTGGGAGATCATTCAACCACTGATCAGTTGCTCAGCAGCGAAGGCTCCAGCATTCCCCGGTGGCAGCAAACGACGACAGCAGTGACAGGCAGCAGCAGAGGTGACAACTCCCCTCTCCCGCTGCAATATTCGCTTTATAAAGACGCACAGACATTTCCACCCACTTTTTGGGGGGATGGAAAGTGCGTCTTATAGTGCGAAAAATATGGTAATATAAAAAAATAACTACAGCCAAAATAGTGGATAAAATTGGAATGCAAGAGTTAAACTGAAATTTTAAAACTGCATCAATTATCTGGTCACCAAATACTCTATTGAATACTTACATCTTGAACAATTTCAGAAACATGTTTTGATAATCTGAAAATATTTTGTCTATCAATTCTTCATGAACTTGTTCTATATTTTCTAAGAACTTCCAAACTTTAGGATTTTCATAATAGAGCCAATGTCAGGATTAATTCCTTATAATCTAAAGATAACACTAAAGGATTACTTTTTTGAAAGACTCTTGATGAAATAAAAACCAGCCTTTGAATAAGTAGATTGCTTTCCCATCTAGACCAATCAAGTTCTTGGCAAGGCAACTGGTAATTCTGGTTATTAAAATATTGTCAATTCTGGGTGTTGTCATCTTGAGAAGACAAGCATAGATGAGTTGAACTAGGACCATAATGGCGAACCTATGGCACGCATGCTGGAAATGGCACACAGAGCCATCTCTCCGGGCACACAAGCCGTTGCCTGTTGCTCTTCCGGGTTCCGGCATGCTGGCCAGCTGGTCTTCATGCTTACGGGAGCACCAGAAACTGAAAGAGCAGCCACCCAGTGCGCATGTGTGCACCAGGAAGATGATCTTCTATTTTATGGTGCGCACATGCGTACCGGCCAGCTGATCTGTGTGGGCGCATGCGAGCCAAAAACTGGAAGACCAGTTGGCCAGTGCGCATGTGCATGCCAGAAACTGGAAGATAATTTTCCCGGCGCACAGCTGCTCTTCTGGTTTCCGGCACGCACACCGGTACTCTCGTTTTGGCACTCAGTGCCAAAAAGGTTCACCAGCACTGAACTAGGAGCTAAGTTGCTTGTCTTAATATTTTTCCAACAGAGCATTATTGTCTGTAGAGGTTTCACCACTGTCATTTCAAATCAATGCCATCATTATCTAACATTCAGAGATGATCAAACCGGTAGTGCGAACCGGTAGCGCTGGCAGCAGGAGGCTCTGCCCATCCACCGGGACATCATTACATCCTCTTTTTTACCTTCTGCACATGCGCAGAAGGCTCTGTGCATGCACAGAAAAGGCGCACGCGCGCATAGCTCCCGTTCCCGAACTGGTAGCGAAGGTAAGTGGATTTCACCGCTGGATAAAACTGCTGTATTTTGGACAGCTGCTTGGAAGCAACCCTCTTTCAGGAAAGTAGGATTGGATTCCTGATAATCAGCCATAAACTGGGCAGTACCTGTGGGCATTTTCTGCTCAAGAACATAATAATTCAACTTGGAAGAAACAATTGCAAGCAAGCCAGAATCAGAAAGTGATCAGTTGTACCTTAAGTATAAATCAATAAATGTGGCCTTGACCTCTGTTTATTTTGAGCAACGCCAACTCTTCTCCAAGTCATAGGTCTTTATTAGCTTGTTCATCAACCAAAGTCCCTTCCCTTCCTGACGTTAACACCATTGCTGTTAAACAGGAAATAGCAAGCAAGTGTGTTGTTGATTTAAGATTTCTGCAGCTCAGTCAAAGAAACTGGTATTTGTCCAGTTTCACAAGAACAACTTTTATAGTTCCCAGTGTCGTTCTTAGATTCTGATACTGTTTAGTGATCCGAGGGCAGCAAGATTTTTTTTTCTCATCCCAAGAAATACAGCTATTTTTTTGGTGGGATGTTCCAATCAGATAAGTAGGAATTTTAAAAAGTTGTGTTGCCTCTTAATTGTAGGTCCCGTGGGATATTCTTTGGACACATTTTCTGTGGCTTGCTTGGCATTCCTACTGTTCCAACCAGATCAAGAAGGAAAAATGAACTTTGAACAGGTCATAAATGCTGGTTCTGAAGGAGTCCTGTGGAAACGCAAAAGACTTTTCTATGGGACGAAATACACACCAGCACCCTAAGTGAATAATTGCAAATCTTGAAGGCTTGCTCTCTTATCATAGGATGCAATGTGCCTATTACTGTACCAGTTCAAACTCAATTAATTGTAATGTTATGATGGCTCTACAAAAAATTTTATTTTGCAAGTGTTACATGGACGAGCACTGGCACACATACTTTGTACCAGTATGTTATACTGTTCTAAGAAAGCAGATACAATGCAATTACCTAAGGATGAACAAACGTTCTTGGTAAATAGAAATGGAAATTATCATATTTGTCCACTGAAAAAACAAAGCTGAAGTTGTATCTCGCAAGATACAGGAAGTGCTCTTCAGGCTCATAACAGGGAATAATTAGTAAACCATAAACATTTAAAAATAGGATAACTTATTTCTTGTCCTAATGTGATTTTCCAAGTTTAGATTAAAAAGATGCAAGTTTTATTGTTAAAGGACTGGTGATCTCATTAAAGTATTTTTACAATATGCTGAAACTTGAATATTCATTTTTATCAATGAACCAAATATGTCTTGTTCAGCTGTTTTGAAACACATGGGAAGAACCATTTATATTTCTATGCTAAATTGGAAAAACATCCTGCATTCTACAACTGTTTAATTGCTTTGAATAATTCCAGGAATTCATTTCCCCCCGATAGGATAAGTCTAGTCCTATCGGGAATGCAATTAACTCATCTTTTTAATCCTTCTAAACATCTCAGAGCTGTTGATGATTGGACCAATATTGGCTTGAAATTTAAATTTTAAATGAATACAAATAATTAACTGGAGTAGACACTCAAATTTATTTTAAAAATTTGAGTGGGTATTTTCACCTTGAGGGCTTTCAAATTGAGATAATAAATTCTAAACAATTGGTGGGATAGCATTTGTACAAAAGTTTGCTTTCTTAAGTATCAAGCAGATTCATTTTGTATCATTTGTTTGAACCAAGTTCATTAACCTTTGCCAAGACAAATGTTCATCACATCAGATACTTTCGGCTGCATTGGCTCCCACAGGCAGAGTTTTGGAAATCTGAGCTGAGGCACTTTCAGGCTGGTGGTCCTGATGAGCACAACAGCAAGAAAGTTTAAGAAGGTACTCACCAGTCATCAGGGTGTAATAGTTTGGATAAGAAAGACTGGGGAAGTCGGGGGTTAGGTAATCCACTTTCACTCCCCTGCTGACAATCTCTCTGAAGCCAGGCAAAGACTCTAGTGCTTCCTCGGAGAGATAATCATGTCGAAACCCATCAAGCAAAAACAGTAGGAGCTTTGGCTGTGCAAGAGATGAGCGTACCAGGGTAAGGACTAGCAGAAGACACACAACATATGTTGCCATGTTGCTGGATGGAGGCTTGCCTGAATCTTCTCTGTGCTCTTAGTCCGTATGTAGTTGCTCTGGGGAAAAAAATCCATCTGTAGTTCTTTTTTTTTCCCCAAGGGCTGGACCTCACAGTTCTCGGGATTACCCCAGAATTTAAAGGTACAGCAGCACAAATTGAACTTGCCAGACTTTCCAAATTACGGCCTACTTACCAAAAGGCTTCGAACTTTGCTACTATGGTTGCTTGCACTTCAGTAGTGAATACTAATTATAGAACAAAAGAAGCAAGAAGAAGAGTGAGCCACAGGGAGAAGCCGCATGCCTTCTGATTCAAGCTGCTTCCCTGCCTTACAAAGAGTTAAAAAAGCATTAATACAGAGTCTTGTTTTCCTAGATGTCAGGTTTTTCAGAGCAGTGGATAAATTTGAAAATGTAATCAGAGTCTTAGCTTTACAATCAGCAACTAACTATAATTTTAACCTGAAGGATGATTAAATTTTTAAAGTTTGAATGTATTTGTTAAGATCATATACTTGTAATTTTATGAAGAGATTTGTTTACTAATGGATCAATGTATGGGAGATATTTTTATCCTAGTGACTTTTTGTGTTTACAAACTATTTCTAAAGACATTTCTAAAATGCTTTACTGACTGGTAAACTGCAATCATTTTCTCTCAGGCTGAATGGCTTTTGTCGAGGGGAAAAAATGTAATAAATCCAAACAATAGTAAAAGCCATTGAGCCAGTTTCACTAATGCTATCATAGCACTATGTATATAAATGTTGTAATGAAGGAGGGGACCATGGAGGCCCCCTATAAATTTTTTAAATAATCTTATTGCTTTTAAAATAACAGAAAAAGATAATAAAACATAGAGGGCAAACACAAAGTTATGTACATTATATATAAAAGACAAGTGGTGTAACGATCAAAATAGCTGCTTGTAGAATGTTTCATTGATGAGACAGCTTATCTGAACTAGCTTAGGTCGCCATAAAGACTAGTCCATCATGAAGGTAACTTTTCCACATACAGTAAACGAAGGTGCCATTAAGACAAAGTGGGCTCTGAACTCCTGGTATACTGGAAAAGACTTTGATTCAATAGCTGCATGTTTGTGGTGGATCTGATTGCCATAACTCAGTTCAAAGTTCAGGCCAAGCTGTTTCTTCAACGATGTTTCAGCTCAGAGTTCCATTCCTACATTTTTTAAAAGTCTGGTTAATTAATTATAAAGCTACAATTTATTTATCACCAGTTTACTCAAGATTGATCTACTCGGGATCCCACTCAACTCGTCCACCTTCATATTAATTTTTATTTTACTTCCCAATCTAGCCTACCGCCCTTGTGGTCTTCCATGCAAATACTAACAAAGACCAGCCCTCCTCAGTTTTCTAAGATCAGCCTAAGTTGGCACGTTTTCCTCACTTAACTAGGCCCATGTAAATGTATAACATATTAAATCTACACTCTCCGGAATTTCACATATTTCAATAGTATAGATCTTAAAACAGAACTCGCTAGGGATAAGGAAAGACAAATCTTTATTATAAATTGCAATATAAAGTGGTCTGATCAGTTGCCACACTTGATGCATTGGGGCTTTCATTCATGAGAGTGCAATATGAAGAAGTAGCCCTAATTCCATTGCACCCAAATAAGCTGCTATAGGAGCAGTGGAGAAATGCTACTGGTTCGCACTGGTGCAGGCGAACCGGTAGTGATGAAAACTACTGGTTTGGGCGAATCGATAGTAAAAAAAAGCTACTGGTTCCTCCAAAGCTGTATTTCCGACGATTAGCTGTGCCGCGTGATTTAAAATCACTAGAAAGCAGGAAATCCTGCTTTCTAGTGAATCTAAATCACGCGGCACAACTGATCCCCCCTTGCTGCTCTACTTACCTTCTCAAGCCTCCTTTTAGCGTGAACTGTGCATGTGTGCACATGTAACACACATTTGGTGTGCACTGTGCATAAATGTGCAGTGTGTTTGGTGCACGGCATGCTTGCATGTGCATGTAGTGCACGTTTGGCGCGCAGCGTGCATGCGTGGCCAGTGAACTGGTGGCAAACTGATTCAGATTTCACCACTGTGTAAGAGTATAGCAGGTTAAACAGCAGGTTTTTCAAAAACTGGGCTGTATGGGATTATGGATCAAACTCATCCTCCTGAATTTCTTCTCAGCCTAGCCTTCTCCAACCCTGGACAGAAAGAGAAAAATAGCCTGGACAATTTGTCTTAATTCAAGAAGTAGTTAGCTATACAAGAAGTACCCATTTCCTGTATGTTTCTAAATGCCTTCAAATGTCACTGACAAGTAGAGACTTGCAGACAAACAGCATACTAGGCTTATCTCAGAGAAACCAGGCTCTGTGTCCTAATAACAGAGCAGGAGCTGAGAAATAAGTAACACACAACTTCCTCAAGATCTTAGCTCTTATAGTTGCAGACAGATTTGCATCTTGTCACAATATTCATTAATTAGGCAATTACATAATTATTGAATTAACTATGTCAAGTACCCAGCCTATTTAACATACAGCAAATTGTTCATTCACTAATACATATCTTTGATTCTCATCCTTTGCTGCTCTGTGTTAATTGTTTGAAGAAATAGATAGATTAGCTCAGGCAAAAGATTTATGACTTAATGGTTAAATGTTTACTTCCTTCTTGCTTCTTAGGATCAGGTTTGCTTTCCAGGATCTTTATAGTAAAATGAATTACTTGTTTTTCATGCTTCAAAAATCTGGTAGACTGATAGCTGGTGTCCAGAAGTTTGATGCTACAGGTTCTCCTCAACTTACAACCATAATTGAGCCTGGAATTATGGTTGTAAGTTTTTGTGGTCATAAATCAAGGCACCCATGTGACCTAAAGCAATTTTTCAGACTTTTTACAGCACTCGAAGTGAACATGGCAGTTGTTAAACGAATCCATTCATTTGAACGGGCAGTTTTTTTCCTGGAAATCAGCAAAAAATGCCAGAACCAGCAGCAAATATTGTGAATCACAATCATCTGACAGCAGAACTTGAAGGTTAACAACACGCAGTCACATGACTGTGATGGCAAATTGACCATTTATAACTGATTAAGAGGCAAAAGGTCCAAGTGATAGAAAATTGGTTACATTTGAGATCTTAGTCAACTTTTTTGGCCCTAAGTCTCTCAAGGGCCCCAAATTCTCATGAAACTCTATAATTGTTTTTGGGGGGGGGACTGGTTTAAAAATGGGTCAATTCCTTTTTCATATTATCAAGAGATGTTTTTATCAAGGGTGTCTGGACTGGGTCATGATCCCCCTGAACTGGTTTTCTATGTGCTTCGTTTTCTTAGCAAAATCCAAGCATTCTATGATCCACCATCAATACATATTCTTTAAATCACTATTCATGTTATAGAGTGTCATTTTGAAATACCCTTTTCATATTTGCATATTTTTACAGAATGCTTACATGAATATTTGTCAAAGGTGATTGGTTTGTAATTGGCTTTCACTGATGTTTGATTAACAATGTATGCATTTGGGTTTTCAAAACAATTGACATGGACAGAACTTTTAGATACTGGCAATATCACTGATGGATTCAGATTCTCTAGAAAATATTTGTGCGTCTGGTCTGTCTAGTTACATGGTTCATATAATCATAGTCTTTGTAGTGTCTATAGTACTGTTTGATCTAATGAATTTAGTATATTTTTATATTATTTTCACAGATGCCAAACTGATACAAGCATGCTCATAAATAAAATTACCAACAATATGTTTTTTTACATTTTGGATTAGTTTACAAAATTGCTATATAAAATTAAATGAAGAGACTCTGAGTATATTTATTTATTAATAGTACTTTTAAACCTGCTGTATCATTGGATTTATATACATCATGATTACAACAGCCTATTTCTATAGTTGCTGCCATAAGGAGCCAAAATTGGTAAAAAAATAAACATAGAACTAGAAAATAAAGTGGATGTCCTCAGAAATGAAATTCAGATATGAACAATCATGTAAAAGTAGGAAAACTTATCTACCCCATTAAGAAACATCATTTTAAATGGAATTGCTTTTTGGTTTATCTCAATGAAATGGTTTAATTTTCTACACTTGTAAGTTGTCACACAAATTCATTTAACATTTTAGGGGGTCACAAAGTTTGAATGTTTCAAGTGATCTAGAGCATCCCCACACACAGTCCGTGTTTACATACGTAACAACTTTTCAGTCTGTTCCTCTATTAAATAATTAGCAGAATATTGCATTGGCTTTTTTGGCTGCTGCTAGCTCATATTTAAGTGTTTGTCCACTAGGACTTACACTTAGGCAAGAAAATCCAAAAGTACACATATAGACTAGGTGAAACCAGGCTTATTAGCAGTAACTGTGAGAGGGAACTTGGAGTCTTAGTGGAGAACCAGTTAAATATGAATCAGCAGTGTGCAGTGGCAGCTAAAAAAGCCAATGCAATCCTAAATTGCAATAACAGAGGGATACAATTAAGATCAAGTGAGGTAGTAATACCACTCTATAAAGCCTTAGTAAGACCACACCTAGAATACACTTTTGGTCACTATACCATAAAAAAGATGTTGAGACTCTAGAAAAAATGCAGAGAAGAGCTACCAGGATGATTAGGGGTCTGGAGACTAAAACTTTTCAAGAACGGTTACAGGACCTTGGCATAGCTAGTCTAGAAGAGAAGGACCAGAGGAGACATGATAGCAGTGTTCCAATATTTGATGAGCTGCCACAGAGAGGAGGGGGTCAAGCTATTTTCCAAAGCACCTGAAGGCCAGACACGGAATAATGGATGGAAACTGATCAAGGAGAGATTCAACCTGAAAATAAGGAGAAATTTTCTGACAGTGAGAACAATCAATCAATGGAACAGCTTTCCTTTGGAAGTTGTGGGAGCTTCATTACTGGAAGCTTTCAAGAAGAGATTGGACTGCCATTTGTCACAAATGGTGTAGGACAGTGAGGGTGAACCTTTTAGACACTGAGTGCCAAAACTGTGCTTTTTGCATTCTTGGACAGGACGGCAATGGCACTGCAGCAGCTTTTTTGGCACATTTGAGACCTCTGGTAGTTTTAGGCAACCTCCGGCCAGCCGCCACCTCTTTGAGAGCCGCTTTGCCCACCGGGTTCTGTGGGCGTGGCTTGGGGGTTATGTGACATGGCCATGAGTGACATCAAGTTGGCCACACCCACTTAATCACATGACCCCCCCCCACTAGGCCATGGCCACAGAACTGGTAGTGGAAAAATTTGAATCCCACTGATTAATACTGATATGTCTATTAAGATTACTAGTATGATTATGGTTATTGTTGTACCTTTACTCAAAATTAATTATGCCCAGACAACACGGTTTAGATAGACACGGAATTTTTTATGGTTTTAAAGAAAAAATGTACCATTAAAACATATTTAAAAATAAATAAATAAGATTTTCATCCATGGAAACTTTCCCAAGCTCTCTCTAAGTTTGTTAAAATCAGCTTTTTTAAAGTCTAGAACACTGGTTTCATTATGTTCTGTTGTTTGTGTTTCTATTATATTGAATTTCAATATGATATGGTCACTCTCCCCTAACGTTCTGGCAACTGCAACCCCCTCTATCACTTCTTCTCTGTTAGTAAGAATTAGGTCCAATATACCTCTAATTTTCTCCTCTTTTTGGATGACAAAATTGTCAGCTAGGTTGATCAGGAATTTGTTTGATCTCCCACGTGATGCAGAGTTTGTCTCCCAGTTTATGTCAATGTAGTTAAAGACCCCCATTACATATTATTTCCAATGAAACATTTCTCCAGATCATTAGCTGTCATCTGCTTCCTGTATTTTCCATCCACTGATTCTGATTTTATTCTCAAGAGTACCAATTGCATCGTTTTCCATCACAGTCACTTTTATCAAGAAATAATCCAGTTGTATAATTCTGTTCATAAGAACTAGCAACACTATGTGTGTCTTATTTCCAAGAAATATATTATTCTTTATCTCTTTTTTACCCAAATTATGGTGTTTGGTTTTTGTAAGTTAATCATCAGCTAAAACAGGACTAGACACCAAGTTGGAGAAATCTATATTGGCTACCTTTTGTCAAAGGCCAGGATGTCTGAGTGATGTGCAGCCACCAGGTGTCAGTATTCTTTAAACATACTTTTGGGTTTCTCTCAAAGCATCTCAGAATTATGTGTAAGTTAAGACTGCCAGGTCTAAGTGGCAAAGATCTTAATTTCTACTATCTGTCAGAAAAGAGATACAGAAAAAATTACTTATTTATCACCATCTACTGATTGTCCAAATTTAGTAGCTCTAATTCAAATCCTTTCAGAAAGAAAACAAGTTTTTTCTCATTAACTGTTTTTGCCTTCTTGATTCTAAAAGGGGAATTGAGTTTCTGTGCAAATCTCTAATTCTAAAAAAACTAAGCCTCAAGACTTTCATCTCTTCTTCTTGCCCTAATGCTGCACAGAAATTGTAATTAGATAAACATGCACCAGCCTACACAGTGATTCCAGTCCTTGTTTAGCAACATTTAGTGACCATTCAAAGTTAAAGTGATGCTAAAAAAAAAAGCCTTAGTGACCAGTCCTTGCATTTAAAATGTTCGCAAGATCTCTGCTCTTATTTTCACTTGCTTATTTATCCTATACCATAATTTTTTCGCAGAGAAAAAATGCAGTTCACTTGAAGGAAGTAGCAAGAAGCAAAGGAAAACTGAAGTCAGATCATAATTCTAGTCACAATCACATGCTTTTCACTTAGCAACTTCCTCTCTTAGTGACCTAGTTTTTGGCCCCCATTACAGTCAGTAAATAAGAACTACCTTATTTACATAATCCATTCATAGCCTGTCCTACATAATCTGTTCATAGTCCACTTTATGAACATAATCCATTCTAGCCTGTCCTACAAATACCACTGAACTTTGAGAATGAGGTCTTCAAAATGATTAGAATATTTTGAACAGATCCTCCCTAGCTCTCCCTGCTGGAACTGGCATCCAACTACTCCATTATCTATGCCAAACTACATTATCTATGCTGAACTACTACATTAGCTATGCCATCTATTTCAAAAAGTAGAAATGATATTTCCAGCCCAACTAAGGATAAGAAAGTAGTTGCTCAAGAATTCTCTAGCAGCTCCAAGAACCACATTCAAATTAATCCCATCAAGGAAAGCTTTGGAATCAGGGAGAGAGCCTTGTGCCTTTTCTGAAGGGGAAAGATGCAGGTCAGATAATGGACTCAAAAACAGCAGCATTTGAAAACACCTGATATTTTAGTTCATCTTCAAGGGGGAGAAAGGATAAGGAAAGCAAAACTGTTTCTGTGGGCCCTATCCACTAAGGAGGTACATCCGGCGGGACCCAGAAAAGGGGCCTTCTCTGTGGTGGCTCCCTCCCTTTGGAACATCATCCCTGTGAAATTAGACTGTGTCCCCCCCCACCACTTTCTCAGTCTTTCGGATGGCCCTGAAGACGTGGTTGTGCCAGTGAGTCTGGGGAACCCAGAGTGTGAGGGAGCCCATCAAATAGGGGAGCTTATTTAATCATTGCTGTCATATACAGGAGAGGAATGTATTATTTTTCATTGTTTTTATTTTATTTTATTATTTTATTATTTCTATTATGTGGTTTTTACTGTTTGTAAGTTGCCTAGAGTCACTGTGAGTGAGTAGGCAGCTATATACATTTTCTAAAATCAAATAAATAAAATTCTAGAAGGACACTATCAAGGAAACCAGGTTCCTCAGCAATGGCTGCTCAGTCTAAGGAATAAGAATGGGCCAGATGTTCCTTCCGTGCTTTAAGGATTATGGACATTGTGAACTGCCTTTTTGGATGCTAGAAAAATGAAAGGGTTGAATTGGTATTTGTCTTAGTTATTTAAAAAAAAAAAACTATTCTTGGAATGTATTAACTAGATCCTAGGCATAGCCAGATAGTTATATTAAAGTGCAATTTACCAGTCCTATAAAGAATTGGCAAAGGACACTCCATGCATTTCTTGCTCTGACTAGCTAAGCCCTAGTTTGGTTTAGTAATGAGGCTGGAGAAGGAAGGTTGTGGAAGCCAAGGGCCTGTTCTCTATCTCCTCCAGCCCAAGACAACCAAACACATAGGGTAATGCCCAGCAATCATTCTTCAGCAAGGAGAAAATATACGTGCACCAGCTTTAAGTGGACAGTAGGATCTCCATCACTGTAGGATGAAATCAATCATATCTATTGTAAACGAATCATATTCATCATCATAACTAGGGGAAAATATTCGTTTTAAGCTGGAATAGCTAAAGATGACTTTAAGCTGCTCAGATGTGAGCACAGATGAGAGAAATGAATGTCATAAGAACTAATGGCAGAGTTATTCAACCTTGGCAACTTTAAGACCTATGGACATCCCAGAATTCCCAGAATTCCCAGAATTCCCCAGTCAGCCATGGGGCAGGGGAATTCTGGGAGTTGAAATCCACAATTCTTAAAGTTGCCAACATTGGACACCCCTAACTTATTGATTTCTATTCTATGATTAGGGGGACCCAGACATGAGCACTTAGAAAAAAATATTTTCCCCAGTTCTCCTTTTCCATAGATATTTTTATACAGTCATTCTCTGAAGGGCTTGAGTGGTAGTCCTTGTTCTATCTCTATCACCCTGACTGCCTTGAAGATACAAGTTGCTCATGTAGCAGTGATCAATTTCACTCCATGTGTCTCATATGACTCCTCTTCCAGGAAATATAAATGAAAGTAAGGTTTCTTTTAAGGGTGTACTATAGAAATTACACACCATTTTAAATATAGGTCTTCCTTGGATTGTTTTTTAAAAATGCCAGCATCTTTGTTGTTTCCTCTCCTCTAACTGGGTGCTTGGCTGACATCCCAGTCACTGTTTAATAAATGAATAACTGTTGTCATGGTTGCTGTAGCAGAGAAAAAACAAGAATTCTTGGATTGAATGAGCATGATTCATTCTTAAGTTTCTTTCCAACAACGGCTCTTCTGTATTCAGAGGCAAAATGGCGAGCAGCCAGATTTTCCAAGATCCTCAATGATATGGAGAGTTTTAAGAGACGATGAAGGCCAAGGAAGGAGGCAAAGAAAGCTTGTAGCCTTTCCCTCTGTCTGCACAGAGTATTTCTATTTTAGTAGTACTAGAAAAAGGCTACTATGTGCATCTGACACCGTTGCAGTTGCTAACTAAAGACATCTATCTAGGCACACATAGGAATATGTGACGTAAGCAAAGGTAAGAATAATTCAACTCTGACTTTTAGGTTCTGCTAATAGTGACACTGACCTTTTAAATTGTTCATCCATTCTAATTAAAAGACAAATATTTATTAGAAAATAGAGAAGGAAATATTTGTTTTAAATAAGCCAGAAATGACTGTGCATTCCACAGATTATTTACAGGAACACTTTTAATATCTTGGACTAGTTCCCAGGCTCATCTTTCTATTTTTGGCTCTGCTTGGTTCCAGTGGTAAGTGAAAGTGAGAATAACAGTGTATTTCTAGATGTAACTGTAATAATCCTTGGAAGATATACCTGGAAATATCTCTTCCAAATAGTGTATATGGTGAATTTTTCCAGGAGTTTAAATTAGGTGAAGTGAGAAAAGTCTTCTTCTTTGTATTCCCCCCCAAAAACATTTCTGCTCTCCCTCCAAACTTCTATGGGGAGTTTGGAGGCTTCTTGGATAATATGGGGTGAGTTATGGAGTTGCTCATGAGAAAAAAAATACACTGAATTGGACAAAACTCAACATCATTGAATAAGTGAGGCAGAAGGTCTTATTCTTGGCATGGAGGAGATTTCAGTGACGAGAAAATGGCAACTGTATTGATAGTCTTCATGGATCTATCATGACCTTGTCTAACTCCTGGAACGCATCACCTTGCAACAGCAACAGCGCACTTTCACATTGTCATTTTACTGAAGTATGAGGGATTACCTTGTTCCTGAATGACAAAAATCAAATAAAAAGATAAACACAATAAGTCTACAAGTTCCACTTCTTATTAGCAGGTTTTATGAATTCTTAAAGCCTTGCTGTGTGTCATAAAGCCACTGGTGCCTGTTGCTCTGCGCAAAGATGTATCAAGGGACAAGGAGTTCTCCAGTTATTCTGACTAGGGAAGAAACAATATGTCCATTTATCATTTAAGGTTGTTTTATTATTAAATTTCATTTCTGCCTCTCAGTTTATATAAACATTCAATCCACCAGAATGACCCGACCAAGAAACCAGATCCACAGAATTGCTAAATGTACTTTTATTGAGATTGGCTACAATTAAAAAATTTGCAAATCTGTCTTTTATCTCCTTCTCCTTCTTATATTTTGATGAATTAGGAGATGTCTATCTGAGCTGCTTACCTACATTATCTGTCTGTTGTGGTTTTAAAAGTATTTGTATCTCTTATTCCCTAGATTTTGCATCATGCATTTATCCATCAGGATTATCTTCTTTACCCTCATAACAACTTACGTTAATATATTTCAGTTTTTGCCATGTTCTCTCCATTCTTTCATCTTATTGGCGATTCAAAATGACACAGTCAGCTATAGAGTTCTACCCATTTCATCCGAAGCCTAAAATTGGTATTCCTGTGGACGGAGTCGGGGGCATCTGTAAATCATAAGAGTGAAGTCATTGTACAAATTAGATAACTGTTATACCGAGTTTCATTTCAGTCATGACATCATGACACAACTGAGGCATTTCCCAAATGAAATTTTGACATATGTGATGCCATCATGTTTTCTGCTTAAGAAAGCAGAAAAACACCACAAATTTCTGATATTACAAGGTTTCAAATTGGAAGCCTTTGCATGATAGCTGAAACATGTGAGGGCCTCTTTCCTGCTGATATATTTGTCCAGATGGTTCAGGAAAACTTATATTCGTATATGGACTGTCAGGTTGGAGGTAAGCAGTTCCAACATTAGGTAGAAACTTCCTGTTATGGTTGCACTTCTAAAATTTTGGCCTCTCATTTTTCCAATAGTTAACCCAATTTGTCCCCTTTCATGCCAATCTCAATGACAATTTGCATTGATTTTAATATTTGTATTCATGAATTGTATATATTTAGTTCATTGTTTTTTGACCAACCTTAAAGCTGGCATTTTCATGACCTTTCTTTTCTGAGAAAGATGTAGTATTGGAAATAAAAAACCCAGTCAGGGAGGAAAAATACAACATGAAAACCTATTGACATTCTTTGCAGAATACCTGAGAGATTGGATTTCTCTGCTGCTAAATTCAGAAACATTTTGGAGTTTCAGGAGCTTCAGAAATATATGACCTGTTAAACTCCCTCCAAAGAGGGCTTATTTCTACCAGAGTTTTTCATGAGACTAAATTTACCCTGTTTCCCTGAAAATAAGACCTATCCAAAAAATAAAGCCTAGCATGTTTTATGCATGCACCTAATATAAGCCCTACCCCAAAATAAGCCCTACTTAAAAGCCTGTGCAGCCAGCTGCCTGCCCATTCCATCTGATTGCTCACAGTGCCATGGCCATAATGCAAGGCAGGGTGGTGGTGGAGCTGCCCCATGTACACCACACCGGCTTACCTCAGAGCCCCTGTAGCCAGACCATCCATGCCCCAACACCTGCCTCATGGTGGCAGCACCAACAGCCTTGTGCAGATGAGTCCATGTGGCCACTGGCCCACTTCTTCTGCTTGCGCATGGCTGCAATGGAGCAGGAGGCTGAGTGGTGTGCTGGTGCTGTGGCTGTGAGGTGAGGTGAGGCAGGTGTCAGGGAGTGGATGACCTGGCTGTGGGGCACGTAGGGCAGTTCCACACCCCACAACCTCACCTCATGGCCATGGCACTGGCGCGTCGCTCAGCCTCCTGGTCTGTTGTGGCCATGAGCAAGCAGAAGAAGTGGGCCACCTGGGATCCTGCTGGATGGGGCTGCCAGAGCTGCAGCAGCAAGGCAAGGCAGGTATTGGGGTATGGGTAACCCATGCTGTGGAGGCCCTGAGATAAGCTGAGGAGGGGCACATGGGGTAGCTCCACCCCCCTGCCACACGATGGTAGCACTGGCACACTGCATGGCTTCCTGCCCCTCCATGAGCAAGAAGTGGGCCTCCTGTACATGGAAAAAAAATAAGACACCTCCCAAAAATAAGCCCTAGTGCTTATTTCCTCCCCACCACCACTACCAAAAAAAATAAGACCAGGTCTTATTTTTGGGGAAACATGGGTATTTGAATTGTAAAGTTCTGTTTTACTGAATAGATTAACCTTTATTTGTTTTATTGATCTTCCAGTGTTAATTATGTACTTTTGAAAAAAAAGAGTGCTAGCTTTAAAAGTTTTTAAATGTTACATTATTACTTTGTTTACTGCTTACCTGAAGAAAAGAGGGAATGAATAGAGATACTTTAAACATGTGACTTGTCTAAAATAATACCCATTTATTGGTAAATACTTTAATTGGTTTGGAAATTGATTGTTCCAAGTTTTTTTAAGTGGCTGAGTTCTTTAATTGTAGCTGGGAGTGTTGTAACCTTTGAACCGATTTAATGCAAATGGCTTATTTTTAAATAGGATTATTTCCATCATGCAATGTTTGTTGAGGTTGCATCATAGGTGTTCTTTGTTTTCACAGAGAGCCAGAGTTATAAAAGAAGAGAAAGGCAAATATGGAAAAAATTACTCTGTTTCTTCATTTGTTTTGATACACAAAGCTGCAATCTGTTTACTATTTCTATATATGTTCTGGTATTTTTATTTCCTGAGTCCTAAGTACATGAAGATTGACAGAATTAGGCTACCTGGATAATTCATTACTTTAAATCAGTGGTGTCCAACCTTGGCAACTTTAAGACTTGTGGACTTAAACTCTCAGAATTTTGATTGGCTGCTGGGAAATACTGGGCTGTCAACAGTCTTAAAGTTGCCAAAGTTGGACATCCCTACTCTAAATAATACATTGTCCATGGGCTTTCCCTAAATTACCAGGCAACTTATCCATATCTATAAAGATACTTAACATAATAGAAATGATGAGCTACTGGTGGAAGCAAAATGCTACAGGACCTTAGTTTGCCAAACGGTGCTTTAATTTTTCTTTCAGGGAAGGGTGTATTTATTTATTTTATTTTATTTTATTTTATTTTATTTTATTTTATTTTATTTTATTTTATTTTATTTTATTTTATTTTATTTTATTTTATTTTATTTTATGCCATTTATATGCCGCCCTATCTCCGCGGACTCAGGGAGGCTCACAACAGTAAAAATGCATAGTTCCTCATTAAAAGTGATCTAAAATTAAAGTTCCAATTTAAAACAATTTAAAATTCATTAAACCCCCCCCCCATCAGTCCAGGCTGCGGACCAACCAGGTCTTCAAATTGCGGCGGAACGAGCGAAGGTCAGGGGCCATTCGGAGGTCCAAAGGAAGTTGGTTCCAGAGGGTGGGAGCAACCACAGAGAAAGCTCTCCCCCTGGGGGTCACCAGCCGACACTGTCTGGCCAACAGCACCCTGAGGAGGCCCTGTCTGTGGGAATGCACCGGGCGATTGGGGATTGTCGCTGGCTGCAGGGGGTCCGACAAATATCCCAGGCCTAGGCCATGAAGGGCTTTGTAGGTGATAACCAGCACCTTGAACCTCACCCGAAGAGCAACCGGTAACCAATGCAAGTCACGCAGGAGGAGTGTAACATGGGAGTGTCAGGACGCTCCCATCACAACCCGCATGGCCGCATTCTGCACCAGCTGAAGCCTTCGAGTGGTTTTCAAGGGCAGCCCTAGGTAGAGAGCATTGCAGTAGTCAAGACGGGAGGTGACCAGCACATGAGTAACGGTGCATAGGGCATCTTGGTCAAAGTAAGGGCGCAGCTGGCGCACAAGGCGAACCTGGGCAAATGCCCCACTGGTCATGGTCGTTACATGGTCTTCCAGAGACAAACGTGAATCCAGGAGGACACCCAAGTTGCGAGCCCTATCCACCGGGGGTAACACCTCACCCCCGATGGTCAACGATGGAATATCTTGATCGGACCAAGATGCCGGTACCCACAGCCACTCGGTCTTGGCAGGGTTGAGTCAAAGCCTGTTCCTCCCCATCCAGGTCCGTACCGCTTCCAGGCAACGGGACATCACGTCGAGGGCATCCCTGGGCTGGTTTGGGGTGGATATAAAAAGCTGGGTATCATCAGAGTATTTCTGTCTGTATATTCATCTAGAGACATTGCATTTCCTTGGGAGCCTCCAAAGATGCTGGATTGCACAAAGGAGCATATATTTAACCCGCCTATCTTATTTTTTAAAGAATTTATCGCTAGCACAAAGGTCAATCAGGTACTAAGAAATCGTATGCTGTTACCATGGGAAGGCAATGAACTGTTACTATGGCAACATGGGATAGCTGAACAAGTTGTTCTGTAAACTGAAACTGCAAACATATATTGTCAAAAACATTGGTGATATTAACACTGCCCTTCTCTTGAAAAACATTGATGCTTGAACAAGTTTTGCAATATTATTTTAGGGACGTCTTAATAAGTATGTAGGGCCTGTTGATTAGAGCAGCTAACTATTATATATTTATAAAATAGAGTTGTAAAAATTCAGCTATTGTCCATCTGTCCTGTCAAAAATAGCACATAACCTGGTGTACTTTAAACCCTAACAAAAGTATTGTAGCAGCATCTTTTGTGGATGACACTCCACCTATATAAAATATATAAAATAATATTTTGTTGAGTTATGAGCACAAACGCATAACCACAATAAGGAGCGTCATCCTAGAAGCATAGGTACACTTCCAGATACTTCTATGGTTACCTGAGAAACTCTTGAGTTACTGGAGTTTAATTGTAAATATTCAATTAAAATAATTAAATAGGGAATCTAGCATGCTACAAATGGTTTCATCTTTATTTACATCATGTAGTCAATGGACCTCACACCAACCCCATATCCATTCTTAGAAAATAAAAGATTAAGAAGGGTCAAAGAGGAACAGGAAAGCATAAGATGAAATTACTCAAAAGGAAAAAAGTTGGAAATTGTAATTTTGTGGGGGGGGGGTTCATTTCATTTCTACTTTATTTTTCTTATTTTGTATATTCTTATTTTCTTAATTTTCTTTTAATTTCCTATACTTTTATTTCATTGGAAAATTCAGCGGGGTTTTGTATATGTATGTGTGTGTTTGTGTGTGTGTACTGTAATTTAATGCTCTCTTTAAAATCTATCCATCTGACTGAGCCAATTTGATATCGTGGTTAAGGCACTAGGCTATAAACCAGTAGACTATAAATTCTAGTTCTGCCTGAGCCATGTAAGACAGCTTGGTGAGTTTGGGCCAGTCACTCTATCTCAGCCCAGCCCACCTCACAGGGTTGTTATTGTGGAAAAAATAGGAGGAGGGAGGTGTGTTCTATATGTTCACGGCCTTTAGTTATTTGTAGAAATAATAAAGGCTGGATATAATAAATTATTATTATCTGCACAGAAAAAAATGGTCAGGAGAAGATGGCAATGAAAACTTAGGCAATGACTGCCATTTTATGACTGGACATACTTCAGAAGCCATTTTCAAGGGTGTCCATCACTCACTGTCAATATTCAAAATGGCCCAGTTGGTTCCACATACTCAATATTCACTTGACTTGCAGGAAAGCTGTAAGCAATTAAGTACCCTCTGCTATGCATTAGATTTTTATGTGCTTTTATTGTTTGCCATCAGCTTCCCTGCAAATTATGTGAAACATTTATTTTTAGCTTAATAATATATTTCACACACCTCCTGAAGCATAATAGAGTACATTAACTCATGCTCTAATTACCACTGGTTAAATTTATTATACAAAATACTGTTGTTTGGTTTCAGCCGCTTTGTATATTTTCAAAGGTGCTACCAGTGGTGGGTTCCTCCCCGTTAGGTCCGGTTCGGCCGAGCCGGTAGCGGTGATGATATGACGTCACCAAACCGGTTCCCCCCCACCCTCCCACCCACGTTATTCTTACCTTTTATTTGGTCCCACCCCCAATCTATTGCTGCTTCCTGAGTCCCAGCTGATGACTAGAGGGAAAAAAACTGTGTAAACTCTTGCCGCGGGGCTTCAAAGAGCCGTCCTACAGCTGATCAGTGTTAAAAGCAAACAAATGAGTCAGATCGTAAGTGCAAGAACTTGGTCGTAAGTGCGAGGACCTTCCAGAAATGACTGACCAGCTAGCCACGCCCACCTAGTCACATGACCTCCAAGCCACACCCACAAAATAAGCCACGCCCACAGAACCGGTAGTAAAAATATTTAGAACCCACCCCTGGGTGCTACATTCATCCTTGGCATATGCCCAGTAACTGCAATGGTAACAATTCTATGTTTCCCGTCCCCCCTTTCATTTCTTTTAAAAGAAAACCATTCATTCTGTCCCTGAGGCCTGCTATGCAGATAGTTAGCAGATGTCCATCACTTAATCGCCATGCCAAGAAAAGTTCCTTCATATGCTGTAGTTCTATAGTTTGCATATATAATCACATGTTCAGTGTAGAAATGGGAATTTTTATATTGTTTTGGTTTCATAGAAGACAACTTCAGTTCATCTTAATTCCTTTTAATTTATTTCAGTCTGTCTGGCTGCAAAAAGTGAAGGACCAATAAAGGACAAGCCTGCTTTGTAAGCCAAATTATTCAAACCTGTAAGAAAATATTTAAGTTTATGTTAATACACTGCCTGAAAAACAATCTTCTGAATATAGCATACATACACACACAAACAGTATTCAAAGGACTTTTTAAAAAAGAAAACAAGTATTTAAAATTGGGTTGGCATCTGGCTTTCAGCAGGAATGACTAAAAACAAAGGTTTTATTGTGCTGTAGCTGTGCCTTGGTCATGGAAAGATATGGAGATTCAGAAATCATTTAAGTCTACTACTCATTCATCTTTTTTTTTCAAGAAAAAACATTTTTACATTGAGAAAAATCAGAAAAACCTGTCCAAAGTTTTTGGATTTTTAATGCCAGCAGGGAATTGAATTTTAAAAAAGGAATAGTCAGCAAGCCTGCTTTAAGAACATTATTGTAAATTTGTACTGTAAGTTGATAACATTTTTTATTTACACAGCCTTTTTTACATAATACCATGAAAGGAAAAGGAGAGCAAGGGAAAGTATGCATATGTGCACAGATGAGTGGCAGCATATTTCCAAAGAAGTATTTCCTTGTTTAACTTTCATAATCTCTATTAAAACAACTTCTGGAGAAAGGAATAATTCTCTTTTGCATGCTGTCATATACTGTAGTTCTATAGTTTGCATATAGAAGCCATGCTATATTCAATGTAGAAATGGGAAATTTTCTGTTTGTTTTTGTTTTATAGAAGTAAACTTCTATAAGTCTTAGATCATCTTAATACTGGCCTACCGGTAGTTGTTGGGACAGCTAATATTTTTTTATCAACATGCCTTGGTCTTTTACAAAACCAAAATGAAAATTTCCCAGAATGAATCCTTAAAGGATCTGAATCGTTTAAACTCACTTTCTGAATTGTTTATGAGGTCTTTTTTTTAAAATGGGCTTTTATTTTCTATTGTTTTATTATTTTCTATTTCTACTTTATTACTTTTCTAAGAAAACAGGAAGGAATAATGCTGATACAAATGCACATTTAAAAGAGTGTAGAAAATGTAAAGAAAAAGTATGCAATTAAAAAAAAGCAATAAAATATGAGTGGATAACGAGCAAATAAGTAGCAGATCTAAAATAGGAAATGGCCAATATATTGTAAAGGTAAAGGTAAAGGTTCCCCTTGTACATATGTGCTAGTCGTTCCCGACTGTAGGAGGCAGTGCTCATCTCCGTTTCAAAGCCGAAGAGCCAGGGCTTTCTGAAGATGTCTCCATGGTCACGTGGCCAGCATGACTAAACGCCAAAGGCGCACAGAATGCTGTTACCTTACCACCAAAGGTAGTCCCTATTTTTCTACTTGCATTTTTTACGTGGTTTCGGACTGCTAGGTTGGCAGAAGCAGGGACAAGTAATGGTAGCTCACTCCGTTATGGGGCACTAGGGATTCAAACCCCTGAACTGCCGACCTTTCAATCAACAAGCTCAGCAAGTTAGCTACTGAGCCACCACGTCCCTATTGTAATTGTAATATTACGATATATTGTAAGATAACTTTATTTATATATTCATTTATTCATTCATTCATCTTGTCTGATATGGCTGTCCATCTCTCCAATGCAACTTTGGGGCAAGTACAGTAACAAGAATTGAAATAAAATATATGTTTTTTAAAAATACTAGTATAAGAGATTTTATACTCATTTCTAGGCAAAATATGTATTTAATAAATTGTAATACTG
Source organism: Pituophis catenifer annectens (assembly GCF_029215685.1). Lineage (NCBI taxonomy): Eukaryota > Metazoa > Chordata > Lepidosauria > Squamata > Colubridae > Pituophis > Pituophis catenifer. The sequence goes on from NW_027256888.1 coordinate 38,793,284, forward strand.
TGTTTTTCCGAAAATAAGACCCTGTCTTATATTTTTTTGAATAATAAGGGCTTGGCCTTATTAGTGGGGGGTCTTATTATTTTGGGGGTGCAGGAGGCTCCCCCAAAGCCTGCGTCCATCCAGTTCCCTTTTCCACAGCACCTGGCTCTTTATCGAGGAGGGTGGATGTGGGGCGGGGGAGAAGCAAGATACGTGGAGTGAGAGTGGGCTCAGTCTTCTTGCTGTCTCTTCTCCACCCCCTTCGCCAGGGGCCAGGGAGACGCAAGGCAGGTAAGACGGCTCCACACGCCCCAATGGTACCGTAACAGCTGCCTTGCTGCTGCCCTTCCCCGCCGTCTCTTTGTTGAGGGGGCTGGCAGGTAGGGCAGGGGAGAAGCGAGAGGCATGGAGCGTGACAGGGCTCCTCTTGCTATCTCTTCTCCCCCTCTCGCTGGGCATGGCAGGGCTTTCTGTCCCTGCCCAAATTGGATGCAATTTGGGGGTGGCAGTTGTGGAGAGTGGGGCTGGGGAGACGTGAGATGTGTCTTACCTGCCTTGTACCTCCGTCGCATGTCTCACTGTTGTCTGCAGGCAAACACGTTATAGGGTTAAAAAAAACATCGCCAGTTCAATCAAACTTCTTGAACTCACGAAAAGTTTGGTTTTACCCTACAACGTATTTGTCTGCAGGCAATGGCGAGACACGCGACAGAGCTGCAAAGCAGGTAAGACACACGTCTTGTGTCTCCCCGGCCCCACCCCTCCCCACCTATTTCTTTTAATATTACAGCTACCAACACATTAATTAGTCCTTTCTTGCCTAAAGTAAATGACAGTTAAATAGAGAAGATTAGATACAGACAGAGGCATTCACAACTGTGTTCATAGTAGCAGCATTGTCTCCCATCACCAATTATCTCAAGTTTCCAGAAACATGTTTACTCTTTTCAAAATGAACCTGCATTCAGCAGAGAAAAACAATTAACTCAGATATTTTATTTGAAAAAGACCAAAGCTGAAAATTCTGTAAATTTTCCAAGTAGTATGCTATAAATACAAAAATGTACTGTCTTTCAAAATTACAGCCATATTTACATTGAAATGAACCAGTAGTGGGTTTCAAATCCCGGGGCTACCGGTTTGTTATTGGGAGTGTTTCTGATGATGTCTGGGCAGGCACCGCCGCTACTGGTTTGCTCTTACATTGTTCTCCAAATTTGGTAGCCTACTTAGAGTTGACAGCAACCCCCCCAAAAAAGTTTCAAATGTACGTTTATAAAGCAGGAGGCATGACTAAAAATGCAATATTGATTTAGTGACTGAAGTTACAATGGCACTGAAAAAAAGATTTATGACAGGTCTTTGCAGGTCATGATTGTCCAGCATCCCCATGATCAAAATTTGGGCACTTGGCAACTGGCAAGTGGTATTTATGACTGTTGCAGTGTCCTGGAGTTATTTGATCACCACTTGCAACCTTTCCAGCTAGCTTCCAACTAGTAGTCAATGTGGGGAGTGGATTTGCTAAATGACTGCATGATTCACTTAACAACTGCAGTTATTTGCTTAATAACCATGGCAAAAGTCATAAAATCAGGTGCAACTCACCTAACAACTTAGCTTAGCAATGGAATTCTGGTTGCAATTGTGGTTCTCCAAAGGAAAGAAACGGCAGTCAGACTGGGGAAGACTTCCTCTATGCAGCAAGGACTGAGTCTGCTTAAATTTGAATAGCTCCGCCCTCCTGGCCCAGTGTTTCGACTCGGTCTATGCTGGATAGATGTGTCTTCCAGCCTTTCCAGTTGACTCTGACTCCTTTCTTGCTCTCCAAGCTTTTTTACAAGGATTTTTAGTATTTTGGATTGCTGGTTCCTGCCGCTAGCCGGGGCTCCGGTTTGGAATCTGTCAGCTGACAGATTCCCTCGTTAGCAACACTTTGTGATATTATCAGCCCTCCAATTGCTTCAAACAAGCAGCGCTGCGTTTTAACGGCGATTTGCCTAGCAGCTACATTTCTTGGCTGGAGCTTGCCTTGCCGCCCGCATAGCGCCTTAATAGCCTTGAGCTAGCGATTTTCTGCCCTTTCGAATTTAGGATTTTGCTGGTGAAGGAACGGACCTTGCAGGAGCGGAGCTTTGGTTTCGTAAGTCTCCCTTTACTGGGCTGATTAATTTGGGCATGCTTTTGCCACGGCGACCATTTTGATTGATTTTACCCTCAGCAAAATGGCAGATCGTTCCAAGGGGCGCAAGGGCCTGCCAAAGGCTTCTTCCTCCGGCCACAAATGCCACGACTTGGACCCATTGGAAGGGTCATCCGGCCATCCCCCTTCAGCAAAGAGAGCCAAGGCAAAGAAAGCCTCCTCTACCTCGGCCATCCCTATGCCCTCTCGGGAGGAACAACGTCGCCATAAGGCGATGTAAAGGGCATTCACAAAGGCTTCTCTGCAAGCCAGGCCAGTCTCTCCGGCTCATCCTTCGCAACTGCCTTCCAGACCAGGGTCCATTATCCAGGATGAGGTCCAAAGTGTCAAGGACCTGTCACCGGACTGCCCTCCTCCTCAGGGACCCGCCCCTCCACCAGACAAGGAGCCTCTTTTTCAAATGGAGTCTGAAGTTCCTTCATCGCCTATATCATCTCAGGCCCCGGCCCAAATGGTTCCTCCCCTCCAACAACCTACCTCAGTTGCCTGAGGCCTTTGAGGTCCTTCTGACCAAGGCCATTCGTGAGGGATTTGCACAATGTTTGCAGCAGGTAGGGTTACCGCCTGGCACTCAGGCCCCCGCCCCACCTGCCAGTGACGGGCACCAGCACAGGGCTTCGGAGGACCAACTCTCAGATCATGACCAGGCAGATTATGAATATTCTGGAGACCAGGCCTCGGTCTCAGAACCGGATGAGGCTCCGGATTCTGCTCTTTCAGAGGATGAAGGATTACTTCCAGACCAATCTCCTTTTATAGGCCTCTTTCGGCCGCAGATGTTCCGCTCTCTGCTTTTCAAAGCGATTGCTACCACTTGTTTGGGTGAAATCCCATCTTCTGAAGCTCCTCCTGCCGCTATAGATCCTGCTTCAGCCTTATTCGCAGAACGAACTGTGGCCCATGAGACCATTCCTGCTCCCAAACTTTTCCTAGATGTCCTTCATCGTCAATGGTCTCTTCCTGGATCTGGTCCCAGTCCCAACAACCTGGACAAACGGCTCTACAATTCCGCAACTGCCATGGCAGACCTTTTACAACCTCCAACGGTCGATCCTCCGATCATGGCTCTGGCCAATCCTGCACACCCGACTGGTCCTCCGGACTGGTTCCCTCCACCCAGAGGAAAAATGAGTGGAGAAGACCCTTGTTAAGGGCCATCTAGCCGCAGCCTGGTCTATCAGGGCTTCCTCAGCGGCATCCTTTTTCAATTGAGCCGCTCTTCTCTGGCTCAAGCAGCTCCCCCCCTATAGGGGGCCGCCTGTCTCTTTTCTATGACCAATGGAGGTCTTCTGTAACTGATGCTTGGGTTTTGTCAACTATCAAATGTGGCCTTTTATTGGAATTTCTGTCCCCACCCCCTTCAGTCTTTCTCTCCTGTCCCCTTTCTCACAATTCTGTTAAACAGGCTCTTGTTTCTTCCACTATTGATCATCTTTTGGCTATCAGAGCTGTACAACCAGTACCCCCCAACTAATGAGGTAAAGGGTTTTACTCTCGCCTCTTCATTGTAAATAAATCCTCGAGAGGCTAGCGGGCTATTTTAGACCTTAAGGCCTTGAACCGGTATATAATTTATCGCCGGTTCAAGATGCACACCCTTTTCTCCATTTTGGAGTGTCTTCAGCCCGGGGATTTTCTATCTTCCATTGACCTTACGGAGGCCTACCTCTACATCCCTATCCACCCTTCTCACCATCAGTTCCTTAGGTTTCACTACAAGGGTTTCCATTTTCAGTATAGGGCCTTGCCCTTTGGTCTTTCCTCTGCCCCTAGAGTTTTTACAAAGGTCATGGCCGCCCTGATTGGCCATATCTGCACCCTTCCAATTCGGCTTCAATTTTACTTAGATGACATTCTAGTCCTTTCCTCCTCCCTTCCCCCAGCCCATAGGCCTCTGTCCTCCTACCATTCACCGTTATCCTACCTGGAACCTTAACAAAGTTCTTACAGCTTTAAGTTTGTCGCCGTTTGAGCCTCTCAGTCAAGTGTCACTCTGTTTCCTGTCCTTCAAGGTTTCTTTCTCATCGCCATCACCTCGGCTCGTCGGATATCGGAGTTAGCGGCCCTCTCGGTCCGCAGCGACCTCTGCATATTCCATAAAGACAGGGTGGTTCTTAGACTAGATCCAGCATTCCTTCTGAAATCAATTCCATCTTCCACCAGGCGCAAGAGCTCGTCCTCCCTAATTTTTGCCCGCGCCCAGCTCATAGATTGGAACTTTCCTGGCACTCCCTCGATGTCCGTAGGGCTCTAAAGATTTACATCGCCAGAACGGCTGTCCTTCATAAGACGGAGGCTCTCTTCATTTCCTTTCAGCCGGCCTCCATTGGCTCCCAGGTCAAGAGCACCACCTTCGACCACTGGATTAGGACTACCATCTGCAACAGCATCTTCCCGTGCCATGCCATGTCACAGCACACTCGACAAGAAGTGCAGCCACCTCCGCCTCATGGGCTACCCAGGCGTCTCTGGAGGAGGTCTGTCGGGCTGCTACATGGACTTCTATATCTCCCTTCATCCGACAGATGTGGACTCCTTTGCGTCTGCAGAGGCAGCCTTTGGCCATCGAGTCCTGCAGGAGGTGCTTCGTTCCTAAGTCTGTCGGGCCGGAGTTTTCCCTCCCTGGCAACATGCAGCTTTGGTATGTCCCCAGTCTGACTGCTGTTTCCTTTGGAGAATGGACGTTGGTCTTACCAGATATGTCCTTTCTCGATCAGAAAGAAACGGCAGTCAGCCCCACCATTGCTTTCCGGCCCTCTGGGTTTGCTGGGGGGGGGGTGGATATTAATTCTTTGTCGTTACAGGAAGACATGTCAGTCTGTGCCAGTGCCCTCGCCGAAACACTGGGCCAGGAGGGCGGAGCTATTCAAATTTAAGCAGACTTGGTCCTTGCTGCATAGAGGAAGTCTTCCCCAGTCTGACTGCCGTTTCTTTCTGATCGAGAAAGGATGTATCAGGTAAGACCAACGTCCATTTTAAGTTTAGGATTAAATATACTTATAATTAACAATTCAGTTCTCTAACATATTTTCCATGCAAACAAAATGAAGAATCAGCTGGATTCTCTGCTCCCATCCCCATTTCATAGCAACAGATATTCTCTTTCTTCTAGTTCAGCATTTATCAGGATACATTCAAAGTAGCAAAATTAAATACATAAGGTTAAAGTTTGTTATTGTACATTATTGATAGAATTGTATTAACTTCAAAGAAATTATATGCTATTAATGAATAGCATTATATATAATATATATAAATATATCTATGTAAACTATATGTATGTAAACTATATGAATATTATATATTTATAATATATGTATGTAAATATATGCATGTAAACTATATGAGTTCCTGCTTTTTCTAAATCCAGTTTGTGCATCTGTGAGCCATTATTCCAAATACCATTGAAGTCCAGATTATGTAATCTTGAACATCATTTTACTAGTATGTTAAGAAAAATGAAAAATGAACATGGATTAAACATGCCAAAAAGCATAGTTTTCATTTGGTTTGTCCTGGGTGTCTTATTTCTGCAAACGCAAAGGTGAATATGTCTTTGGTAACTCAACGATACTACATTACCCAAAGGTTTAATAAAGGTATTGTGTAATTTTGTGCTATCTTCTGTACTTTGGACTAGTGAGATGCGAAAAATAGATTCATCATTAGGAAAGGAAGGATGTAGACAAATTTATGAAGGATGTCAGTGTTGCTATTCAGGACAGTTATTAACTTTCATGAGTATCACTTTTAATAATAGTCACCGAAGAACATGAATAGCATGTATAGCTTTCTGACACACACACAGAGAGAGAGAGAGAGAGAGGGGGGAGAGAGAGAGAGAGAGAGAGAGAGAGAGAGAGAGAGAGAGAGAGAGAGAGAGAGAGCAACAAAATCTTTTCATCTTCCAGCAAAAAGGAGTAATAGATTTTATTCAGTAACTGCTGGAGCTGATTGCTTTAGTAAGTCTGGAAAGTTTTGGAGCCACTATAGTACATCATCATAAATTAATGCTGAATTCACACATTACTCTAAACTATAGTATTATGGTTTATTCACTTTTGACATAGTATGTTGTGTGAAGTCAACTATTGTAGCTTATTGACAATACAGAGTAGTCTAAAGGTCTATAGATGTAAAACAAAGAAACAAAGAAACATGCAATGTATTTTTACCTGAAGCAACAAGAAGACTTAAAATGGTCTGAGGGACGTCTTCTTTGAATTCTTACAATGCTTATCATGTCCAAACATGCAAGTACTTTGACCAGTTATTCCACATGATACAGAGCAGTTAAGAAGATGTACTGTCATTACGCTACCACTATTATAAGAAATGTTACATATGCATGGATAAAAACCTGTTATCATGAGCAGCCACAAGTGTGTTGTTCTTGACTTCTAATTTCCTAATTATCCTGCAATCTATAAATGAGCAATCCTGGAACATTCTTCAAAATGACAGGTAAAGTTGACCTTCAATGTGTATAATTTTTTTCTGAATGCTCTTCTTTTCATTAACTATTAACAGGGAAACATGTACACACATATACTTATGAACTTGATAAGAAGAATACACCCAAGAACAAGAAGAGCAAAAGTCAGCAAACAGAAAATAGGAAAGATACCATTAAACTACCGTATAATATATAAGCAAACTGAATGTAACGGATGTAACTTTTAAGTTTAGATTTGTGCCCCTTAAGCTGACTAGATGGCCTTACAAAATTCTTGAAAAGCAATTCAAATATAACTCATTTTCAAGGTGAACATGCAAAGAGAACTGAGAGTATAGCAAAGAAATAGGGAGTGTAGAGCTCAATCAAATACTGTTTTACTGGAATTTGCCAAAACTTTCTAAAAATTATATATAAATATATATATTTATACATATTGGTTGCCAGTCTGCTTCCAGGTCTGATCCAAGATATTTACCTTTAAAGCCCTTCATGACATGAGAGCAGGTTATCTGAGGTATGATAGATGAAAAAGATCAAAAAGATTAGCAGAACAGATTTGGAAGAGTTATTGTTAAAGATAGGTCAAGAAGGCAAGCATTTGTCTATAATCAGCCAGAATCAAACCCAATTTGAAACGTCCATTGAGCAATGACCATGTAATGGTCAGCAATAAATACAGTATTATTGTCTTCTAAAGCTCAACAACCACGATCTTCGTTAAATATTTTCACATAGATAGGAATAAAATAGAGATAACACTATTTTTTCTGTTCTATATATGTGAATGAAATCATGAGGGAAAAAAAAGAAATCATAGCAGTAAAATGAATGTGTTATTTATTTATAGCACATGCATTCTTGTAATTAAATAACACAAAAATGCCCCCTTATATAACTTCTTATATTGGCGACGGCTGCCACTTTTGGCAACTAGCAAAATAACTAGCAAAATAATTAGCAATGAAATATCCCTCTCTCTGCATTCAGGACAGTTTCTTTTATGTCTTCTACATATTTTGGAACACCAGCCTATTTTACTTAGGATTAATTGTTCCATTGAATAAACTTCCTTAAATTCCCAGAACTGCTTTAATATATATTTTATGTTACTAATTAAAAACAAATCACTGGAATTATAATAACCATTCTATCTCAACAGTATTTTAAGAAGTTTGGAAGTGCAAGAATGAGTTGGCTAGAATCGTGTGATCTATTAAACAACATTGTGCTGTACTTGATTTTGGCTGAGCATATGAATGACCCAGGATAGCACATGCATCAGGTACTAGTTTGTTTTAGCTGTATATTAGTTGGAAACACTTATCTATGGTACCAATGCTTATGGCCAGATGTTGTCTGCAAAAGAAGACTTACTTTCCAATTACTTAACTTATTTGTATTTTATTTTTAGAGTACCACACCAGTTTTTAATCTATCCACAAATGATTAATGCAAATGATAGCAAATCAAACTGAACTTCTTAAACCAACCATGCTTATTTTACCACTTTACAAAACAAAATTTTACTTCAACATTCCCATTTAGGGACTGTATCTTGAAATTTACACATAAAACAATCTACAACCAGGTTTAATGTTTTATAGAAACATAGGGATTGTCTTTAATTGTCTTTATTCAATTGTTTTGGTTAAAATGAATAGAAAATAATAGAAAAACATTTGAAACTATTGTTTTGTTTGTTTGAATTAAAAATTGGTTTCTGTTAAAAAAAAATCTTCAAAGAGCAATTCTTAGCCTTTGCATTTATGTGGATTTGCTACATCATTATCGGGTTTTCAGGATTGAATATGCCAGTGAAGACCGCATGATGGCTGTGGACATCACAGCAAATGTGAAATCTTTAAATTATTTTTTTTAGAGAAGTATAGTTACTAATCTCATAATCATTAAATCACACACAATTTTGGTATTCTTAGTTGAAATATTGCAAGGTTTGGGGCAAGTATGCTCAAACCACATGTGATTTCAAACAAGAATGCAATATTGTGAGATTTTTGATACCCAGACTAAGAACAATCTTTGTACACCACCAGTGATTGTCAGGCCCCATTTGGGAACCATTTCATGTGAAAAATATTTCTGTGCATAGTCAAAGGCCAACATAGACTTCAAGTAACTATTTGAAAGAATTACCATATATTATTATATACAATCATAATAACCATGACTTAGGTATAAACACAAGGTAGATCTGTCGCTAAATCTCTTGATGTACACTAAGCAAAGAGATTTTTTCAAAAGTAGTTATTGAATAACAAGAGCCATGATGGCAGAGCAGACTAAAGCACTGTTAAGTAACACCAGTTGCCTGCAATTACTACAAGTTCAAATCTCACCAGGCTCAAGGTTGACTCAGCCTTCCATCCTTTCAAGGTAGGTAAAATGAGGACCCGGATTGTGGGGGCAATAAGCTGACTTTGTATAAAAAAGAACACCGCTGGGGGGGTGGGGGGGGGGGCGAAAGCCCTACTAAGCAGGTATATACAAAAGTATGAAGGCTATTGCTTAACACATTGTAAGCCGCCCTGAGTCTCCAGAAAAGGGTGGCATATAAATCGAACCAATAAATAAATAAATGGGAGATGTCCTACACTACGTGAGCAAGCTTCTGGTTATCCTACTTTTCTACACACAGCCATGCTTTTTCCAAATTGGCCCTGGAAATATGTTCCACTACTGATGCCCATTCATTCCACTAACTGGACAAAACCCCTTGCAGTATTTCTAGACTAAATATCTTTTCATAAAATACATTTTTTATATTTGTCTCAAGTTTTTAATGATTTTAAAAAATAAACCAAGTATAATCTTCAAGTTTGAAAGTGTTTTATGTCTGGTCTAATTTATTCCTGTTCTTGTATTTTTTAAAACATTTTCCACTGTTAATGCTTGATATTTGTTTCCTGGCATTGTATGCTGTTAACTCCATTCTTTGGTTAATCTCTTAATCCAGTTGTAGATGATGAGTGGAAATCATAACGAGAACCTTAACCGTATGGAACCTTTATGTTTATTTACAATTCAGAATTAAAGCTACCACGTTGTCTACTAGTTAGACATTAAAGTTGCTCCATCAACTGTCTTTCTGCAACACTTTTGACACTGAACTTCCAAAGCTGGTATAAAGATGTTCTGCTCTGCAAGATGGATATGAACTAGGGCTCTGCGTGCTTCAAAAATTATTCTGAAAAAGTGCTTCATGATATTTGGGGTGGGAGCACAGCCCTTCTTTAAAGCAATAGGATCTATTTGTGGTGAGGAAATCAGAAGGAATGTCATGCTACCTTTTGATTTTCCAGCTCAGTTGCAAAGTATCCCAACCCTCAGTGTATGTATTTGAAATTCTGGAAGAAAATGACACATTGCGTACTTTTAGCAATGAATAAATTAAATATGAAGTATTTTATTTGAAAGTAGGCTTATGAGGCCATTTAACATGTTTCATGTTTAAAAATTAGGAAATAGCATTCATTTTATTTCAGGACCTGCTGAATATAATTCTCTGATTGAATTCCATGGCGTTTTGTTAAATATTCGTGTTTTGATACAATTTTTGAGCCCAGGTATTCATCATTTTCTCCTTTTGTTGCTCATCACAATATTTCTCAACTCACCCCTTATATGATTTTAACCATTTCATAAATGTAGACAAAGTATTTATTTAAAACTTAGCTATATGTAATATTTATTATTAATCCACAGGATATTTTGATTGCTACATAAAACTCATTATTTCACCTTTACAAATTGTAAAAAAGAGAAAAAGAGAGGAAGAGAGGGAGAAAATGAAAAAAGAAATGTGCCACAAAGATGTGATAGCTGCTGACAACCAAACACTAAATTGTAAAATTATAAATTTGCTGTAGAAAAGATAAAAAACTTGAAACAATTATATTCACTTTAGAATTTTACTTTGAATAAAATATTCCACTGTATAAAAAAATAAAAAAGCTTACTCTGGTTAGAATTAGGGAAAAATTTCTTTAAAACCTAGGAATTTGCATAATATATCTGTAATATATTTTCTTCTATTGTACCACACAGATTTCAAGCATAGCAGATTAGACACAAATAAGACAAGCACTCTTCAAAACAATCTGTGAAATGTACATGGGAAGTTTTACCTTCCTTTTTAATTCATATTTCCAGATTCCAAGGCTACATATGTCAGAAAAGCCCTCAGAGAGATCAAACCTGGAGCTTTAAATGTGCCATTAATTAATAAAAGGCCTTTTTTGCAAGTGCTATTTTTTTAATAAGGTGCGGAAGCAGACTGCAATATTGCTAGTGCTGCATTATGTACATATTAACAATAGATTCTGCAGAAAAAAATATCCAGCGAGTTCACATTTTCTCTTTCCTTCCAAAAGTTTGGAGTTCATCATGATGGCTGCAAGAAATGAAGTGCTTCTGTTGGGAGGGACTGTTGGGAGGGATGCTTGAGGAAGCTTGGCAATACACTTCTAGGTGAACCTCATTCCCTGGGCTGTAATCTTGGAACTCCAACATTCTGATGATCGGAGTCCTGAGTTTAAGATGCTCCAATGATGGAGTTGATACACAGTCATATCCTGTACTATCCAGGTTTTCCTTAAATTTGTAGAGCTCCCACTAGGTATGCCCCTCAAAGCCATAAAATAGCATCTGCCAGGAACATATCAGTGAATGGCTTAGCTGCTCTTGAGTCTTGACTGAGTGATATCTGAGGTTTTCTTGATGACACTTGCCCGGTTTTCATGATCTGGAGGCCTGCTAGTATAGCTGGTAGAAGCGGAGCAAACTATTTGTTGGAGAGGGTGATCTGTAAAAGAAGGCCATGAGCTGCTATAAGGCAAAGGGCAGCTTTCTTCTTTGATGGTCACCTGGAGGTCAGGTTGGTTAGAAGTCACAAAGGTGGCCATACCAGGAAGTGGGTAAGGTGGATTCCTTGTGCCCAAATTGCTGTAATATTGCTTCCCACCGATGTTTTTCTTTTGCCACTGAAGTTGACTCTGAAGAGAAGAATTGATCAAGTTACTTATTTTGTTAACTCCAATAGAGTATTTTTATTTATTTACTTACTTACTTACTTACTTATTTATTGTATTTTTATTTTTATTTGTTTTTGTATTTGTATCCTGCGCTGCTTCTGGTGGTCTTCCCTCATTTTAACTGCAGAACAACAATCCTGTGAGTTACTCTAGTCCAAAGTCATCCAGACAACTGTTTGATCAATTGGGGACTTGAAACGTGGTCCCTAGTCAAAAATCCAGTACCCAAGACCTATACAGGTACCCAGTACCTATACAGGTAGTACTTACCAACCATTTGTTCAGCAACCATTCAAATTTAACAACAGTGCTGAAAAAGAGGATTTATAACTAGTTCTCAAAGCTATGAATGTCATAGCCTCTCTTTGGTCATATAATCACAGTTCAGGTAGTTGGCAACCAGCACACTTTTTATGACAGTTGTAATGTCCCACAATCACATGGTTTCCATTTGCAAACCTTCGCAGTCAGCTTCCGACAAGCTAAGTTACTGGGAAGCTGGCAGGAAATTGCAAGCTGCAGTTGTGCGATATCATGCTTAACGACCAGAACTAGAAATAATGTTGTTAAACTGGCATGGTCACATGACATTTTGCTTGCAAATGTGCTGCTTAGCAACAGAGTTGTTGATCCTGATTGTGGTCAGTAAGGGATGATTACCTGTATTACACTGACACATTAAAAAAAAATCTAATATTGCTCATGTTATCTGTTGTATAAAAGAGCAAACATGCTGACAAGAACAGAATTCTTGCAGTGTGTGAAACACAAGGTAGACTTTTCTTGCCTCAATTGTGCACCTTGTTGCAACAAGTTCAGTTTGTGCCATACAGATTTTGTATGCTTGTGTGCAAAGAAAAGGGCTGTACAGGCATTTTTCCTCAATGCATAAGCTAATGGAAGGACCAATTGGACATATTTACTGACCCTACTCCCAATGCTGACATCTGATCTCCATGCCTTTAGGAAAAACTCTGCATGTGCGTACAGGGGCACTCAAGAGTTCCAAGCGTTCAAGATGCCCAATTAAGTAGGTACCCTGTTCAGACTTTCTATCAAACACCAGAATAAAGCTTTTATACAAATCAGCATCACAGCTGATTAATGAAGAAGTATGTGCAGGGAGTTCTCAACAACCACAATTGAAACCTGAATTTCCATTGTTAAGTAATGCAGTTGTTAAGTGCCCAATTTTATGATCTTTCTTTTGCCATGAATGTTAAGCGAATCTCTATAACTGTTCAATGAATCATGCGGTCGTTAAACGAATTCAGCTTTCCTCCACTGACTCTGCTGGTTGGAAGCCTTCTGGGAAGGTCACAAACGGCAATCAAATAACCTTGGGATACTGCAACTGGTGTAACTACATGCCGGTTGCCAAGTGCTCAAATTTTGATCACATGACCCTTGGGATGCTGTTGTGAGTCACTTTTTTCAGTGCCACTGTAACTTTGAACGTTTGCTAAACAAGTGGTTGTAAGCCAAGGACTTGCTATAGAAAATTTAAGTGTCAGGTCTCTTCAAATTCAAGTCTGTTCCCATCTTATATCAAATATAGCAAAACAAATGTTACCAGCCAGGAAAAAACACCCACCAAGGGCAAAGTGAAACTTTCCCCATTTGTAGCTGAAATTATTTCTCTACATCTTGGAGAAGTTGCAGATTTCAACCTCCCATGTAGTTCTATCGCACACCTCCTAGTTTACCCTTTTCTCATTAAGTTCAGCAGAAAGCACGAATGCTCAGCTTTGGCCCAGCTTTACAGAAAAGAGAAATGATCGTTCAAAAAGCACAGAGAGATTTTTTAAAAATCAAAAATAAAGAGGAAAAGCTACAATGAAGAAAAAAAAAAGAATGATTTGTTTCCTGATTGTTTCTCATGCAACTTGTGAATAAGACTGGATAGAAATATTATTCATCTCCCAGGTACAATGTGTACAAAGCTTTCCAGCATGGTTAGGAGAACTTCCTGCCATTGTGTTCAAGCACATGTGAACTCAGGAAATCCAAAAGACACAGCTTCTGACTAAGATATAACAAAAAAGTTTATATTAAAGTATCCTCCCACTGTAGCTTTGTATATGTAAAAGATAATAGGCACTAAAACTTAATGAAACCCAAACTAGATGTTTAACTTTTCCATTAAGATTTTGTTGCTCAGTGAGTAGGAGGCCATAACTTTATCCTGGGGGTTGATTTCAATTGCAATAAAATCATGGCTGCAAAGAATGAGAAGAAGCAAATTGAAATGGAAAATATATATTACATCAAAATAGATCGCTCAAACCATTAATTATTAGGGTTGCCTAAAGTATTTAAAGGACATGCTTTGCAACTGTGAAAACGACAGAATCCTTTGGAAGGCTCACAGGGCTGTTTCCAAGGCTATTTCACGTTTGTCCTTCCACAGACAACTGGATCACCAGGGAAAGGCAGCAGCTATTGTGTATGCATCCATCCATACAATACCACTCCTTGAAATGTCAAAATAGCTGCAACATCTGGAAACTTTATATTTTTACATTTTATTGTGAGATGACTTATTTGCCCCTTTGCACTTTGCAAACCACTGCTAGCCCATATAAGAATTGTTCCTTCTGTAGTCATTCACCAGGTTCAATGCCTGATATATTCAATGGCTAAAACTGCACTATAAATGAAAATGCAAAAAATAGAAAAAGAATTGGCCTAGCTTTTTGTGTGTTGCATTTGGTACAAGAAGTCCTATGATGGGGGAAAAAAAGTCATGCAGCATCTGCCCACTAATGCTGAAATATCAGTCCCAGGTCTACCCATCTGGCCTGGAAAATGGTTTCCTGGTTCTGAGCTAGATTCCTTTAGCTACTTCAGCCTAATCTACAACTGGGCAAGTAAGTATTCAGATGGGCTTGGAATAATTCTTTGTGACTTGCATAGTACTGAACATGACCAAACCGGGTCATGCTGTAATTCCCCTTGAAGTTGCTAAATCTCACATCCCTTACAGAAAAATCTGGATAGCTCTGCAGACTAAAGCACTGTAATTTAACACCAGCTGTCTGCAATTAAAGTAAGTTCGAATCTTGCCAGGCTCAAGGTTGACTCAGCCTTCCATCCTTTCTAAGGTAGGTAAATTGAGGACCTAGTTTGTGGGGGCAATAAACTGACTTTGTATAAAATATACAAAAGTATGAAGGCTATTGCTTAATGCACTGTAAGCCGCCCTGAATCTCCGGAGAAGGGCGGCATATAAATCAAATTAAAAAAAAAAAGTCACTGTAGCCAAAGCTACAGTGTTCAAGGGATGTTCTCGCTGGGTTCACATGTTGTGCTAAGCCAGGTTGCTTAATCAAGACTTGATGAGTCAATCAAAATTGGCTGACCTCCCAACATACAAAGCCAAAACAAAGCAGATCACACTATGGTTTAGCTTGATGTGTAAACCTGTACTTTGCCTGCTGATCTGGAAATTAAACTTAACTATGAATGGTATTTTAAAGTTCAGCAGCAGAAGCTTTAAAAAAACTCTGCCCAAAGCAGCCAAGGCTGTTATTTAATATACTTGTTGTATCTCTACTGGACCTGCCATGATCCTTCAGTAGTCATAGCATTCCAGAAGCTAAAACATCATTTCCAACCTGATCCTTCTAGATCTATTGGAATACAACGTCCAGTCCATTGGTGTCTAAAAGCTGGCTGTAATGATGAAGAGTTGCTTTTAATATATCTAAAGAACAACAGGCTGAAAAAAAGTCATATTCCTTTTTTGCTTCTGTTCCCTTGGCTGCTGCTTATATATCAAGTATTTGAGTTTTAATTTTTTGCTTGTTTTATATGTTTAATGCCTGTATATACTTTTTGTATTTTACAAGCTATTCATATTTTGTGGACAGGAAAACCTGGCTACAAAATTCCTAACCATCATACTTTATATATGGGTCAGTGGGAAGAAGGGGGAAATTATTTTGTCAATACTGTGGCTTAATAGGGACCATATTTGCTCTTTGGTCATAAGGCACATGTCGCAGCAGGAGGGGAAGGGAAAATACTGGCCATTTTATTATTGATAGTTTCAAATTGCTCTTGTTAAGATGTTTAAACCTATTCCTGTAATATTTACAGAGTAATCTCATCAGAAACAATAATATCTTAGAAGTTCAGTCATGACTTCTGGATTGATTTCAGCTGATTGGGTCAGCCATCACACTCTGAGCTTCTCCTTTAACAGGGCCAAGCTGTTGGAAGGAGACCGTCTTTAGTGGCTGCCTTCAGGATCCCTTTCACCATTGTGACTGCTGAGGAAAAAGGAAAAACTTCTCCTTCTGGAAAGCCCAAGTAGTTCCTAGTTTTCATCCTTTTGGAAAATGGGAAGATTTTTTTATGAAGAGTTTTGATTATTCTATTACAGGTAATCCTCGACTTATGACAATTGAGCCCAAAATTTCTGTTGATAAGCAAGTTAGTTGTTAAGTGAATTTTTGCCCCATTTAACAATTTTTCTTGCCACAGTTGTTAATAATATGGTTGTTAAGTGAATCTGGCTTCCCCACTGACTTTACTTATCAGAAGGTCACAAAAGGTGATCACATGACCTCAGGACACTGCAACTCTCTTAAATATGAGTCAGTTCTCAAGCATCTGAATTTTAATCACGTGCCCACAAGGATGCTGCAACAGTCATAAGTGTGAAAATGGTCATAAGTCACTTTTTTCACTGTTGTTATAACTTCAAATGGTTACTAAATGAACTGTTGTAAGTCAAGGACTACTTGCATTTGTCATTTCTTAATGGTACAATCATTTTATCCTGCTCATTCAATAAATTTAATGCAACTTCCTTCATCATCTCTGTTACTATCACTGTATTAAGTGTATATAAATGTTATTGTTCACTGTTTCCATCTGTCATAAGACATCTTGCAAACCTTTATAAAGAACAGAGAGGATATTGACTTCTAAACATCAATAAACCAAACAAAACTCCTAAAAGCAATGAAGAAAAGCCTATTTGTAATATTAAAAAGAAAACCTGGAAATGTTTTACTTACTTGTGCATTTTCTTCGTCACTTGGGATGCTATTTGTTGTTTCACTTTCTGCTGGACAAAGTAGGGATAAAAATAGGAATTCTTCAGAAGTATGAATAGCCAATATAAACAGAAATTCATTATACTTATTTTGTTTTAACCCTCATCAGCCACATCTTCTCATATCCAAGAAATGATTCTATATCAGTCTAGTAAGATTTATGTAAAACCAGTTAGTTCATATTAGCCACTGGAACAGAGGGCAAAAGTAATCTAAAATGAGTAGCCATGAATTTCTTTTTTAAAAAAAGCTATAGAATTGTTTGTATCTGAGGGCCAAAGGCAAACACTACTACTATGTGTAAACTTGCTTTAGGGTCAAGAGGTTACTCTCAACTATTCCTGCATTTGCAGCCATGATTGTTCATAGAGACTCTGCCCATTACATCATCTACAAGTAATGTTTTAGTTCCATGCCCAAGAAACAATAAAACTCGTTTTGCTTGATAATGTTTATCTAGACTTCCAGATTTAAGGCTGCTTTTTTCAACTAAAGATACATAGATATCCTAGTAAACTGTGTTTTACCAGAACATTATTGGTCTTTGGTTGTATTATGATATAACTGACAGATGAAATGCATGACAAGATTTTATGCATAATAGCAGATCAAGGTTAAATCACTGGTAAACCAGCTGCATTACATACGGTAGGTCCCAGACTGAATCTTAGATTTCACATAGGAAAATACAAAAAAGACCCTGATATGAATTCCTGGATTCCATATAAATGACAATGATTTCCATTTTTAAAGACAGATTAAATTATATATAAAAATGAAAAGAAGATTAAATGCTCTTCAAATTAGCTATTGTCTTTTAAGAAACTAACATTTTATTCCTTGAGTTTTATTCAATTTAATTTTAAGTACTTTTAAGGAACATTCAATTTTAGTGCCGATATTTGATTTCACTACAGCTTTCTTTCTTAGAAGAAAATTGTTTATATTGATTACAATGGCTTTCCCAGAGAATCAGTAAAATCTCTTCCAACTAACCTAAGCAGAAAAGGAAATATCTGTTAAAAATTCTAGAATTACAAAGCTACTGACCTGCATAGGAAGAGACAGGAGAGATTTGTAGTGGATATAGTTGACTCATGCAGCTGGGCTGGTCATCACATTCTGTTGTTACCTCTACTACTTGGCAAACGTCTGGAGGATTGGGAACTATCATGTGATCCCCAGAATCAACCTCAAAGTGTGATTCTCCTACAACTGGATATGATGGCAAATTATAATAATGGTGATTACATGCAGTCATATGAACAAATAGCATATTTTTAGTGATTCTGAATGCACTATGGTTTATCATATTTTCATACCATAAAATTAGGAAATGTCAGAGAATCTAGTTTACAAAATCCCACTGTATAAAGGGATGTTGTGGGTAAGGCATATGGGCAGTGAATATAAAAATATTTGGTTTAGTGGGCCATGGGTTCCGGATTGATTCTTTCTCCATCAACACTTGCAGTCAATCAGCTTGCTGTGAATATTTTGTTACAATAGCACCTTAACCAGTTCACCCATACAGTATGGGAGGGCATCTCAGAACTTTGATAGTGGATGAAGCTCCTATGTGTATGCCATCACTCTGCTAAACAACTAATTCCCACAACACTGTCAAACTATTTACTGTTTTGCTATTCTTCTTCTCATCCTTCCTATTACCTATCTCCTCCCACTTATGATTATAATCATGTTGCTTGTATTTTTACGATTTATATTGTTCTGTTTGTTTCCTAGTATGATTTGATTGCTTATTAGTAACCTATAACACTAAGTGTTGTATCTTATGATTCTTGATGAATATATTTTCTATTTTTATGTACACTGAGAGCATATGCACCAAAGACAAATTCCTTGTGTGTCCAATCACACTTGGCCAATAAAGAATTCTATTCTGTTCTGTTCTGTTCTGTTTCTATTCTATAGAGGGATACCTTTTTACTGCTGCAGGCAACATGGTGCAAAAGAGAGGGAGGGAGGGAGGGAGGAAGGTGATTATTGACAAACCCATGGTTTGCAGAGGCCAGCATAACCTTCCTATTGAACTAATCAAAGAAAGGGAAGAAATCTAATAAATTAATCACTTTAATTTATTACTGAATTACGTTTTGTGAATGAGGACAGGTATTATTTTTTCTTCAGTTAAAGGTATGTATGCTAGCTACAGAATGACCCTGTTTTGAAGCATCTCAGCACATTTGTGTTTTTCAATACATTTGAACATCTCCAACAGACCCAAAAGTTTTGTTAAGCCCATTCCAACAGGAGGAACAGGATTTGCATTTTTCCCTGACCATCCACAGCACATTTTCTCTATGCCAGCTCCAAGGTATATGTACAGCATGTGTTCGAGGAAGACTGGATTTTATGGATCTAGTCATATTTGCAGTACTCCTTGGATCATTTTTCTAATACCTCATTTGGGAATTATCAAATTAAAAAGAAAGGGTTTTGGAAGCCCCAAGGGAAGGAAGAAAGATTTCCAAAGTGAGAATTTTCCCACTCAGGTCAGAGTTCTCTATTCAGCCTGGATGAAAAAATTCTGAAAATCTTATATTCAGGGTTGCCCATCCAGAGCCTGCTGATCTGCAGCCTTATTTATGCTCAGAAAGATACAGTGGAATTTAGGGGCACTCATGACTAACTAACTCTGATGGTTTTAATGGGCCTGCTCTAAACAGGACTAAATCTGTAGACAAATAACTGCTAGATAAAGAGTTAAATTTCTTCTTTCACTTCCATCATTTCCCAGGAGTTTTGTTCAAGATTCCTAACTAAACCAGGACCTGAAAAGCCAAAATTCTTGCTCTAGAAGTTTGCCACACAAGGAAAAGAATGTACTGGTCTACTGGAGCTGCTTACCTACAATATTTATTGTACTGTCGACTTCAGTTTTTATTGTCGAAGACAAGCAGTAATTAGAAAATTCTGGACTTGTTCCATTACTCAGCTGATAAGAGCACTCCTCTGGTTCTTGCTAGAAAGAAAGCAATGGAAAAATGATGCATTGGTAGGCACTCAGAAATATATGTCATCTCCTGATTGATCATCCGCTAAACCTATCCCATACCATTTCTTTGGCATTCTGTGGGCCAAGTTGAAGCAGACTAGTGTCTCATGCTGTCCAATCTCAGAACTGAAACACCAGCCATTTTATTCATAAAAATAGTCTGCATTCAGAAGAGCAATGCACAGAGTTTATTCTGAGGCCTTCTAAGAAATATGCTTTACATTAAGAAATTAACCTAGGTATCACCATCTCCAACAACTCTTCTTATTAAATATTTATCATAGCCTTCAAAATAAACTCAAGTGGTTCTAACTAAAATGCATGATCTTAGCAAATTTCTACTTCCTGCAAAATCAAATCCATAAAACTTAAATTAGGCACTCTTGGGCATCAACTTCAGTGCAAAAACACCTGGGTCTGGCACCCACAAAATATCCTTTGATAGTAGTATGTTCTTTGTTCACAAGACTCTTCCAATCCCAGGAAGTGAGAAATGCAACATGGAGAAGGAAATCCCCTTTCTTAATCAATTTCTGATCATATATTGGGTAGTCCAGATCAAGAAAGAATTCTTGTGTTTGTTTTCATCACTTTGGTTTAGTTTTGGTTAGATGTTCCATATCTTTCCAAGGAAAAAGAAAGTAATAGAAATAAAACCCTCCATTTTGATCATCAAGAAGTTCCTCTAATTTCTAGTTGCTGATACAGAAGGTTGTATGTATAATAAACTACGACACCATGAGAAGGAAGAAAATGTCCCAGTTCCCAAGTTAGACTTCTTAATAATATGCCTATAATGGAAATACTTATTCTGTTAACTAAAAGTATAATTTTTAATAACAAATAATAATTACATTGAATAACTTGCCCTTTTAGTACTTGTGCCTTAGTCAAGAGTATCTTAACAATTCAATACAACTATCAACCATAATGTCCATCCACAGCAAAAGTACAATATAATAAAAAAAGAGATAGAGGGAGCAGGAAAACAGAAGTCACAACCAATTTGGGGTTTTTCCAATAAAATAAACATCTGCTGTCTGAAGAGGAAGCTTCTTGCCTCCTCATAGGGCAAAATTCTATATTTTTGGTTTCTGTTCCTGAAGCCTGCAAACATACTATTGAAACTGTGTGGATAATGCCTATCGACATTGAAAAGTGCAATCAGATAATTGCATAGGCTATTACTAATGTCACATGTGCTGACAAGAGGAAGGGAAAGGTCTCTCCCATTTAATTCCTTGTGCAGAATATATTATGAGAATGAACTTTTCAAAGACAAAACCAATTATGTAATACAGAAGTAGCTAGCAATTATCACTTTGTATCCTCCTAGAGAGATTTGAGTGCTACACGTACTTTTTTGATGCCATAGTAACTCCTGGGATAACAGAACAGATGGACGGGTGAACGAAAGACCACCACCCATCACGATGCTGTTTGCCATGAGTTCAGTAACTAGAAATCTGAATAACCAAGAAAATGTCAATATTTTTCATGAGCCAGCAGGATGGTCTCAATCCAATGGTTAGAAATGTATTTTGATAGAGTGTCTTATAATACAACTTCCTCCAGAAGTTGTAAATGCTCCAATACTGGAAGTTTTTAAGAAGAGATTAGATAACCATTTGTCTGAAATGGTATATGGTTTCCTGCCTAAGCAGGGGGTTGGGGTAGAAGACCTCCAAGGTCCCTTCCAACTCTGTTATTCTGTTCTGTTCTGTTCTGTTCTGTTCTGTTCTGTTCCATTCTGTTCTATTCTAATAAATCAGCCATTATTATAACCTTAAAAAAAAACTAGAAGCAAACAATATCTAATTCTGCTACACTTTGGTTTTCATTTCAGTAATCATGGTTGTGAGAAAAGGAGATTCCTTATTAGAAATGCAGTATTGGAAAAAGTAGATTGTATTTCTTCTGGTCATGTGGGGGAGGATAAAATGTGAGCATCCTCTCCCATAGAGCATGCTCCTGAAAAGGACCAATCTTCACTTCTAATTACTTAAAAAAAAAAATTATATTAAGCATATTTTCCAGCTGGGTCAAGTATTATATCTGAATGAACTTTACTGAAGAAAATGTCTGTTTAGTCCTTTTGATAAAAAGTGTTAATAAACTGAAATAATTTTTCAGAATGTTTTAATCCAGAAATGACATCTCTTTAGCCTTGAAATGATAACAAAAAAAATACCTTAATTTGTTTAATTTTATCTTCCTTGTCAGACTTTGGTTTCTTTCCTGTAGAAATGTAAGAAAAGATATTTACAGTTATTTCCTGACAAAAATTAAGACCATTATTTGCAAATAAAAGATTTTCACGTGAATTTAATAGAATAATCAGGTCACTAATACCTGAAAATTGCTACTTGTTTAAATCTTACTGAAAATATGTGAAGACACACAAACAGAACTGACATTATTCTCCAAGATTCCCCATGTCAATGGGGAATGGAATCCCTCTCTACACTGGGAATACAATAGCTGATTTTATTTATTTATTTATTTATTTATTTATTTATTTATTTATTTATTTATTTATTTATTTATTATTTATTTATTTATTTATTTATTTTAATTTATATACCGCCCTATTCCCGAGGGACTATTATTGTTTTTCTTTTAGTTTCTGGAGTTGCCTTCCAAAATAATAAAATACTATGCTTTTCTAACCATCACCTGCCAAAGCAAGGGAAAAAAAGAAGCTAAAATTTTCTGCAAAATCTTATGAGATTTTTTTTCTCATTTCCATTTTTAATTATTTATGTCAGGGAGGTCAGTAAAGTAACAATGGGGCCATCACGGTTTTGATCAGGGGTGGGCTTCAAAAATTTCAGCAATGGGTTCTCTGCCTGGTTGCTGGGTGGGCATGGCCATGGTTGGCCTCCTGCACCATGGCAGGGTGGGGGTCATTTTCGCCTTTCCCAGGTTCCGGAGGCTTTCCTTGAGCCTCTCGGAGGGCGAAAACTGCCTCCCCCGGGTTCCGGAGGCCCTCCAGAGGCCAGAAATGGCCCGGAACTTCCGGGAAGTCAGTTTTCCCCTCTCCCTGAGCCTCTGTGAGGGCCCTGCACTTACCTCGCATCCAAAACAGGCCACGTGGAGACTCCTGGGAGGGGAGGGGTGGGTGGGGCCAGCCAGGGATGGGATTTGGAGTTTCTCCAAACCGGCGATAACATTAGCTACGGGTTCTCCCGAACCCGAGCAAACCATAGCAGCCCACCCCTGGTTTTGATCCTTCCATTTTTCTTTGACACAAACTCATATTATTGATACATCAGAAGGGGATGAATGCCGGGGTCCTTATCATCATTTACAATATTTTTTATTCTGACTAGCAATGAAAGACATTTCCCCATTTTCTGAAAAGGGTCAATTTTTTAAAAACTGAGGTGCCAGGAATTAATTTAGGACTGCTGGGCCATGTGCAATTCTTCTTCTTTGGTTATCAATTTTAAGAACGGGAAAAAAAAAACGCATGGAATTCGATGATGTCATATGAAGTGCTGAAGGAGTCAAGGCCATTTGTTCTCATCTGTACAGCTGAAGGGAAGGATGTTTCAGTATGGAAATGAGGACTTTAAAGACTTATTTTTATTTTTCTTCTTCTTAGGTAGTTGCATTCACTTAGTAGATATGCCTGTGACCAAGAAAGAATGCCTGCCTATTGATCCACATGCATCTCATCTGTCTTTTCCCAGCTTTTCCCTCTGGTTTCCTAAGTGTATTGAGGCTGTGAGCTTTATTTGTTTTGATCAAGTGGGAATTCTGTGAACTGGAGTCTTGATATATTGGGAAATCTCTTTAAAAGCAGTTAGCTGTTGTCCAACAAGTTACTAATTTTCACAATCCTTTCATTTACCTTTCTTAGAAGGCCTCTCAGATAACGGCAGCATCCGATACACTCTAAAAGCATTGTTCCCTTTCTTGATGCTTTTGTCTTTAACTTCTTCTATGTCTGGCAAGGAGTTCATCGCACATCGAAAATTGGCCTTCCATGTCTTTGGATCTGCTTTATCAACTCCTGGCTGGTACTTTCCTAAGCAAAAAGGGAAGAAAAAAAATCTTGGTAACTGGACTTTATCTTGAAGTGGAAGAAACTGTTGTTGTAACACCGGTTTAAAAATCAATGATTAATTTGACAGGGGGGGAAGGAAATGCAGTGCAAACAAAGGCCACAGAAAGACAGGAACTGTGAAAAACTGATACCGGATTTTTCTTTAATTTAAAATATTTGTGTAGCAGTTTCAATAAAACGGTGAAGGAAACTTGGAAAGGACCTTGGAGATTTTCTAGTCCAACCCTCTGCTCAAGCAGGAAACCCTATACCATGACAAACAAATAATTGCCAGTCTCTTCTTAAAATCTTCCAGTGTTGGAGCACCTACAACTTCAGGAGGCAAGCAGTTCCATTGATTAATTGTTCTAACTGTCAGAAAATTTCTCCTTAGTTCTAGGTTGGTTCTTTCCTTGATTAATTTCCATCCATTGCTTCTTATCCTGCCTTCAGGTGCTTTGGAAACTTTCAGGTGCTTTGGAGATTTTCTGATATAAGTCTATAACACCATTGGTTTAATCTACCAAAAACTATTCCTATAAAACTTTAACTGATCAAAAACATTGAAGAAATGTAAGGATTAACAGGCTGCACACTGCCAAGAAGGGTTCAGCATTAGCTGAAGATATCCTGGTTTGAACCTAAGGTGTTCTATCACCTCTGTGGATGTGGCATCAATTGACAACCATTCCCAAGGCAGACTCCCTGGAGCCCACTGAACCAGCTCCACCCTTACAGATGTGCCTGAATCCAACTTCTGGAGAAGTTGACTGTTTTCTGCACCTGCCCAAAAGCCAAATATAACAAAATGCTTTTTGTAGGCCACAAGCGTATCCCCATATTCAAGTGTGGTAGTTCTTAAGAAGTGGAGCCAGAGGGCCAAATCACCTTCAGCATATGGATAGGGGGGATTTGGTTTCATTTTGTTTCACAACTCACGTATTTGTGATAGAGGAATCAGAACCAAGACCTTTTAGACTTTACAGCTACACAGAGTTCTAGATCAGCGGCTCTCAACTTGGGGGTCCACAATGTCATCACAGGAGGTCCGTGAAGGTTTGAAGAAATATTATGATTTAAATGTAATGAGTTAAGTCTTAGTGGTTCATGGCCACAAAAGGTATTTAAAGGTGATCCATGGTGAAGAAAAGCTTGAGAACCACTGTTCTAGACAATCAAATCAGCAAGTTTCTCATTGATAGTCCATATTTACCCACATGTGGTCCCAGAAATCAATTTTCAGGAGCAAAGCACACAGATACATCTGATATTTAAGTGACTTTGCTTATATTTCAAGGACTCTCTTTCCCAGTGTTTCTCAACCTTGCCAACTTGAAGATGTAGGGACTTCAACTCTCAGACTTCCCCAGGCAGCCATGCTAGCTGGAGAATTCGGAGAGCTAAAGTCCACACATTTTCAAGTTTCCAAGGTTGAAAAATACAGCTCTATCCATTTGAAACAGAGAGGGCACTTTAACTTACTTTACCATGCTTAGGGTACTAATGAGTTTGATCAAACAGAACAGCAAAACAGAAAGTAGTATCAATGAGAAAAATAGAGAAATTCAATAAGAAATCGTCCCAGTAAAAATAAGTTTCCATACCAGTGTGAATGGCCCAATTCCGAAATAAAGGAGCATCTTTCTCGACATCCCACCCATGACGTGCGGCATGCATCCAAGGAATCTGAAAAATCTTCTTTTCCTGAAGGGTGGGGATCAAGTAGGATACATAAAGAATTAGCTCACAAACTTAAATCTTAGATATTTACAAATACTCTAGCAAAGCTAGACAATCAGTCACCCAGGATCACCAGAATGTTTAAGGACCCATCGCTGTCAGGCTCTTTTAGATCTCTGAATATATTTTTAAATATTTTACTTTTTTAATGTAAATTTGACATTCTGCCTATAGCATTTATTTATAATGTTGCTTTTTTGGTTCTCATACAGAGGTGGGCTACTGCCGGTTCAGACAGGTTGAGGCGAACCGGTAGTTGTGACTCATGGGTGGGTCTGTCCACCCACTCAGGCGCTATCCCGTCCTATATTGCCGTGTTTTTGAAGCGTGTATGTGCGCACGCTCACATTTTCGGTGCTGGCCGAACCAGTTGTTACAACCGGCAGCAGCCCACCACTGTACACATACCACAATCAGCGTTCTTAAAAAATGATCAAAGTGATGGTTGGAATCTACTTTTTTTATATTGGGTTTAGAAGAAGAAAGATAAGAGAGAAGATGAGATGATAAGGGTATTCTGGGAGGGCAAACAAGAGGTGATAGAACTTTTAAAGAGGTGTTTTCCAAACTTGGCAATTTTAAGATGTGTGGACTTCAATTCTCAGAATTCTGCTACTGGTTGGGGGATTCTGGGAGTTCAAGTCCACACATCTTAAATTACCAAGCTTGAAAAGCACCTATTAAAGATGAGGATGCTGATGAGACAGCTCTTTATCATTTCGAATTGTGGTATTCTCCCAAAATAATAAACAATTAGTGCATGATGCCGGAATCAATTAATATTAAGATTGAGGTACTGTGTGTTATTACATTTTCAAAAACAACATTTTTAGATTTTATAGGCTTCTTGAGGGAAGACTTTTCTCTACTTCCCTCTACTTAAGGGAAAAGATTTAGCAAATCCCACTGGTCCGTTTAATCTATCCCAGAATTCATATATAAACACACAAATGCTATAGGAAGTATCATTCAGAAAGCCAAATTAAAATCTTCCTCCTTTTTATAGAGATCATGTAACTGTATACCTCCTTGGTTGTTACAAAAAAAGGGGAGGTAAATATTCTAGTTACAAGTGAATCAGGTGACTGGCTTATCTCTGCTTTATAAATCAGAATTATAGACAATGGCTAGACCAAAGTGAGCATAGTGTTTGTTATTAAGGCTAAGCAAAGCATTTGAAATGAGTACTTTGTAGTGTGTTACCATGAGTGAAGCTTTAATTCCTGGAGAATTAAAGCCGTCACATCTTTTGGAAGACTCAGGTTTGTGCATATTTGGACTTAGTCCCAGAAGAAATTCTCTGTGTGCATGGACAGACACACACACACACACACACACACACACACACAAAACACAAAGAGGCAACCTTCTAGGCAGCAAACAACAAAACAAACAAACTGTCCAAAGCATGTGGCTCATTCATTTTGCTTGTAGTAGCATACTATGCAAAACATTCTTTTGAATGCTCTGCAGCCTTGCTTTAGAAAAAACGGTCTGGTTTATTTCTCACTGCTTAAAAATGCAGGCTTGCCTTACCTCATTTAGCCATTTCAGCCCTGGGATTTTGTTTGAATTTATTTGTTCCTCTAGCCATGGCCGCATTCGCATTCTTTCCACAGGCATTGTTTCCTCTGCAAGAAGAGGAAGTACTGATTATTTTGAAAGTCAAATTCATATTTCCTTTTGATTAAATACTCAAGCCAATGAATGCTGAATGTTTTGATGTACAGTAAAACAATATTAACAGATTGAATCTTGGTTAATCTTTCCTGAATGGTTATTTACTCCTTATGAGCATTTACTTTATACTCAATCAGTGAAATGTTTACATCTCTTGACAATTTTCAACACTCCTTCAGCTTAAGAATATCCTCATAAAAAAATTAAGCTCTCTTTGAATCTTGCTGATCTCAAGGAAAGAGCTAAGTGTACCCCCAACCATTTTCCTAAGATATCAGAGAGACTTTTGACATAGAAATGTATACACACATAATTGGGAAAACATGTTAAAGCTAACTAAGACTGGTAAAGTTTCTAACCTTATACCCTGTAAACTTATACATTCACTGGTAACTGGGAGTTATCCAAGGAACTCAATCTGAGTGAGTGGTCATTGGTCAATTAATGTTGGATCAGATTGTCGGGCACTTTATGCTCTTCCAAGTATACATCAACCTATTTTTATTGAATTTATTGAGATTAGAATCATTTATCAGATACCATAAAACCTAACAATGTCCAGAGAGCAAACGGGATTGTACATTATGTACCTGCAATATAGTTCATCAGTAAAATGATACCATAGTTACAATACATGAATCAGGAATGTCATAATGGACGGATGTTGTCATGCTTTGAGAAAATAAACTGATATGCTGGGCTAGGCTGAATATAGAACTGACCTCACACCAGATCAACACATACAGTTAGAATATAGACAAGTAAGAATTAGAGCATAACCTCCAGTGTGCTTTCCTTGTTTAATTAAAAAGACACGAAACATAAATTAATTAGTAGAGTATTGTTCTAAAAAAAAAAAAAAAAACATGTTTTCTGCTGGCTTACCATTTTAGACATTAGTTCCACTACATCAAATAGCTGAAGAGCTTCAAAGCAGCTACTATTCCTAGATGGCTCACATAGGAATGCTTAAGGCAGGGGTTAGAAAAATGCAACTCCCCAGAGGTTGTCAGATTACACTTCCTTTCAGCCTTAGCCAGCATACTCAATTCCAGGGATAAAGGAGGAGGTAATTTAACAACTCCTGGAGTACCATATGCCTTACTACATGTGTTTTGGAGGGGGGGGTGATTTTCAGGAAGGCACAACAAATTGTTTCACATGCAGTGTTAAAGTATTAATTTCCCCTCCTTTAGAGTGGGCCTGAGGAATCAATTAGAAATGCCCCAAAGGTGCTTTACAAGAGACAACTGGACTTTTCTGTTTTGTTTTTGAAGATGTTTCCCTTCTCATCCAAGAAGCTTCTTCAGTTCAGAACTGAAGAAACCTCTTGGATGAGAAGGGAAACATCTTCAAGGAAAAACAAAGGAAGTCCAGTTGCCTCTTGAAAAAGCACCTTTGGGACAACCATGACCCGCATGACTAAGAATCTCCTTAGAAATCAATTAGAAAGTTACTTGTAAACTAGTAAACTAGTCTACAGGGACGCTACCGGTATGTTTCATTTAAATTATGATTGCTACAAGGAGATTAGGATCTGGCAGTGATTTATGACTTGGCTTATTGCTGTTTAAACTAACCAGAACGATCACTTTGGAGGAAGCCTAGCTAAATTAAAACAAAAGCAAAAGTTTCTAATCTTTCTGCCACAATATCTAGAAAATACAGGTGTACAAGGCCAAAGCTTCCTACTCTCCATGCAGTTAGGTTAGACAGCCCTCCTTGTAGCTTTGTTGGACATCCCTCTTAAGGCTCAGTTTGTGTGATGGAAGTTATGCTTGCAGCAGCAGAGGCTGGGGTGGGGGTGGGGGGCAGGATTTGGCCAAATCAGAGCTTTCCCAGAAAAAGACCCAGACTGCAGGAAGGAGGGAAGAGGTTCAGGGTAACCACGCTCTAGTATTTCTCTGGATATATCTAGTATCTTATAGCTTTAGTTTGGCAAGATTCTGTCAGGTGTAAGCAAATAAAGAATTGGGCTGTCTCATCTCTGGGCTTAGGCAGAAAACAAGCAAAATGACTTTAGCTATTCAGAGGCAGTTGATAATTGTTCTGAGTACCACCCATGCTTGTTCTTACAATATGAGTAGCTATATAAGTCATTTAAGAGAAGTAAATACATAAATAAATTGTTCTCCCCTCCCTTTCCATACCCTGAAAACTAGTTGAGAAAAGTGTAGCTACATAAGTTAAGCGGAGCATCTCAATACCGTCTCTTCAAGTCAGAAGAATTACTTGAGACAATTTCATACGCAAAGTTGCCACAAGTGGGAGAAACCCTGTTTTTGTCCTTGGAGCATTTCCAATGATCTCATACTACCACCATCAGCAATTTGCCACTGATGTGCTCGAAGAAGGAAAACATCAAGTTGATTAGCAAATTCTGACAATGAGGGTTTCAAGCTTTATTATGACTGTGCTTTGGATGAAAAGGAAAGAAGAGGTTGCCACCCAGGCCATGGATTGTGAATGGCAGCAACGTGGAGGACCAGCTGGCTGGGTTTGGAATCAGCAAATTCAATGACCTGAAATGCAGTATGGTTTAAGGATAGAAGAACAAGAGTCAGCAGAAGAATGAAGAGGAAGAAAGGCAACATTAATAGTACTTGCTGGTTCCCTGTGACTTCCATGCCAAGGCAAAAGTTGAAAGGTCCACCATATTCTTTACTGTACATGAAATAAGTGATCTACTCTGTCATAAAAATAAGGTTGTCCCTTTGGACTGGCACCAGGAAAAATAGCTGCCATTCCTGCATTCTTTGAGAGATTTGTGAAGAACTTTCCCTCAGCCAGATGCTGCATTTGTACTGCGCTAGAGGACAGCTGTGTTTTAATTCTGAACTGTCCTTTCTTATCATACTTTCCATTACCTTTTCAAGCACTTATAAAGTGGAACATATTTAATCTGTAACATGAGAAGTGGGCCTTGAAAGTGCATATACTAACAAGAGTATTAAGGCAGCTGTGTCAAGAAAGACGCAAAGCTTTTACAATTTTTATGCAACAGCAGCTTTGGAATGTCTTCCTTCTGTACATAAAAAGCTTGTTGCATAAGCTGTTTCCCCACAAAGGCCGGGCTCCTGTGTTAGAATTCTTTCTATCAAACAAACAAAATCCTGTTATACACAAATCCTAGTAATTAATTATTTGCACACTGATTATAGAAATTAACTACTTACTATTTCTACTATTACTACTTCCCAAACCCACAAGGAAATTCTGCTTGCCATAACCTAGTATTTCCTACTATAACAGAATGGGACAATATTGTCTTATTCCTGGTTGACAAGACAAATTCATAAGGCAGGATTCTGACTTATTAACCAACATCAAGCCTTTATTTTTTGATGTAAATATGATGAATAATTACTAGTTAATGTAAATTAACACTCTGAATCAACAGTGGAGCACAGCTAGAAGAGGACATAGAAATTCAAGGAACAGGACTTCCAGGGGTTTTCTGTAGAACTTTATTAATTATGAATACATATTCAACAACACCTGTTTCCTTAAAATTTCCAAAAGAAATATTTTGATATTCTAGGTCATAGAATAGGTCTAGGTCATTCTAGGTCTTTGATATTCTTATCATAGCTACTTGTCTCCATGTATTTGTCATTAGGTAGTTATTAATTCCCACAATGGGCATTATAATTTTTAAACTGATATTCCCATAACATGGAAATAATGTGAAATCTTTGTTTTCAACTGTAATAAATTAACTATAAAAAATTATGCACCAGGGACAAATTCCTTGGATATCCAATCACACTTGGCCAATAAATAATTCTATTATTTTATTCTAATATCTGGAAGGAGAACTCTATCAAAAGATGGGAGGCAACATATTCTTTTTCTGTAAAGGAGAGGGGTCAAATTCCTGATATTATAAGCATTCATATGAAAATAACTTTTTAAATATGTGGGAAGCAACCACATGAGTTCTTTTTAATTCAAACATTGGTTTCCATCTTGACTTTAACTGGCATTTGTAATGTTGCCTCCAAGATCCTATGTGAAAGTCAAGCGAGGCTTTAGGGCAAATAAGCAAGGTCATCCTTGCTTGATCAGTTAATCAGAGCGAAATGACCCTTTTGCTCCCAAAGAGCAAACAACTGGCACCAAACAGCTGGCAAACTTTGCACCACCTCAGCAGTGGCCTTGGATATCTGTGGACTTAAATAGCAGTTTAAATTGGTCAAATGTCCCTTTAAAGCCATATAAGATATTACCTATTCCACATCTTGCAATAGTGGAACTGAAACTTGGGGGAGGGGGTTCTTTTTTGTCTGTCAACACCATTGTAGTCATCTCACTTTCTGAGGCTTACTTAGTATCCTTATCCAAAATATAAATGAGTATATTTGGCATGCACCTAAAGGACTCTAGGGATTTCAATACATTCACCTACCAAATGGATATTGTGATCCAGGTAAAACATAGAGTGCACTCAAAAGTGAGGGGAGGTTGAACTGAAGAAGCTTCAGCTACCTTCTCAAGTGACAGCTGTACAAAACACAAAGATGAGACCCTGCAGACTGCTATAACTACTCTTATTAAGCATCCCTGCTACCATTTGCATTCAGGGTGTGAGATATTAGCATAAATGCAAAGCAGACAAGGATTCAGGTCAGTCCTATAATTTGTTAACTTGCAGTCTCCCTGACTAACAAAGAGATTACAATATAAGGCAAGGTTGTTGCTTCATGTTGGTCTCCTCACCTGAAACAAGCCTTCTGGAATCAGATCTGAGGACAGTCATTAAAATGAGCTGTTCATGGAGGCTCTTGCCTCTGAAGAAAATCAGCAGTGGGGGCTACAGAATTCATTCTTCAGTAATTCTGGCCCAGACTTACAAGGAGATATTTACTCACCTGAATCAAAAGAACCCAGAGCAGAGAAACTATAACCCCATATACACTTTCCTGAAGAGTAATTTAATTTCCTCTTTCTTCACAAACAGAAGAGCTTAAAAAGCAGTTTTCTTTTCTTTTTGGCTCTGAGATGAAGGGAAGTCTATCTGTGTTTCTGTTTTCTGTTTCAATATTCATTTTACAGAAGTTGAGTTGATGCCTTTTATGGAAACTTTAGCCCAAAAACTGTACAAGTTAGAACTGAAGCCTGAGATCTGAACACACACATTTCCACAAAGCACAATAAAATATCAATTTCATAGAAAATTGATATTGGACAGAGAAAAAGTAATTCAATCAATTCAAAGAAAGGTACACAACCACCTATTATAGAGACTAATCTCAGAATTTGTTTGCACAGCATACCAATACATAAGCCTCCGGTATAATCTATGTGGTATGAAGTTAGCCATTATGACTGATAAGCTATGGTGTATCACTTACGGTAGCACATGTAAACTTTAGCAATTGTGTTTTACCCAGCAACTAATGGTTAACAAAATAATGGTGTAAATCAGCCACAACACAGAGAACATAGAATATGCATTCTTTATCCCCTCAAAGGCATTAGCTAGAAGCCTAGCAAATTATATCTGTTTGATGTTATAATGCACATGACATCACTCGTCCTGTTGCCAGCACTCATGTGTCCTCTTTCCCGCTGTCTGCTCCCCCTGCTCTTCTACATATACAGATACACACACATGTAAGTATGTATGTATGTATGTATGTATGTATGTATGTATGTATGTATATACGCATGGTGGCTGCTTTCTCTTAATCATCTCTACACCTACAGTTCAGAACAGAAGGCAATACTAAGATACTTTTCTCCAGAGACTTCCCTATCTCTCCTAAACAGCTGCAAGCTAAAACATTTTCTCTAATGACTCAGCAATGCAGAAAATACTACCTCTCATCAACAGTGCCATGCAGTAAAACCCAGCAATAATACATACAATAAGATAGTAATGGAGACCCATAAATACATCCCTAATAGACAATGTACAATTTCAAATAGAATCATTACCCAATTTTGTTTATAAGCAAAATTGTGGCACCAAGAGGGCAGTAGCTACTTGCAACAAAGAAATAATCGCACACCAGAGCCTTGTAACAGGCTTATGATCTTGTCTGACAGTTACATGATGTCTTCTCCTCAGTATGGGAAAATAAAAACACTGAATGCCCAAAAGTGTTAGATCTGTGATAATTCTAAGGAGACCAAGTACATATAAACATGCATATAAAATATAAAAGTATAAAATAAACATGAATAAAATAAAAATGTATTTACCAGTAATACTTTCAGCTGGGCTAATTTAATACCTCCAGTGGACACAAACCTCCCGTTTGGTTAAAATAAAATTTGCTAACAAATTTTACACTGTAAATCATCACCCAGGACTTTTCTTTGATGCAGAGTGAATTTATAATCAATTGAAATGTTCTTCCACTGGTTTCTAAAGATACTATTTTTATAACATGCTTCTATTTATTTTCTTGTATTGAGATTGAACCATGTTCTAGATAGAAACCTAAAAGTTATTATTGGTGGGTGATGCCATATATCACTGCAAAAGGAAGAGCAGATGGTGTAGCCCTAACATGAAGTCAGATGCTACTGAGTTCTATAATAATGTTGGTTAAGTGGATGTGGGTATCTTGCTTACGTTAAGGGGCTAATGGTGCTTCTGTATATGATGTGGTATGATTAAATTGTTTGCACTCTTCACAATATTTAACTGTTCAAAAGAAAGGGGAAGTTTGAGAGAGAGTTGCAATTAACAAAACAACTTGCTTACATGCATCCTGAGGTGTTATATTCTCACTGGTCTGTAGTTCTTCTTCTGAAAAGTTCTAGTCTTTGTTGCTATTTCTTTTGAGAAAGAGTTTCTCTAGGACAGTGTTTGTCAACCTTGGAAGCTTGAAGATGGGTGGACTTCAACTCCCAGGATCCCCCAGCCAGCACCGCTGCTGGCTGGAGGATTCTGGGAGTTGAAGTCCACCCATCTTCAAGCTACCAAGGTTGAGAAACACTGCTCTAGGACACATACCGCCTAAAGACATCAGGTTTACCTCTTGTGCCCTTCAAAGCTTCTGGTGCAGTTTTCAAAGTTTCTTCAATATTTAGCAAACTTTCTTCAATATTCTTCAATATTTAGCATCAAATTTTAATTTCCAATATGACAAAAGGAGACAATCATTTAATATAGAGAGTATATTGTAACAACTGAGCCGTGATGG
This sequence comes from Pituophis catenifer annectens, assembly GCF_029215685.1. NCBI lineage: Eukaryota > Metazoa > Chordata > Lepidosauria > Squamata > Colubridae > Pituophis > Pituophis catenifer. The sequence continues at coordinate 38,827,689 of NW_027256888.1, forward strand.
TGCAGTGGGTAGAATGCAGTATTGCAGGCTAACTCTACTCACTTCCATCCTTCCGAGGTGGGTAAAATGGGGACCCAAATTTTTGGGGGCAATATGCTGACTCTGTGAACCACTTCGAAAAGGTTGTAAAGCACTATGAAGCAGTAAATAAGTTTAAGTCCTATTGCTAGCTGTAAAATTTAATTATCTCAAAGTTCTTTTTTTTTTTTTGCCTTATCCCTACCTACTTTCTCACATGCAGCCCCTGCCCCTCACTCATGTCCTGTCTAAAAAAGAATACCTCTGCTTTAGGATCACTACTTTTTAACACATTTTCAACACAAAGCTGGATAATCAGCAAAAGCACGCAAAAGATTGCACAATGACTCAAAAGTAAACTATTAATAAAATCAATGGAAATTTTTCTTTGAGTCAGACCAAACTGGGAAGTGTCTTGCTGTAAGAATTTTTAAAAGCTTGAAAAAAGCAAGAAGTTTACACAAATTATAAAGATCAAGCAAGTGTCTTGTCAAAATCAGAAACACAAACTGAAAGCAGTAAACGGAAGAAATAAGAAATGAAACTGGACTAGGTATTATACTTAGATTGGTTTTGATTCTAGTCAGCAGCTGGAAAAAATAAGTTAAACCAAACCATAGCGGTAACTATTTGGCAACTGGCAGTTTTTTGTTAATTTTGACATTGTTTCAGTTTTATTTAGGATTCATTAACCTCCAGGTGTTTTAAGATTACTTTCAGTCCTGTTATATATACATCTTCTGTACAGCAAAGTAAAACTGAAGTAAGACTATAAGCACAGTCACAATTTCATTTAATGACTACTTCACTTAACAATCAAATTGCCAGCCTCAACTGTGGTCCCTGAAGGAGGAACATTTATATCTCTTTGTTAAGGCATAGCCTTAAAAGCATGAGCACAAGCCTCCACTATCACAAACTATGCAGGTGATAGATTTTTCTTTCAAGAGAATTTGGATTAGGACTATCTAAAAATCATATACATTTCTTTCTCCTCTGCCTGACATTTAGATAAGACGCTTTATAAAAACATCTCATTGCTTTTGTTCCTATTGTTGCTGTTTTTATACTCTTTTTATAAAAACCTCTGGGCAGTGAGAGCCTTTTATGGAATATAGTCTCAATTTCTTGATAAGAACTGAAATGGAAGTTTATTTTTTTATCTGCCACATACCCACAGGAATAATTGGCACAGTGGAAACAGAAAATAGAGAATAGGATTTTTTAGGATAGCAGTGTTGGGCAAACCATATCCTGTGGACATCTTTGACAAAGAGCATGTTTATAATAACAAATGAATACTATACAAATGAATACTGGATACTGCTCCTAATAAGCTCACTAGACAGATATGAAATTATCAAGATCAAGCAAGTGATCTTTATAATTTCACTTCTTTGTTCCCCATTCCTAAGTGGAGAATATTTTTCTACTATGAACAGCAGTAATTTTGTGGTTGGCAAATACTTTGATTAGTGCTCTCAAAGTCCCAAGTATGCTCATCAGACTCGAGGTTTCCTACACCTGCTTGATATGCCCCAAGATCCCACTAACTTGTTTCTCTTCACTGTATTGGATCCCATTCAATAATGGCCCAGGCAATGACCTCTGTTCAGCGATAATAGTTGCAATAGCCATTAAAAAATGAGCAGCTCTTCGTACTTCTCAAGGAAGCCCCCCCCCCCAAGTACTGGAGAAATAGAACACTACAGAACTCAAATGCCCACCTGATTCAATGTGTCATAAAACCTTTTAATCATGGAAAAAGTTTTTTATACTTTCACAGAATTTGCATAATAGACATGCAGATTCAACATGTCTGGTCACATAGTAAAGGGCCTTATCAACTCAGCTTGTTATCCAATGTAATGTGACTAACAACCACTTCCCTATCCCAAGTGTGAGTCCCTCATCAAAACTTGTTCACAGTTATCCAAGTATTTTGGGAAGCACACAAGCTGTCTGCACTTCATCTATAGATAGCAATGGGATTCTTTCTTCATTCCAACACAGTAGATTATACAGTATATTCAAGTGGATCAAAGGTACAGCTAGAATCTGCAGTATCTTCTGTCTGAGCCATACAACCAAACATGGCCTCAAAGCAACACTGCATCAGAGATGGCCTAATAGAGATAGGGACAGACACAATTACTGCTTATGTTGGAACTTATATTTGTAAGATGAAGCCTATTTTCTTAATATTAAATTATCTAACACTTGTGAAAAAACTAGAAAAGGCTTGAAGAACCCAGTGTGGTGATTCAGCATATAAATATTTGGCACTGTATAGGGCAGAAACCACTTGCCAATGCAAAGTCATATCAATGTTCTTTGCAATAAATGGTTGGTCATATTGAAGCAATAGACACAAAATATGAATAGACTCTAGTGCAAGAATTACTTATTTTCCTCTTAGTTCTGCAGCCAACAGCAAAGCATTACACAGTTTACTTTAGGGTTGACAGTTAGGTTTTAGCAAAACCTGGTTCAGTGCCAGCTTGGGCCAGTCACATTTTCTCAGCCCTAGGAAGTAGGCAATGCAAATCAGTCCTGAATTCTTGCCAAGAAAACTACAGGGGTTAGTCTAGGCCGTCAACCAGGAGGAGTCATGACTGCGTTGAAGACACCAAAAAAACAAAACTCCACAAAACAAAACAAAAAAACTCCACAAAACATCATTGACCACGGTGTTATAAGAGACTGAATGAATTTTTAAAGGGATTAGACTTGCATGCTTTTTCTAATTTATAGAAATTTTCTTCTACCTTTCCAACCCTGGCATATCAACATATGAACTGGAAGATCATGGCTAGAGTTTAACCTACAAAGTAGGACTGCAAACTGAGATTTAACCATGTACTGTATGTAAAGGTAAACCAGGTAAAACAGCTAGCAATGGTTGTGTTTGAACCGAGCTACTGCCTCAGTTCAGCAGCTGAAATAATTAGGACACAAAATATTTAGGCCTGGGTTAAGGACTGACAACTGATTTTAGGTCCCAAATCCTGTATCTGTTCCACTGTACAGTATTAAGTAAAGTTCTGCTGCTGCTTTTCAAAAGTAAACCATTAGAATGGGAACAAAATTACTCAATGATACTCTGAAGCAGACAAAAGGCCAAAAGGCCATTATTGCTTATTACACAATCAACACTTAGAGCTTAATCACACCTTCTATAAACAAATATACAAAGTTGTCAAGGGGAATTTAACCTGACAAGGTACACTGTACTTCCTCTTGATTAAGCAGCTATTCTCTCACTTGATGATTTTTTGCGGTTGTTGTTGCTCTTTTGCAACCGAATAGGGAATTTCTGATATGCCTAATGACTCACATTCCCAGAAATTGTGTTCAGACAACTAAGTTACAGTATTGCTTGGTAAGATTTGGAATCAGTGTTCTCAGCTCCTTCATGTAGATCTATTGCCCTTTTGTGAAACTCATCAATCCCCTTTATAATATTTATTAAAAATATAAAATCTTGAGCATATAGTCATGGCTGGCTGACGAATTTTGGGAATTGAAGTCACACAGCTTAAAATTGCCAAGTTTGAAAAGCACATTATTTTATATTCTGGGCAACGATGTAGGATGGGAGGTTTGGGGGCTACAATTGTTAGGCCAGCTGCTTAGATTTTCCAAACAGCTCAAGCTTAAGAACTTAGAGACAATCTTATGCATACAAGTTTGAATATGTTGAAATAAAACCAGTGGACTTTGGCCTTCAAGTCTCTACAACCTCGGTGTGTTCACTGTTTATACTATTCTATTTTTTTCATATCCTTCAACTTTTACCAAGAAGTGCCAGCTGTAACTTTTAAATGCCACCTAGAATATAGAATATTTTTGTTCATCATCCAAAATGATGGCACAGAATTGGAGAAAGATTTAATAATAAAAATATCATACCACAAATATCATTGCTTTATTTACCACCAAAGACAGCCAAAAAATGGAAGTAAAATATAGTAACTTGGAATAAAAAAAACTTAAACGAGATTTACATAATGACCATAAGATCAGATTCCAACCCAACATGGCTTGATGGCAATCTCAGCTGAACAGAATTTAGCTACTCTCATGGAGGTATTGGTGACCATTATGATAATACAAAATTCACACTCTCCTCTTCAGAGCAGCACAAGCTCTTACTAAGGAAGGGAATGGTAGCTTTAAGCACCAGATGTCATAAAACAAGCAGCATCAACACATGAGCAACTTTTTCTACAGCTTCATCCAAGCATAGACATCAGCACTCTGCAAAATGGAATACATATCTTCCCCTCAACACACCAGACGACAAGATATTAAGCCTTACTAAGATAAAAGCTATCTGTTGAGAAACAGAAAAAATATTGCAGAATTATTTAGATATAGAGAAGGAATAATTACTTGGAATGGTTCAAGGCCTCTATCTTTCTGCTTGTTTTTATTTGATCTCTATTCAGGTAGTCCTTGTTTACCAACCACAATTGATTATTAAGTGAAGCAGATGCTAAGGGAAACTGCAACTGTGCTTATGATGTTATTCAGCTTTCTTTGCTTCCTAAATGCATAGATTAGTCATAAAGTTTTTCATCACTGTTATAACCGTGAACAACCACTAAAAAAGGCAGTTGCTAAATGAAGACTACTGTAAAGGTTTTTTCAGGGCCAAGGATCATGGAGGATTAGACTGAGCAATCCCACTAGGCTTCGTCACTGGCTACTCTTTTTTCCATTGCATCTATCAAGAAAGATGCAATAAACCATGGACCTATCCTATAAGATTACTTTCAGACAGTAAGTTTTTAAACAAATTTCCCAGACAGAAAGCCAAACTCAGGCAAAGAACTACCTCCTGAAGAAATTGTATTCTTAGCATCAAAAAGCCCTGAACTCACGTTGTCTATTGAATATGTGATGTTTTTCATGGCAAGAATCCAGGCAATCCCCAATGTTCATTCTGCAACCTGGAAATACACCGCCTAAATTTGACAGAAAAATGGCCTGTTTTCTACATGCAATTGGAGGTGGGTGTTTCCAAATAATGGATAAAGAAATGGAAGACCATCCTTCATCAATGCTGATTTGCAAGATCTGCTATTCAAACCAGAGGCAGTAAAACATGCACAATCCAAGTTTTGAACATGCTTAAAAGTTTTTCTAGGGGTGCGAGCCTATCTACTTCCTTTTTGTACAAAACTCTCACCTCTTAAAGGGATGAGACAGCCCTATCACTTATTCCGTTCACATCAAAAATGTTCTTAAATAGAAAATATAGCTCCCTGCATCTTTTAAAAATATGTTCAGTATTAGAAGAGAAGGCACTGCTTAGAAAGTTGTTGGTGAGAAAATGTATATTTTATTGTGTCTGATTACTGGACACTGCCCTAATAAGTCCAACAGGTTTTTTTGGCAAGGTTTTTCCAGAAGTGATTTGTCATTGGCTACTTCATAGGGTTGAGAGTGTGACTGGCCCAATGCCACCTAGTTGCTTTGTATCTAAGGCAGGATTAGAACTCAGTCTCTTGGTTTTTAACTGATGCCTTAACTGTTCCATCAAATCGGCTCTCAGTGCTGTGAATAGTTTGCTGTAAAGAATATTAACAATATGTTGACAGGATGTTTTGTTCTTGCTTTAATGGGAGAGAATGACTCATTCGTTTATGTCAGTTGCTGCCCCGATCATGGTCTTAAAGCACTTGTTGTACCTGTACGACTGAGCAGTTTTGAAAGTACATATTTTCTAAAATTGTAGGAACCAATATAAAATATGCCTCATTAATAATAATTATTCCAAATGGATTGTACTTCAATATCATTGGCATTGAAAACCCTGTGAATGCAAATTTATGTTTCTATATTTACAAGTAATTTCTACTCTGTTCTGCAAAACCTGATGCTCCATAAGTAGGATCAAGTTGCCTAAATCTCTTCACATGCTGAACAGTGAATATGCTTTTATTCTACTCCATTTCCTTCTTTGATTCAGAAGACTCACCCACACATACTGTAGAAATGCATGTTTTCTTTGTTTAAACAATAGCCATTGTTTTCAATATGCCAAACTTTATATAACCTCAAAGTTCCCAGTTTTTCAAAAATAGCATCTTTAATAACTGCACCCACATTTATTAGGTATATTTTCACTCTATTTAGTAGGTATAGAATTTTCACTCTAGCCACTCCATAGAGATGAATTTACTTACACTGCAAAGACTTCAAGATCCATTTCCAGAAAGATTGTTTATTTTATACAGATGGACAGAGAAATATCACATTAAAATAAACATTCATTAATCAATTGCTAAAGCATGTAAAGAGTCTTACACATTTTAGCTGAGTTTGTCAATCAACACGAAGTTTGTGGATGCCAGAGTCTTGCTCCATCCATAAGGCATGGAATCTTGTCACTGTTTCCATGCTTGGTCTTCAAAATACAAGAAAAACTCAATATGGCTTCTCTTTTCTCTCCTAATGCAGTATAAAGACTGCTGCTGCAAACCATTTAGTTAAAAGCTTGAGAAGAAGCAACAGATTGTCCACACATTTCTGCTAGGCTTCTGAAGGTCTCTACTTGCTTTGCTCTCCAAAGCCTGATATACCATCGGATAGCTACAACATCAAACAGGGCAAGTAGAACTGTAAATTCCAGAACTTCATGTCCACACTGATGGAAAACTAAATATGACTCAAAGTAAACCGTTAATATCCTTAAAGTGAGAGAGGCAAAAAAAATTAATAAAACTATTTCCAATTGATGTTTGACCTGAAGTAAATCAGAAACATTCGTAAAGTAGGAGACATAACTTCCCCATAAAATGAGTTTTCCCATAGATTTTTTAAGGTGGACTGAAAACCACTCCTTTGCTACCTTTCCTTCTATTTATAACCCCAACAAATATCAAATACAAGAGAAATACTTCCTCCAGTGGGTAGCAATACACAACAGGTGAAAGGAAGGCAGATCTGATTTTAGCAAACCAGGTAATGGTATTAATTAAGAAAGAAAAGTATAAGATGTTTTCAAGATTTTTTTTGGTTACAGACCTTATAGCTCATTTGTTCAGCTAATTATTTGTACTTTTATCAATAAGATAAATTGCTTAGCTTGGAAATTATTATTTTTTTATATAGAACATCCTCTAAATAAAAGATTTATATCAAGGGACTAGATACTATTTTGATTCATCATGACATTACTGAAGATATTTCTGAAGTAATTATTTTGCTATAGATTTTCCTAAGAGTATTCTAATATATATTCATTCTATACCTGTGTTTCCCTGAAAATAGAAGACCCAGTCTTATATTTTTGGGGCTCCAAAATAAGCACTAGAGCTTATTTTCGGGGAAACACGATTTCAGGGTGATCACCCCGGCTGGGTGCCCCACCCCACCTCACCCCGGCATGTGCACAAGAGGCAGCAAGCACATAGGGACTGATGGTGTCTGGCAGGAGCTCCAGCCAGCCGGTCCCTTGGTCGGAGCACTATGGAGCTGTGCAGCTCACACAGCGCAGGCGAGTTGATTCCCTGTCCAAGCAGCACACAGAGGCAAATGTGCAGGAGGGAGGCAGGCAATCCGGATGAGCAACAGAAAAAGCCAGAAAAGGCCACGGGAGGCTCATCTTCACACAACAGCACCGGCAGTAGATGGAGGCAGAGGCGCATGACGGAAGACAGTTGATCCGGATGTGCTGCGTGGGCCACAGGCAAGCCAAGAGACGTGAAGACAAGCCTCCTGTGGCTGCCTGCCCGCTCCGGCCCACCAACCCTCAGCTTTCCTGTGACCTGTGCGTCCTGTCCAGACTGCTTCCTTTCCACCCTGCACCTCTTCTCCGTCTGCTGCCGGTGCCGCCGCACGAAGACGAGCCTTCCGTGGCCGGCCGCCGCTCCAGCATAACTCTGTTTTCCCACAGCCAGCGCAGCATCTCCAGATTATGTGCCTCACCCCCGCCTGCTGCTTGGACAGGGAATCAACGGACACCATTGGCCCATGTGTGCTTGCTGCCTCCTGTGCTGGCCATGCCCACCCCCTTCACTAGGGCTTATTTTTTTTGGGGGGGGGTAGAGCTTATATTAGACACACTTAAAAATCAAGCTAGGCTTTATTTTTGGTGTAGGTCTTATTTTCGGGCAAACACCATATTTAAAATACACATATATTTATACCAGAGCTGTATAAACAAAGTCATAACTTAGTACTGTTTAAAAATTATACTTTTATTTCATTTTTGTATACACATGTATAGCACATAAAAACTTTTATGTACAAGGTGTAAAGGAATTTAAACAAAGGACATAACTTTAAAATGTTTAATGAAATCTAAGAAACACAAACGAAGCTGCATATCTTGCCATAATGCCAGAGGTAATATGTCTTCTTCCAACAAAAACAGGTTAAATCTGCTTTTTCAGTTTTCAAATTTCAGATGTATTCATTTTATTATACAGTTATTTCACAAGTTGTCTTACTGACGTCAATAAAACACCAAAACATTTTCTACACTGAAGCCATAAATGTTCTTTAACTTCCAAACAGCCTAATCTTCCTGAATAACCTTTTCTACACAAAAAAAAGGCAATGCAAAATTGCAAAATACAATTTGGAAACCAGAAAAAGATACTGTAAATTATATGGCTTTGCTCTTATTCACATCAATTCGTAAGAAAATTTTATTGTATTTTTAAAAAATTACAGAACATTAACTTGAATGTTCCATGCATTTTAATCAGTTTATATATAGTTTAGTAAGGAAACATATTAATACTAGATTTTAATCGCTGCTTGAAAGCTAAGTGCAGCTTCATGTGAAAAATCAAAATGTACAAAACTCAGGATGACCTATTTTTAAGACTCAGTACAGTCAATACTCAAAAATATTTGTTTCAAATATAGTATGAAAACAGTATTTGCATGTATTGTGCTACTGGCATCCCCAAGGCTGCTTCCATTCATATCACTGGCAGCTAAAACCCACCAAAGTGCTTAGTTGTGACTGTGTGTGTTTTGAGATATGTAAAATTATGTGGACAACAATAAGATTTGCCATTTCCTTCTTCTGGAGTCTTTTTTCAATCTAGCCTGGCATTTCCTAGTGGTCTTCTATTCATGGTCAAACCAGGTCCAATCCTGCTTTGCTTTTGGAGGTATCTAAGTCAAGGAGGCAAACATACCTAATAATCCTTCCTCCTCCTGTTTTCCCCACAACAACAACCATGCGAGGCCTTCTTTCATGCCTAAACCAGGACTAAAACTCACAATCTCCTGGTTTTTAATCTGGCGCCTAAACCACTGGACCAAACTGTCTCTCACAACTGGCTTAACCCTCACAAAGGTATAAAATTTAATGCATGGTGAAAGTTAAATTGAAAGGTTCCCCCGCACATGCATACTAGTCATTTCCGGCTCTAGGAGCAGTGCTCATCTCCGTTGTCCGAAGACGTCTCTGTGGTCATGTGGCCAGCATGATTAAATGCCAGAGGCACACGGAGCGCTGTTACCTTTCCACCAAATGTGGTCCCTATTTTTCTACTTGCATTTTTTCCGAACTGCTAGGTTGGCAGAAGCTGGGACAAGTAACAGGAACTCACTCTGATACACGACGCTAGGGATTTGAACCGCTGAACTGCCAACCTTTTGATTGACAAGCTCACCACTGCCTCCCTTATGGTGAAAGATACCCCACATCAATTCAATCAGCATAAAAGAGTTTGATTTAGTACAGTCACCATCAGAATCCTTTAGAGCCATTTCTAAAGGACCTGTATTCGGAAAGACAGTCCATGCACCTCATCTGTGAGAAGTGAAACATCTTCAAAGAAAAACCAGAAAGTCCAGTTGCCTCTTGGAAAAAAAAAAAAAAGCACCTTTGGGACAACCTGCATGACTGAGAATTTCCATAGAGATCTGTGTTCTAGTATCAGATGTGCTAGGCTTTAACCTCAGCTTTCCTGGAAGGGCAACATCTACCATCCCCAGCTATATTTTTTCAAAAGCGTAAGAAGCCTGAAATTTAACACACTTAGGAGGCATCAGGCTCGGGAAGCCTTCCGCACTTCCCACTCGGAAAGCATCCGATCAGCGCCTGGGAGGCGTCGGGCTCCCCTTGGGCCCTTTCCCATTCCTGCTTCCTGGAACCCGACGTAGCGCGCGAGCGGTAAAAGTATCAAGCGGGGCGTTCTATCGCCGACGATCCCTTCTCCGATTGGCCAGACGAGTATCTACGTCACGATTTGACCCGGCCGCTGAGAAAAGGAAGTGACCCAGCTGGCTTGTGTAACAGCCGCCTTCGCGGGGATATTTTTTTGGGGGGAGGGGGGGACATTATGCTGACACAGCGGCCCCTCCTGGTTCTCTTCAAAGCACCAATGACTTGTTAGGGGAAAATGACCGTCTCTTCCCCCTTCCCCTCGGCAGGGCTGCCCCGATCTGAGCTGCTGCCCTCTTCCTCTCGGTTGCCCGCAGCGAAGACTGGCGCGGAGCAAAACGCACCCTTTCCCTAAGATGCCCACTTATGCCCCCCCCCTTCCGTGCCCTCCTTTCCCTTGCAGCACAAACATCAAGGGAAATCAAGCAAAAAATCTTCCCCGCCCGGGGCGCTCTTGGCAGCGCCTCTCGACAGGGCCCGATCCCGCCATGAAGCGGTCCAAAGTCCTGCAAGGGTGGGGACCGAGAAGGCCAATGTCTCCCCACGACCTGCACGCCTTTCCCTGCCCGAGAACGGAAAGCAACGGAGAGGGCTGCTGGCTCGCGGGCTCACCTCGGTTTCCCGATTACCAAAGAGACCGTCCGCCTGGCCAGCGGATGGCAAAGCAGCGCCCCGTTCCGCAACTCCATGAGTTCGTCTCCGCTGGGCTTGAAGGAAAGTTGCGGGTGGGGGGCGATCCCCGCCTGTCGAGAACCGTTCTCGCCGGTGACATTCCGAGAGTTTTTGCGCACTCCGAAAGCCCGCTTCTCCGCGCCCTGCCGACGCTGAGAGGAGAGCCAGAGGGACTCTCGGGTTCGGGCTTTCTGCCGCTGACATGTTTCGCCGCCGCGCCTGCCGCCCCCACCCCAGATCCATCCTCGACTGCGGAGCCTGAAAGAGAAAGGCGTCCTGCCCTTCCCGCGGCTCTCTTCCCTGCAAATCCAAAAGTGAAATTAAAAGCCCTGCTTTCTCTTGCCAGTAGCTGCGCCTAAAATCATATGACCCGCCACGGCCTTTGCATTTGGGTTAAAACGCGTCCAGCATAGGCGTAAATGCAAAAATCAGAGGAAAGAAATGTGTACGGTCATTGGGTCTGGGTTAAAAGGAAGGAAAAAAAAAACACACACGATTGCTCTGGATTTACCTTACCAATTATGTGTTTCCCGGTATTTATGTAATTCCTCAAGGTTGTCACGGTTGCCAAGAGACGCAAAATGGAAAGGAAAACCGGCGGTGGAATAGATGGCGGGAGCAAAACTAAAAGTTATTCCTCCTCTGTATTTGGCGGGGATTAAGTCCTGACGCCAGATCGAAAGCAAAACAAGGCGAGAAGCAGCGAGGAGTCCAATCTTGGAAATTCCTCCTCCACCTCCCTTCCCTTCCCTTCCTCCCCCCCCCTCTCCTCTCCTCCCCCTCTCCGAGGCCTGTTTGTGCAGAAGGGAGGTGGGGGCTGGAGTGAAAGAGGTGCGGAAGAGTTGGGCGCAGCTGCTCATTGGCGGGCTCGGCCGCTTTCATCATTTCTCAGAAAAGCCGATTTCATTTTCACTTCCCTTCAGCAACAGCGACACCAGCACCGGGGAGGGGGCGGAAAGTGGAGGACGAAGAAGACGAAAGAGAAGTTTCAGTTCCTTGGCTGGGAAAAGCGGAGAGAGCTCAAGAGATCTGAGGGGGGCCCCGCTGCCCCCTTTTCTAAACAATCGGACAGCTCCTTCCCAACCGCGGGACCTTCTGGCTCTGGAGCCGGGAAGGACATGGGAACATATTGCAGCATTTCTTTACACGGAGGAGGGATGTAGCCGGGGAAGGCCGAATCTATAGCGCTGCACCTCTCGGCGTTTGCTTGGACAGAAACGATGTCTTTGGTGCAACGCTCTAGAGCAGGAGGTGAGCAACTGTGGCCCTTTTACAACCTGTGGACTTCAACTCCCAGAATTCCTGAGACAGCTTGGCTGTCTCAGGAATTCTGGGAGTTGAAGTCCACAGGTTGTAAAAGGGCCACAGTTGCCCACCTCCTGCTCTAGAACAGTGTTTCTCAACCTTGGCGGCTGGACGATGGGTGGACTTCAACTCCCAGAATTCCCCAGCCAGCGCTGCTGGCTGGGGAATTCTGGGAGTTGAAGTCCACCCATCGTCCAGCCGCCAAGGTTGAGAAACACTGTTCTAGAAAGAGCTAGAAAATCATCCTGTGCCAGGACTGTGTGATTGGGCTGGGTTGTTTTTTTGGGTTTTTTTCTCTGGAGATCGGTGACTTCCTCACCTAGCGACTGGCGAAGAAATTTTCCCGTAGATTTTTTTTTTTCCCCTGACAAGTTCTCTGTCAAGAAAAAAAAAATGCTTTCAATTTTTCTGTCAAAGGAGAAATTGTGAAATAAGTGAGATGCTTTTGTTATTCGGAGGGCTTCTTGAAGGATTTGCATGAAGATCCTGGCTTTTAAATGCAAAGTTATTGCTCCAGTGGTCTGCAGCCTCTCTGGCTTTATTTAAATCCTGAAGAAAGATGCCAGTAAGGAATTTCCCTTGTGGAACTTTTTCAGTCTCAGTTCTACCATCATCACTGAAATAACAACAACAACAACAACAACAACAACAACATTCTCCTAAAACTTCTTGCAAATTGTTTGAGACATTTTCCCTTGATCAGTTTGGAGAAACTCATTCAATTTTGGTATACGCCAATTTGATTGAGAATTTTTACAGGCCATTTCTGTGCACCACTTTAGACACTCAGGTGTGAGGTGTGTGCTGTCAAAGTGCTGCTATGGGAAAAATGAGTGAGACCAATGCGTGCATCTTCTTGGTGTCATCATATTCAATAATAGCCTGGAGGAATCTAGTCTTCCAGAAGATGCTGTACTCCGATTCCCACAAGCTGTGTAGGATATCGGTTTGGCATTCCTCAGTAACAACCTGGTAGCCACTTCTGGAGAGGCAAATAACTAAGCGCTAAGGATTTGCTATTCAGCAATTGCATTTATTTTTCCTTTTAAAAAATAATAGATTAATCTTGATTGTTCATAGGGATTATTAGTGTAAAAAAAAAAGAAAAAATACAATGTAAAGGAAATAATATGTGCACATTGTGTTACATATAGGTAGTCCTCAACCTATGACTGGTCACTTAGCGACCAAAATTACAACAGCCTACATGGGAGCTATTTAAAATCTGGATTCAAAATTCTGATAGTCGCATGACTGCAACTATCATGTGATTACCTTGCAATCACATGACTGAATTTTGGGAGCTCTGCACCTGGACCGCATTTATGCGGCATCCCGGTGTCATGTGACTGCATTTTACAATGGTTTTGCTGAAAAGCAGTATTTATGTCCACTTTTTGGCAACTAGCCATTGGTTTGCTTAATGATTGCAGCATTGCTTCACCCCCCAAAAAAAATTATAAAATCCAATAGGTTTTGTGATCAACCCATTTTACTACCATTATGACTTAAAATTATGGTCATAAGTTGAAGACAACCAGTATAAGCAATAATCTAGTTTTTAATCACATCATTAGATTGTGACACATAGAACAATGTTGATTAGTCTCCACTGCAGGAATAGTCAATAAGTTGGAAGGGAACCCATGTCAATAATCAAAAAGTTTAAAAATGGGAATATACTGTATTTCCAACATTAAGGAACATGTTTTTTTGCCAATCCCTCTCCATTCTTATCCCCAGTCATAATTATTCCCTTATGAGTAAACATTTTTGATATATATCTAAAAATACATTCACATCTTCAAACATTACTGATCTTATAACACCAATATTAACTAATTTATAGATGTTAACTTGAAATGGGACAATAGAAGGAAAAGCCTATGTCATTTGAGTAAAATGTTCTCTCTTCAATTTTACACTTGATACATAATGACTTTAACAGCATACTGTATTTAAATTCCTCTGGGATGTTCGGTAAAAGTGAAAACTGATACTTGGCAGATTTAGTCTCATTTTAAGATCACAAGGAATATACTCAATATTCCTACATACATACCCATTGCTTTATTAATATTCAGTTCTTTAGTTTACAGTTCTGCCAAATAATAAGTTATTTATCCTTCTTGCATTTAGAAATAAGATATCAAAGTATCAAGTTGCCAAAAATATTTTATGAAGTCAATACTAAATATATATGATTCAACCTTTAAAGAATACTTAATCATAGGAATCTAAAAATACTAATTCTCCAGGTACATTGAGAACTCTGTGAAGCAATTAACCTTACCAAATATGCAATAAATGTAAAGTTTGTTGTTTCAGAGATCTCAGAGAAGTACAGGTAGTCCTTGACTTACCACAATTGAGCCCAAAATTTTTGTTGCTAAGTGAAGCATTTGTTAAGTGAATTTTGCCCCATTTTGTGACCTTGTCATAGTTGTTAAGTGAATCATTAAAGTTAAATTAGTAACATGGTTGTTAAGTGAATCTAGTGTCCCCATTCACTTTGTTTGTCAGAAGGTTACAAAATGTGATTGCATGACTCCAAGACACTGCAGCTATCATAAACATGAGTCAATTGCCAAACATCCGAATTTTGATCACGTGACCATGGGGATGCTGCGTATGGTCATAAGTGTCAAAAATACTCCTAAGTCACTTTTCTCAATGCTGTTGTAACTTGGAATGCTCACTAAATGAACTGTTGTAAAGAGGACTACCTGTAATCTCTTCCCCTTTTTAAAAATAATTATGTATGGTTGTGTATACGGTTGTATATGGATGTATATGGTTGTGTTGAAGTTCATAAAGTAATATTACATTATTTGGAAAAATATGGATAGTTGACTGATCTCTGACCAGAGCATGTAAGATGCTATAATTGTAGCTGCTGAGTCTAGAAATTAATCTGTTTATCAAAGACCCTATTTTGATCATGGCATCTATGTACAGTTACTTGAAATGAAGCTTCATTTCAAATGAAGCTGGATGTTTATATATCCACCCTGGGAAATGTTCTATGTATAAGGCAAATGTTTCATCTCTTTAAAATCTTAACAATTATTTGGAAAGACAGTGTCTCTCCGTAGAAGAGCAGGAAACCCAGATTCTAGTTTTCAACCTCCACCATATAAACACATTGGGTTACTTTTGGCAAGTTTATCTCTCTCAGCTTAATCTGCCTCAGGATTGTTGCTGTGGAGAACATAGGAGGCACAAGTATAATATGATGCCTTAAGTACCCAAATTGAAGGCAGGATATAAATATTATAAATAAACTATTATTAAAAATACACATTTAACTATTTGATTAATTAAATCAGATTTTAAGGCTCTTTCAGAAAAGCTTCAGAAAAGACAACTGTTTTAATACATCACAGAGAATAATGTGTTTGTCAAAGTGAAGCCATTCTTCACAATAATTTTCAAAATACATTCAGTTATAGTTTGTAACATTAGTTTGTGGACTTTGACTCAATTATATATATATTTATTTATTTCAAAACAATTTCTATTATACTCAGCAGGACTGATTTAAAATAAAAATTATAATTACTTTAATTGATCTAAATAAATGTGTTGCAAAATATAATTTTAGGACAAGGATCTATGTGTTAATGTGTTTCTTGCAATATATTGCATGCAGCGAAATATAACTAATGTCAAGTGTATCTCATTTCATTCTTCCTGATGTGTTAAAATCGGCCGATTTTAGAGAATTGAATTGAATTGAATACTTTTTTTCGCCAAATGTGATTAGACACACAAGGAATTTGTCTCCAGTACAGAAGCAGTGCACATGCAAAGCAAAGCAAAACAACAATAACAACAACAACAATAATAAAAGGGGAGTAAAGAAGATAATAAGGATACATAATAATACTACAATCACACTTTATGGGTTATTAGACATTAGGCAGCACTGAGAGAATTAGGTATTCAGCAGTGATGGCATGAGGGGAAAAAACTGTCCCTGTATCAGGGGTGAAATGCTCCTGGTTCAGACCGGATCGGCCGATCCGGTAGCGATGGAGGCGGGTGGTTCGGAGAACCGGTAGCAAAAATCCCTGCCCCCCCCCATGCCCAGCTGAGCTGCACAATCAGCAGAGGCTTTTTTTTTACTTTTAAAAGCACTTTGTCTACATTTTGTTTACTTTTAAAAGCATTTTGTCTACAACCTCTTCGGCCGAAAAAATGCTTTTAAAGTTTTTAAAAAAAGCCTCGGATGATCGTGCGGCTCAGCTGGGATTGTCAAAGGCTTTTAAAAGAAAAAAAAACCCTTTTTTTCTTTTAAATGCCTCTGATGATCCAAGCTGAGTTGCCTGATCAGCAGAGGTTTTTTTAAAAACTCAGCTGGGATCGTCAGCGCCTTTTGAAAGCATTTTTTTACAACCTCTTCGCCAAAAAGGTTGTAGAAAAAATGGTTTTAAAAGTAAAAAAAAATTGGCTACGCCCACCCAGTCACATTATCCCACCACCACCACCAAGCCACGCCCACAGAACCAGTAGTAACAAATTTTAGATTTCACCACTGCCCTGTATCTAGTTGTTTTGACAAGGAAGGAATTGAAACTGTGTATGTCCAGGATGGAGGGCTGTGCAGATATCTTCTCAGACGTCCTGACCTGCCAGGTTTTCCATGGAAGGCAGGCAAGTTGCAATTGTTATTTCTGCAGTCTTAACTATCCATTGGAGTCTGTACCTGTCTTGTTTGATGCTTCACAAACCAGACAGTTAAAGACTCATAATTCCTCTGTAAAACTGTATCAACATCTCTTGGGGCTGTCTGAACTTCCTGAGTTGATGTAGGAAAAACATTCTTTGTTGTACCTTTTTAATGTTTCTAATGTTGAGTGTCCATTTGAAGTCCTGGGAGATTACAGAACCCAAAAATGTGAAAGACTACTGCTGATACTGGGATGTTAAATATTGTAAGAGGTGATAAAATAGAAGGGCTCCTCCTAAAAGCCATCTTCATATTTACAATTTTAAACATGTTCCATCTCCAGATCGTTACAGCTGCACCATAGGGTCAGTTGTTCAATCTCCCATCTATATTCAGGCACAAAGTAAGACTTGATGAGCTTACTTTGTGCCATAGACAGCAGCTGCAATTTCATAAATATGATAGCTTTAGAACCATACGATGGTAAATATAATGAGCTATTATGTCTTTGTATGCAAGTTTCTTCATTATCATATTTTTCTCTGCATATTAATTTCATTTTTTAAATATTTCATTTGCCTTGAATTTTAGAAATAAGACAAACTCACATTCATACATATATGTTGCAGAATTAACTGCCCACTGATAATCTACCACCAATCGTAATAATGTCTGCCTTTTATTTTTATTTATTATTATTGCTGTTAATAATAATAATGTTAATGCTTTTAATTGTAATGCTGATCTTGACCATAATAAAAGTTGATTGATACATTGGCCAACATTATTTACAACTTTATGAGCTCTCCAGATGATTGCTTCCCATCATATTTCTCCCTTTTTTTGTTAGAAAACAAATTGATTTTTACCACTCTGATTACAGTTGCTGAAAATTGATGGCACAGCTTCCTGAAACACATGAAAACTAATGAGTCACATGAGAACTAGTGGATTATATAAATATTGTGTTATCTCATTTAAGCAGTGGAGCAATTAATTAACAAATAATTAAAACTTTGTTTAACAATAATATATGAACAGAAATGATGGAATACAAGCTGTTTCCATTGAGAAGAACAACAATTGGAAACAGAGTTAAATAGAGAAATTGATTGGTGGACCTTCTCACAGATACAATCGAAACATAAGGAATATATAAAAGCGTATGAAATATGTAAAGAAAAACAGGAACTAGATAAAATTATATTAGACTGGAGAGAAATTAATTAATAAAATTTACAAATTTCTGCTGAGATATAAGATGGAGGAGGAAATAGTTAAAAACACGATGATTAAATGGATGCAAAACTTTAAATACTCAATAGAATTGGAGAGATGGGAAGAATTCTGGCAATTGAACACAAAAACAACATTGGCGGTGGCATACAAGGAGAACCAGCTAAAGATGTTTTATAGGTGGCATATGTCACCTACAAGATTGGCCAAAATAAACCCGAAAAACAGTTCAGTGTGTTGGAAACGCAAAAATCCACAAGACACTTTTTACCATCTATGGTGGACATGCCCGGCGGCAAAGAAATTTTGGTTCAATATTAAGAAATGGCTAGAACAAATCACCAAATTACAAATAGATAAGAGACCCAAAACTTTTTTGTTAGGAATTTTCACAAAGACTTACCCCAAAGAAATAAAATACTTGTTAATACATATTTTAACGGCAGCGAGGATAATATATGCCAAAAATTGGAAACTGAAAAAAACCCCAATGGAAGAAAAAATAATGGATAAAATTACACAATGTGCTGAAATGGACAGGCTGACAAAAGAGCTAAAGGAAAAAGAAGACACAGAATTTTATAAAGTTTGGAACAAATGGTATCAATGGCATACGGCTACTACTGAAGAAATATAACTAGATGTCAGATAGAATAGAAATACAAGTGTGTATACAAATATTTTCTTATGGGCAAATAAACCTACAGAGAGAAACCCAGAAAGCAAAGGTATAATCCAAATATATAATATACAGATTATTAAAGCAGAAGTCTTAGAGAGAAGAGAGGAGAGGGAGAAAAGGCAAAAAGAATCTATTAAGATTTAGGGGAATAAGTATAACTATTACCTGAAAGACCATTACGAAACAAACGCTTCAAATGATTGATTATTTATAATTGTTTATTGTATAATGTATTTTTATGTTTTTGTTATATGTGTTATATGTGTTTTAATAAAGTTTATAAATTTAAAGAAAAAAAAAATAGGCACCATAAGCCATCATCTCATTTTTGAGGCTGAAGATACTCCTGATATACCTGATGATCTCTTCTTTCTTTTTACTTAAACTAAGTAAAAGTTTAAACAAAAGGTTAAGGCAAAGGTTTTCCTTGCCCAGTCATGTCTGACTCCAGGGGGTGGTACTCATCTCTGTTTCTTAGCCTAGGCAGCCAGTGTTGTCCAAAGACATTCCCATGATCATGTGGCTAGCATGACTATACACCGAGGCACAGTAATTTAGCCTAACTGTTACATCTCTCTCATTTTACAGGTTCATTTAGATTTCTGCCCACTTCATTATAAGGGAGGAGTCAGACAACCACTTATTTTAGGAGAATGCAAGTAAACTTCTATTTCCTCTAAGTGACTTTCACTTACCCTTTTCAGCCAAATTTCCCTCAAGATTATTGGTGTGGGACTAAAATGAGGGAAGACTGCACTACTTTATATTCTTGAGAATAGGTGAAATTATCAAAAATCTTAAGTGAAGCCCAGGATCATCAAAACCAGTTGCTTCTGGGACAGATGAACAATCTTTGGAGACAATCCTTGACATCTTTCTGTGCTATGAGTTTTCCTGATTCATAAACAAAGGAACATTTTGTGTGGTATTCAGAGTAAGTATTTCCTTAAGTACAGCTAAATCCCCAGAAAATTATTTCCCTTATGGCAGAACAGAAAAAATAGCAGAAATCCACATGGCAAGACAGGCTTATGAGATCAGCCATAAGCTCTAGATACTCATGTAAACCAGCTTAGTCCTCCTGTCTATGTGGAACTAAAGTGTAACGCTGAAGTTAAGATGCAACACATCACTGTAAATTTCTATTTGATATAAGTAATTGATGCTTTCCTACATCTGACTATTACATCCTTCTGTTTATAAAATCTGGGAAAAAAAGTTTTTCTGGCTTTAATCATTAGGGATTTTTTTTCATTTTTAAAAAATTATTTATGGTGAGTTGGAAATATTTTGCTATTTTAAAAAATTAACGCAAACCAATAAAGCAGCAGTTGGAGCTCCCCTACCAGAATGGAAATTGCATTAAAATTATTATGCATCCTCCTACTCAGCTGTATTATCCAAGGGAGAAGTTGATATGTTTAAAAGTGTACAGTATGTATGCTTTGTTTAATTAAAACTTTTTTAAAAAAAATTATATTTAGCTCAATGGTTTCTTTTCTAATCTTATGTGAAAAAGCTGTTCCAAGTTCATTTCAAATGTCCCACAGAAGGGTAGTGCTGCTTTAAAATCTGCTTGTGTTATCTGTGAGCTTCTAATATTGGTAAACCCAATATCTTGAATGATTTCCTACTCAACTATATGTAATGGACATTTCTTTTATTTGTAATCAATCAATTTTTCCACTGAAAGGAAAATTTTCCACTAAAGGGTACTCACTTTTTTAAGGGGAATGGTGGTTTGTTTCTTCCTTCTTATCTGAAAGTGATGATCAAGTACGTGAAGTAGGTTTTTTATTTTTTATTTTCTTTCTAATAGTGTGAGAAGGGTTTTGGTTATTTTATTGGAATGGATATAACAGATGAGCCATTATAATAAATTATAATTCCCACATATAAAACATCATTTTGTTTAGAATTTATCCACTCTCTTCTATATTTCAGCCTACAAGTGTGGTAACGAAGCATCTTGTTGATGACACTGTATTGTTCCGCCTTTTCTTGACAGGTTGTATGAAGTCAATTCAAAAAGTTAAGTTTTAACTTAAGTCTTAACAAGAATTAAGTTCAAAGTTCTTATAAGAAGGATAATTAAAGATCTATCTACTATGACAGTTTTTTCACTATCAAATGTTGATGGAGGAACTCTTCCTGACGATCCATCTAAAGAAGTACAATGAGCTATAGCAAGTAATGTTTGGATTTCTATCTCCATCAAAGCCAATAGCCTGTACCACAAGAAATATTAAAGGATTCTGCAATGATCTCAGGGAGGTATATAAAACCATAAGTTCTAGTTATGGTAGATAAATTTGGATCCTTCTAGCAGTTTATGCACATTTTTCATGGAAATTAAATTTTAACAGAGACAGGCCATTTATTGGGAACTTTGTGTAACATGGATAGAGTTTACATATAAGATTACTGTACTTTGCACAGGATTTCACAATATTCTTTTAGTTTGGTTAACTTCCTTATCTCTGGTGACACCCTGTGGATACAGAGGACATCTCAGTTATATGGAGGAGATTAAAAAGTGATCCTTTATACTAGATATGATGTTGGCTCATAAGAATGTCAGTACAGGTAGTGTCTTGACTCACAACTATTCATTTGGTGACTGAAGTTATAAAAGCACAGAAAACGTGACTTATAATGGGGAAGCTAGATTCATTAACATTACTAATATAATAACTGCAGTGATTCACTTAGCAACTTTGGCATGAAAAGTTGTAAAATGGAACAAAATTCATTAATAACTGTCTCACTTAGCAATAGAAATTTGACATTCAATTGTGGTTGTAAATTGAGGTCCACCTGTACACAAAGAGCTCTACCTTGCTGTGTGAAGCAAAAAGGGGACTAACCCCCTCCCCCTTAGTATGAATTGTATTTATTAGAATACAAAATCAGGCATTGGAGCCAGGAGGGCTGTGATATAAATTTGGGTTCCTGATTCCTATTAATTTCTGTTGTTTATAACTTACTGGTTGGTTGTTTCTTTACTTTGATGTTTAATGTACATAATCCAGAATCAAAGATGTTCAAGTTGGTAGATCATATTTATTTATTGATCAGTCAAGCACACTAAGCCTTGTATCATTGTTTACATCTAATAAAATAACCTTCCATGGCAACCTTCCAGAGACATAATTGTACATTAAGAAGGTTCTATTTCCTGAAATGTATACCAGTTGATATCTGCAAGGTCCTAAATTTCTACTGTTAAAAACAGAGATGGTCACTCAGTTGATTAAAACAATGTCATATTTATTTATTGCCATATGAAAATTCAAATAGTCACAAATGTAAGTATTTCATAAATAAAACATTCCTTGAAATGGTGATCAAGTTTTTGATATCACTTTTTATAAGATGAAAAATTCTTTTTAAAGATTAATGTCGGCATGCTTACTCTACCACCAATTTAGAAAGCTGTAAACTGAGAACATGCAACTTATCAAGCAAGTACATTGTAGGCTTACTGCTGATGTACCAACCTACTGTTCAGCAAGTCCTGTAAGAATGGATACTTGGATTCTAGGATCCCTGTTGCTTAAGACCTTCCTTTCCATCAAGCATATAGCAGCTACTATAGTACTCTTGATCTTTTGTCTGTCCCACCCATTTGAATTTTTGTAATTGATAAGAATCAATTGTTTTATATTGTGGTATTGGAAACCATAACAAAGACCATCAGAGTAAACTCAATTGTCCTGGTAAACATGTGCATCCTTTTAAAATATTTTTTAATACCTGTTGTTTTTCTGAGATCCTGGGGTGCTCTCAGAATTTTAGCCTGTCACTCTGAAAAATCCTTGTGAATATATGAAGATCACTGGAATGGAGGCAACAGATTCCTGATCTTTAAAAAGGGGGAAATGGAAGGTCTTTAGCAAATCTTTAACCAGGACAAAATTAAGTTCTAGAAATATAGATTTCTATTAAGCGGTATGAAAAATTTAACAGCAAAGATTGTTAAAAAGTGAGCTAGCCATACCTTTAATCCTGAGTTTATAAGAAGGAAACAGACATGCACTGTAGATGCTCGAAGTCTGAGTTTCACAGGAAATGTATACCGGTATCTACTTAAGTTTTAGAAGCCTATCTCTTTCATTCTATTTTTAAACAATTCATATTTCTACAAGCTACACATTCAAAATTAGAAATAAGGACTCACACTTTTGCATGCCTTTTAGAATATACAAAGTGTATATGCTACAAGTTAAAAACCACACACTACTGCACTACAAAGTGAAATCCAGGATCCAGTTCTGAGTCAAGTTCTAAGTACCTTTTGTCATCTTTTAAGTTTAAATCTATTTAAAGATATTGCTGGTATTTTAAAAGAGCAAAATGCTCTGAGTAAAGTTTAAAAGTCTGTCACTGAGCATTTTGTATTCAATAGCAAATGCACAGAGACAGCTATCAGGAATTTGATTCTATTATCAATAGAATAATCCTACTGATAGTTTAGTCTTTACACCATTTTGTAAAACTTCTGTTGTGTAAGGATATTATAATCCAGTCTTAAATACTCTGATTGGCAAGAAGTTCCAACTAATAACAATATTAATTTTTTGGATGTATGTTTATTTACAAATAGGCTATAACATTGTTACCAAAATTAACCATTTATTCTGAAAATGGTACATTTTATTACTTTTTACCTGCAAATTATATTGTCAACCGAAAGTTACTGAATCTTTCATAATTTTTATTGAAAATTACTCCAAATCAAATGGAAACATTTTCATTTTCTAAATCGTAATTTCTGTATCACTAAATCTGCACAATTCTGCACTATTGTTCTATCAACTGAAATAGTTATCTTTATAAAGCTTTATAAAGCAACCAGGGCACCAGATAATAAACATAGCTCAGAATTCTGCCATCTCCCTTCTTTTAGCTTCTGTATCAGAAGATAAAGAACTCTTTAGAATGGAAAATAAAAATCTTTTGTTAGCATAGAGACAATACATGGGATCTGCTTCTTTCCATGAAAGTCAGGTCTGTTTGAATAGGAACTGTATTCTGCAACTTTGCGATTTACACGTGTTAGGATCTGTATAAGTTCAAGTTTCTTAGCATATTGTTTCAACATCACACACAATGACTGTATAAACCAGGAACCATCTAAGGAATTCCTCCACGAGTAGTAACCTAAGAGAAAGTAAAAAAGAAATTCTATTGTTCAAGCAATAATTATAAAAGCCAGCCATAGAATTTGTTCCCCCAAAAATTACACAATTATCAAACCAGCAGCATGAAATCCAATGAGAGCATCTAAAGCAGTATTCTGGTATTTAAAATATTTGATCACACTATACCCAAAATTATTTATTTGACATACCTCATTTTCCCTTTCCTTCTACCAATTCTTCCAACTATATTTTCTTAGGGAAAATGGAAGAATGAAAGAAATAATCTCCATTTATTTCCAAAGGCTTCAATAGAGGTAATCATTCTACTGATCAGAAAAATCAGTGATCATAAACTCATTAATAAAATGATATCTTTCCCTGTTGTATCCTGACCCAAAGCTTGAAACCTATGATCATAATGGGCAAGCTTCATTGCAGTCATAAGTCAAAACAAATTTAAGTTCCATTAATTTTAATAGATCTATTCAAGATAAGGTTATAAACCTAATGAAATTTATGCAAAAGTTGCATTTTCCATTCATTTATCTTACCCGGTGCAGTAGAATAAGCATATAGAAAGTCTGCCTCTACAGGTATTTTCTGACACATTCTTTCATCTGAGCCGCTGTCTGTTTCAATTCCAGAATCAAGATCCGTTCCTCTACAAGCCTACCAAATACAAAACAGGAAAATATCATAAATAGAATAGAATAGAATAGAATTTTTTATTGGCCAAGTGTGATTGGACACACAAGGAATTTGTCTTCGTGCATATGCTCAGTGTACATAAAAAAAAAGATACGTTCATCAAGAATCACAAGGTACAATACTTAATGATAGTCATAGGATACAAATAAGCAATCAGGAAACAATCAATATCAATATAAATCGTAAGGATACAAGCAACAAAGTTACAGTCATACAGTCATAAGGAGATGAGTGATGGGAACGATGAGAAGATTAATAGTGCAGACTTAGTAAATAGTTTGACAGTATTGAGGGAACTATTTGTTTAGCAGAGTGACGGCGTTTGGGAAAAAACTGTTCTTGTGTCTAGTTGTTCTGGTGTGCAGTGCTCTATAGCGTCGTTTTGAGGGTAGGAGTTGAAACAGTTTATGTCCAGAATGTGAGGGATCTGTAAATATTTTCACAGCCCTCTTTTTGACTCGTGCAGTAGATAGGTCCTCAATGGAAGGCAAGTCGGTAGCAATTGTTTTTTCTGCAGTTCTAATTATCCTCTGAAGTCTGTGTCTGTCTTGTTGGGTTGCAGAACCAAACCAGACAGTTATAGAGGTGCAGATGACTATTATTACTAATAATATTACTCATTATTAATTAATTAGTAATTACTGATTAGTAATATTACTAATGTTCCTCATTAACACTGATGGGATATATAAATGAGTGCATACAAAGTAGAGGTGAGCAGTATTCTGATTCAAAGCAGAAGAAGTACATTGGATCCAGCATGGATGCATTTGCTGTATCTCGCAGCAGCATCTTAAAAAGTCATGTCTTCTCCTGGTCTCATAAGACAGCTTCCTGGGTCTAAATAGTTACCATACAAGACCAGGAAGAGGCATGATTTAATACCACATGAGCTGAGACTGTGCCCCTGTGGACAAGGGACCATTGAAACTATAGCTCACCTCCCGCTATACTGCATGTTCTCTATAAGGACACACAGACTCAATTAAGTAACACCTTACCTAATAAAGTATCTGGGAAATACTGCTCTTTTTTACATGCAATTACTGTTATAGGATCGATATGAAATAGTTTCTCTGAATGTGGATAAATTCTGCTAAGCTATATGTAAAATCAGGCAAACTTTTAACTGCCCACTGTTCATCCACCACCAATTGCAATATATTATGTCTGTCTTTTATTTTTTACTATTATTATGTTTTAATGCTTTTATTTGCTGGTCTGTGACCCTAATAAAGATTGATTGATTGATATGGCTTAAGACGTCACTGACAAATACAATGAGTCATGTTGACATCATCTTTGAATACAACGATAGTCCTAAAACAGAGAGAATAAGTGCACTTTCATATACAAGAGGCACATAAAGCTATAATATATAAATCTTAAGGTCTATATTTAATTTGGAAGTTTTATCATTACTCTCTGAATCATATTAAAAATTCATACCATCTTTAGAGTGCCCTGGTGCCATGGAGGTCATAGATGAAATCATGCTCAGAAATGGTTTTGTATGTCATGACTTTGATTTGGGTCAAGGGAAGTTTGATGATTTTAATTTCTAAAGGCGAATATATGGAAACTTCTACTTATTTTAAGGATTATGAATTAGATTGCTTTACTTTGAAAATAAGCCGACTAAAAGAAAATAATGCATCTTTTAAAGAAAGGACATAACTCTTTGGGGTGGGACTCAGTTCCTGTGTAAGCACACAAGATTAAGGGGCCCTTGTGTATAATTGTATAGGAATAAGGTATAAATTACTATTATTATACTATGTTTAAATAACGTATAAGATGTAAGGAATATATTATTATATTATCATTATATTATGTATTAACTTAAGTGTTGGAAGTTGCTTGGGACCAGTGATGTCATATCTATGTCCAATGTTTTTAATTTTGAACTACTAATAAAAAACTTTTTAAAAAAAGAATATGAGGTCCTTGGTGGTCTCTGAGCTTAGCTGGTCTCTTGCAGACATTTCATTACCTAAACCAAGTAACATCATCAGTGCTAGTGACTAGCACTGATGATGTTACCTAGTTTGGATAATGAAATATTGGCAAGAAAACAACTAAGCTCAGAAGCATCAAGGACTACCGGATTTCAATCCACAAACATTCTCCTTTATTGGCATACAAGAATACCATATTTTTCGGAGTATAAGATGCACCTACCTTTTTTGGTGAGGAAAACAAGAAAAAGAAATCTGCCTCTGCCTCCCAGCAATTTTGCCTCGTTGCAGCAAACAGCAAATAGCCTGCTTTACTTTCATTTTCAGCATAGCTTGATTAGCACAAGAAAAAAATCTACTCCCAGCAATTTTGCCTCGTTGCAGCAAGCAGCAGAGGCCTTCGCAAAACAGCTGAGTCGGGAAGCCGATCCAACTGACAACTTGTGCTAATTAGGCTGTGCTGAAGCTGAAATGGGCTGTTTCTTCTTGCTGCAAGGAGGTAAATTGCTGGGAAGCAGAGACCAAAGGGTGGGGGCCAGTGGGTGGGCAGGGCTACATTCCGTGAATAAGACACACCTAAATTTTCACCCCCTTTTAGAGGGGAAAAAGGTGCATCTTATACTCCAAAAAATGCGGTAATTTGTATTACTGCACAAGGATGATTACTACATGTAAGAGGGTTCAGGTACTTTCCTACGGATCAGGGGCAGGTTTCAAAACCCATTGCTACCGGTTCGCTCGTGGGTGCTTGTGTGCAATACTTCTGCACATGCGCAGAAGCGTCCAGGCGGGTGGGTGGAGCCTCCCGCCACCGCTACCGGTTCACCTGATCCAGGGCGAATTGATAGCAACCCATCACTGCTACGGATGCCAGAAGGATTCTACTTCATTACTATTCCCAATTCAATGTGTATGTTGGGAGGATGGGAAACATTTGGTCTTTTGAGGAAGTCTTCTTTTATTGAAGGATTTCCATTTCTCTATGTTGTGTTTCTTGTTACCTGGATAAAAAAGAGCTTTGGCTTCCCTCCCAGGGTTTTACACCTGTCTCCTCTGAAGAGGCTGGTTAACATTTTCAGCTCTAGAGGGCCATCCGTGCCATAAATCAGTCCATCTTCTCCATGGCTTAGCAAGACACAAACAAAACTATTTCTCTTTCTATGATCATCCTTGGCAACTTCAAGAGAAGATAAACAATAATGTTTATATTGTGAATAACAATTTTCTTCAAATTAACCAAGAAAATTATATTTGTTCAAAAAATAAGACTTTTGAATGATAAGATCTAATTGGTCTGTAGAAGCCTGGATAGCTCAGCAGACTAACGCATTGTAATTTAACTCCAGCTGTCTGCAATTAGTCAGTTCGAATCTTGCCACTCAAGTTGACTCAGCCTTCCATCCTTTCTAAGGTAGGTAAATTGAGGACCCAGTTTGTGGGGGCAATAAGCTGACTTTGTAAAAATATACAAAAGTATGAAGGCTATTGCTTAACGCATTGTAAGCCGCCCTGAGTCTCCGGAGAAGGGCAGCATATAAATCAAATTAAAAAAAAAAGCAGAGAAACATTTTTAGTATAATAGTTTGTTTTTTTCACTTCCAAAAACATTCTATGATTTTGCTATCTTCATCAGGATAGTCACAGCCAAGTACTTTCCTATTTTAAGTATTCACATAACTTTCACAAGATGCAGTACTAGTAGTCCTCAACATATGAATGACCATCTGTTTAGTGACTGTTCCAAGTTACAATGATGCTGAAAGAAGTTATTTACAACTGGTCCTCACACTTAGGAGTCTCCATAGTCACAATGTCCATGGTTGCATGATCAAAATTTGGGTACTTGGCAACTGGTATGTATTTATGACAGTTGCTGTGTCTTGGGATCACATGATTGCCATCTGCAACTTTCCCAGAAATGACAAGCAAAGTCATTGTGGAAAACCAGATTTGCTTAACAACCATGTGATTCACATAACAACCATGTGATTTGCTTAATGATTGCAGCAAAAAAAAAAGGTAAAAAAGTCAGGCAGGACTCATTTAACAACTGCCTTGTTTAGTGATGGACGTTCCAGTTCCAATTGTGGAAGCCAAGGACCACCTATACATAATCTGAATCTAATTTATAGCAATAAAATATTCTACCTTAAACATTATTTTATTAAAATCAGAAAGTAACAAAATGATGGGAATTGTGTGAAATAAAACACTTCTGAACACAACAAATTTTATTCTGAAATGTAAATCTGATTGGATTTGATAATACTAAGACTCTTCAAAACTCTATACTTTCTTACTGAGATGCCATACAATTCTTTTAACTCTAGGCGTAAGTTTTACATTTCATTAAGAAAAACAGATAGCTCTAAACTTAAAAACATTAGCTTGTTCTGTAATATACTTCAATACAATTGATGATGCATCATAAAATGACTACTCACTGTTTTGCAGCACATCAATAATTTGTTTACATGAAAGATCATTATACGTTTTCACATTATATCCCAATGTTCTGAAAGTGTCAAAAACAAGTGCTGCATCTGCATCTGTACCAGATCGAAGTGCCATTCCTTCATGTTAAAAATAAAGAGAGGGAAAAAGTCATAAGACATCTTGCATTTTGAAAACTCTATAATGCAACAAGACTGTGAATATTACAGGCAGCATCTGCCCAGCTAGAGAATATATAAAATGTGAAACAACAGCTATACTGAGACATGTTCTCAGACAGATCTCACATCATACAAGGCCATGAAGGCATTTATAGTTGGGTATCTTGGCAAGGCAGAATTTGCAATTATATTTATTCTTTAAGCCACTGAGAGTTGTGTATTTTAGGTGAGTGGCCAAACAAACAAACCTCTTCAGAAGAGTCTTTTTAGAATTTCATGGTGAGTAGACAATGATCTAGCAGGCAACCGAGTCCTTTGAGACACTGGAAGAAGGGTTCACTTAACATACCTTTATTCCCACAATCTACGAATGCTGTATCTGTGTGTGATGCCCTTTCATAGCCTTAGTTATATGAAGGTACCATATTTTTCGGAGTATAAGACACACTTCCCTCCCCCCAAATAGGATGACAATTTGAGTGCATCTTATATACCGAATGTAGCCCCACCCACCCGCCGGCGCCCCGGAAAATGGGCCATGTGGAGGCAGCAATAAACTATGGCAATCCCTGCAGCCTGAAACAGCTGACCTTTGGGAGGCCAAGCCAACCGACAATCAGCTACTTGTGCTAATCAGGCTGTGCTAAAGCTGAAGCAGGCTGTTAGGTGCAAGGAGGCAAATTACTAAGAGGCAGATTTTTTTTTTCTTGTGCTAATCAGGCTGTGCTGAAAATGAAAATGAAACAGGCTGTTTACTGTTTGCTGCAAGGAGGCAAATTGCTGGGAAGAAGAGGCAGATTTTTTTTTCTTGTTTTCCTCCCCCAAAAAGGTAGCTGCATTTTATAGTACGGAGCGTCTTATACTCCGAAAAATATGGTAGTTTAGTACTGAAGCCAGAATGGAATGGGCAGAGGCTTCTTTTAGAAATAGCTATAGTGTCTGAATTCATGGAAGTGGGGCAGATGTGATTAACGGACACTGGGTGTAGCTGCCATACCCTATAGACTTCGAGTTCATGCATTCTGAAGAATGGCTTCATAGATTAGAAACTTTATTTGAACGCCAAGCAAGTTGTCCAGGGAATTAAACTTCAATCCATTGCAGTGTTAATTCTGTCCCTTTGTACACAGGGAATTCTTTCTCTTTTAAAAGACAACGAGAGGAAGTCAGTTTCTTTCTTAATGATGTATATGGAAGTGTAGCTATCCATGGCTGCACATGATTATAATTTACTGATTCTAAATTTCCAACCCTTGTTGCTAGGAGACATGAAGCTGGATCTTCTCTTCTGCTTTCCTATATATGTTACCTTTTTGCCTTTTCTTTACCATTTGATGTTTCTGTATCCATAACCTAAATGTTCCCTAGAGATGAACTGGGATATTGGAAATTTGCCCAAGACATCCCACTGATCACGAATACTCCTTTTTTGGATCATTGGGAGGGGATATTGGGTATTTTTAAAGCTATAATCAGAAGTACATACTTAACTAT
Source organism: Pituophis catenifer annectens (assembly GCF_029215685.1). NCBI lineage: Eukaryota > Metazoa > Chordata > Lepidosauria > Squamata > Colubridae > Pituophis > Pituophis catenifer. The sequence goes on from NW_027256888.1 coordinate 38,858,331, forward strand.
ACGATATAGGCTGATAGTCTTAGGAAATATAACTCCAAAGGATGACACTGTAGAGAGAATGCAAGTTCTAGGAAGTATATTCAAAGAAAAGCATTTGACTGTTCCAAGTAAATTACCTGCTTATATATTAATTTTAATAAATAAAAATAGATTTACCGGTATCTGGAAGGAAATGTTTATTGTTGACCAGAATGCATATTCCCATTTCTGGACAGTCCATTCTATAACTTTCATCTGCTTGTATCACAGAATCAACAGATTTGCTAGAAGGAATGCTTTTCCTATGAAGAAATAAAACAATGTAAAGCTAATGTCATTCAAGTTATAAATGGAAGATCACAATAGTTGATTCTATTAATTTTATATGCACTGAGATATTTACCAATGTTAAGATAAAGGGTTGCTGGCAAAAAATATACTAATTACACAAACGACAAGGAATCCGATCTTGAAGAATGAGTGAAATAATTACACATCTCAAAGCTGTTTAATGCAAAAAAAGTTAAGTTTATTGTTGATACATAAAAATCAGAATAATGTACATGGAGATGCTATGAAAAGAAATGAGAGATGGAGATTGTGACAATGTAAACAATAGGGCTGTGTGCATCCCCAAAATTTAGAAGATGTGATTTTGACCTAGTACAAAAATGCACCTCTCTGTTATTCATTAAACAGCCTAACTTTTTCTAGCTTTCATGAAAGTTGAAAAAATGTTTGCTTTAAGAACTGACTTGTTAATGGAACAGAAGCTTTTTTTAACGCTCATGTGAAAATCTAAATGAAAGACAGTGTGCTTTAATAAATAACAAAGAGATGTTGCATTTACACAAAGTCCCAAAAACTTGTGATGAGTGTGTACCCAAATTCAAGGAAATATAGAGAACTTTTAGTTATAAAACCTTAAGATACTGAACTAATTTAGGATTAATTTGTAATTATCTGCCGTTAATTGTTTAATACATTTCTCTTATTTAAACTGGCACTTGCCAAAGTACCCAATTTTCATGCAGAATGTAAAGTAAGGGTGCTGCTACAATTCTCATAGTTTTACTTCTGTTTGCTTTTGCTATAGAATAATAGTGAGTGGTAGGAAGTGCCAAATGAAACACCCACTGTTGACTGACACACTCTTAGTTGATACCAGGCTCATTGTAGGAACTGGATCGGGGCGGGCTTCAAAACCTTTCACTACCAGTTCACTCGTGAGCGCACGTGCTCTCGACACTTCTGCGCAAGCACAGAAGCATCCAGGCGGGTGGGCAGAGCCTCCCACTACCAGTTTGCCAGATCCGGGACGAACCGGTAGCAACCCACCCCTGAACTGGATGCAGTGTGGAAAACTATTATAATTGGCTTAAATAGGTCAATGAGATTTCCCATAAACCAATTCTTTAGCTTGAAAAATAACTGTAAATACACACACATGACCCAAGACACCTCCCTCCCCCCAAGAAGTCCTGCTTACCCTTCAGAACCAGATAAAGTCTTTGCATCTGTTATACTTTGTGGTGATTTCAGGACATGATTTTTGTCTGCCATAGTTATTTCTGTTTGGAAATAAAAGAAATATACAATTTTAATTGTATAATTAAATAGTGAGCATCTTTTGTTTCATTGCACCTTAAAATGTAAGTTAGATACCCAACTCTGTTTGCCTTTTGTAAGGAACTGAAAACCTGTTTCCTCCTCCATACATTTGGAACAGGATGCTATTCTGGATGGCAGAATACATGAATAAATATACCATACTTTAACAAACCATTGCAAACAGTATGTGATTTAGCAAAATGTGACTTTGTAAATTCCTGCACATATGCACTTAGACTTACTTACTTGCCTTGTAAATCCCTTTTGAGAAACAAGGTCAATAGTTACTGCATTTATGGTATCAAGAGATATATGGTGTATTTTCCCTGAATGTCGAATTATTTCAGTTAAGCAATTTGTCTGTTGACCTATGATAGATCAATATTTGAAGGGGTCTTGGGATGCTATTTTGCCTGTGTTCAATTGGACTTCCCTAATTTTATGTGCTAGATAACCTACAGCAGGAATCCATGTGAACACTTTCTGAGATCCTGATGCTGGACTCCTGACAACAAGCATAAGGGTGTGGCAGTTAAAAGAGGTTCCCCTTCCCTTGTGGGGCCTGTTCAAGGCAGAACAGTGATGGGGCACATGGACACAGTCTAGAATGGAAAGTTATGAGGATGTGAACTGATGGTATCTTTTTTCTGTGACTCTCTTCCTATTTACTCCAGACATCTTGGTGGGCATTTCGCCCTTATTTGAGCCTATTATCTCTGAATCCTAAAAATACCAATTGGCTACTTGCTAGTTATTCATGCTAATAATAAAATGAATGGTTCCCTTCAAGAATGCTCAAACAAAGAAAATACAATCTAGTCACCAATAAGGCTTAGATGATTATTCAGAAGAAATGTTTGTCTAAAGAAATTGAGAGTTCCATTTTTGTTAAGCCCAGAACACACAGAGAATGTATACATATAATTAAGGGAAATCCAGTCAATATGCAGAATTTCAGTCAATACACAAAAACCAAGAAACCTGTAAGAAAACTAGAAGAATACAAAGAACACAACCTGCATAAGTTAAATGAATATGTTATTGTTTTAAAAATTATTACATTTTACCTGAAAATACAATCATTTTTAAAATAAAGCAAATTGGCCCCACACTTTCCTAGGACAAAGAACCACAAAAAGACCTTCCCATAAGCAGACATCTGTTCTGATTTTGCAGTCTTGACACATGCTCTGTCAGCAATTATTTACTTCTGTTCCACTACAGTGATACTAACATACAGAAGCATCAAACCTCTTGAGACGACAATGCTGTTACCAACTAATCTCACTCATGTATCAAAGCATTACCTCATCCTGCTTAGCTAATGCACTGATGTCATCGTCTGTCAAGCAGAATATACGTTCCTCTGGGGAAGATGATCTCATTTCTCAAAGGGAAAAAAAACAACTGTCTAGGACTGTTTAAGTTAACGCTTGTCTGCTTTTTGGTACTAACATTTGCTCCCCTGAGGTTGTTTGACAGAAACACAATTAAGAAAGTTAAGATGGTTCTATGAAAAGTTAGCAATAATACAGATAACATACATTAATAATGTATGTCAATATAATTTTTAATGCAATTTAAACTTAGATAGTACTTTTTATACAGTAAAAGCTGGTGCTGTCTACCTTGGAAAGGCATTGAAGAGAAAATAAAGCACAGCTTCCAGGTAATATTTGAAACCATAATTTTCCATATTGTTCTTCAAATATCTGACCTACTGCTTACCTAGGTTAGGTTACCTAGGTTACCTCTAGAAATAGTAATGTTTTAAAATATTTTTTCAATAAGATGCTTCTCATTCAGCATTATCAGTTTATAATTTTAAATATATTAAATGTGATACACCAAGAAGAATAGAATCCAGATTCCCAGCTATATGAGTAGATCACTATACTATTAACTGTAAAGGAAACAAGGAAGTATCTAGGACACTTTCATCCAACTGTGGTCTGTATCAGACTTGGAGGCGCTGAGAGGTATCTACATTTTAGTGCAACATATTGGGGAATTAGAAATTATTTTTATTTTGGATTATAAAATTATTATTGTAAGCAGTGTTGAAATAACTTTTGTTTAGCAGGCATTGCATCCTTTTCCAATCTTTATGATTTGGGGCTTTAATTATTGACAGACTCTGGATGCAGCCTTGATTAATCTGACTAATCTCTTAGGTGAAGGTTGGGCGGTCCTTTTCCAATCTTTAGAGTTTGAGGCAGGAAATGATTTGAGGCTTTAATTATTGACAGAACCTGCAGGCAACTTTGATTAATCTGTCTAATCTCTTAGGTGACTGTTACATTTCAAAAACAACGGAAAGCACAGATGTGCACAGATCTGCTTCCAGTGTGGCGTAGTAGTTAAAGCACTGACTACAAGAGGAGACCCAGATTCAAGCCTTGAAAATTCACTAGATAATAGACCAAATACAATGTATCAATTCAAACTACTGCCCAGAGTTGTCATTTCCACCCTCTTTGGGGGGTGGGGGGGGAGAGTGCATCTTATACTCAGAAAAGTATGGTAAGTAAGTGAAATAATAAAACCAGCTAGCCCTATATAGTAATCTTCACTTAACAACAATTTGCTGTTACAACATTGATGAACTTTATTACCAATTCTTGCAGGTCTGTTAAACAATGGAAAGTTAAAGTAAGATCATATGCATAGTTGCAATTTAACTTAGCAACCACTTTGCTTAATGACGGAGTTGGTACTTCCAACTGTGGGTATATTAAGTCACTTTTACTATACAAAATCAATCTGCATAACTTTCATTAGTAGCAAGTAAAGATACAGTGCCCAGGTACTACTAGCATGTAAAAAGCATATCTAGTAAACTGCTCTTAAGATTGTTGCAAAGGTCATCTACTGGCATTCTAAGAGTTTCAAATGTCACCAATTTTATCCCCATGTGTTCTATTAGATCTCTTTGCACTAGCTGTGTAAAGGCCTTATATGAAATTTTCTCTTGGTTATGTCGTCATCAAAGATAATAGACCAATTACAGTGTATCAATTCAGTGTTTCAGATTTCTGCAAAATTAGAAAAGACAATACAATCGATAACTCCTGAAGGAAAAGGAGACTATACATCTAGCAAATAGAAAAGTTAATTTCATGCTGTCTTCAGTTGAAAACTCCAAAGAATTTTGAGGGAAGTCAAATATTTAGAGAGCAGCATTCTCAAGGCAGCTTTTCATATAGATTTTGCATACAGTATTAACTTTTTTGGTAGCAAGTGCCCCTGACTTCATTGGGCTGTATTTCTGAATAAAGTACACTAAGATTGTGCTGCAATTTATCAGAACTGATTCCAAATTAACTTGTTCTAAAGATCTGACAATTCTTTGGAAAAAATTATTTCTAGAACAGTGCAAAATACTTGGTACAACAATTCTTTGCAGAACTTTAGTGCATGTTCTTCACACTGCAGGATGTGGTTTTGCTAGTCAATCTCAGTGTGAACTACCCATTGAAGATTCTTCATGAAGAGAACTCTCAGGGCAAACTGCCATAAATTCATTGTAATCTTGATTTACACACAAGGCCTAACCCAAACCCAAAAACTAAAACTAATAGTGAATCCAAAATAGTTAAGTTTTGCTTTGCAAGCCATGCTCTTGGGATGCAAAACGGAGGTGGGAAATCAGTGTTAAAGTGTAGTTTAATTTAGGGTAGCCAATCTACCAAATGCCTTAATACTTTTGAGAATTAAACTTCTCCTCTTTTAGGGATACAGTATTGAGTATTAAGAGGCTTTCGTTTCTTCACTTAGTTAACTGTAGTCCTTTGGTGTTTATTTTTTAATACTCAATGCTGGCCTGTGACCATAATAAAAATCTATTTTTATCATTCATTTCTCTTTCTCTTATAATTGAAACATGGTGAATGTTAAGTAGAACAAAGGGAACAGAGAGAAAGGAAGGCAGTCTCAATCCACTGCCAAACCAAATTCTTTTTAAAACCTTTTTTTAAACTGTTGCACAAGTGGTCTGGGGATGGGTATGAGAGAGAGAGAGAGAGAGAGAGAGAGAGAGAGAGTGGGTATCACTTTTGTTTCCAGGCAGGACGCCTCTATCTACTTTGCTGCTTGCCAGCGGCTATTCGGCCACGTCTTAATTTCCGAGGCTTGTGTAAAGTGAGAAAAAAGCTGATGGGGTAGAAGTAGTAAGCAAGAGCAATTAACCGCGATGGCGCCTAACGGCGACCCAAGAGAGCAGCAACAGGAACGAGTCCCGCTTTCCCTGGCGGGTTAGCTCGACTGGAAGCAACCTTTTAAGGGAAAAATGCTTTATTTCCAACGGAGGCGGAAGGACCACCGCACCAGGCTCGGAAAGAATTGCTCGGGGGACTCTCTCCCCGCCCAGTGGGCGCAGCACCAGCACCAGCACCAGCCCGGGAGTGAAACAAAATGACTTAGGTGGGGAAGACCCTCCCTCCCCCCCCGGCCAGGGTCACTGACCTCTGCTGACTCCTCCTTCGCTCCTACGGTTTTACCCTCTTTCCGACGGCTCCCAGGGCTGCCTCCGACCGCTTTCTGTACGCTCCGTTGCCCAGAACCAGCGTGCTTTTAACCCCGCCCTGGAGGAGGGGCCACAAGGAGGAAGGGAGGGAGGGAGGAAGGAGGGAAGAGGTTGCCGCTGCCTGGCGGCGTTGTCGACGACCCCCAGCAACAGGGACGTTTGTCCAATCGCAAGGGCGGCCGCGGTTTTCTTCCTCCCGTCTTTCGAAGCTCGGCTGGCAACCGCGGCTCTCCCTCGAGAAGGGGCTCCGGGCAGCCCCCCCCCCTCCAAACACAAACACTCCCGCCGAGGTAGGTGGGCTGAGCTTCACTCCGCTTCCTCCCAGTTGCTGGGACGAGTTTAAGATGATGTCGTGCAATCACGCAACCTCCGATTCTTTTGTCTTGGAACTGCATGTTGCACGGGCCTTTGAGGGTTTTTTTCTTTTTTAAGCTGGTAAGAAAAAATAGGCTACATTGCAGATCCCAGCCTCTTTATATATACTGCTCAAAAAAATAAAGGGAACACCAGCAGAAGACATCCGAGATCTGAATGAATGAAATAGCCTTATTAAATACTTTGTTCTTTACATACAGTAGTTTATACACTGCTCAAACAACTAAAGGGAACACAAAACTACTGTATGTAACGAACAAAGTATTTAATAAGGCTATTTCATTCATTCAGATCTCGGATGTCTTCTGCTTGTGTTCCCTTTATTTTTTTGAGCAGTGTGTGTGTGTGTATAGGCAGATACAGAGAGACGGGGTGGGGGAGGATCCAGGACACCCTTTTGTGAAGAGGCACTGCTTTCATTCACAAAGCTTAGGGGAGATGCGCATCCAGTTGGGTGTGTGCACATCCAAACCAAACTGCCAAATCTGACCTGACGAGTAATTGGGAGCTATGGGCTCATTTGCACAATCAAAATGCCTAGCATGAATATGGCCCAGTAATAGTTTGCATCAAGCAGGAATGCAAGTTTCTATTCCCTCTCAGCTGATCTGAGTTGGCCCACTTCTTTTGTCACCATGTGTCAAAAGTGCTTTCCAGTTTGTGCAGACTGGACTGTTGTGGTTTGGGTTATCTGCCCCACTTCATTTCATTTTGGGCAAATGCCTCCACTGCACTAGGCTACTATGGTATGCAGTGGCTCCTTCCTTCCACTCACTGGTTGCTGTTCTCCACAGTTATTTCTCTGGGTTACCTGCAGTGGTTGGTTCCTCCCGGTTTGGCCCGGTTCCGCCGAGCCGGTAGTGGTGATGATATGACGTCACTGAACAGGTTCTGCCCCCGCCCCCGCCGTGTTATTCTTACCTTTTATTTGGCCCCACCCCCAATCTATTGCTGCCTCCTGAGTCCCAGCTGATCAGCTAGAAGGAAAAAAAAACTGTTTAAACTCTTGCCATGGGGCTTCAAAGGGCCGCCCTACAGCTGATCAGTGTTAAAAGGCAGTGTGGTGGTAGACCAGTGCCTCCAAAAACAAATGAGTAGATCGGTGCCTGCAAAAATAAATGGGTAGACCAGTGCCTCCAAAAACAAATGAGTAGACTGGTGCCTGCAAAAATAAATGGGTAGACCGGTGCCTCCAAAAACAAATGAGTAGACTGATGCCTGCAAAAATAAATGGGTAGACCGGTGCCTCCAAAAACAAATGAGTAGACTGGTGCCTGCAAAAATAAATGGGTAGACCGGTGCCTGTAAAAATAAATGGGTAGACCGGTGCCTGCAAAAATAAATGGGTAGACCGGTGCCTGTAAAAATAAATGGGTAGACCGGTGCCTGTAAAAATAAATGGGTAGACCGGTACAGCTCTGCAAGCAGTTAAAAGCCTGGTAGACTAGTACCTCTGCTAAATCCTAAATAATTGTCACATGACCATCAAGCCATGCCCACAAAATAAGCCACGCTCACAGAACCAGTAGTAAAAAAATTTAGAACCCACCCCTGATTACCTGTCTCCTTCTGAAGGGCCTTCAGTGCTCAACCTGTGGACCAGAGAACAATGGGCTTTTTCTTTACAAGCTCACTGGTGGAAGGATGAAGGGCTGGATTTTCTTATTTTACATATCCATTGATGAAGTAGTGCACCCGTCCTTGTTTCTTAAACTAGCTGAAATTCATGCTATTTCTGCCCATCTCAGTTTCAATCCCAGGTTCATGTTTCTGTGGTCATGTCAGCATGCATTTAGCTTTAATGTATTTTTTTATTTTTGATTCAGCATGAATGAATCACACACACATTCATTACAGAATAAGTCAGTAGTTCTTAATTTTTTCTTCACCGTGGACCCCTTTTGAGGCCAAGAACCATAGCCACAGTTCAACAAAACTTAACTCGAGATTTAAATCATAACATTTCTTCAAGCTTTCTCAGATCCCCTGTGATATCATCATAGCCCCCCACCCCCAGTGGTCTGCAGACCACAGATTGACAACCACATATTGGCAATCCAAGACTGTAAATCTTGAATCAAATTCTTTTCCGTCATTGATGTATAAATGTGTATTTCCAAAAGAATCATAGCCAATAGTTCTTTGTGACATGTAAACAAGCAACAAAAGGCAAAAATTAGCTACATAATGAAAATTGATTGATTGAATTTGAAAGATTGTTATGAGCAATACTATTGGTACTAGAATAACAACTTTTAATGAGTTGTAGAATGTTTTACTGGTTGATTAAATGTGCATTTTACATCTAATGACATTTTGGAAAACATAAAAGTTATAAAAAAAATCACTGGATGACTTTGGGCCAGTGACTTTCTCTTGGCCCTAGAAAGGAAGCAATGACAAACCAGTTCATAAATACCTTGTCAAGAAAACTACAGGAATTTGTCCAGGCAGTCTCCAAGAATCAGACACAATTGAATAGAAGAAGAAAAAAATATGTTAATTTACAGTGTAGTAAACAAAAGCTAGCAAAATTTTGGACATATATAGTATTTTTCTCTATTAGACTAATAGACTATTTTATGAATTATTGAACATGTGAATATAATCTCGCTTCATTAACTTGAAAAAATGCATTAAAGGTAACAAGTTTCTATTGGTAAAAATTCAATAACAGACTGGCTGTAACAGCATATTAATCTATAATTTTATGTATTTTCATACAGATATTTTTCTTTACTTTTGAAAACTAAAGATTGAATGCCATTGATTACTATGCAAGGAAACTGTCATGAGTATCGGTAAGTTCATTGTTTGAAAGCCTGATAATGTTTATAATGTATTTGCTCACAATAAATATTTGCTAAGTAGTAAAAAGACTTACAATTAAGTTTTGATTTCTGTTGTGTATTTCACTCTCCTGTTTCATATACTATGAAAATCTGCTTAAGAGAATAGAAAGTTAACTGGAACATTTAAAAAAAAAACCTATCTCTTTCCCCCCCTCCAATTTCATTTCCACATTTTTACTGCATTCTAATTCCTTCCATAAATGAAATAACATTTTTAATGTTTTTATATATACATTAAGAATGTTCTTTGAGAATCTTGATGCTAAGCTAATGGAATGATTATATACTAGCATAGGGAAGTTTTTCTTTCTAGTTGTAGACTATTGACTTTTCCTTATTTGTAATCAGGTTTCAATACTCGGGTACAAAATTGTTGCAAAAAGTAGTCAAAGGTATGTGCTATTAGTTACATATGGTGACTATTTATTTATTAGATTTGTACCTGCCACTATCAAAAGAGTCTGCACCGCAGTTTAATTATGAAATAATATCCTAAAACATACATACTGTAGTAGAAAACTAAAGACAATGGCAACCAAGTTCCATTCATAACACATCAATAGCATCTCAACTTTCAAAGGTACTCAGAATAATTTAGCTTTTAATAGTTTGCATGGGGATCAGTGTAATTTCCCTGAGTAAACTATTTGTAATACAGATGTACTCACTGAATAATAGTGCTTGTATGCCTCATCACCTTTACTGCAACAAATAAGTAACAATGCATTTCTTGACAAATGCATATATATGACAGCTCAAATCATGCTTGGTCTTGTTAATGTTGTATAAAGCTATACATATCTTTATAATTGTACCAAGAACTGAACAGAGAACCATTGTCGGATCAGAAGTGTAATGCTGTTTCCAACATATGCCAGCCAGCATTTGGACCATTGCATTCTGGATTAGTTGTAACTTTTAAGTGGTCTTCAAATATAGCTACGTTTTGAATACATTGTAGTGATCCGCAGGAAACACAATTACATGGTCTTCCCAATCTAAGCAGGCTTGCAACGGGCACAACAATCAGAGCTGCTGCCACCTTCTCCACCTGTTTATCCTACAATACCTGTTCTCTTAGGAATATTGCACCTCATTGGGAGACCACACTGGGGCTGACAGAATTCCTTGATGTACAAAGAGTAACTCTGTTCTGAATAGGGTTACGGTTATTTTGTCCCTTTTGGCCTCTAATATTTACTCTCAGATGCCAGAAGAAGTCATTCAAAAATCTCTTGGGTATCCCAGGATTACACTGTATACTTGCTGATAATACCATACTTGGTACAGATGAATGATCTATCAGTTTGATGTAAATGTCAAAAAGCAGGTGAAAGAAGACGAAACACTGCAAAATTCCATATGGGAGTAACTACCAGGCTAATCTCTCCTCCAACTGTCCAAATGGAATCACGCACTAAAGAAACAGTAGAACCACTATAGGATAGTGCTTTTAATCACCAATCTTTTCAAATACTCAGGAAAGATGCCAGACTAAATGTTATAGAAGTCCATCAAAAGATCTAAAAGAACCAGACATGCCACCCTCATCCAGCTTCTAAAAAAGTTCATAAGAATGGCCAGCATTATTGCATTCTATGTCCAAGATTACATCCTGAGTGAAAATGGTCCTAATAATCCACTTTCTGGATTATGTTCTTTAAATGTGCTGTAGTTATATCCTCAGTAACTTTCCTAAGAGAAAGTTGGAGACAGAATGCTAGCTGCCAGGACCAGAAGGCTTTCAGCATCACTCTCTCCTGAAAACAGGTTGGATCTAGATTATCACACACTTCTGATTCTTGAAGTCAGGAGGATCCAAACTATAAGTGGTCAGAAATAACCAGAGAGCACTTTAACAGAGCATCTTAACAGAGCGAGGACAGCTTCAGTGACTAATCAGGCACTCAATATAACTCTACAAAATCAGTGGAAAACTACCCAAACGCCCACTGGAGTCCCTTTTGATCCATAAAATGCCTGTGGCAGACCATGTTTATTGGTTTACTCCTCCCATATAGAGCAACTAATTTTCTTTGGATTAGGAAGAGATCTGACAAAGGATGATAGAAATAACTTCCATATCCAGTTTACTAAATATCTAAAGCAAGTCCAACATGTGGCTTCCTAAATCCAGAGAAGTGGATTCCAGCCTAACATGTCTGGTCTAGGATTATATGGGAGAAGCCCATTGTTACCATGGAGGCCATGAGCAATATCTGACGCAGCTTCATATCGATAAAAGCAGGGGTGGGTTCTACTTACCTTTACTACCGGTTCACAACGGGATCATGCATACATGCTTGCTTTGCTTACGTGCATGCGCCTTGCTTCTGTGCATGCGCAGATCGCTTCTGATGATGTCAGAGTCAGTGGGCAGAGCCTCCTGCCGGTTTTACTACCAGTTCTATAGAACCAGTCCGATCCAGGGGCAATCCACCACTGCATAAAAGTTGACGTTAGCCAATACCAGCACCAAAAGATCGTTGTCTTACATAGGGATTCTGCCAGACTGCAGGAAGATCCCCAACTTGCTGCAACAGCCAACATAAATAAAGACATTTGGGAAAATAAACATCTAACTTTCTTCCACGTCCTGGACTACGTTCTATAATATTTTAATAAATTACCATGAAACGTCCTTACAATTTATACATTTATATTTGGATAAACATATTGTTACTATTGGATTGAATTGGGATTTTTTCTGGAAAGGTCTTAAGTGTTTACTGTTAATTGCTTCAGGATCAACCAAGAGAAAGTGGGAAGAAAAACTGAAGAAGGTTGAGGAACTAACATCTTGCTATAAGCGGAGGCCTCTCTGCTCCAGTTACAAACCAAAACTGTCCAAACCATTGCAACCACCTTCAGTTTGGAAGTTATTCTATCGGCAGACTCATGCATTTAACTATGCCAAGACTTGTAAAGAGGTACAGTAGTAATGAATAGGGCAGCATTTTTGACAATTGAATGTCAACAACTGTTAAAGGATTTTGATAATTTAGAAATTAATTTGCTGTATTTTCCGGCGTATAAGATGACTTTTTAACACATGAAAATCTTCTCAAAAGTCGGGGGTCGTCTTATACGCCGGATGTTGTTCTCCTGTAACCAGGCAGACCAGCCCGAAAGACTCTGATGAGCCTTAAATGGCTCTGGCAATCCAAGCTCTGACGATCTGCTAATCAGGCAATGCAGCTGGGATTGCCAGAGCCATGGAGAAGGAAAAAACTTATCTCCTTCTCCATGGCTCTGGCGATCCAAGCTCTGACAATCTGCTAATCAGGCAACGCAGCTGGGATCGCCAGAGCCATGGAGAAGGAAAAAACTTTTCTCCTTTGACATGGGTCTGACGATCCAAGCTCTGATGATCTGCTAATCAGGCAACTCAGCTGGGATCGCCAGAGCCATAGAGAAGAAAAAACTTATCTCCTTTGACATGGCTCTGACGATCCAAGCTCTGACGATCTGCTAATCAGGCAACTCAGCTGGGATCGCCAGAGCCATGGAGAAGGAAAAAAGTTTTCCCCCTCCAGCTTGCTTACCTTAGCTGCTTGCCTTGCTTCACTTGCCTTGCTTCACTTGCCTGAATCCATTCCATCAGCAAGCAACTCCCTGCCTGCAATCAATTGGGTAAGTTTTTTTCCCCTTTGGGATCTTTAAAAAAAAATAGTTAATTGGGGGTTTTTTTTAGTTGTTCTTTTTTAGACCTAGCCATTTAAAGTTTAGGAAGTTTTAAATTTAGCTTTCATATAAAAATAAAAATAAATAAAATAAAATAATATTTGTGCAGCTTTCTGAGATTTAGTGTGTTTCTGCAGTTTCACTCTAACTACACAAACACACAAAATCTCACAAAGCTGTATGTGGAATTTTGTGTGTGTAAAGTGTAAAAGTTGTTTTTTTGGGGCTTTTTGTGGCTGTGTGAGGTTCCTGCTTGTTTCAGGGGCCATTTTGGGTCTAGCACAGCTGCTTTTACATTGTGGGTGAGCCAGTTGATGTTTTTTAATTTTTATTTGGTGTGCGTTGGAAGAGGGGTAGTCCTATATGGCGAGTATAGCCCAAACCCTATATTATAACAGGAAAATTTGGGGGTCGTCTTTTATGCCCAGTCGTCTTATACGCCGGAAAATACGGTATTATTACTGAATTTTATTTATGAAATGCTCCATATTCAAAAAACAGTTTTAGTCTGATTTACTGTACAAATCCTTGGATATTTAAAATATGAGCTAATAAGCTTAGAAATAGCCACATTTTAATTACATAGTGAAGAAACTGAAAATTAAAATCACAAAGCCAACTTGCTTCTGTTTCTTTGGTCAACTAAATAAGTATCTCCTTTAATAGAAATGGCTGAATGCTGCTTACAGAATTGCGGTCGAACCAGCATCACTGAAAAATAAAAGAGGTCTAATTATACTTGGAGAAATTATTAATTATTATGATTATTTGGAAGAAGCAGGACCATTTATATATTAAGCAAAAAATATATTGCAGGATTTAGATATAATAATACACAGCAAGTAATAAAAAATAAAAATATATATTTAAAGAAAGATTGTTTTCACATGACTTTCTTGTATTGTCAAACATAGCATGTTACAAGACAAAATATGACAACAGAACTAAATTAATAACTAGCTTTGATTAATATGACTTTCAGAAAAATATATGTAGTTATGTATGTCATTGATGTTATTTCAAAAGGATGTTCATGTATTTGCTTTGGAAAAGTACAATGGAAATAATCAACGGCTCTATCTTGTGACAACTTATACAGAACTTTGGTTCTACTACCGGTATGTACCTGAAGATTGAGACTAAAATTATTTCTATAGCCTACATTGATGCAAATTTTGTCTAGCGAAGTTTATTCCAAAATTTGTGTAGAATTGCAGCCTTTAGTATTCGTACGTTTATTTTTCCCATTATTATGAGATATAATGAATTTTATCAGACTTTTTTTAAAAAATAAAGTTTAAATTCAGACTAGCTAGCTCTTTATTGTGATGCTAGCTCTTTGCTGTGATACTGAATATCCAACTTCTTACATTAAGTCTCTAAGCAGCTTCTTGAAATATTTAAAAAGCACTGGGATCAGGGGTGAAATGCTCCCGGTTCGGACTGGATCACCCGATCCGGTAGCGCTGGAGGCGGGTGGTTCGGAGAACTGGTAGCAAAAATCCCTGCGCTGACCCCCCACATTACCCAGCTGAGCCACGCAATCATCAGAGGCTTTTTTTTATTTTTAAAAGCATTTTTTCTACAACCTCTTTGGCCGAAAAAATGCTTTTAAAAGTAAAAAAAAAAAAAAGCCTCTGATAATCATTCAGCTCAGCTGGGATCACCAGAGGCTTTTAAAAGCATTTTTTCTACAACCTCTTTGGCCAAAGAGGTTATAGAAAAAATGTTTTTAAAGGGGAAAAAAGCCTCTGCCTATCAGGCAAGTCAGCTGGGATCGTCAGAGGCTTAAAAAAAAAAAAAAGCCTCTGCCGATCAGACAAGTCAGCTGGGATTGTCAGAGGCTTTAAAAAAAAAAGCCTCTGCCAATCAGGCAAGTCAGCTGGGATTGTCAGAAGCTTTAAAAAAGCATTTTTTTACAACCTCTTCAGCTGAGGTTGTAGAAAAAATGGTTTTAAAAGTAAAAAAAAAAAAAAAGTTGGCCACGCCCATTCAGTCATATTAACCCCCCATCAAGCCATGCCCACAGAACCGGTAGTAACAAATTTTACATTTCACCACTGACTGGGATCATTCTGTTGTCGGAATAATAGATAATATGGATATCTTTTAAATAGTCACTCGCAAACATTTTGGCTTATATAGTACCTTATGTTTGGGACACTTGTGATTTTATGATTTTAAGGGGGTCCCTTAAAAATGAGAAATGCATGAAATAGGCACCAACAAGTCAACAAAGCCAGAATAAAAATAAATTTGATATAATATATTAAATTTAAATTAAGTAAATACATAATCATAAGTTTATTTGTCAAGCATATAAAAGATAACAGGTAAAAGTATAAACATAATTTGAATACATGAAAAGAGTAAGTAAAAAGTAATATTAGGATAGGGACAGTAGGCGCGCTGGTGCATTTATGCACGCAGTTAATTATTTTCCCTTTCAGTCCCATTTGACAGTTTTTGAAAGGCCCTGGGATATTTAAGGCTTAATATGAATAGCTAGAGATTATGTGTTCTTCATATGGTGACTCATGAAGGTTTGCCTAAAAATGTAGCTGACATTTGGCATTCCTTCCTGAAATATGGTTTTCCACAGTTGTCAGGTCAGAAACAAAACAAACATGGAAGATTATACAATTGTAAAATATTGTATAAAATAACTTGTATAGCATTTCTGCAACATTAATACATTGCGCTGATTAGTATTCTTGTGATGGTTCTATAGATCACCGAGTTCAACTATGTTTTAGTCAAAGCTGGCTGAGGAACCTAAGATCTTCCAGATGTTATTGAATTACTGAATGGCAACTCTCACATCCTTCACTGTTATCTATATTAGCTAGAACTGCTGGTAGTTTGGGGGGACGGGGAATCCTTAGTCAACAGTACTGTACTGTTGGAATAGTTGAAGTTGGAAGTTGGAATAGTTTACCTAATTATGATGACAATAATATTTCTGGTTTTCAATATAGCAAACAGGAAACAAAACTGAAGCATTGTTATGAAATCATCCCAGAAACAGCTGTTTGCAAGCTTTATTTTGATTTGGAATTCTACAAACCAACAAATCAGGGAGCAAATGCAAATCAGATGGTAGCAGACTTAATTAAGGTAATTTTTTTTAAAAAAAGGAGAATTGCAATTACAGACATAACAGATTGCAATTGTAATAATAGATTAATGTGAGAATTAATAGCCAATAGAAATTGAAAAGCTTTCTATAAATTCAAGTTTAAACCTGAAAATAAGTTTCAGTACAGTTTTAGAAAACAATATTATTTGTTTGGGGAGGTGATATATGATAAGAATTATTTAACTTATAACAGGGTATCATAAATTTTTACATATGAAAATTAATGTTGTAAATGTACATGGGGAAGTGCATAGAATAGGTTCAGAAGAAGGAATGAAAGTTCAATAGTAGAACTACATCAGCTTATGCACCTGAAACACAATACAGTCTGGTTCAAGATATATTATGACATCTGAAAAGGTGGCCAACTTTTTCTGAGCTTAGAAGCTAAGCAAGCTCAGGCAAGAATAATAGATGGAAATATTACCAACTTTTTCAGGGGTAAGTTGAAAAAGCATCTAAAGTATACCCAGACCTGTCCACAAAGTCACCAGCAATTAAGCTTGGCTTGAAGGAAATTTTATTCTTTACATTGTCAGAAAAGGAACCTAAATATATGTTTTATATATCTGAATCTAAGTGGAGATTCTGGAAAAAGAGATTAAATGCTTTAACCTACTATGTGCTATGTGAAGTAGAAGATACTGGGAATAATCACTGAAGTATCAACTATAATTTAAGAAAAAAGTTCAAAAGCACTTGAATTATGTAACAATTATTTTTTTTGTTGGTTAAAAGACAATCACTTTTTAAAAATTGCTAAAATCCAAAGGGCTGTGTGCATGCATCCCATTCCCATGCTCTATTGCAGGGCTGTCAGATGCGTCACGTGCTGGCTACACCCATGCCTGGTTTAGCAAAGGGGAAAAAAGTCCCAATATGTAATGTGACATCACTGTGACAACGCAAGTTTGACACCCCTGCTCTACTGTGTCTGTAATATATCTGTTGTTATAGTATGGTCAAAGTGAACTGCTATGCAGGTGGCTGAATAGATTGCTATTTGAGGAAAAAGAAATGGCAGATGCTTCATGTAAATGGGTATGTATCAGGGGTTTGAGCAAGTCTTCTCTACATGTAATCTGTAGGTCACATGCTTACTCTGGGACTATTTTATCACCACCAGTCCATACATTGCTGGAAGATAGAGCCAAGCTTTTCAGACTTTTTTTTCCAGTCTGCAGAGGATGCAAAATAGATGCCTTAAGCCTAGCAGAGGACAGCCATTAAAGATTCTTGAAACTCTAAAATGTGGGCCAGTTTTTCCTATTTGGCATAGAATGCTGAAAGGACAAAATGAATACTTTTGGATTAAATACTTATTTCACTCTTCAAATTTTCTTTCCAGTTTCAAAACCTGTCCTACCTATTACTAGGAGATAATGAAGTCATTCTCAGTGGTTCTCAGAGGCCTATATTTTTTTGAAAAAGTTCTCACAACCATTAGAATGTTGTGAATTGCTGCTAGTATATGGAACTATTTGTTTTGATTGTCTGCCTTTATATATGAACATACATAAATATGAAATGAAGACGTGTCATTGTGATTTGATTTTTTTTTTTAGTTTATAGGTAGAAAACTAGATGAATACTATGAAATAAAATGCTCAGCTGAGAATATTTTGAAATTGGATTCCAGCACTGAAGAAAAATATAGCTGCCATTTAATATTTCTACTTGAAAATGCTGCATTTAAGAATAATATCCACATAGGTAAATATTTCATATTTCAAATGCATGTTCCAATCCAATTGCTTTTATAAACTTTATACCGTTCAGTTTGTATAATAAATATTGTGATTTTAAACATTTTACAAGAGAAAATTCCAGGTTTTTATGGTGATTTTCCAAATGGTTTTATACTGTTTTTCTCTATTCTGATTATTCTAAAGGTAACTTTTTAAGAACAATTTTGCAACCTGCCATTCTTTTAATGAAGAATAAAGATGCAGTGGACCTCCAAAACATCAACTCTGTTGGTTGGTGTTATAAAACTACCATTGATTTGCCTACATGTCTTGAAAACGACAGTTTAGTCAAAGATGTGTGTCAAAACTTGAAACTGAACTCTTACAAAATATCAGACACGGAAACATCAGAAAAAAATTCAGATCTTTCTTTTTTAATAGTGAATGGTAAACAAGGAGAAAAGCAACTGTTTGTGGATCTTGGTAAGTATAAACCTAAATATTATACTGTCTAGGCTTTGCATAGCATGCCAGGATTGTTTAAGATTGTAAATATTTCTTTCCCTGAGGCGTGCAGCTTTGAAAACAATAATTCATGGCTTATGTAGGGTGTACTACAGAATTAGCATATTGGGACAAAGCATTTTCATGGTGTAAAATGATTAATGGATATGTTCTTAACTATGAAACGCCAATGTGCCTGATGATATTTTAAGATCTAAAAAAACTATGAACAGCTATTGCAAATATGAATTGAACAGCAGTCAGGTGTTGATTAGTTAAGAACATGATTGGCTTGTGTTGTGTGAATGGCTCCACTATTTTCAAATGTGACATTCACAGGAAAATAGCTGGCAAATACATCTGAAAGTCCAAATCTGGTATTTTGTATTTTTTCTCTCTTAGTCTATGTAGAATTGGTTATGCACTCCAGGGAATATTTGTATATTGCTTAACTAATTTTTTCAATATACTTCTATGTTTCAGAATTCTAGCACAAATTTGATGTTACATGACATCTGATGCTGCAATGTAGGCCTGATTCAATTTCTCCCCAATGTATGATACTGAATCTTATAATGGTGCAACAGGAAGAATATCTGTAGGGCTTCGTTCATACAATTATATGCACCTACAAATACAGAAAAATTATAGGCAATTACATCATTTTTGATATAATTTGCTTTTTTGAAGAATTAATTTTTGCATATGTGTAATATAATTTTCAGGTTACAGAGTAGACATTAATTTTAGAATAGAATTTTAGAATTATACAGTCATCAAATTGGGCTTACATATATCCTTAAATTTGTATTTGCTGCATTTCCATTTATGAACGTTTATTAGCGATTTCAGAAGAAAAGTAATGTCAGTGTCTACAGTGTTGTTTAAAATATTTTCCCTAAGCATTCAGACTGAAGAACTCATGTCAAAACTTGAAAAGTTCAAAATTCAGAATAAATGTTAAATTGAATCATAATAAATCAATGTTTAAATCAATGTTTCCCAAATCTTTTCCTTCATTACCCACAAGTATTTTTGGGGTTCAGCAAAAAGTCAGAAAGTTCAGACTGCCCCAGGAACTGTTGATACAGTTTTATAGAGGAATTATTGACTCTGTCATTTGTACTACAGATAGACCTTGACTTACAGGTACAATAGATCACTTAGTGACCATTCAAAGTTACAACGGCACTGAAAAAAGTGACTTATGACCATTGAAGCATCCCCATGGTCACATGATTTATTGTATTTTTCGGAATATAAGATGCTCCGGAGTATAAGACGCATCTTAGTTTTTGGGAGGAAAATAAGAAAAAAAAAATCTGCCTCTGCCTACCAGCATCTATCGGTATTCATCTGGCCAGTGTTCTGTCAGTGTGTAAAACATTTTGAGGGCTGTTTGGAAACTGAAACAGTATTTGCTATGTGAGCAACAAGGAGTCAGCAAGGAGCCTGGCCCTGACTTAGCTCAACTGTTCTGTATTAAAGCTGCATGCTGCTCTGAAACTAAAACTGAAACTCCTCTCCTCTGCTTGTGTTTTGCTTGAATTTACTACCACATTGCTTTTGGTATTGTATTTTTACTTTGTGTGTTATATTATATATAAAGATAAGTTATTGAATCCTGCTGAATCAGTTACTTCTGTGTGCTTTCTGGATGTGATTGCTGCTGCAAACTCAGATATGTCCTTGCAGCAAATAGCGAACAGCCAGGTCAGCTTCAGCACATTATTGCAGCCTGATTCAGCAGCTGATTGGCGGGTGGATTGGCCTCCTGGAATACCCTCAATCAGCTGTTCCAGTCTGCTGTGATTGCCACAGACCATCACCACCTCCATGCCTCACGTTTTTGGCCTTGTGGGCGGGACTACATTCAGTGTTTAAGAAGCACCCAAATTTTCACCCTCTTTTGGGGGGGGGGAAGTGCGTCTTATACTCCGAAAAATACGGTACATGCTTTCCAACTAACTCACATTTATGAAGGTTGCAGTATTCCCGGGCCACGTGATCACCTTTTTGCAATCTTCAGACAAGCAAAATCAATGGGGAAACCAGATTCACTTAACAACTTTACTACTAATTTAACAACTGCTTTGATTCACTTAACAACTATACAAGAAAAATCATAAAATGGGGCAAAAATCACTTAACTAATATCTCACTTAGCAACATAAATTTTAGGCTCAATTGTGGTCGTAGGTTGAGGAATACCTGTATAAATATCTGGTTTGGTACAGCAAATAGACAGCACAGGTAGAGACTTCAACAAATACTTAGGTCTGCAAAAAAAACAGTTGCAACCAGCCTGATCCAATTTTGGGTACGGTAATTTACTTGGAAAGCACTCATTTAAATAAAAAGCAATCCATCAAAGTAATGTTTTTTTAGCCAACTTGTTTCAGAAAAATGGTTTCTTTAAGAAACTATGCAACATGAAGGAGAATCTTTGGAATCTATATTTCTTTTAAAAAATGACAATTCTAGTTTAACTTTTTAACACATACACATGTATAATTTGTCTTATTTTTCTATGTTCTTTTTGTATTTAAGGGAATGCAACGATAAACTGAGGACTATAATTCAGTAGGGTTAAACATTCTTATGCAGACTGAAATCCAGTCTTAAAAAATGGCTGTTGAAATTATTTGTATTCATGGATTTAAAAAAAAATATACTTTTCTATATTTTTCTTTCCTTAGGAGTTTATACAAAAAATAGAAATTTTCGATTATACATGTCATCAAAAGCAGGACACACTGCCATTTTGAATATTGCAGAAGATAACAAGTTTGTTCCTAAACCTGTAAATAATTCTTGCATAGACGAACAGTATTTTTTGTCCTCCTTGATCTGCAATGTAAGGTAGTAATTTCAAATTATTACCTTTCTTTTTAATTATTATTGAAGATGTTTATTTGTAGCAGCAATAGAGATTTCCTTTGTCCGTTGTCCTTTGTCTGTTGGGAATGCTTGAGACAGTACATTTTGAGGTGATTTATGTTACACAGAATCATACTAGAGTTTAAGCATGCTAAGAGTTACTAGTTTGAGGAGTTGGGTTTTCTCAGATTTGGATCCTTGAAGATGAAACAGTTCTGTCATAGAAGGCAATCCTTGTCCTGGTCTGCCTCTCTTCTATTTCAAGTCTGCATCTTGAAATTTCTTTAAGTCAACTTCTGTCATTTTATATGTAGTATATATCAGTGAAAACACTACTTTGCAAACTAAAAATAGCATTTTCTAATGGGCAACAATGGAATGGAAAAGATATATGAATAGAGAAGTATGGTTGGGAAAAAATTATGCTTATAATGCTTGTTGTTTTCCATTAGATTTTCAGACTGCTTAAAAATTTTGACTTGTGACAACCAAGAACATGCAAGAGAACCATCCCTATATTTTGAAGACAAACTATCAAACAGCTGTCTGGGTATTTCCATTAGATTAAATTGAAATGTTGGTTCTAGTAATAATTGTATGGCACTGATATCAGTATTTCACAATATGTAAATAAATGTAATTTTCAAACTTAATTCTGTGCATCAGGAGTGCACTTTCACCAAAAAATTCTGTGCTATAATGTATCTATTGGTTTAACTTTCTGTAAGGTAATTGGTAAAACAATATTGCAGATTTGGAAATGTGCTTTGGTTCTGAGCAAGATGCCTTTTAATATTGACAATGAATAATTATGAAAAAAATTATAGGTAGTCCTTGACTTACAATTGGTCACTTAGCGACCGCTTGAAATTACAAGCAGCTTGAAAAAGGGAACTTACAACCTAGATCCAAGGTTCTGACAGTCACACACCCCCACCCCCACCCCAAAGACACATGACTGCACTTTAGGCACTTAGCAACCCCACTGCACTTATGGCAGTTTCATTTCATGGCCAGGTGACCACATTTCACCAGTTTTGCTAAAAAGCAGTACTTTCAGTTTCTGGCAAAACAGTGCCCATAGCAAATAATAGGTTTGTTTGTGACTCCTGTGTTCATGACTGCCACAAAAATGCTGTATAATGGGTCCATCACATGACTGATCCATTTTATAACTCTTACAATTTATGACTATAATGGGCAGGCTCCATTACAGTTGTAACTTGAGGACTTCTTGTACTGTATTTTCTAATGCAGACTTAACTAGAGAGGATCAATGCTCATATTAATGAAATAAGAAATCACACTGGAAGTGTTTTAACATTTTAAAGTGCTTTTGTTTTAAAACACCAGGCATATTGTTACAAAATGCTAATCCACTACATGGATTAATCATAAATATACCTGCCAGTTCCTCATTCATATACAGTGCCTTTTCCCTGAGTTTGAAAATCAGGCTATTCCTGTTACTCAAGAGAGGAACTAGCAAACATATTTTGATGTATAATGCAAATGTGCCCCATTGAATCCTAACTGGTTCTCTTACTATGATTATTTTTTTAAGTAAGAATAAAGATGTAATTTTTTTCTTTTACAGCTCCAATAGAAGGATGCCATTGTTCACCTTACCCAGAAATTGATAATTTTGTTCGCACTTTAATCAAGAAAGATAATATCCAAGGAGGTAAAAAAAATATACCCAGGAGAAATATGTTTTTGAAAGGTACTTATATTGTTTTCAAGAAATAGACTATCTTGTTTTTCAGGGATAAGAAGATGGAATTACTTTTCACTTGAACAGCTTATTGTATATGACATCTCCAACTATCGGTGGTGCAGAAATATTGGCAGAGCTCACAAAAGTAATAATATAATGTAGGTTCACTTTTTTGTTACTCTTAATATCTACTTAATGTTTTGGAACCTAAATTATATTTATTTCATGGTATATAGGCTTTTGTAATTTTGTTTAGAATTTTTAAAGAAAAAGAAAAGTATAGCAAGATTTGATATATGTTGGAATACAGGGAATAAAAGTTTGACTGGTAATCATTTTTAGTCAGCATCCATGAACAATGGCAATGAACTTTCTAAATCCAATATATGGGCGCTTCTCTATGTTCATAATGTTCAGTATGAACAGTCTTAGTAAATCAAATTTCATTCAGTAGTGCTTTATCTTATATGTATGATTGTCCTATTTTTCTTAACAGTAACAGAAAAGGAGGGAATTAATTACCTGGTATACAGACATCAAATAATAACATTCTTATTTATTACAGAACAAACTTTTTAATTCTAAAATCACATTTATATTTTAAGGATTATAATAGATTTGAAAAAGGAAAATTGGTATCAGAAATGTCATGATCCTATTTGCAGAGCTGAAAACTTCAAGTCAGAATGTGAGTACATTCTGTAATTATCCCATTATCATTACTTATTTTAAATAAATTGCTAATATAATTTCACTTGTACTCACGACATAGGTTTTCCACTACCAGTCGAAGTATGCTTGCCCTTCCTTTTCAAAGAGGTATGTTTTTCTCTTTTAATACTGAAATTTAGCATAAAATAAGACATATGCTTAACCAAATAGATAATTATGAAATAGGAACTTATACATGTAATAAATTAGCAGAATTATATATAAGTATATCTTTTTATCTTTGTTTACCGTATAAGTAACTTAATTATTATAAACAAAAAGCTTTACTAAATGTATTTTGTAATTATAAAGCTATATTTGGAAACCTTCCTTTAGAAATATGTGCTCTACATCAGTTGAAACTTTGTTGGGATTCGATTTCCAGGAATTGTTACAAAATTTCTGGAAATCTGTACAAAACTGTAAATGGGCGAAGTTCAGCATGAATCTATAAAATTTGTTCAGTGTGCATTTAAAAATAGATTTGTTTCCTCCATTAGAGCAGGATAAAGTAAATATCGTGCTTGCTTTGGCAGCACATATACTAAAATTGGAACGAAATATCAGTAACCTGGAATGGGAATAGTTGAATAGAATATTTCTATCTGAACTAAGAGATAGGGAAGATTGCATTTAACTCTTTTAAACTGGAGTTGTCCCTCTATATTCTGTTAGTTTAAAGAAGTTTGCATGCAGTTCTTTATAACTGAAAAAAAAAAAGTGCACAATTCTGTGCAGAACATTGTTATGGAAACGACCTATTTCTAACAAAAACCGCATATCGAAAACCATAAATATAAACAGTTTATTTTCTATAACAAAATATCAATACTTAGTTTCTTTTCTACAATGATTGGAGGTTATTCTATTAACTAGGTTTTGTTCTCCCACTAGCTTTAATAAGGCTATAATTTTTTCAGCATATTCCTATGGGAACAAAACCAGTTAATACAAGCCAAAAAAGGGCAACTTGGCACTCTAGGTGAAAATAATAATGAAATATACAGTGGCTACAAGCTTAATTCCACTTCTCTTTTCATCAAATATGGGACACTGCATAATCATCATTCATCCTCTATAGCAGTGTTTTTCAACCTTGGCAGCTTTAAGATGTGTGGATTTCACTTCCCAGTCAGTGCGCTTCCTTCCCATTATCTCCACTATCATCCATCCACCCACCCGAATCCTAAATACCCTCCCAGCAGTGTTCTGTTGTTCAGAGCTAGACAAGCCTAGAACTTTGGGGGTAGGTTTAGTCATATGTAATTGGTATTCTATATGGCAATCTCACCAGAAAAGTATAATCTAAAACACTAAATTTTGATGTTTGCTCTTTAAAGGATGAAGAATATGTAGGTACAATAGGTGAAAATAACACTGAAGAAAGAGCAAATACAGTTGATACTACAGGCTTATTGGACAGCATACCTTTTACTTCAGTGCAAGAAAATAGCAAGCTAAACAAGAAAAGTTCAAATGTTGAATGGGATCATGAGTTTGACGCCTGCCTTTTGGAAGCTTCTGAAGATGTGGAACTAATTGAAGCTACTGATATTTTTCATACCCAGAGGAACTGTACTATGGATGAAATACCTGATGAGCTCCTAGTAAGTGTTTTAAGAAATTATGAAGTAAAAGAAAGAAATGAAAGTTATAAAAGTCTTGTGGATGAAGTAAGTATCACATCAGCAGATACATTTGTCAATACTGAAAACCCAGCAAAAAATTAACTTGATTATTTCTCTAAAACTACTCTGGTACTTTGCATATAATAAATTTTACTTATGTTTACTGTGGATGAAGAATAAAGACAACTAGAGCTTAGAAGCAACTAGGTGTTAGAAAGATGACATTTAGGAAAAGGATTTTATTGAATTGCCAAAATATGTAAATAGTAATCCAAGTACATAAATAGTAATGTGATATATTTAGACAATTAAAAGCCTGCACTTTTAATTTTTAGTTTTAGTTTTAAGCACTTTTAATTTTAATTTCTCAACAACCATCTTCTTTCTTCTTTCTTGGAAAGCAGCATATATGTACTCAACATGCAGCTACATGTGCCTTGCCAGATGAAACATTATTGCAACTAAATAATAGCAAGATTATTTTTCTGTTGTAAAGTCTACTTTCATGAAAGAATAGGTCAAAGATCACTTGCTCTCTCACACAAAGTAAATCTATTAAAATACTGTATTTATGATTCAATGGTCTGTTTTATATAATTTATAGTATGAATACTTAGTTGGTTTTTTGCAATTCCAAACTGTCCTGTAATTTTGTGTTGATATTTTGTAAGTGACTTTCTGCTCCTAAAATTCTTCGTGACTCCATCAGAAGTGCAGGAAGGCTGGAAATGCTATACTATGGAACAGAAAGAGAAAAAACAAACTTAGTTTATAAATTTGTAAAATAATAAGCCTATGTTAGAAATTCCTAATGTTTGGACCTAGTTTACTACTCGCTTTCTGAAGTCACCTTCTCTTGCAAGTCTCTTGCAAGCTTTCCCATTGCAAGTCGTACTGATACAGCTCTACAATCCTTTGCATATACTCCTAATATCATCTTAACGCCCTGTCACTTCTGTTAGTACTTCTAGGCCCGTTCCTCTTCTCCTTGATGGTCATTTCTTTCTTGTTCTCTGTCTTTTATTTTCATTCTTTGTAATTTTACTTATGTTTATCTCCTCTGTTATTTGGGGGAATATTCTGATCTGGATTTGAAAACCTGTAAAAGTTTTTGGAGAGCCAGTTTGATGTACTAGTTAAGACTCAGGCCTTAGCTCAGGAGATTATGAATCCTAGTCTTGCTTTAGGCACGAAGCCAACTGGCTGATTTTGGGCCATTCTCTTTCAGCCCAACAAGAGGAGAAACCACTTCCAAAACTGATACCAAGAAAACAGCATGGACTTGTGTAGGCAGTTGCCACAAGTCAAGACTGTTTTAATTTCCTTTGCCCTTGTAGTTAACAAATCATAGTCTTGACAGTTAAGATATATGGGTTTATGATTAATATCCATGCTGTTTTTGTGATGAAGGCTGATATCCTGCCCATATTGCAATTGTGTTTATGGGCCATCTCTGACATGTTCTTTCATGCATGTCTGAAAAGAAAGCTTTATCAAAATATGCAAGACTATATTTTATTCAGGAAGTTTTTTCTTTTAATTCAGTATTGAAGTATACTTGAATCTGGGAACTCTGGAGCCATTACAAGGTTTGTTGCATTCTTAGTTTCAGGGGAATACAAATATCATCCTGCACAGAGCTTAAGACCTTTACCAGAATGTTTATTGTTTTAATAAAAATTATCTGCCTTGTTTATACTTGTACACTTTATTGGATATATCAATATTCCCCATGTCTGTAGGACTTATCTGAACTGGCTAAACTGGGATTTCTGGCCAGGTTAATAATGTTTAATTCCTCAGCAACTATTTTTAAGGAACCTAAACTAACATAAAACTGCACTTAATCTTAAACTGCACCAGAAATAAAAAGTACTGCACTTGATCTATGAAAGCATTATTGTACTCAAATGAAATGAGATGAATTTTAAATTTATCTAAGATTGATAAAATTTAAAAGCTAACCACAAAAATAATCAATATGCCACTTGCTTTTATTATTATTTATTATTATTAATAATATTAATAATTATAATATAATCATTACAATAATATAATTAATTATTATTGTTGTTGTTATTATTATTATTATTATTATTATTATTATTATTATTATTATTATTATTTTCAGACACGGCGGCTTACAGTGCATTTAAAAAAAACCATTAATGCTTCGTTGAGTGAGGGTCACTTCCCCGCTGC
The DNA here is from genome assembly GCF_029215685.1 of Pituophis catenifer annectens. Classification (NCBI taxonomy): domain Eukaryota; kingdom Metazoa; phylum Chordata; class Lepidosauria; order Squamata; family Colubridae; genus Pituophis; species Pituophis catenifer. The sequence continues at coordinate 38,885,826 of NW_027256888.1, forward strand.
CCTGAAAGAGGCGGTGGTGAGGCCTCTCCTCAGGAAGCCGTCCCTGGATCCGGCAATATTGGCTAACTATCGTCCTGTCTCCAACCTTCGCTTCATTGCGAAGGAGAGTGTGGTCGTGCAACAGTTTCCGCAATTCCTGGAGGAAACATCCTATCTAGATCCGTTCCAGTCGGGTTTCAGGTCTGGGCACAGCACGGAAACGGCATTGGTCGCGTTGGTGGATGATCTCTGGAGGGCTCGGGACAGGGGTTGTTCCTCTGTTCTGGTCCTATTAGATCTCTCAGCGGCTTTTGATACCATCAACCATGGTATCATGCTGCACTGGCTGGAAGAGTTGGGAGTGGGAGGCACTGTGTTGCGGTGGTTCTCCTCCTTTCTCTCCGACCGGTCGCAGTCTGTGTTGGCAGGGGGGCAGAGGTCGACCTCGAGGCCTCTCCTCTGTGGAGTGCCGCAGGGATCGGTCCTCTCGCCCCTTCTGTTCAACATTTATGTGAAGCCGCTGGGTGAGATCATCCGTGGCTTTGGGGTGAGATACCATCAGTACACTGATGACACCCAGCTGTACATCTCCACTCCAGGCCACCCCAACGATGCCCTTGAAGTGATGTCCCAGTGCCTGGAGGCTGTGCAGATCTGGATGGGGAGGAACAGGCTCAAGCTCAACCCTTCCAAGACTGAATGGCTGTGGCTCCCGGCATCCCGATATAGTCAGTTGACTCCATCACTGACTATTGGGGGTGAGTCTTTGGCCCCCACTGAAAGGGCTCGCAATCTGGGAGTCCTCCTGGATAGGCAGCTGTCTTTGGAGGATCATCTGACGGCTGTTACCAGGGGGACCTTTTATCAGGTTCGCCTGATTCGCCAGTTGCGGCCCTTTCTCGATTGGGATTCCTTGTGCACAGTCAATCACGCCCTCGTCACCTCTCGCCTTGACTACTGCAATGCTCTCTACATGGGGCTCCCCTTGAAGAGCACCCGGAGGCTCCAGCTGGTCCAGAATGCAGCAGCGCGGGTAGTGATGGGAGCAACATGGCGCTCCCATGTAACACCGCTCCTGCGCGAGCTGCACTGGCTCCCGGTGGTCTTCCGCGTGTGCTTCAAAGCGCTCCATGGCATAGGGCCTAGCTATCTGCGAGACCGCCTGCTGCTACCGACGACCTCCCATCGACCCGTGCGCTCCCACAGAGAGGGCCTCCTCAGGGTGCCATCAACCAAACAATGTAGGCTGGTGACCCCCAGGGGGAAGGCCTTCTCAGTGGGGGCTCCCACCCTCTGGAATCAGTTGCCCCCGGAGATAAGGAGAATCCATGACCTCAATGCCTTCCGTCGTTCCCTGAAAACCCATCTTTTCCAGCAAGCCGGGTTGGCTTAAGAAGAAATTTTTAAATTCTTTTAATCAGTCTGTGATTTTTTAACTTTCGGGCCAAAATTTATATATATTTTTAAATTTTTTTTAATATTTGTATTCTGTGTTTTTTATCTTGGCTGTACACCACCCTGAGTCCTCAGGGAGAAGGGCGGTATATAAATTGGAAATTAAATTAAGTTAAATTAAATTATAAAAACATTTAAAAATTAAAACATTAAAACCCTATTTCAGCATCACATAGGATTATATCAGTATTATATATTCCCATAAGGATATTATCAGACGTATATGAAGCAGTGCATAAATTTCAATACTGAATAGTGAAATGTGTACCATTTACACTAAAAAAGGTTATTTTTTTCAGATAGATAGTTCTTGGGCTATAATGGCAATTGGAATAAAAATTACCATTGCTAAGCGATGCAGTTATAAAGGGTGACATCAATCCCAGGACACATGGGTCATTAAGCAGAAGTGGGTGTCCCAGGAAAAGGTGCCATAAGGGCTTACTGTGGGTGGTGCCAGGGAACACTGGTGCGTCAGGGGCCATGAGTGGGTCACTTGAGGCTATGGAGGAACTGTGATGTGGAGTGCAGATGGGCAAGGGGTGCTACTGAGTATGAGATCCCTTCTCTTTGGGAGAAAACTACAGTGGGGAGCAACTTAATTGGGGTAACTTGTGACTTACTCTGCTGACTTCTCCATTGACTTTGCTTGTCTGAAGCCTGCAGGATAAATTGCAAATGGCAATTTTGTGAGTGGCTCACTGCAGTGTCAGTCATGAATTGGGCACCTGTGGGGGCACTGCAACAACCAGAACTAGGATAATTGTTAAGTCCATTTTTTTCAGTGCCACTGTAACTTTGAATAGTCTGGGGGAAAAAATTATATAGGCTGAGTACTATATGTACTTGAAAATGATGCCAGGGATGGAGAATCATGGCACTGCTTACTATCTTTTTCTGTTGCAGCACACCCTGAATGTCTGAAAAAACTGCATCTCCTAGGAACTATACAATTATGTGTATTTGTGTTATCTCAAATATGCAAGGGTTAGCATTTAAAAGATAAGAAGCAGTAGTAGCTACAGCTGTGGTTCTTTCAGTATGCTAAACCATTAAATTGTTACTTACTCTTAATTTTTCTTGCAAGTTTTCCTTTTCATCCTTCATTTGCTGAAGACTCTTTAAATCTTTGATAAACTGAACTGCATTCTTGAGACAGGATATTTTTTCTTTTAGTTTGCTGTGTTCTTTCTTTAGTTTCTTCAGTTCTGGTTCATTTCTAGCAAAAATAAATGTTGAGCATTATATTTTGATAAGATTTCCTTTTATTTTACAGAAAACTGTTTACATAACTGAATCTAAAGGAGCAAGAGCGATAAGCTAAACTATCACACAGCAAGAGGGTAATCGGTTCTTGATTCAGACCTGAAAAAAATAAGGGGGTGCATCAACTGTTACTGCATCAATATGAAATCTAATTGGAAACCCACTTCATAAACCAGGGTGGCAACTCTTTGGTACTCATTTTTTTTCCTCTTCATTAGTTGAAAAACATAGGACTGTCTTGGTGACACTGGAAGGGCAGGACAGAGGTTTTGGGTCTTTTGCAGTGTGAGATTTCATATTTTAGCAGTGCAATTTCAGTTATTTGGGTGCATGTGTGGAATTTGAACTTATTTATTTATTTAGCATATGGCATGTGTTAGCCAGGGATCACTGAGGTGGCTGCCTGCCGCTGTGAAATGAATTTCAGTGTTATCTTTACCCACGGGACACCTGAATGCCAGTAGGCAATCGGGGGAGGCTCCTTTCTTGTCCTTTCTGTAGTTTATTCGCTCACAGGAATCAAACTGCTGAACTGCCGACCTCAGCGGTGCGCAGGCCCAGTGTCTTACCACGTGAGCCAACGCGGCCCCTATTTATCTCTCTGAGAATTATTTTTATGTTTGTGTTAATTTTTGAAAGCAAAAAGAAAAGAAAATACTGCTTATGATTCACTAGTCTTTTGTTTTCAATGTTATGGCACAGATACTTGTAAGCAGTATCTCTGCTATATGAAATTAGTCTCCAGTTTCATTTTTCATCCAGTCAAAATCACAGCAAGAGTTTGCAGCACACGCTAATTTCAACATGCATTTAGGAAGATTATTATGATTATAGTTTAAGGGATAATCTAGGGTTCTTGACAAATTCAAGATATGTAGGCTTCAACTCTCAGAATTCTGATAGGAGCAATCTGATAGATTCTCTAGTCAATATGCAAAATGCTGCATAGACCTATTATTTATTTATTTATTTATTCATTTAATTTTTATACCGCCCCCTCTCCCGAAGGACTCGGGGCGGTGAACAGCCAAAATTAAAACGTGCAATATAAACATTAAAATAGTATAAAACAAAATTAAATTTATCTTTGGCTTCCCCCAATTTAAAACCCCTTACCCATAAAATTCACCAATTAATTTTTTTTTTTTTTAACCCAGCCCGGCTTGCTGAAATAAAAAAGTCTTCAGGAAGGTCCGGAGGTCCGGGATCAGTCGTATCCCTGGGGGTAGCTCATTACAGAGGGCGGATACCCCCACAGAGAAGGCTCTTCCCTGGGGGGTCGCCAGCCGACATTGCCTGACCGACGGCACCCTGAGGAGGCCCTCTCTGTGGGAACGTATTGGCCGATGGGAGGTTATCGGTGGCAGAAGGTGGTCTCGTAAATAACCGGGCCCTAAGCCATGGAGTGCTTTGAAGATGAGAACCAATACCTTGAAGCGCACCCGGAAGACCACTGGAAGCCAATGCAGCTCGTGCAGGAGAGGTGTCACATGGGAGCGCCATGTTGCCCCCATAAGTACCCGTGCGGCCGCATTCTGCACCAGTTGAGCCTCCGAGTGCTCCTCAAGGGGAGCCCCATGTAGAGAACGTTGCAGTAGTCCAGGCAGGAAGTGACGAGGGCATGAGTGACCGTGCATAAGGAGTCCCGATCCAGAAAGGGGCGCAACTGGCGTATCAGGCGAACCTGATAGAAAGCCCCCCTGGCCACAGCCATCAATGCTCTTCTAAAGACAGCCGTGCATCCAGGAGGACACCCAAGTTACGCGCCCTCTCGGTGGGGGCCAATGTCTCACCCCCAATAGTCAGTGATGGCACTAGCTGACTATATCGGGACGCCGGCAACCACAGCCACTCAGTCTTGGAAGGGTTGAGTTGGAGCCTGTTCCTCCCCATCCTTCAGGCACCGGGACATCACTTCAAGGGCATCGTTGGGGTGGTCTGGGGTGGAGATGTACAGCTGGGTGTCATCAGGTACAGATGGAACTGCACCCCAAAACCACGGATGATCTCGCCCAGCGGCTTCACATAAATGTTGAACAGGAGAGGCGAGAGGACCGACCCTTGTGGCACCCCACAAACCAGGTGCCTGGTTTAGGAATGATTGAGGTCAAAAGATGCCAACTACTTACCTATTTCAAAAAGCGGGTTAATAAGGTAAATATATTCTTAGATAAATATTGTTATTTTATACTTAAAAAATAATGGAAAAAAATCTAGAAATAATATTGCAATGGAAAGGAATGAATCTTGCCAGATTCCGTTTGAAACTTATTTGGAGGAAGCATCTGGAATTTAGTTAATGCTCCTCTTTTAGTTTTGAAAAAATCTTTACCATATTCCTAAATGTATAGCTTCCGTTCTCTGATGCATTTGATTTGGAGCAGCATAGTTGCTATAGGACATCTGAAATAAATATCAGTCAGCTGGAACTTTAAGTATATATTTTTAGCAAAACTATCAGTACTGATATCCGTACTGGGTCAAAGCAGGATTTTAGGATTCAGTGATAACTGTATCTAAAACTTAATTGCAAAGTTATTACAACATACCTAAATAGTTCTCCTTTAATTTCTATTAAACGTTGTCTTGTCTTATTTGTCTTTCTGATGATCTGTAATGCCAGAAAATAAATATTAAGTATGAAAATCCTTAATACTTTATCACTGCCATTACTTCTTTACAGGCAATTCTTGACTTACGACTGGTCACTTAGTCATACATTAAAAGTTTCAGCAGACCTACTTAAGGGTTCTTATGATGCGAATTCTACGTTCCGATGGTTCCTCGCAGTCATGTGACTGCACTTTGGGAGCTCAGTAACCAGCCCACGTTTACAGCTATTTTCAGCATCCCCTGGTCAAGTGATCATGTTTTTAAACGATTTTGCCAAAAACTGCATTTATTTTTAGTTTTCAGCAAAACTGCACCCATAGTAAACCACTGATTCACTTTACACCTGCAAAAAAGTTTGTAAAATTGGATCAGTCATGCTTTACGACTGTGATGGGCAGGATTCATTAGTCGTATGTCAAGGACTACCTATATAGACATACTGCTTATTATAAAATTTAATCCAATTTAGAATCTTGTGAAGAAGCAAGAAATATTTGGAACGTAATTTCAATACTCTTCCTCGATCAACTTAATCAACTGCAGGTAGCCTTACCACTGAAAATCCCTTCATCTATAATTTAACTGCTTATTTAATGAGGATGAGATTATTTATTTAAAATATTTATATCCTGTCTAATAATAAGATTGCAACCTACATGTACATAGTTCTAAATGTAATAAAATGCACATTGTGCTTAACACAGAATACAAAGGCAAAGCCATAGATAGCAACAGTTAAATTGATCAACTTTATTAAAAATCACTAATAGTAGTATTCCTCAAAATATTCGCACTGAAACTGAGAAAGATTATTGATAAACACTAAAAAAAAATTTCTAGCTAGAATATTTCAAAACCTAAGTGTGACCATTGGGTGAAAAATATCTCTTTCTGGAGTCAACAGAATTTTACAACACGTAAGTACAGGTAGTCCTCAACCTACAACAACTCATTTATTGACCATTTGAAGTTATAATGGCACTGAAAAAAGTGACTTAATGACTGTTTTTCACACACTTATCCAAGAGCCGTGGTAGCACAGTGGTTACAATGAAGTATTGTAGGCTAATTCTGCTAACTGCTAGCTGCCAGAGGTTTGGCAGTTCGAAACTCACCAGTTTAAGGTGGACTCAGCCTTCCATCATTCCGAGTTTGGTAAAAAGACGACCCAAATTCTTGGGGGCAATATGCTGACTTAAACTCCTTAGAGAGGGCTGTAAAGCACTGTGAAGCGGTATATAAGTCTAGACGCTATTGCTATTACGCGATCAAAATTAAGATGCTTGGCAATTGACTCACATTTAGAAATGGCTACAGTGTGCCAGGGTCATGTGATCACTTTTACAACCTTCTGGCAAGCAAAGTCAATAGGGAAGCCAGATTCACTTAACAACCTGTTACTAACAATTGCAGCGATTCACTTAACTGTGGCAAGAAAGGTCATAAAATCGGGCAAAACTACTTAACAAATGTCTCACTTAGCAACAGACACTTTGGGTTCAATTGTGATCATAAGTCAAGGACTACCTGTATACATATATAGAACTTAGTATGCATAAAACCTTCAATTTATATTTGTCAAACTCACAGACAGAATGTTTTCTATTCTAGCTCCTAATTTGAATTAATGAAATTTTATATTATTATTACATCCTATTTCTTTAAATATTGTCCACTAAAAGCTAGTTTTAATCTATTGGAAGAAAATCTATACAGTTTAAAAGACAATACACCGGCTAGTTTACCTTTGTTTGATTCAGTTTTGTATTTTTCAGTTTCTCAGCATCTGCAGACTAGTTAAAACATTCAAAATTAAAGATATGGCATAACTTCTTAGTAAATAATTACAATAAATACAAGATATTTAAATTAGTAAAATTCACATTTTCTAATAACCAGAATTTAAAAAGCTTATTTAATTCAAGAAATAATAATTTTAAATCTTTTTGGATTTTTACATATACATATCTAATTTTATCCTTTTTCAGATTTTATATAAACGGGAATTAAAGTGATAGGACCCGGCTGGATATAATGTATAGGAGCAGAAGATAAGTGTGGGTAATTCAAAAAGAAAAAAATTGCAACTGACTTTTTTCATTGCCTAGTTTTTCTCTTTTCTGGATGCTTTCCAAATTTTCAATTTATTATTCTAACCTACACATATCCTGCACCAGTTTACATCATGGACTGTTTCCATGCCCAATGCCCTGCTGTATAAAATTCCTTAGCACTCTACTTGTCCCCTCTCCCAGATACATTTAATTTCTTCTAAAGAATATGTAGGTTATTTTGGTGATTAATTACCCCCGTAACATTTGCAAAATACATTATTTTCCCAATCAAAACCTGTACGTACAATGTCGGTGAATTGGTCTTTGAGCCTGGCATGAAATTTATCAATAACATTTTTATATTTCTCTTGTTCCACTTCTTCTCTGAAACAATATACACAATATATGATGATAAATCTATACTTAAATGAACATATTAAACTAATTTGTACATGAAGAGGTGAAAATTCTTGTCACTGTATTTTATCCTACTAATGGTTGATACATAAGACAGCAATGCCACATACCTAACATTTTCCTGTTTAAAAATATTATCATAACTTAAAATGCTAAAAAGTTTTCAATTATCATTCTTGGGTTTGCATTTTTGCTGCTAGTCAACATGTTTCCTACAATAATTCTGATATCACATAACTGCTGCTGCCTTCTGGGATTTTTTCCCCCAAATTTCCCAGCTTTCATGCAGTCCTGATATTCTTTGGCAGTCTCCTATCAAAGTAGTGACGAAGCCCAAGCCTGCTTAAACCCTGCTGAGCATCCAGGTGATGATAAAAATTATTATCTTAAATCTGACAATTTTCTATGATACATATTTTTTCAGAAAAAAGCTATTATTTAAAACAAAGTAATTCTTTTATTATGCTTTTACAATATCTCCAAACAGTCCAACAGCACTAATTCCAATTTTAAAAAGTAAAAAAGCAGATTGAATTATAAATTACATTTAATATCATAGCAAAATTTTCAGTCATAAGGAAATTCTCAATCATAAGAAAAAATGCTTACTTGTATTCTGTTGTTATCTTTTCAAGCTCCTTCAAAACAACTTTTTCCTTGGTAACACATCTGGTAACTTTTGTTGGCTGCTTTGGAACTTTTTTTGAAACTAAATGAAGTGAAAAACAGTATTAATACATTTGGTTATTATGGGTCCAAGCCTATCTAAGCTTCTCAAAGATACACAATTTAAATTGATGCATATGAAATGCTAAGTCCTACAATTTTACTCAGTTACTATTAAAATCAAGATCAGCAGGTCTGGTACTAAACACAGAAGTGACAAACCATTCTAATGCTGTGGAGAAAGGAAAAATGATTTACCTGGACAGTTTGTCTCCTTTTCTGGTAAAACATTCTTATTTACATGGGATTGAGTCTTTTTCTTGGGTATCTATTGGATCAAAGTTAAGGAATATATTAGTTGATAGCAACCTATGTTATTGAAATGTGTTGGATATTAGTAGCTGGGTTGCCAAGCTTGGAACTCAAGCCAACATACCTGTGTTATTTCATTTTCAATAAACTTTGTCAAACTTAGTCAAATTATAACTTTATCTAGATGTACACTGCTTAAAATTTTAGTAAATTCTCATAACACCTATAGTAAATTCAAGGAATACACTATCAGAGTACACTTATATACTTCTTTGCAACAACACCCCATTAACTTTGAATACTCTATAGCTGCACCGCAGCAAAAATAAATTGAAAACAATTTTTTTTTACAACTAGTGGACTCTTTTAATGATAATATGGTTTTTAATAATCAGCCTGAAGTATGTGCTTTGCTTCATTTCTATAATAGTTTTATAACTGATATGTGACAAAGACTATTTTTTTATAAAAAACATTTAAAGATATATTAACAAAACATTAAAATAAATTACATAAGGCTTCTCCTAGAAAGTATAAAAGTTTCTAAGAAATTATATATAATTATATAATGGTAATTATTAGGAATTCATATGCTGAAATAAAGGTAAAGACATATTACTAAAATAATATTAAAGGTTCTTCAAGAATCTTTGTTTTGTCTATTTTTTAATCAATGTGATTTCCTAAATCAATTAGCTGCTAACAAATATTATTTTCCTAGGATATGTAAAATGTTGCAAGACCCAGTTTTTTCATATTATCTGCCAGATTGCTAAAAAAACATGCTGGAAAACTAAATTGTTTTTCAACTAATGGTATTTAAAATAGAATTTATAATTTGTATAAATTATAAATGTATACAAATTATAAATTGCTTTTAATATATCTTTTAATATATATTGCTTTTAATATATCTTTCATTTTAAGTATTTCTTACTGATCATACAGTTTGAAGATTTCTGTAATGTATGTAAATTTTATTGACGTGTTGAAAATTATTTCGGAATTATTTTAATCATTTTTACATATTCACTAATGCAGTCAATTTCTATTAGTATAAGAAAAACTCTTCAAGTTATATGAAATATGTACAAAATATGCAGAAAATCAGGCAGAAGAAATTAATGATATAACAGGAACTTCATGTTATCACTGCTTACAATTCATTATAATCAAACTGAACTTTTTAAAGTACTTATCTCCATTCAGCACATAAACGTAAGTAACCTATACAATAGCATACTGATTACATAGCATACTAAATACTAATTACATTATTACTAATGGTATATTATTACTAATTATTACTTGTACGATAGACACTGTAACAAAGTTACAACTCATAATTCAATTCAGATGCATAATTAAAGACCTATGGCTATCAGCTCATAAAAACTATTTTATCATTCATGGATAAACAATAACAGAAAAAGTAAAAAAAATAACCAAAAAAGCTTCTTCCAACATGTTAAAAACAAGAAAAAAGTCAAGGAAACAATTGGTCCATTGCTGGGAGAAAGTGGACAGAAGGTGACAAACATAGGGAGAAAGCAGAACTACTTAACTCGTTCTTTGCAACTGTCTTTACACAAAGGGGCAAAAAAGCACAAAAAACAGATTAAGAACACAAGTTAAAATAGGGAAGAAAATGGTAAGTGTGCACCATCTAGACAAGTTCAAATCACCAAGACCAGATGGATTACACCCCAAGATTCTGAAAGAACTGGCAGACAAGATCTCGGAACCACTGAACTATATCTTTCAAAGATCCTGGAGCACCGGGTAACTGCCAGAGGACTGGAAAAGAGCTGATGTAGGTCCCATCTTCAAAAAAGGAAAAAAATAGATCCAGGAAACTACAGACCTATCAGCCTGACCTCAATACCAGGGAAGATTCTGGAAAAGATAATCAACGAATCAGCAAACACCTAGAAGCAAACAAAGTAATAACCAAAAGCCAACATGGGTTTGTCAAAAACAGATCATGCCAGACTAATCTTATTGCATTCTTGGACAAAGTGACAAAATTAGTGGACCAGAGGAATGCTCTGAGGCATTTGATAAAGTAGACCATAACCTACTACTAAATAAAATAGAAAAATGTGACAGCATCACTACCAGATGGATTCGTAACTGGCTGACCAACCGCACTCAATGTGTAGTCCTCAACGGAACTGCATCTACATGGAGGGAAGTATGCAGTGGGGTACCCCAAGACTCTGTTTAGACTCAGTACTCTTCAGCACCTTCCTCAATGATTTGGACGACGGGATAGATAGGGAACTCATCAAATTTGCAGACAACACCAAGCTAGCAGGAATAGCCAACACTCCAGAAGATAGGCTTAAGATACAGAAGGATCTTGACAGACTTGAACATTGGGCGCTATCTTAACAAAATGAAATTCAATGGTGAAAAAAGTAAGGTTCTACATTTAGGGAAGAAAAACAAAATGCATAGGTACAGTATATGTGGTACCTCACTCAATAGTAGTAACTGTGAGAGGGATCTTGAAGTCCTATTGGACAACCATTTAAATATGAGCCAGCAGTGTGAAGCAGCTGCCAAAAAAGCCAACACAGTTCTAGGCTGCATAAACAGAGGGATAGAATCAAGATCACATGAAGTGTTAATACCACTTTATAATTTTTGATAAGGCCACATTTGGAATACTGCATCCAGTTTTGGTTGCCACGATGTAAAAATGATGTGGAGACTCTAGAAAGAGTGCAGAGAAGAGCAACAAAGATGATTAGGGGACTGGAGACTAAAACATATGAAGAACGGCTGCAGGAACTGGGTTATGTCTAGTTTAATGAAAAGAAGGACCAGGGGAAACATGATAGCAGTGTTCCAATATCTCAGGGCTGCCACAAAAAAGAGGGAGTCAAGCTACTCTCCAAAGCATCTGAGGGTAGGACAAGAAGCAATGGGTGGAAACTAATCAAGGAGAGAAGCAACCTAAAACTAAGGACAAATTTCTTAGTTTAGTTTACTAATCAGTGGAACAACTTGCCTCCAGAAGTTGTGAATGCTCCAACATTGGAAGTTTTAAAGAAGATATTGGATTTGTCTGAAGTGATGTAGGGTTTCCTGCCTAAGGAAGGGTTGGACTATAAGACCTCCAAGGTCCCTTCCAACTCTGTTATTCTGTTTTTTGATTCAGGAAAAATATGAGACCATTGAGATTAGGACTATCAGGATAAGTGAACATTAAAAAAAGAGATAGACTGTAAGGAAATGGTACATAATACCACATACAATCAACAAATGACATTATAGATAATATTTCACTGCAGGGCATCTACCAGATTTTTGGGAATAAAAAAGTGAGTATATTTAAGAAAAACTTAACTACCAAAATAACAAATTACAAGAAATTTCAACTTAAAATGATGAAATCAGTTTTGCTTGTGGTTTTGAGTCATATAATTTTAAATGTTATCCAATTATGTACCATTGAAAATTATTGTAAATATTTATATAAATGTAAATATTTATGTTTCAAAAAATCTGCCTATAATAGATTGTATTTTACCACCAATAAAATGGAAAAAGTATTATCTAAATCTTTTACTTACCATGTTCTTTACTGAAGGTTCCTCTTCTGAATCTTCAGTTCTCACTATTGTTTTCAGAGTGTTAGCTTTTCTGGTAAATATAAAAATGTTACCGTATATTTTGTCATGGAATTTTAAACACTGGCATGGAAACTTGTTAGAATCTTTTTTGCAGCATTATATTGACTAAATAATTTCACTGATGGGCCAAAGAGATTCTTATATTATTGCCAGACAAAGATTTACAGTTAAAAATAGCAAGGAGTAAGCAACATAATTAGTATTATTAAAGTATGGAAATTCAATGGTACATATGTCATACTGAAAAAAGAAAATATGGCCACAAATGTGCATTCGTCAGGGATTGTTTAGTTGTATTGAACAAGCAAGTATAGAATTACATTATGAATGGTAAGGGTTGGATTACATGGCAATTAGACTCAACTGGCAGACATACCTTTCCAGCCAATTATATCCTTACCAGGAACACCAATCTACAACATTGCCAAATAACTAACAAATGAACTTGTACACTTCACAGAAGGAAGTAAACTCTCTATCAAATCCTTATAGTGCCTCCAAAGGATCAAAGACCTGACCATAGATGAAGATGAAATCATGGCCTCATTTGATATTACAGCACTCTTTATAGACTCAAACCTAGCAAAAAGAAACCATGACAGCACACCGGACCTAATCAAGTACACCAAGATTGAAATACCCAGAATCGTGATCCTTATCAATCTTTGTCTAACAACATACTTTCAGTTTCATGGACAAATATATCAACTCAAAGGATCACCACTTTCAGGACTCATAGCTGAGACCATAATGCAATGCCTGGAATCTATAGCACTCCCAACTAGAGAAAACACATGAAACAATCTTATTCAATTTCTTATTTTATTCAAAGAAAAGTTTAAATTGCAAAACAAAAATGAAAAATTAAAAAAAGGCAACCCCCTCCCCCACAAAATAAACGACATTTTAAAAGGTTATTGAAAAAGAAAAAAGAAAAATACACCTATACACATATTATTCCCGCTTAGTTGAATAGTGATTAATACATTACTAAAAATTAATTTCTCATCCCTTGCTAAATAGGCCCAAAAGATTTTAAACTATCAACTCCATTTGCAAAAGGAATGTAAAAGTTTTAGATTCCTTTTGTGAATCTAATTCCAGAACAACATGATTGAATATTTTCCACAACTATTATCATTTCATCAAACTTTTTAAATAAACTTCCAATTAAAAATTGCATGTTACCAAATGGTATTTTCAGCCAGCTCTGTTTGTTTGTAATTCGATCCATTGTTCTGTATAAGTGAATCAGGAAACAAAAAACACTAAAGTAAAGTGAAGAATAAATTAAAGGAACAGGGAAGATTTTTTCTGGATATGTTGATCCAAAGTTAAAGAAAAATTAAAAAAATAATCTCCAAATATTTTGTAAGTTAATAAAGTATAAAAAAATGATATTAAAGTCTAATATTGATGTAAATCAAATAAAAGCACTTCACCTTCCAAGGACATGCCATGTTTTCATACAGAAAAGCAAGAGTTATTCAAAACAACAACATAAATCAAAAGGAGGAGGAAAAAAGATAAAATCCAGCAAGGAGTTAATGAAGGTCAGCATTCAATCAGCCAGTTTTAAAAACAAAAAGCAAAGTAAAGCAATACATTTAAAAAGTGAAAGTTAATACCCAGGCATGCTTAGAAAATGAAATACTGAAAGGAAGATAGATACTCTGACTTTCTGACCACTCCCAAAGGGAATTGGAATCTTCAAGACTCCCCTCCCCAGATCGGTCCACAGCCATCCAAAGTCATCTAGTTCAAAAAGCACCAGAGAATTCCTGGAGGCCTGGCACTCAGACAAATCGGCCATCAACAGACACATAAAGATAAACAAAATCTACAGGAGACAATAAAAAAGCCGAAAAGGAAGCAAAAAGACCAAAACAACTCATCACGAGCAATCAACATCCATACAAGCAGAGGTTAACACCAACATTAACATTAGACCAACAATCAAGTAACAATATTCCAAGGAACTAACAATTCAGACAAACAAGCTAACAATAAACAACAGCCTAATCAAGGAACCTTCAAAAACATTCCCACCAACACTGACAGGACAAGCCAGTAGAACAGTTCCCCAACCTTTCCAGCTTTGCAGTCTGGCAGAGAGTGGGGAGAAGAGGGGATGGTTATATGCCAGGGGTGGGCAAGCGTGCACGGGCAGCTCCATTTGCATGAGCGGCAGGCACATGCACCTACCGCTCACACAAATGGAGCACATGTGCACTTGCCTGCTGCTTCCATGGCCCAGTTTCCAACGGCTCACATCCCAGTAGTGAGCCACAGCCTGGAGATTGGGGACCCCTGCACTAGTACATAAAAATAAGAGCAAATTCCATTCTCTTCTAGCACTGATGATGTTATCTAGTTTGGTAATAAAAGATCTGCAGTAAAACCACCAAGCTCAGAGAGCACCAAGGATCCACAGACAGAATTTAGTTCAAATCTATAAAGTTTCATATTTTTAAATGATTATTTATGTATGCCATCTCACTGTAACAATTTTGGGCAGCTAATGTCATATAAAAACGTACAAATACACATAAAAAACACAATATATATAATGACAACCCAAATTTTTAAAAATCAGAACAATCAGAACAACTATGTCTTAGATCTAACCAAGTGACCCAGGAATAAATCCAAATCTTCAAGGCTTTCCAAAAAGCTGGCATGCAAAGTCTAAAATCTTCTGTGAGAAAATCAAGTCCTGAGCAAGTTGGCCAGAAATGCCACCTTTGGGAACTAAAATATTGGTAGTGATAATACAGAGGAAATACAAAAGGTCAAGCAAAAAATCATCCAAGACTTTACTGCCTTCAAACTGAAATTTAAGAAAATATTTATGCTAATGAAAGATGTGCAAGCCCTTACAAAACTTGGACCCTGTCATACTTGAAAAGTATAACAACAAATGTTTTAAAGAAAAAGCAATACATTTGGAACATACAGAGAAGCAACGATTATAGGATTCAGGCCCGGGTACAGCACAGAGACAGCATTGGTCGCATTGGTTGATGATCTCTGGAGGGCTCGAGACAGGGGTTGCTCCTCAGTCCTTGTCCTATTAGACCTCTCAGCGGCTTTTGATACCATCGATCATGATATCATGCTGCACCGGTTGGAAGGGTTGGGGGTGGGGGGCACTGTTCTACAGTGGTTCTCCTCCTTTCTCTCTGACCGGTCGCAGTCTGTGTTGACAGGGGGGCAGAGGTCGACCCCGAGGCCCCTTATATGTGGGGTGCCACAAGGATCGGTCCTCTCGCCCCTTCTATTCAACATTTATGTGAAGCCACTGGGTGAGATCATCCGTGGTTTTGGGGTGAAGTACCATCAGTACGCTGATGACACCCAGCTGTACATCTCCACCCCAGATCACCCCAATGATGCCCTCGAGGTGATGTCCCGGTGCCTGGAGGCCGTACGGATCTGGATGGGGAGGAACAAACTCAGACTCAACCCATCCAAGACCGAGTGGCTGTGGCTTCCGTCGTCCCGATATAGTCAGTTGGCGCCATCTCTGACTATTGGGGGCGAGTCGTTGGCCCCCACAGATGGGGTTCGCAACTTGGGCATCCTCCTGGACTCACGGCTGTCTTTTGAAGAGCATATGACGGCCGTAGCCAGGAGGACTTTTTATCAGGTTCGCCTGATTCGCCAGTTGCATCCCTTTCTGGATCGGGACTCGTTACGCACGGTCACTCACGCCCTTGTCACCTCACGCCTGGATTATTGTAATGCTCTCTACATGGGGCTCCCCTTGAGAAGCACCCGAAGGCTCCAACTGGTCCAGAATGCGGCCGCGCGGGTGGTAATGGGAGCAATGTGGCGCTCTCATGTAACCCCCCTCCTGCGCGAGCTGCACTGGCTCCCAGTGGTCTTCCGGGTGCGCTTCAAGGTTTTGGTTACTATCTTTAGAGCGCTCCATGGCTCAGGACCAGGGTACTTACGAGACCGCCTCCTGCCACCAATAGCCTCTCACCGACCAGTTCGCTCCCATAGAGAGGGACTCCTCAGGGTGCCGTCGGCCAAACAATGTCGACTGACGGCCCCCAGGGGGAGAGCCTTTTCTGTGGGGGCACCTACCATCTGGAACGGGCTTCCCCCAGAGTTACGAAACATCCAAGACTTACGCATATTCCGCCGAGCCCTGAAAACATTTCTATTCCAACAAGCTGGTCTGGCCTAACTCTCCCTTTTTAATTGGCTTTTAAACTGTTCTTTTAAATTGGGTTTTTAAACCTCTTTAGATAAATTTGGATGTTTTTTAATCTTTGAGCCTAAATTACTTAATCTGTTTCTTAATAGTTTTTAACTTCTATATGTATTTGTATTTATTATGGCTGTTCACCGCCCTGAGTCCTTCGGGAGTAGGGCGGTATACAAATATGAAAAATAAATAAATAAATAAATATAAAGAAAACATGTTGCTAAGAAGTCTTACTTATGTGGAGACCAAACTCGAAGCTGATTCAAAAGCACCAAAAGCACCAAAAATAAAGAATATACCTGATTCTTTAACTGATATTTGTACTTTACTAGAAATTTTAGATTGAAGTATTGGATGTGCTCAAAATATCCCTTCTTTATTTGGATGACATAGTTTCAATGAAGTTATGTAACTAGATTAAGTTAACAGGGCTGAATATACTAATGTATTCATGTACACATAGAAAATTGATCCAGAGAAAATATTACACACAAAATAATGTTTTGAACTTATTTTTGGAATACCTTTTCTTTGTATTTTTCTTTGGGGGCTCTGGATCAGAGGAACTGCTGGTAGACTCATTGATTGTTAAATACTGATCGTTCCCATTATCAGCCTCTTCTCCCTCTTCATACACAGACAGAGCAGTACTATGTAAAGGATGATCTAGGATGAAAAAGTACTAATTACTTATAATAATTTAATAATTTTTCACAACAGAAAATCTCAAAACAATCGTTTTTGTGTGAAATGGATGAAGCAATTTTATTCAAGAGGAAGATATTAGGAAGAGTAATGAAAAGAGCCTTGATAGTACAGTGGTTTAGTGCACCCTGTTATTAACACAGCTGCCTGCAATTTCTGCTGGTTCGAATCTCTCCAAGGCTCAAGGTTGACTCAGCCTTCCATCCTTTCTAAGGTAGGTGAAATGAGGACCCAGTTTGTGGGGGCAATAAGCTGACTTTGTATAAAATATACAAAAGAATGAAGGCTATTGCTTAACGCATTGTAAGCCGCCCTGAGTCTCCGGAGAAGGGCGGCATATAAATCAAATTAAAAAAAAAAAAAAACACACACCCAGATGCAATAAGCCTTGTATAAAAGAGTTCGGTAACTATAGTTCCTTGAAGCAATCACACAGAACAAGTTACCATGAAAGGTTGATATTCCACCTTAATTATTCTAGAGTTCTAACCTAGTTTGGTCCACTAGACATTGAGCCAGTAGCAATGCTGGTCATGTGAAAGTGAGAATAGAATTTTTATCCCTCGGTGTAATATATCTGGTTTAGCTGGAAGGATTTAAGAGTAGGACAAATTAATGGACGAAAATGTTTATGCTAATGAAATGTGCAAGTCCTTACAAAACTTGGACCCAGAGTGTGTGCTGGATTAAAGCAAACAAAAACTTTATCAGTAAAAAGTATTGCTAATATGAACATTTTACAGAGGATAGTCTCAAGGCGCGATGGGTGGCAAATAAATTTAAACAACAATAACAAAAAAAGGTGGTATCTGCCATGCCTGTTTCTGTGAACCGGGACTATGGAATTGCATAAGGGAAGGGAATAGGTTCAGGAAATTGCTATTCAGTCCTGCATTCACACAAGAATTCCAGAAACTAGAGCTGTTTATAGCCAACAAAGTTTTCAAAAGGGAGCGATGTTCCTGGGCTTTGCTAACTTCTATCGACAGTTCATCCCCTCGTTCGCGAAGATTGCCTTACCGATTACTAACCTCCTGAAAACAAAGGGAGAGGCGAAGCCAAAACCTTCCCAGCCTCTCGAGTGGACTATGGAATGCCAGGCGGCCTTTGAAAAACTGAAACGACTGTTTGCCGCTGAACCAGTCCTTAAACACCCTGACATGGAGGCCCCGTTTGTCATCCAGACCGACGCCAGTGATGTGGCTGTTGGGGCAGTGTTACTTCAAGCCAATGCCAAAGGAAATTTACAACTCTGTGCCTATACCTCTTGGAAATTATCTGAAACCAAGAGGAAATGGGGTATCTGGGAGAAGGAGGCTTTCGCTGTTCGCTGCTAACATGGAGGCACTTCCTGGAAGGGGCGAAGCACCCTTTTGAGGTGTGGACTGATCACAAAAACTTAGAGGCCCTAAAAATGCCCCGGAAGTTGTCACCTAAGCAAGACCGCTGGGCCCAACACTTTAACTGCTTTAATTTCTCTCTGCGCTACCTTCCTGGGGGAAAGAACTTTATGGCAGATGCTCTTTTGAGACTACCTCAATACAATAGTGCTCAGGTGAAAGTGATTTGCCCGGTTGTCCCCTCGAAACAGCTGGCTGCTCCAGTAGTTACCAGAGCGCAGGCAAAAGGGGACCTAACCTTGTCCAGTGACTTCATCCTGTGTTTCACGTTAGTTTATTGAAACCCGAGCATACTTCCCCCCTGCGTCAGGACCAAGAACCTCCTCCTGTCCCCATACTCATCGAAGGAGAACAGCATTTTGAGATTAAAGAGATATTGGACTCTAGGAAACATCAAGGGAAAGTGCAGTACTTGGTGGTCTAGAAACATTTCCCATGAGCTCAATCTGAATGGGTAAATGAGCGAGATGTTAGAGCTCCGAGGCAGCTGCAATTGTTTTATTCCAAATATCCTGATAAACCTTAGTTACATATGTTACCTGTTTATGTGATTTTTCTATATTCCCTTTATTCTGTTCTCTTTCTAGGACTAACGTCTCTTCTGCAAGAGGGCTGAATGTCAGCCTCTGCTTCTATATTGCTTGCTTGCTACGGCTGCCATTGTAATGGGGGGAGGGGGGGAGCTGTCTGGGTAGTTGGGAGGGGGGAAGCGAGCTGGTGGTGATGTCTCATAACAGGGAGTGAATTGGAGAAAGTTTTCTCTGCAGCTGGAAGGCGTGTTGATAACCAGTCAAGGTCAACCGTCCTGGAATACCAGAACGATGGAGCCATCTGAAGCTGCACCCCACATGACATCTTGAGGGGATGTAGATTGGATAATCCAGACTGGACCCTTGGGGAGAGAGTTTTGAGGATGCTTTCTATATGTGATTTTCGCGCCTATTGCATCAGACCTTGCTTTTCTTTGGTTGCATTCAGTTCATACTCAGTAAAAGTACCTTTCTCTATGAAAATGGAGTCGGGGTTTTTCTTTCTTGAGTTGTGAAACATTTGGGTATATTATTTAAAATTCTGTTGTAAAACACATGAATTTATTTTATTATTCAATTGTTTATTAATGCTAAAGCTAATCCAGATGCTGTAGCTATCTTAGTAGGACTCTATAGCTGATCTTTCTGTATCCATACAATTAAATAAGTATATTTATAAAAATATACTAGACATTATAATATACATGTATGTATATTTGTATTTATTTAACTTGCTTATTGGAAATGTGACACAATCATATTTTTATTCTGCATTTACTCAATACATTCCAGAACAATTACTATCTACAAATTGAGGTTGGGAACAATATCGTATTAATATTTATTTATTACAATTATTTTTATATTACCAGCTCAGCATAACTCCTGGTCACTTACAGTAAATATAAAATCCAACATAGTAAACAAAAATAATAATTCAGAGTGCAGATGGCTACCAGATGTGCCAATCAGAAAGCAGACAATTCTAATAACTATGTAGGAACGTCTTTAAAATGTTATAGACAATAACTAACCAAATAAGTCATCAGTTTCCTCTGTTAGCCCGGTTCCCGGAATTTTCAAAATTCTTGAGATATCAGGCTCCTCAGATGAAAACAATTTACCATGAGAGGCCTGCTTGGCCTGACATCCCTGCAAGGAAAGCAGATTATTTATTTATTCAAATTATATGCTACCCATTTCATCTGCAGGCAACTCTAGGCAATTATTAAAAAAATGATTAAAACATGAAAGCATCAAACCAATAGTAATATTAAATTAGTTTAACATTCACAAAGATGGAGAGAAGGGAGCAGGATGCATGGGGGGTGTGTGTCTTATCATGGTCTGTTAACCACCTCAAGAATGATGTGCCCCCATTGGGTCTCAATGCCAGTTAGCACAGCCAAGTCTAGAAATCCTTTTGGAAGGCCAAAAGGGTGGATTTGGATCTCACCTCAGAGGTCATGATGTTACAAAGGCTAGGAATCACAGCAGAAAAGGCTTTTCCTGGCTGCAGTCAGAATTCCTTGATTGATAGGGTTTGCAACATTCCCCTTCTATTGGAACAGGTGGGTGAGACAATCCCATTGGGGTAAGATGGTTTTTTTAGGCAACCTGGATCCATGCCATGAAGGGCTTTAAAGTGATAACCAACATCTTGAATTGAACCTAGAAGCAAACTGGCAACTGGTGATACAGGCCACCCTAGGGTCCCCAAGAATTGTTTACAAGAATTCATTCTGTGCCAGCTGTAGCTTCCAAATACTCTTCAAATAGCTCCATGTACAGCATATTGCAAGAATCCAAGTGTGAGATGACCAGGGCTTGAGTGACTAAACACAGGGACTTCCAAACCAGGAAAGGACCTGCTGGCACACAACCCAAAGTTGCACAAAGACTCTCATAGCCACTACTGTCACCTGCTCTTTGAGTAGTCGTTGTAAATCTAGGAGAACCCACAAGTTGTGCACTAGGTCTGTCTGGGGTAATTCAGCCCCATCCAAAACAAAAGATGTTAATTAAAATCATGGATTTCAAAAGCTCCATGCACCTATGGATTAGCATGGCAATGTTAAAAAACACATTATCTAAGATCTTCAGAAAGTTAAATATTTAAGAGGTTATTACAAATAAGTAATAAATGCAAATTAAATTAAGGAAAAATTATCAGGGCTATATGTAGTACTACCATCTAGAGCTATGCACACAGCACCTACTAATATTTTAAAGCTGCTGTATCTATTCCTGAAATCATAGAGCTTTTTAATTTTCTTTAATATTATTTTGTAGTTGTACAAGTTTCACTTGTTTAATATAATCCCTAATAAAATTATTGGAAATTATTTAATTATTTAAAAAAACCATGGAGTTTTCTATAGCTGCTGTATAATCCCAGAAAGACATGTGATTGCAAATGTTCACATTCCAATTTGAAGATAGAGTACTAAGTAGCGAACAGCCCTACTTCAACTACTGCATAAAAATTTATGATCTAATGTATTATGTTTAAAAGGTCATAGCAAAACTAAACGGCTCAAGAATTAAATAAACTTTATAGAATTTATACACCCAAATCAATTCAACATTCTGCATTAAAAAGAAGAGGTAAATAGCTATTCACACTTTAAAACAAAATGCCACTTACTGCCAATTTCTTTTTGAAATTTTTTGTTGCTTTTCTCTTTGACATCTTGTTACTAGAGAAACAAACAAGAGGAAAATAAGCTTAAATGGAATTAACCCTCTTTTCTTCTTTTACATGTCCTACCTGTCAATGATTACTTCAGCTTCAACCACAACAATACAGGAACACACAATAGATACAAACTTAAAATAAATCGCTCCAAACTCGATTGAAGAAAATATGACTTCAGCAACAGAGTGGTCAATGCCTGGAATGCACTATCTGACTCTGTGGTTTCATTCCAAAACCCCCAAAATTTTAATCTTAGACTGTCTAGTGTTGACCTCACCCCATTCCTAAGAGGTCTGTAAGGGCACATAAGCACACTAATGTGCCTATCGTTCCTGTCCTAATGTTCCTTTTATTTGTATCCATTTCATGTATTCAAATCATGTTTATACTTACGTATGTTATCTAATATGTGCTTGACAAAATAAAATAAATAAATAAATAAAAATAAATATATTCATGAATCTTCAAATTGTATCACTATAAAATCTTTATTCCAGGCTTTAACCTTGTCCAAAAGCAAGCTCCCAAATTAACTTGGCTATGTCCAAAGCAACCTCTAATTTAAGCCTGGCCCGGCAAAAGGCTAGGCCAGGTGCCCGATTCTTACCTACACCCATTCAAACCCTTTAACGGAAAAAGAAAGAGAAGCATGCATTCCCAAGGCACCAACCCAGATGATTTTCACCTAAACTTCAAAGGCGTGGGGTGGGCTCAGTTAAAGTAGGGATTTTGCTTTGAATTGACCCACCTCTCTCCCTGAACCAAGAAAAGCAAGAGGAGGAAAGCCCCACCACCCTAGAAGCCTAAACAGATGGCTTCCCCTACCATCAAGGGCTCCTGAAACAACCCTAGAAGGAGCCAGTTTGATCTAGTGCAGGGGTCTCCAATCTTGGCAACTTTAAGCCTGGTGGACTTCAACTCCCAGAATTCCCCAGCCAGCAAAGCTGGCTGGGGAATTCTGGGAGTTGAAGTCCACCAGGCTTAAAGTTGCCAAGATTGGAGACCCCTGATCTAGTGGTTTAAAATGTGCTGGCCTAGGAAGCAGGCGACTGTGAGTTCCACGGTATTCCAGCAGCCCTAGGCATGGAAAAAAAAAAAACCTGGGTGACTTTGGGCCGGTCACTTTGTTTCCGCTCAATCCACCTCACAGGATTGTTGATGTTGTGGAGAAAATAGGAGGGAGGAATATTAAGTATGGTCACCGCCTTGCATGACTTATAAACAGAAGAGGAATCAAATCAAATCAATGAAAAGCAGGCACGGCCCCTCGCCTCCGTCTCCCAAGTACCATTGACTCCTCTGCGAGGAGATTGGGGGTTCTTAAATTTGAATAGAATAGAATTCTTTATTGGCCAAGTGTGATTGGACACACAAGGAATTTGTCTCGGTGTACATAAAAGAAAAGATACATTCGTCAAGAATCATAAGGTACAACGCTTAATGATAGTCATGGGGAACAAATAAGCAAGTTTATTTGAGAAATAAATATTTATGGATAATCCTTAAACAGCTCTGAACTTCCCGAAATGCTACGGCAGGAGTCGGGAGACCTCCTGCCCCTCCCCCCTCGCTCACCTGTGGCTCGCGCACTCCTTCCTAAGGTTCCAAACCGCCCCGTCTCGCGAGGGGGAAAATAAACCGTGAGGGAGAGAGTGGGAGAAAAAAAAAACCGCGCAGGCTCAACTTCCTGGCTGCAAACTGCTTTTTTTCCGCGCCGAAACTCAAAACTTACTGCCAGCACGTCCCATTGCGTACTCGGAAGGGAGGGGGGGAAATTGAGCCAAAGCCGTTCCTTATGACACCTGTAAATTACTTCTCACTATTCTATATAAAATTTCACAGTTCGCAGAGAGGGGAGAAAGAAAGTTAATAGTAGACTTTTTTTTCCCCTGAAGGGATACCCCCTATTTTCTTTAGTAGATAGTTTAGTCCATTGTCTTGTGAGTTAAATTTTTAAAGCTTAACCCTTTTTACCACGCATAGCCGCAAGAATAAAGGAAGAGCGCCATCTAAAGGCCAGAGGATAGACAAGACGGATATTGCGAAGAAATTGTCCTGTAATTTTTACAGGCATTTATCTGCAAACTGGTAACATTGTACAGTACGGTAGCTGCTATGTGGCTTTGGAGACGGACTAGGAGAGGGAGGCATGTCAAGGAGTGGCATGGACAACAGCCGAAATCTGTAGTTCTTCCACGTAAGCATTTTTTTCCTTATTCAAGAAAAACCTAGAAATGTATTGCAAACAAATACAGATACATCCAGATTGCTTATCTATTTAATTAAAAAAACATCCCGATGGTGCCTCATTTCAAATTTTAGACATCTGTAATGAAAAGACACTGGAAATCTGAATTATTCTAGTAGTTCTTATTTTTGTTCTATTAAACAGAAAAAGAAAATATGTTGTTATCCAAAGTAAATAACTTGGTATGGAAATTTCTCCCCTCTTCCATGCAATTATATTTAGAATTTTACAGAAACTCTGAAAAATTTAACTATTTGTCTGTTTTCACTAGATCTATGAATTGTTTGGTTCTGGTTTAATGTTTTGTTTGAATCCACCCATTTTATTTATAATACATGGTTTATTAACATAGTATGTGAATCTAATGATCTTGGCTGTTTCAACAAAACCATGCTAGATTTTCTCCTAAACATAAATTGCTCAAGTATCTTACCCTGAAGGATGATATCTAAAACACAAAAAGGCCAATTATAAGAATTCAGTACAGGAAATTTTTTACAGGATATTCTTTTTCAACCTGCAGATATTTCCTATCAAGTATACAGGTAATCCTCAATTTACGACCACAATCGAGCCCAAAATTTATTTGTTATTAAGTGAGAAATTTGTTAAGTGAGTTTGCTCCATTTTATGACTTTTCTGCCCACATTTGTTAAGTGAATCACTGCAGTTCTTAAATTATTAACACAGTTGTTAAGTGAATCTGGTTTCCCCATTGACTTTGATTGTCAGGTCACAAAAGGTGATCACATGACCCCAGGATACTGTCATAAATGTCAGTCAGTTGTCAGATATCCAAATTTAAATCACGTGACCATAGGGATGCTGCATCAGTCATAAGTGTGAAAAATTGTCACTTTTTTCTGTGCCATTGTAACTTTGAATGGTCACTAAATGAACTATTGTAAGTGAAGGACTTTCTGTATTGCATTTCCTATTGCAATTGTTTTGTAGTATGAACCATTATGATGAACAAGGATTATAAAGAAGATATCGAATACAAATATACACACCCTTCCCAAACCATCTACATTTTCAGGCTGAAAGTGATTGACTGACCCAAGGTTGCCCTTTCATGCCTATGGCAGGACTAGAACTCAGTCTCCTTGTTGCTAGGCCAGCATCTTTACCATTACACTAAACTGGCTTATACTATCTTTGTCTTATATTCACATACAGTTTAGCTAAGCGCAGAGATGGAACTGTAATCCTGACTACAACTTCCTACACTTCTAGCCAATATGGAATTATGGAGTTATGCATCATCAATATCTATAATACATCCAAAAGTAGAGTTTCTCTATGCCTAAACTGATACTTCCATTTTACAAGATTTCCAAAACACAACAGACTTTTGCTAACATAAATAGAATTTATTGTAAATTATAAATCACCAATTTATACTCTTTGGATCATGGTTATTGATATTCACTCTTTGCTTAGAGTTCAATAGCAATTTTTAGTCATATAATATATTCAGTTACTCATTACTAAATAACTAATGATATATTGGGAAAGTATTATCGCCATGGCATTTCCAAACCTTCTTGATTCAATCATTCATATGCATTTAATACTAATATCCTTTTTCCTATTTTATAAATATCCCATTTATCTGTTTCAAAACCTAATAAAAAATTAAAATACAAGACACATGAAGGTCCCCAGGTTCCCCACTTTGATTCAGTAAAACCGATACCCTGTTTTCCCCCAAATAAGACATCCCTTGATAATAAACCCAATCGGAGTGCATGGCAATAAGGCCAAGCGCTTATTTCAGGGTTCAAAAAAAATATAAGACAGGGTCTTCTTTTCGAGGAAACACAGTACTTATGTGGCAGCATTAGTTCCTAATTCATATTGAATGAAATTAGAGAGGGGAATGGAATTGTAGTAGATTGTTTATGTGCAATCAATCAGCCTTGTATGAATTCAAAATATGTGATATTACTGCTTAGTATGATTGGCGTAACCAAATAAGAATAGGCCCATATGCTGGCTGCGAGCTGAGAGACTCTCTGAAATTCACAATATACAAAGACTTGTGGACTTCAACTCCCAGAATAACCCAGTCAGCCTCTAAATAAATTGGGTGATTTAAAAATTCTATTAATCCAAGCCCAAGTTTCAACAAACAACTGAGTTTCTAGGCTAAAAAGGGTCTTGTGCATTACCGCCTCTTGCCAAATTTTATTCAAAAGTTGTTGAAGAAACTTGTGTGGCAGCTAAATTATAAAATATTCTACCACAGGAGGGTGGAAATGAGACCATGAGAATATATAGTCTCAGCAATGCTCAGAAATGTTAAGATGTTATAGTCAGGGCCGGATTTTCCTATAGGCTAACTAGGCTTCAGCCTAGGGCCTCAAGATCAAGAGGGGCCTACATTCAAATTGTTAGCAAAATTAAAATTACACTTTCACTATAGGTGAAAGGGCCTCATAAGTGGAATAGCCTAGGGCATCTTTTCATCTAAATCCGGCCCTGGTTATAGTCATACCCTAATTAATATAGTGCTATTTAACAAGTTTTTGGGGTAAGGTGTCTCCTTTTGTTCTGACGTCTAAAATTGAATGGAGGCAGGGCTATCTAACAATTCCTTACCATAAAAAAATATCAATTCCATCATCTGAACTAAAAATATACATACATACATCTATGTACGTATGCATTAATGTTTAGCTGATTCTCTGCTGAATTGACTTTCTACATTATAAAGGCCTTGCTTTATTTGCCATAAGAGCTTTTGAATAAACTGAGTTTTTAACATCATGCATAATTTGTATCAGCCGTAATTACAGATACCGCTTCTAGAGAATAATGCTATTAAATACCATTAAAACATTACAAACCGGTTTCAAGTGAGACATTAGAATGACAATAGCAACATTGCACTGCAATGTCCATCCCTTTTGTATGATTTTGTGATATGTCTATAAAAGAGGTAGGGCTTGTATTATGTCAGTACAACACTGAATATGTCGTATGCCCTCTACATATACCTTTGGGTATAATTGTTTACATTTTCTACAAGCAACAAGCTTGTATCTACCACTATAGAATTACTCCAGAAACAAACCTTTCACTAAAGAGTTGGTTTCTTTCTGTTCCAGTAATAAACTATAGGTCAGTAGAATATTTTTTGTTCCTCTATGGAACTACTGTTATCCAAGTTCAAGTTTGCTAGTTTCTAAAAAACTGTTAAGATGAATCTTTTCCAATATTAAGCTCTTGAGATGTATTTAGACTCTTCATTCCCACTGTCACAAGAATAAGGTTACTGCCTAGGAATACTAGTCCACTGCCAAAAAGAAAAAGCTGGTTAAAATCAGGAAATTCTATTTTGCTAATATGTCAAAATTATTTCTTCATGATAAAGCTGTGTAGAAAACTATGATTTATTGGCTGATTTGCCTTTCTCTTGCTTTCTCTACCAACTGGGACATAAAATAGTCATAAAAGTCCAGACAAAAAGAATGGGAAACAAATAAGAATAATCAGACAATAATTCCTTTTTTTTTTTTAAGGAATGAGCGCACAGTGAGTTTTTTTAAATTGCAGTATAAAAACATTTACTCAAATTAAATGCAGAAATATTTATTTTGGCTTCCTTGTGGAGTTTTTTTTGGGTGGAAATTTTTGTTTATAAAATATAGAAATAGCCAACACCTAAGCAAACTTTTGAACTCCAATATAACAAGTGATTTAATACTTCAAGAATATGGGTTTGAATAATGGTGTGCAATAAGGACACCCATGTATGAAATTATGCAACTGGGTAGTGCATTATAATCACACACTTTTTAGTGCAAACTTCATTGTGCTTGTTTACATATATTTAACAAATTAATTACTGTTTTAAGGGAAAACTTGAGCATGGGTTACTACAAGGCATTTCAATTCCATCCATCCCTCAGAAAAATATACAGATGCAGGTAAAAGGTAGGTATGTTCAAACATCCTTCCTCATTCCAATATATATACTACAGCCATTGCCTGTCTATTACAGAAGCATATTTATTTTTAGATGCTATCAAATTCTCAATGTTCTTTGCTCAATGAGTAAGAAGCAGAAACTAACTTTGTACAAAGACCCAGTAAATTAAGTGATCAAGATTAAGCTGTACTGCTGAGGCAATCTAATGGTTGGCAATGTATGAGCATGACTTAATCCCAATACGTACTGAAATTCCATCCACATCCATGCGTATTTTATAACATGATGCCACTATGGCCCAACTATCCCTGTAGCTCATGAAGCTGACATCTTGAATTACATAGGAAGTTTCATCTGGAGACTCCCGTCCCCCAAATTCTAAAGCTAAAATATCTGATCATTTATCTTGTGGTTCATTGCATTAATACCACAACATTAAATAAAGCTTCGAAAAAGTCTGTAAATAACCTAGGCAGCTGAGATTCTTCCCAAATTTTACACCCAGACACAAATAAAGTTCAGTCTTCTATCAGTTTTCCTCTGCTGTGAGTCAGTAAAAATCTCCATATATCAAATATTTTGGAAAATGATTACCAGCTGTACAATGTAATAAAAACAATGAATGTGGTAGCAACACACATATCCCTTTACATGCCTTGAGAGTCACATTTTTGGCTGAAGTCTTAAATAACTTACAAATCACATAGATAACATATACAGTTTTAAGGCGCATTGAGGAAGTTGTATGTCATTGTAAAAAATGGACTGCGACACAAGTGGACAGTAAGGCAGAGTTCAATTATTCTTCAATTTTCCTATGTTGAGTACCCCTTCGTGTAGAAGTTAATGATTGCACTGTTCCTTCCACTTATTTGTTGTAGTCTGTTCATAGATATGATGGTTAATAGCAAATGCCATTCTCTCTAATAGTTTTCTTCGGTTACATGTGGACATTAGCATAGAGTTCTTCTATTTGCGAGCTGAAGTATTTACGTAGCTCAGGTCTCTTTGCCTTTAAGGTTGGTGTTAGCAGGCCATTCTCAATAGAGAACATTTCAGAATGAAGGGCAATGTTTTTGATCTGAAAAAATGAAGGTTAAATCAGACTTTGCAAATTTTTTATTTAGGAACAATACTAAACGTACAGTACAATTAGACTGTGAAAGAACAGAAATAGTATCTGAACCAGTTTATTCTAAGCAATAAGTGATACTCCATATTAGTAAGGATTTAATATAGGTACTGAATTACATAGGCTGTTTATTGAAACCAATCACCCATATTTATAAGAAAAAACAATTTTCTCTTTCCTTTAAAATAAAATTTTAACCAAAAAGGCTGGTAGCATTAATGCAAAGATAGGTTAAAATTTTCCCTTAAAAATTAGATATTGCTAATTTCATTGTAATTAGTCAGTTAATGTTTGTAACTCTACAGCCCAAAATGGCTTTGAAGAAAGTAGAAAGTTATAGTACAGGCAGGTTAATAATAGGCAAACATTTGAAATTCCCACCTGTTCAAATGACTTCAAGCCAAACTCCTTTCCTGTCTTCAACATATCTTCCAGAATGTATTTTTTTAAATCCTGTTGGGATTCAAAGCATAGTGTTACAGAACAATATGACAACAATATGAGTCTTATTTATTATTTGTAGACCACAAATAATAAATAAGGCTCACTGCACTTATTAAACTTATAAGGGCTAATTAGAAGCTACCGTTGCAAAAAACCAGGACTAATGATAAGCAATGATTTATTCTTTTGCAATATAATCCCCACACATGTCAGGTGTGTTTAGACCATGAGATCAAGGCCAGAAGGCACAAAAATGACCCAATCCTAGCCTGTGGGTCATTCAAGATGGTTAAGAATAATTATTTTCCCAGTAGTTTAACAACAATGTGTGTTGATAGGAGGGACTGTGCTGAGTTTTTTGCTCTGGCTATGCAAATCCACCAGTGTTGCAATTATTACAGTACTAATGCAAAACATGAGTTAGCTCCTTATTTAAGTTGTTTTGTTTTAAGCAATTGACCCTTTGTCTGTTTTGTGGGTTTCGTATATTACTAGAACTTAGTTATATTTTCTTTCCTTTTCCCTTTTAGTTCAAATCTAATTGCTTTGGGGCAGTGTTGAGCTTCAAGGTTTTGTAACAGATTTCCTGACATTTCACTGGCAACCGTGGCTTCAGAGGCAAAATGATGTGCCAATTCCTTTTGCTTACTATTCTTTTTCTGTGCTTTGCATTATGATTACTAAAACACAATCATATGACAGATGCATATGTATGAATGTAATTTTTTAACTGTCAAGTGAAATCAGGAAATCCAAGCAGTTCAAATGAATATAAAGATTTATGGGAAGCTTAAGTTCTCTACAAAAAACTGAAGTTCTCTGCAAGAATTGTGGTAGATAAGAGTCAACAGAATTCAAGGTGGGCTGGACTTAGATCTCTTGTGGGCCCAAAGGGACTCAAGACTGATGATGCATTTGACCCCTCCCTCGGGCTCAGCCTGGTCATTTCCTACATTGACTCTTTTACCTACACTGGAAACTGCATACAGTGGGGCAAAAAAGTATTTAGTCAGCCACCAATTGTGCAAGTTCTTCCACTTAAAAAGATGAGAGGCCTGTAATTGTCTTCATAGGTAGACCTCAACTATGAGAGACAAAATGAGAAAACAAATCCAGACAATCACATTGTCTGATTTGGAAAGAATTTATTTGCAAATTATGGTGGAAAATAAGTATTTGGTCAATATCAAAAGTTCATCTCAATACTTTGTTATATATCCTTTGTTGGCAATGACAGAGGTCAAATGTTTTCTGTAAGTCTTCACAAGGTTGGCACACACTGTTGCTGGTATGTTGGCCCATTTCTCCATGCAGATCTCCTCTACAGCAGTGATGTTTTGGGGCTGTCGCTGGGCAACATGGACTTTCAACTCCCTCCAAAGGTTTTCTATGGGGTTGAGATCTGGAGACTGGCTAGGCCACTTCAGGACCTTGAAATGCTTCTTACGAAGCCACTCCTTTGTTGCCTGGGCGGTGTGTTTGGGATCATTGTCATGCTGAAAGACCCAGCCATGTTTCATCTTCAATGCCCTTGCTGATGGAAGGAGGTTTGCGCTCAAAATCTCACGATACATGGCCACATTCCTTCTTTCCTGTACATGGATCAGTCGTCCTGGTCCCTTTGCAGAGAAACAGCCCCAAAGCATGATGTTGCCACCCCCATGCTTCACAGTAGGTATGATGTTCTTTGGATGCAACTCAGCATTCTCTCTCCTCCAAACACGACAAGTTGTGTTTCTACCAAACAGTTCTACTTTGGTTTCATCTGACCATATGACATTGTCCCAATCCTCTTCTGGATCATCCAAATGCTCTCTAGCAAACTTCAGACAGGCCCAGACATGTACTGGCTTAAGCAGGGGGACACGTCTGGCACTGCAGGATCTGAGTCCCTGCTGGTGTAGTGTGTTACTGATGGTAGCCTTTGTTACGTTGGTCCCAGCTCTGCAGGTCATTCACTAGGTCCCCCCGTGGGATTTTTGCTCACCGTTCTCGTGATCATTTTGACCCCACGGGGTGAGATCTTGCGTGGAGCCCCAGATTGAGGGAGATTATCAGTGGTCTTGTATGTCTTCCATTTTCTAATTATTGCTCCCACAGTTGATTTCTTCACACCAAGCTGCTTGCCTATTGCAGTTTCAGTCTTCCCAGCCTGGTGCAGGTCTACAATTTTGTTTCTGGTGTCCTTTGACAGCTCTTTGGTCTTCACCATAGTGGAGTTTGGAGTGTGACTGTTTGAGGTTGGGGACAGGTGTCTTTTATACTGATAATAAGTTCAAACAGGTGCCATTAATACAGGTAATGAGTGGAGGACAGAGTAGCCTCTTAAAGAAGAAGTTACAGGTCTGTGAGAGCCAGAAATCTTGCTTTTTTGTAGGTGACCAAATATTTTCCACCATAATTTGCAAATAAATTCTTTCCAAATCAGACAATGTGATTGTCTGGATTTGTTTTCTCATTTTGTCTCTCATGGTTGAGGTCTACCTATGATGACAATTACAGGCCTCTCTCATCTTTTTAAGTGGGAGAACTTGCACAATTGGTGGCTGACTAAATACTTTTTTGCCCCACTGTAGATAAAGGTTTTAAAAACAAGCAAGCTTACACTAAGCCACTATTAGGGTTTGTAATCAGAAAAAAAATCACCTACTTTGTTTTTGCACAGTTCTTCATAAGAGCCTCCCAGGCCTTTTTTCTTAGCCCAGATGACCAATATGTCTGGATCTGGTACCACAATTCCTATTAGGAAAGCCTGAAGCCAGATAAGAACAAACACTTCAACTGTTATTACTGGATCAGCCACTTCACAAAAAAATTATTGACAAAAGGTGATGCCAAGTTGCACCTTTTGCCACAACAGGAAACAATAGTTCTGTGCTGGAGTACCAAAGCTATTGAAGGCCTGCCCTTGAAGATCAGACCAATCACTTTTTTTGGTCTATCTTCACAGCAGAGCAACATTTATTCATGATAAATGTTTTTATTCACTTTAGACATTTCTAAGATATTCTTAAAAACAAATACCTACCTGCAAACTTTCACCATGGACAAACACCTGAGCAACAGGCTCACTCCTTATATATACATTCTCTATTTTTTCTGGTGCTATATATTCTCCTTGTGCAAGTTTGAATATGTGTTTTTTTCTGTCAATTATCTTCAGGGTACCATTCTACAAAACCAGTAGAAAAAGAAACTTTCTTCAATTCATAAAAGGTTCATGCTTTACATTATCCCATAATCAATGAGAGTTGAGTGCAAGATAAATTCTGAAGAATGTTCAATTAAAAGCCAAGATTACCACTAAGAAATAATTTGTTTGAACAGCACAAGTAGACTATTTCTGTAAGTTATTTCAACAGCCCATGATTGTTGTATTTTGAGACCAAGATAGGAAAACACAAAACATACATTTGTTTGTTTGTTCATTCAGTCATTCATTCATTCATTCATCAGGTTTGTTTCCTGGCATTTCGTTGTGCTCTTATAATCTTATTCAGGTAGTCCCCCACTTACAACCACTCATTTAGTGACAGTTCACTGAAAAAAGTGACTGATGACTTGTTTTCACACTTACAACCACTGCAGCATCCCCATGGTCTCATGATCAAAATTTGAGCCCTTGATAGCTGGCATGTATTTATGACAGTTGTACTTTCCCAGCTGGCTTCTGACAAACAAAGTCAATGAGGGAAGCCAGATTCGCTTACCGACTGCATGATTCACTTAACAACAGCAGTGATTCACTTAACTGTGGCAAAAGGTCGTAAAATGGGATGCATATCATTTAACAACTGCCTTGCATAGGAACAGAAATTTTGGGCTCAATTATGTTATAAGTCGAGGACTACCTGTATGATCTTGTGTAGAAAAAGAAATACTCAATTGATTTGAAAGTAACTTCATAGCATTTACCAAGGAAATTGTTATAAATGTTTAAAATAAATTTTCTACAAAGGTGCCTTCCACCACACCAATTTGTGGTGATCTGGGACTGGTGATGTACATAAGAACTTTTTTTTCTGAAACTGAACAGATTCACTTCCAACTTAGCTACAGCACAAGAAAAATACACAGTGAAAACATCCTTTCTGCTTATGGCCAGATCTATATGCTAGCCTTTTTCTATATCCTGCTAGAACTGTAGTTAATACAGTTTCTATATCACAGTCTATATGTATCTATATAACAGTCCTTGTGTATATACAAAGGCCCTAATGATATTAAATAATGGACAACAGCATGAAAGGTTGGACAAAGATACATCTGAACAATAGTGCAATATGTTGGAAATGTAAAAAATCCCAAGGAACATATTATCATTTATGGTGGACCTGTCCGGCAGCAAAAAAAATTTGGTCAAATATTAAGAAATGGATAGAACAAATAACAGAATAGCAAATAGAAAAGAAGCCAAAAGAATTCGTGTTAGGAATTTTTACAAAACCATATTCCAAAGAAATAAAATATTTGATGCTACACATCTTGACAGCAGCACGAATAACATATGCAAAAAATTGGAAACAGGATAGAACCCCGACAGAGGAAGAATTGATAGAAAAGATTTTAGAATGCGTGGAGATGGACAGATTAACAACAGAAATTAAGGAAAAAGAAGAGACAGATTATTACAGAATGTGGAATAAACGGTATAAATGGCTCGAGACTAGAAACATAGAAAAATAATGATAAGGAGAGAAGATTAGAAGTATAATATGTACATATATATAACAAATGT
The DNA here is from genome assembly GCF_029215685.1 of Pituophis catenifer annectens. Lineage (NCBI taxonomy): Eukaryota > Metazoa > Chordata > Lepidosauria > Squamata > Colubridae > Pituophis > Pituophis catenifer. The sequence continues at coordinate 38,920,277 of NW_027256888.1, forward strand.
AGCAAGAGTAATAAAAATGTATATAACAGGAATGTAGAAATGTACAATATTAAAGATATAATTAAAATATATAAATCTCCACAGGAGGAAGAGAAGGGAGGGGGAAGGAAAATGTAGGAAAGAAGAAGGAATGTTACATTATGATATAGTGGAAGAAGAATCAAGTAACTAATGGAAGACCACTATGAAATAATGTTTAAGAATGATAAGATGTTTATATGTTGTATGTTGTGTAAATGTCAAATCTATGTGTTAATAAAACTATAAATTTTTTAATTAAAAAAAAAAAAGAAAGGTTGGACAGTTGTGTGCTCAATTTTTATTGCAAGCCCAGCTGTTCCAATGAAGCATATAGTACTAAGAAAGGATTCCTAGAATTGCTAGGAATCTGGTATCTAAACTGAAAATCATCTCAGTGTTTATACTATGGAAAAAGCTGACAAGCAAGTTGATGGTACCATGTTTTATAAGACATTTGTACTATAGATGGTCAATAGATTGAATGTCACAGAAATATGCAAGCTTGCAACAGAAAAGTTCTGGCACTAAAATAGTGAAGTAACCCATTGCTTAAAGGAATGTCTACTGTCTATTCACAAAATACATTCGATTACAAATTGGCTTACCGGTAACCACTTCCCAATATCTCCAGTATGTACCCAGCCATCTTTGTCAAGAACTTCTGCTGTTTTTTCAGGATCTTTCAGATAGCCTTTAAACACATTTGCTCCTTTTATACAAACCTGGAACAGAAGTGGACTGTGCTTAAAAAACACCCCTTCATAAAACTGATTATCCTACTATTTTATGTAGGAATGGAAATAACACTCATTCACTACACCAACTGATTCTAAGTCACTTGTTATTATTTTTAGGCAATTTGCCAATATTTTGGTAAATAATACTGATCAAAATCATGATACCTTTAAATTTCTTTTGAACTGATTCTTGTAGAATAAAGAATGTACTTGCTTAAAATTTAAAACATGCAATTTAAAACAGAGAGACATTTTCTGACATTTGGGTATGTTTTGCACTTAAATTCTACATGTAAGAACTGAAACTGGTGAAGCAGGAACCAGCAGTTCACAGGCTAGAAAGGAGGACGATATAAACACATTGCAATTGCCCAAGGGTGATACCTGATCTACTAAGTTTCTATAACCTCAGAAATGCAGGAGGAAAAAACTGAGTTTTTAATCTCTGGATCTCTCTGTCTCTCTGTCTCTCCCTCACACCCACCCACTCACACTGCATGAAGGTTCTACATCTGTTGCTCTGCAGCAGACAATATTATGTTAAGGCTTAATTTTTTACCCATGAGAGAGTTTCTAATCTATCTGAACTCTGTTTGACATCTTCTGCCAACTCAAGCCAAGAACTGAATGGGAGGTTTAAGTGTTGGAAAAGCCAAGCTTTGGAGTTCAGATAGCACAACTTACCTCACCCTCTCCTTTGGCAGCAAAATAATTCATTTCTTCTACATCAACCAGCTTTATGATATTGCAAGGCATTGGGGCACCAACGTGACCTATTGGTGGAATAATATTTTGTTGTAGGTTGATTTCAACCATATGTTACCAGTTACTCTGAATAAAGGTTATTAACAAACAATGCAATTTTTTTTTAAAAAAAAGAGATAGACACACACACACACACACACACACACACACACACACACGGAGAGTATATAGTTCTAAAGTCCATTTTTAAGAACCGTATCAGGCAAATATATGTTCTTCACAGGGTACTGAACTGAACTTGAACTGAATAGGACTTGAGGGTAGTTCTGCTAGCATGCAGCATTTCACCCACGGGAACTGCTGTATCATAATGTTCTTACTGATAGTTCTTATTAACTTTTCTCTGTACGTACTTATTTTATTATTGTTTTTATTGGCTAGAGTTATATGCCACCTTTTCTCTAGAAGCTGAAGACAGCTTAAGCAGGCGTTTTTTGATCATTTTATTCTCCCAGTGTCTATGATGTCGGTTAAGCAGAGTGGGACAAACTATACTAAAAAAACCAGACAATAAATTTCCATGACAGTGAAGATAGACCCAGTATTGAGAAGCTTGCACTATCATGCCAATCTGCAAGATTTAATTACTCTAGTCATACAAAAAATTAAAATCTCGGGTGTTTTCCCGCGTCATGTTAAATAAGTTAGTTAAAATGTTTAAAATTCTGGTTAAAATCCTAGCTTAAAATCTTCCAAAAATCATTACAGAGGATTTTTAAACAAGAGCCTAAAGATGACAGGGTTGTGAGCCTGTCGAAACATTGCTAGAAAGAAAAACTTTTAAGGTACTGGTAGGATTTTAGCTAAGGTTTTAAAGGACCTTGCAGAGTGCTCTGTAAGGATTTTTGGAAGATTTTAAGCTAGGATTTTAACCAGAATTTTAAACATTTTAACTAACTTATTTAACATGACGTGGGAAAACACCCGAGATTTTAATTTTTTCCATATACACACCACCTGCGAAAACTTAAGAAGACACACACACACACACACACACACACACACGTAGGTCTTTGGTTATTCGGGTTTTCTCTCGCGTAAAATTGGAAGTGTCTCGGCAACGTTTCGATGAAGTCTCATTCGTCATCTTCAGGCTGGTGTTTTCCGCTTCGTGCTTCTAGGAGCAATGTGTGTGATCGCAGCTGTTTCTTCCTTTTAACTGCCAGTGGGGGTGTGAACTGATTGGGTGGGAGCTTGGCTGTGTTCTGATTGGGTGGAGGTGTGTTCTGATTGGTTGGGGGTTTGGCTGTGCTCTGATTGGATGGGGGGTTGGCTGTGCTCTGATTGGATGGGTGTGTGTTCTGTTTAGGTGGGGGCTTGGTTGTGCTCGGGTTAGTCTGAGTAGCAGGGGGATTTGAGCTGGTGAGCTGTGTTGCTGTTGTTTGGCTTCGTGTCAAACAACCAAAGCTAGGGCTGCAGAAAAACCTTGGTTACGTAGGAAAAACCTGGCTAGAGGAAACACACACACACACACACACACACACACACACATATTGTTGGACATATATATATAAAAATAAATTGTTGGACATTTCTTCTGAATTGCTTCTCACTTCTGATTAATTTTACCATTGAAGTTTCTCGATAAATATTTTGTCTGCCCTTATTTAAATTATATAAGCAGAGATGGGTTTCAGCAGGTTCTGACCAGTTCTGGAGAATCGATAGCAGAAATTTTGAATAGTTCGGAGAACTGATAAATACCACCTCTGACTGGCTCCGCCCCCATCTATTCTCTGCCTCCTGAGTCCCAGGTGATCGGGAGGAAATGGGAATTTTGCAGTAACCTTCCCCTGGAGTGAGGAGGGAATGGAGATTTTACAGTCCTTCCCCTGCCACAGCCACCAAGCCACGCCCACAGAACCAGTAGTAAAATATTTTGAATCCCACCGTGTATGACTTAACAAATTAAAAAAGCCCTACCAGCAGTCCAGTCACCAGGTATTGTTAGAGAACATCCAGCTGTGCATTCTGTTTGTCCATAGCCTTCATAAAACTACAAAGCAGAACATAAAGATCAGTCACTGATGCTTTCCCCACCCAATGGGAATTCTATTTTATCACTTCTCAAGACACCTTATACAAAATTATTGAACAAGTGTAGAACTCCTTTTCATCCTTGCTTTTCCAATTTAATTTTTATTCAGAATATGTAGTCATATACTATATGAGTAATAATGTATTTAGTTAACAATTATCTATTTTAAATTTGGAATTTTCCAAGAATGTTTAATTTAATTATAGAAATGCCATCTAAGTCTTGACCTAACGTTAATCTCGTCTTTTAATACTTCAAATGGGATTGCCTATTGAAACACATCAAGAATAAATTATTTTTAGTAACAGACATACCAATGGTACATTGCAAAACTCTTAGTTGAGTTTCCCATATGAAATTCCAGTCTGAAAAAACTACATTCATGTATGGTAACAATTCTTGAGTCTTGATTTATAAACTAATGATTATATAATTCTTATTTATATAACTGATTTTGTATTTTAGGCAAAGGATTGTTAGATGGCACAATCCAAATAACTAAGAGAAGCTTCACATGCCACTTGGAGAGTCAATAATACCATTTTTTTCACAATCCAGTTTTCAATACTGTTTGATGTTGCATTGTCTTCAGTCCCTTCTTGTGCTCAGTTAATAATATAAGTGCTTTGTAATAAAGTTAATCCAGTTCTCTTAAGTGTAACCTCAAGATGATAAGATATGACATTTGTAATGAAATGAAATATAATGAAAATTACATTTTCCATTCTAGGTACAGTCCACGCTCACCTGACAACCAAGAGCTGCTCTTAGGAAGGTCAATACATTTGCAGAAACAGGAGCTGCTCCTGTAATCATTAGTTTGACTTTTCCTCCCAGATTTGCCTAAGGAAAGGAAAAAAACAAACAAACCCCAAACATCGTCACTTCAACAACCACTGGGAAGCCAAAAATCTATGGTGAGTGGCACTTGGATCATACTTGGAAGAATATTCAACAGCCCAAATCCCTTGAACTCTTTCCAAATATGTGTGTTTGAAGGCAGCCTGGAGTCACATGAATGAATAGATTATTCTTTCAAGGAGCATTTGTTACAGTGCTGCTGCCAGGTACGTTTTACCCTGTCACTTCATCTAAAACTAACACAGGCCATGAAATATTGTTAAATAGTCCTTCTGAAACCAAATATGGGTATTAAGAAAGACCATATTGGGCCTCACCTGGCAATGCTATAACAGGAAGAAGAGGCAACCTATTCCATTTACACAATAATAAATTTTACTGCCCTAACAGGAAGGGAATCATATTTGCATTACACTGCATCATATCCAAATACACATAATACATGATTAATTTTTCCTTGTCTTGTCTCTGTTTTCCTCACACAGACATTCCAGCTATACCACTTGTATATAGTTGTTGCATATGATGATAGCTACAGAAACAAAACTTCTCACATGTGTAACACAGTCATCTTATGGAGTGTCTCGTCCAATGTCATATAGGACAACCTGGAAGCACTTGCTTTGAGTGGTTCAGATAATTAGAAACAAGTACTGTCTTCAGAATAGAAATAATTTTTCAGACTTTTTTTAAAAATGTAATAGCTAATAGCAATAGCATTTAGATTTATATACCGCTTCACAGTGCTTTACAGCCCTCTCTAAGCAGTTTACAGAGTCAGCGTATTGTCCTCAACAATCTGGGTCCTCATTTTACCCACCTCAGAAGGATGAAAGGCTGAGTCAACCTTGAGCCTGGTGAGATTTGAACTGCCAAATTGCAGGCAGCAGAAGTAGCCTGCAGTACTGCACTCTAACCACTGCGCCACCAAGGCTCATATCTAAATTAAAAAAGAGCTATGGATCTGCATAAAAGACCCTCGATTACCTTGCTTTACTAGACTGGGTAAAATCAGAATCACTAGTTTACAAGAACCAGCAGTTACACACGTGTCGAGTCACTTATGTGAAAAATGCTAAGGTTAAACTGCTATTTCTGACCCTCTGAGATGGTACTACCTGTTAGAATGACCTCACACACCAAACAATACTTTGCTGCTGGAAATCAACTTTGAGTCTTCTACAAGCAAATAAAGATTTTTCTACAAAAAAAGTATTTCAATATTCACTTCTTTCAGCCACAATCTAAATTTAATTTTGAAGAATTATGCTACAGGTAGTCTTGGCTTGGCGGTTGACCATAATTGAGCCCAAAATTTCCATTGCTAAGGAAGATAGTTGTTAAGTGAGTTTTGCCCCATTTTATAATCTTCCTTGCCAAAGTTGTTAAGTGAACCATTGCAGTTGTTCAGTTAGTAACACAGCTGTTAAGAATGAATCTGGCTTCCCCATTGACTTTGCTTGTCAGAAGGTGACAAAAAGTGATCAAATGATGCTGGGACAGTGCGACTGTCATAAATAAATGCCAGTTGCCAAGTGCCCAAATTGTGATCATGCGATTATGGGGATGCTGCAAAGGTTGTAAGTGTGAAAACCAGTCATAAGTCACTCTTTTCAGTGCCATCGTAACTTTCCGACAGGCCTGGGGCCGTTGATCTCACTGTTACGATCTTGTGAGATCCGGCTATGAATGGTGTGAATGGGTTTTAATGTTTTAATTTTTAAATGTTTTTATAATGGTTTTTTTTTAAATGCAGTGTAAGCCGCCCTGAGTCTCCGGAGAAAGGTGGCATATAAATTGAAATAATAATAATAATAATAATAATAATAATAATAATAATAATAATAATAATAATAATAATAATAATAATAATTTATTATTATTATTATTATTATTATTATTATTATTATTATTATTATTTAAATGTTCACTAAATGAATGATTGTAAGTCAAGGACTAAATGTATGTTATGTTAGCTGAATTCTTATGTTATAGGAAAAGGATATAATCAAATAGATAAATATGCACTCTATATGTAAAGGGTCCTAGAGTCAGTTCTTATTACCACCAGATAAGATTAAATAAGAGAAGTCTTAGCAATCATACAGTGGTCTATCATAAAAGTTCATGGGAGCTATTAGCCAACCACATTTGGAGGACAATACATTGCCCTCTAAAATAAAATCTCCATCTGAAACATCAAGTGGTGGTTGTCTAGCAATATAAAACATGCCAATCTGGATGTATCAATGATTTAATAAACAATGGCCCTAATTTTATAGCCACAGTGTTTTTAAAAACATTGGAATTAAGAACTTTCAGAGAGCAAGTCAACTCTCAAAATCATCAGCAATCAGGTTACCTGTACTTTGCGGAAAATCATTTTATCCCATAGGCTGTTATTTCTAATAATGCCACTTCTAAGTTCTGCCTCTTTCCTCTTGGAAGCAAAATCCAATATCCACCGTTTAAATGAAGTATTTGCTTGTTGAAAGATCTGCAAAAGAGTGCAATTTTCAAGATGCCATAGAAACAAATGAATGTAGTTTTCACAATCGTATGCCACTAACTTAATTGAACAAATGCCTGAGAGCTCCTGCTTGCTATTTTCCATTGCTGATCACTAGAGCCATTATTATCCTTTGATGAGGCCCACTCTGCACCCCATCTACTGTAGGCTGTAGTAGACATAATTTTGTGGTTATATACAAATGCAAATAACATCTGGAAAATATCTTAAAGCTGCTGCAACATTGAGTGACTGCTGCTGCGGTTTCACCCACTAGATACAAATGAGAACTTTGCTTTTACAAGTCAAAATATGCTTTATTTGCTACCATTAGATTCCCAAAGCATAAAAAGTGATTTCCTAAAATGTCATGGAAAGCAACTGTTCCTATTATGTTCAGTTTCACACAGACTTACTTTATCAAACATTCTGTTCAACAATCTTGGCACCACAGGGAACACTGTAGGCTGCAAAGTTTTTAAGTCATCCATGAGTAGCCTGATGTCTCCCTGGAAAAATCCAATCCGAGCCCCATGGCAAAGAATCACACACTAAGGACAAGAGAGAAAGAGAGAATCCAAAATAAACTAAGGCAAATAAAATTTGATTGGCTTATTTTTTTAAAAATGAGTAGAAATTGGAGAAGTTTATTTATTTTATCACTGCAGTCCAAGTTATCAGCATTCCCTTTTGCACCACATACATATCAACATAATCTGATAATCGGAGACAAAGCTTTTGTTCTCCAGCCACTTTGACATATTCTTGGAATTATATTTGCCTATTAATAGCATTACTTAAATTTAGACTGTTCACCAGCTTCCACTTTTACAATTGGCTTTTTTCTAGTTACAGAAAATTTAATAGGGGGAAAAGCTGAACAATTCTTTTAACTGATTTTAATATAAGCTATTCATCTGGCAGCACATTACTTCCTTAGCAGATGACTTTTTAAAGTCACTTCTTTGCTTAAGATACAGTGGATGTAACACATCCCTCTTAAAATGCCCGGTTTTTGAGATGTAAAAAAATCAGACCATTATATCACATCAGAATTTTTTTTTTTCACCTTTAATATATCATGGAAACTACAATTCAATTGAAAAACAAACTAAAATCTTTTAGGGGGAATAATAAAAATGTACAATAACATAGTTGCATAAGTGCACACACTCTTATAAGTAGGGATGTGGCTGCGTTCAGAATTAACCAATCATATTCAAACTGATGTTAAATAGTAGAGTAAACACCAGTGAAGACCGTCATCACCAAGTAGAGAAAATATGGCACAACAGTGTCATTACCAAGAATGGGAGGTCCCTCCAAAATTGATGAAAAAACAAGAAAACTGGTTTGAGAGCTTACCAAGAAGCTTACAACAATGTTAAAGGAGCTGCAGGAATTGCTGGTAAGTACTGGTTGTGTACTACATGTGATAACAATTTCCCGTATTCTTCATACAATATGTCTGGGCTGGGAATAAGGTAGCAAGATGGAAGCCTTTCTTCTGAAAGAAAATCATCCAAGCCCGGCTACATTTTGCAAAAACCCACATCAAGCCTGACAAAAACATGTGGGAAATTAAAATCTGATGAAATCAAAGTTGAAATATTATGCCATAATTCCAAAAACTATGTTTGGCTCAAAAAACAACAACACCACTGTGCATCACCAAAGGTACATTAAACCCACAGTGAAGCATGGTGGTGGCAGCATTATGCTTTGGGTTTGCTTTGCTTCAAGTGGAACTGGAGCTTTAGTCAAGGTGGAGGGAATTATGAACAGTTCCAAATATCAGTCAATTTTGGCATAAATAGCAATAGCACTTAAGACTTACATACCGCTTTACAGTGCTTTACAGCCCTCTCTAAGCTGTTTACAGAGTCAGCATATTGCCCCCAACAATCTGGGTCCTCATTTTACCCATCTCGAAAGGATGGAAGGCTGAGTCAAACTCGAGTATGGTGAGATTTGAACTGCCAAATTGCAGGCAGCAGACAGTCAGCAGAAGTAACCTGCAGTACTGCACTCTAACCATTGCGCCACCTTCTGGTCTCTGCTAAAATGTTGAAATGATTTCAAATTTCATCTTTCAACATGACTATAACTCAAAGCATACTCCCAAACAACAAAAGAAAAGTGTTACCAGATGAAAGTCAAAGTTTTAGAATGACCCAGACAAAGCCCGGACCTGAATCCAATTGAAAAATCTGTGGAATGACTAAAGAGGGCTGAACACAGACGATGCCTGTGGAGAGCTTTTGCAAGGAAGAATGGGCAAAAATTCCCAAGGCAAGATGTGCCAAACTGCCAAGCTCCTACCCAAAAGACTGACTGCTGTCATCAGATTAAAAAGCGCTTCAACGAAGTATTAGTTCAAGGGTATACACACTTATGCAACCGTATTATGGTACATTTTTAGTGATATTTTGCTCCCTAAAAGATTTCAGTTTTTCAGTGGAAAAACAAACTGTACAGTTTATTGTTATATTAAAAGATGGAAAACAATTCTGATTTATCTTGATCTGATTTTTTTACATCTCAAAAAACTAGCATTTTAACCAAGGTGTGCAGACTTTTTATATCCACTGTACTTGCAACTTCAAACATATCCACCGTAACTGTCTTCATCCCTGAAGCAGTGAAACATTAGTGTAAAACCACCTATCTGGTTAGCTACATTTATAAATATCACACCACTATATCATTTCTTCCTCCTGCAAAAAACGGAAGAATAACAAATCTTGTGATATCAGAGAGCTAAAGTAGAACTAAGATTACAATTTGAAACTGGCTGATCAAGATTGTTCCCTGATTTGTAATGGAGTTTCTGTTTCTGTTTAAAATACTTGAGAAATAGATTAAGGACATCAGACATTTCATAAGCCTCAGCCAGTGTGGCAAATAATCAGAATTCTGAAAGCTGTAGGCAATTAACTGAAGTCATTAGTTGCTTATCCTGGGATCTGACACAATAGTTGATATCTGTCTCCTGAGCAGGCTTCATTTTATTTTTTAATAACAATAGCTTCGCTGTGTTTTAGCCAATTTCAAGACAAGAAAGCAATATATGTTACAGCAATCACTATGGAGAGTGCATTCTGAAGAGAGAGAAGTTCTCTAAGAATGGGCTCCAGTACAAATCTGAAAGCTTGAAAGACTAAAACGTTGAATAACTCAGATTGAATCCTACAACATTATCTTGGGACACATGTTTGCCTTCATTACTGGTGAAAAAGCCTAGAATTTTATGTGCCAAAATAAACCCCCAAAATTGGGTTTAGCTTGCATGCAATTTTATGCAAGACAGAAAGGTACTAGTTCCATGATGGCGAACCTATGGAATGCGTGGGGGGGAGGGGGGAGGACTGTGTGGGTGTGGCCAACTGGGTAGGAGTGGCCAGCTTGATGCCACTCAATGGGGATGGCAGACTGGGTGGGCGTGGCCAGCTTGACGCCACTCCCCAAACTGCCGGCATGTTTCTTCTTTGCACTGTGTAGACTGGGATGAAATCACACTGGCCCAATGTTTCCTCTTTGCATTGGTAGACCGGGCTGAAGCCACATGGGCTGGCCCCTTACATTTTCCAGGATGGCCCTATGGGCTGTATCCAACCACATCACAGGCCGGATCCGGCCCGTGGGCCTTGTGTTTGACACCCCTGGACTAGAGCAATGTTTCTCAACCCTGGAAACTTTAAGATGTGTACATTTTAACTCCCAGAATTCCCCAGCCAGCATAATAGAGAAACAATTTAGCTAATTATTAGAGCTGTCCAATGCTTGGGTTTTGACTTGTAGTAAGTGCATTAGAATATGTGGGAAGGCAAGACAGCTTGCCAAGTCCTGTCCATGACTTGTTAAAGCAGCTACATGTACTCCACTAGCCACCATGTCACTAAGAAACATAGTTGAATTGCAATGGGAAAGGAATTATTAGTCATATAAAGTACATAAGATACCTTCATGTTTGTCTATCATCTTATCTTATTTCACTGTCAATGAAATCTGATGATGTTGTGCTTTTAGAAACAGTTTAATTATCAAAGAAGAATGCAGAAAATTATATTGCGACCATCTTTTGCTTAAATTCATTATTTCCTTATCTAGGATGACAAAATTTTTATTTTTTTATGGAGTAAGTGGGTGTAAGGTTAGCATAAGTGTATTTTACGTTCAATGAAATCTGTATATAAATACCCATTAGGCTCATTCAGGCTTAAATTTATTTTTCAGTTTGTAGTTATCTATATAAGAAAAATCTGAGATTACTCAGATTATTTTTCAAACAGAATTCTAAATCCAATAGGACTAAAAAGGATTCAATTAATTATAAGCAATTATGACAGAATGAGAAAAGCGTACACAGACAATATATTTATAAATTAAAACAGTGCATACAGAACATAATAGAGAAAAAAGTATACAATACTGAGTTTCCCTGAAAATACGACCTACTCAGAAAGTAAGTCCTAACTTGATTTTTACACATGCACCCAATATAAGCCATACCCCCTCCCTAAAATAAGCACTAATTAAGACTCCACCCACTCCAGGGTACACGGGTGAAAATTAAGCTAGGGTGGGGATGGGAGGGTTGGAGCTGCCCTACTACTTACCTTCGGATAATTGCAGCCAGGCGTTGCACACCTCAGCCCATTTCCTCTGCACCCAGCAAGGTTTTCCTGAAGGCCCCTGTAGCCAATAACAGAAGCTCTGGATTGATCTGGAGCTCTGTTATCGGCTACAGAGGCCTTCAGGAAAACCTTGCTGGCTGCAGAAGAAATGGGCCAAGGTGTGTGAGGCCTGGCTGAAATTATTCGAAGCTGAAGAAGTTCCTGAAGGCCTCTGACAGCGAAAAGGAGGCCGGGGGCGACACGCACATGTGAGGTGAGTCAGTGGACAACACACACACCTTGAAAATAAGACTTGGTGCCTTTTTGGTGGCAAAAAATATAAGTCAGGGTCTTATTTTCAGGGAAACACAGGTATAAAGCTGAGACTATACTCTTCTTCAGCTGCAAAAAAAACCATAAGCATTAGCAATAAATACAAACATATTCTGCAGGTTTTGTATGTTCATCCTGGTCTCCCTATGCTAGTGGAAAAAAATTTAAATGGCAATATGGCTGGGTGTAAAGAATAAAGGACAATGACCTTGACAGAGATATGCAAGATAAGTTGCCTAAGGGGCTGAAACATTTTCTAAGTCCAGAGCAAGATAAAATTCAGAATTTTAGATTACATTCAGAAGCAGTTTAGACCTCCCTAATTAATTGAACTACAAGGAGAATATATTGTATAGTACAGACTTGTCATGATAGCCAATCTCAATAAAAAGTAATTTTCCTGTGCAGTTGATTTACAGGTCTGATCTATCTTGTGGGACTTACACTGAGTTCATGTACTGCAACCAGCAATCTGTAATATCACAACGATTCATACTTGTTATAAATTAACAGAAATACATTTAATGTAAATCTGTTTGCCAAAAGCTCCCTAGCCCTGCAAAATAAACAGATATTAACAAAGTAGGATGTTGCAATTTAACATTTTTGGCATTTTATTCATTAATATATACACTGCTCAAAAAAATAAAGGGAACACAAGCAGAAGACATCCGAGATCTGAATGAATGAAATATTAAATACTTTGTTCGTTACATACAGTAGTTTTGTGTTCCCTTTAGTTGTTTGAGCAGTGTATAAACTACTGTATGTAAAGAACAAAGTATTTAATAAGGCTATTTCATTCATTCAGATCTCGGATGTCTTCTGCTTGTGTTCCCTTTATTTTTTTGAGCAGTATATATATTTTAGACATCTTTATATTTCTTCTTCCTTTGGGATCTCAAGGTAGCACACATTGATATCCCATCTTTCCTTATTCATTATCAGATTAAAAAAGTTTTAGCTCTTGGTTCCTATGTATTGCTGGGCCAACTATCATTTCTACCAATGATCATACTGACAGGGAGCTGTTCTTATTTTTTACACTTATATCCTACCTTTCTTTTAGGACAGGAGTCTGCAACCTTAAACATTCAAAGAGCCATTTGGACCCGTTTTCCACAGAAAAGAAAACACCGGGAGCCACAAAACCTGGGTGGGCATGGCCAACTTGATGTCACTCACTTCCACCAGTCACATGACACCTCCCTAGCCACGCCTACCCAGCCGGTCATTAGGGCAGAGAACCGGTTGTTAAAAAACACTGGGAACCACAAAACCCTTATTTCTCTCTCTCTCTCTCTCTCTCTCTCTCTCTCTCTCTCCCTACTCCTCTCTCCCCCTCTCTCTGTATCTCTCTGTCTTTGCCCTGGCCACTTCTCCATCCCCTGCCGTCGCCCTTACCTTCTCAGGCCAGGCGAGGAGTGACTGGGAGGGCAAGGGGTGGGGCCAGACAGTGGTGGGATCACCCAACAGGGAGCCACAGCAGAGGGGCCAAAGAGCCGCATGTGACTCCGGAGCCACAGGTTGCTGACACCTGCTTTAGGAGCTAAAGGCAGCATGCATAAAACTTCCTTCAGCATGTTTATCCACAACCCTATAAAATGGTTGGGCTAAGAAAGAGCAATTATTCTTTAGTCACTCATTCAACTTCAAGGGCAGAAAATGGGTTTGGATCTAAGGGGAATTGTATATTCCCAGTTTTAATTGGGGAACTAACATTAAGCAAGGATGGTTAAATCATGTGAGTCTAAGACAGATTTATCTGTTGTAAGTAGGCTGGCATGTATTGTTTTACTTACCTGGACTATTCTTTCAAACATATGTGCAAGAGGCAAAAAGGAAATATGTGTGTCACTTGGGCTTGTTTTATATCCAGCCTGCAAAAGAGGAAACTACTTAAAAATGACATTAAAATACAGATGCCTACCTCAACAATTCTTTCAAACATATGAGCCAGGGGTAAGAAGGAGATTAAGGTGTCTTCAGGACAAGGAAAAACTGCTTTCTGTAAGCAGAAGCACCAGGAAGTAGAAGAGAAAAAGAAACCAATTACACAAGAATAATTTTTAAAACAAGAAGCTGCCATATCCAAGCCAAGCTAAACAGAATCAATACACATGATCACCAAAGCCATTAGAAAGAATGGGAAATAAGCCCAATTTGGTCCATTAAGCCACTCAGAGTAATGTTCTATGTCCTTTCTACAAGTTTATGGCCATGTGCTTTGAAAATCCAACCTAAGCCAAGTATTAAGTTTAAAGGGATGTTGCAGAATCATATTAAGTCAATGCATTGTACTTCTAAATTGGAGAAGCAAATTTCAGCATTAATATTCTAATGACCAAGGTATATACTTACAACACTATGATTACACTTATATTTATGTCTCATATTCAAGATGAATGTACAACCTATGTGCTTTTCTCTTAAGAGATAACAAACTGACTATTTAGATTACAACATCTTTTGCTTCAAGACCCAAGATCTTGTCATATAAGACATGAAGCATTTAATACCTAGATCTTTAAGTGGATAGTTCTCTAGATACATTGGGATGTGGTTTGGAATTTTAGAAGCTAGACTCTGAAATGTGGGAGGATATTAAATTGTAAAAGACTGGTTAAGAAATTTCAAGCTGTTCTTTGATTATCAATTGTTTTAGAAAAATAAATTTGGCTTCAGAGTTGCAAATAGGATAAAATCAGCAAGAAGATAGGCAATCCACATAATTCACCAAAGTATGATCTATATGCAGAAAAGATCAGAGAACATCAGAGACAATCAAAATTGCACCAGAGACACCAAAACAATAAAACATGGCTTCCAGAAAACAGAATTTTTGTGTTGAACTACAAATCAAGCCTGTCTTTAGCTCAATTCCCATTCAGTGGTTACACAAAATTTGTATACTTATAAAAAAATCAAGTTTATAACATGCTTAGGTGTCCTTTTTTCCAAGAATTTCCTATTGGTTGTTTTAACTTTTTAACCTATCCCCATGGCAGAACCCTTAAAATGTTTAAGATAACAATCTGCAAAATAGAGAAGCTGCAGTTGATGTTCTATGGAAATAATATTAGATGACTTAAGTGACAGATTATATAATTTACGCTAGGAAGAAGATAGTTAAGCAAGCAAACCAAAACAACCTAAATTTCATTTGCTTTCATGTTAAGCAAGCTATTCTAAGTACCTCCTTACTTCACTTAGTAATACTGAAATTCTAATATCCCAGCTTTTTGTAAACATTACTGAAATACCACATTAAACATTAGAACACCTAATATAATAGAAATGTCAAGTTTTTAAAGGCTATTAACAAGTATATACTGTATGTATTACACATTCTATCTTATTTTTAATTTAAGTCAATCCCTTGTATAGGAAACATTATAAAACATAGCAGTCCTATTGATCTAACATATAGTTTTCATTTTAAAAAAACAGCAGTAACAAAATTAAAAATACAGATTTTTTTTCTAAACTTAACTGCAGAATTGGAAGTGAAAGCTGCAGTTTTTGGTCTCCAATAAACTGATCACATCAGGTTGCTAAAACTGAAATAAATTAATCTGTAAAAGATTAATTATTTCTTTTCCAAGTGAGTTACACTCCAAGGTCTTAAAAAAATCCAAATCAGCAACCTTTACCTCTGTTGCTTTCACAAACGCAGACATATTGCTCACTATATTTCGATGAGTAATCATGGCTCCCTTAGGAAATCCTGTGAGAAGAAAGGTATAAAGATTTGAAATAGCAAAGATATGAAATTTCTAAATAGGTTCGTGGAATTCTTGTATAGGTGATCCTCAACTTACAACCATTTAGTGACCTTTAAAGTTACAGTGGCATTAAAAAAGTTAGTTACAACCAATCTTCGCACTTAACAATGGTCACAGCCACCCCATAGTCACGTGATCAAAACTTGGTCACTTGGCAACCGTCATGTATTTAAGATGGTTGCAGATCCCAAAATCATGAGATCATCATTTGTCACTTTCCCAGCCAGCTTCCAACAAGCAAAATCAATGGGGAAAGCCAGGTTCACTTAACCAGGTTCACTTAACACCAGCAGTGATTCACTTAACAACTATGTAAAAAAATGGTCATAAAATTGGGTGCAACTCACTTAATAACACTCTTGCTTAGCAACAAAATTATAATTACAATTGTGCTTGTAAGTCAAGGGTTACCTGTATGTGTAAGCAAGAGTTTAAAAAACGGGCTGTAACAAATCCATGTTTTATAGCTGTTACAATTATAAATTTAATTTTATAGTAATAAAATGTTTCTTCTACATTATACTTTATTACACGGAACTCCAAATATGAATGCATGTTTCGAATGTAGTGGAATCTACAGCAATGCTGACAGTTTACTTTAGCATTACATTTCAGGTGTTAAAAACAACTTTATCAACCTTTTTGTCTCCAATATCAATTCCAAGACAAGCATACCTGTAGTTCCACTGGTGAAACAGATTATGGCTAGATCTTCTGTTTGTGGAAGCTAAAAAAAGAGAAAAATCTCTAGTATCTTTCTTTTCAAACCAGCACAATAAAATAGCCACTATGTATACACCACTAGAAGCTACATGGTACTTACAACAGGTTTGTGTTTGTGGGCTCTTCCTGATGCCTTTGGGGAAAAAAAGATAGCAAATTAGAGCTGAAATCATGGATATTGTTTCAACAGTTGCACTGAATTTTGTTTAGACAAGAATATATTGATGGCAGAGATTACAGTTTAAAAAAAATTTAGATTCTTCATCAGACTCTTAATTCGTAAGATTCATAAACCATCATTTTACATATTCTGAAACTATTTCTCATCCTTCAAACCA
Source organism: Pituophis catenifer annectens (assembly GCF_029215685.1). NCBI lineage: Eukaryota > Metazoa > Chordata > Lepidosauria > Squamata > Colubridae > Pituophis > Pituophis catenifer. The sequence goes on from NW_027256888.1 coordinate 38,937,003, forward strand.
TCAAATCTTCAAATCAGAGGAATTACCCACTATATATCCAGTGGCATTTAATCAAATTGTTTGAATTCTTATGTGGTTTTTTTTTTCAAAATGGAAAGGAACCTGCATATTGGTCATTCAGGGTAGTCCTCAACTTACAAGGGTTCATTCAGTGACCATTCAAAATTACAATGCTGCTGAATGGAGGGACTTATGACCTATACCTGAAGTCAGGGTGACTGCAACGCCTCCACAGATATGTGCTGTGGCAATCTGCCCATCATTACAACCAACTGCCTATCTTATCCCACAATTTGCCCCACTGAGTCCCCACAAGTTTTGGGCCTGCTTCCCATCTCAGAGTCCCAAAAACCTTAAGCCTTTTCCCCCCATCATGTTTTGCTTCAAGGACCACCTGTTTAAATGTTTCAGGTCATCTAAATGTTGTGCAATGCCAAGAAAAATCCTTACATTGCTAGGAGTTTGGGAGGGTTTTTTTACGTAAAGTTCAATTTAGACTTTATTCAGCTGGGCAGAATATTAGTTTAGTTTTGCAACGGGCAAAAATTTTTTGCTTTCTTATTTTAATTCAGGATGTCTCACAGTAAAATATGTTTTATTTACCTCAAATTCTTTCATGCTGATGATATCTACACCACATTTTTTTCCGCGGGCCACAAGGTCTCTGTCAAAAGGATCCATTATCACAATTGTTTTAAGGGCTGATATTTCTCCTTTCTCAGTGTTATCCAGAAGTAGTTCAGCTTTCTCTGATTTGTCACAGAATACCACTGTTATATCAGCTAAATCGAAAAGAAAAAGGCTTATTAATTCAAATCTGAGTAATCAGAAATAGTTTGGATTCTATAATTAAAAAATGGGTTACCTTGTCATACTGTCCAATCAAGGTAAAAGTCTGTAATCAAATCTGGAGTAATCTGCATACTGTAATCTTAATTGTATTTCTTTAGATCCAAATCTTTCTTTTTCTTTTTGCAGACTAGTATGACTTACCTAATGGAATTTTATTAAAAGTGCTTCTTGTATCAAGCTATTCTAAACCAAACCAAACCAAACCAAACCGAGATAGCCAGATTTTCTATACTGATTTACTATAGTTACTCTTAATAGCAATAGCAAAAGCACTTATATACCCGCTTCTCAGTGCTTTAAACCCTCTCTAAGTGGTTTACAGAGTCAGTATATTGCCCCTAACAATCTGGGTCCTCATTTTACTGACCTTGGAAGGATGGAAGGTGAGCCAACCTTGAGCCGGTGAGACTCGAACTGCCAACCTGCTGGCAGCTAGCAGTCAGCAGAATTAACCTGCAATACTGCATTCTAACCACTGCGCCACCACGACTAATGGTGGTAGAGACAAATCAATCCTAGTTTTATTGCTATAGCAGCTTTCAAAATAATTAGCATCATAAGCTAAATTATATTAGAATATTACTTCACAGAAAGAGTAGTGGAAGTTTGGAACCAAATTCCAGCGGAGGTAGTGAGTCAATCATAAATTAAGCAAGTTTAAATATGCTTGGGATAAACATATGTTTATCATTGGACTAAAATAAATATAATAATATAATAAATACAATACAATACAATACAATACAATACAATACAATACAATACAATACAATACAATACAATACAATACAATACAATACAATACAATACTAAATACATTAAAAAGAAAACAAAAGCAAACAAAAAACTCAAAGGACAGACTCAATAGACCACTGGGTTTTTTCCTGCTGTCAGTTTTCTATGTTTCTATATTCATTGATGTTCAGACTCATCAGAGTATGAGGATTTCGTTTAGTAAACTGAAGTGTTCAGAACATACCTTTATTTAAAATAAAAGTGATAGCATCTGTTCCAAGAGTATCATAGAGTGGCACAAGCACCATCGAGTAAGTATAACATCCTTGTTCAATGATAACCCACTGCAAGAAGAGCACAAAGAAGTCAGGCCTTATTTGCAAAGGTTAACTCTATAAGAAGCTCTGCTATTATATTTTCACATTGCCTTGAAAGTATTGGCCACTATGTTTCACAAAAGGTTTTTTCACAAAGGCAGTATGGGAAATTCATCCATGGAAAATACTGAGTTTTTTTCTACAATCACATAAAAACTTCCTTTTTTAAAAAAAGAACCAGCATAGTACATTTGGAAAAGATGCAAATGAAGCATATTTTTATTTGTGTTTCCTAGACATATGTTTACTTATATAGTTTTTTTTCAAATAAATGTACTAAGCTATAAAGGAGATATATAAAAATAAAAACCTGGGGAAGCATCACTAGTAACCAGAATTATGTAAAAATGGTTAAACCATAATAATAATGAGTTCAAGTCCTGCCTTAGCCAGCTGGGGACTTATCATATCAGTTCCTCTCTTTCAGTCCAACTCATCTCACAGGATTGTTGTTGTGGGGAAATAGGAAAAGGAAGGTATGATGTCTTGAGTTATTTGTAAAAATAATAAGGGTGGAATACAAATAAATAAAATCTAATCTAATAAAATCTAATAATATAAAACCTGCTCTTTCATATTTGTGTATCAATGACAGACACAAGCATTTAAATCATATTATTTCTCTTGTGACATTTGTATATATTATTACCTGCCTCTCTCTCTAAAAATCTATGTAGCAAACAACTCTGATTTTTATTATATTAGCTATTTTCTTTCAGAGGAGATAAAAGATTCTCAAGTGATACTATTCCTACTTAGTTGTGAGTGGCGCAGGGGTTACAATGCTGTATAGCAGGCTAATTCTGCTGATTGTCAGGATTTCAATTCTGACTGGCTCAAGGTTGACATCCTTCCATCCTTCCGAAGTCAGTAAAATGAGGACCTAGATTGTTGGGGGCAATATGCAAACTATACAAACCACTTAAAGAGGGCCGTAACAGCACTCTAAATAGCGTATATAAGTCTAAGGGCTAATGCTGGTTAACAGTACAGGATATCTGAACTAAGTTTTTACACTTTTTGTTTACCACTTGGCCATTTAATGTAATAACTTTAGCACTTTAAATGGGCTAAACCACAGGTGTCAAACTCGATTTCATTGAGGGCCACATCAGAGTTGTGTTTGACCTCAGTAGGCTGGGGTGGGCATGGTCATTGTGGGTGTGGTCATTGTGGGCATAGTCGGGGTGGGCATTTGACACAGGCTCAAGATGCATTTTTTCCCTGCTAAATTACAGAGTTTTTACAAAGAATTATTGAAGTTAGATAAAATCTTAACAGGAACAGAAGAAAGGTTAATAAAGAAACTGTATAATTACTTATTGGGTATAAAACTGGAAGAGGAAAAGATGCATTTTTCCCCTTTGCATTCAAAACAGCTATTCCAGACAAAGGGAGATTTATTTTCTGGCACAAATAGTCTCAATTCCATAATGTAGAGATAAAAGACATGTAGAATCCCCAGCTGCTATGGGGCTTGACTCTTTTGTATAGGAGCAGATCTGAATATGTGCATAATATTGTCAGAACAGAGATGTTCAAAAGCCTAATGTGAGTTAAGACAACCTAAACAACCCACAGCGTATTATATTTATACTTACTGGGTTGAATGATAAGTTAACATTTAGAACCTTAAAATACTTTTAAACAAAACAATTCATTTCTCTTTAATTCATCCATATCTCTCTTTTTGTCTTCTTCATGTATTAATCTGTCTGCCTTATTTATGGCATTTCTACATTCCCAAATAACAAAATTGTACACTCTTTGTTATTGCTTGAGCAATATCAGCTCACTTTCCCTGTTGAATCTGTCCTTGGTAACTCTATGTAGAATACTTTAGCTGACCCTCCCATTTTTCATTTTTCATAGAGTTCTTTAAAAACATTAAAATTTTATTCCAGATATCCATTGTAAAGAGGAACTACAACACAACAAAATCATCACAATATATTGCTAAAGTCTAGAAAGATTCAGAAAATATGCATGCTGTGTGGAAAAATTTCCAGGTCTATTTGGACTACAACTGGATACACAATTAAATCTCACTGACTTCACTGAGTTTTATGCATACTTGACAAAAGCTGCCTTCTATCTGCCAGATTTGCACACTATCCAGTCATACTATGATTTGATTTTGATTCTGTGTGTTCTGTAAATCCAGCTATTTGTGTTTTACACAGTAAATCACAATTTAGAAATAACCACTGGACGTTTTCACATGACATATTGCATTAAAAAAAATCTTATAGCTTATGCATATTACCATATCCTACATCCAATCATGTCCTGTATTTTAAGTTTTTAGACTCATTATATTATTTACAAACCATTATGGGGGAGATAACACAATCCAGTTGTAACTCAAAACCAAGCAAATTACATTATAGCCACAGATAAGTGAGCAAACTCTTTTGGATTAGGCCTGTTCCATATTTTTAAACTGGATGAAACTAGGAATCATGTGTAAAGCAGCCAACAGGAAGGAAGATAGAGTGCATGGGGCTGAGAAACATATAAAATGTGCCCCCCGTGGCCTGTTTTTGGCCACTAGACTGTAGGCTGTGGGCTTTGGCCGCCAGACTGCTGTAGGAGGCCATGGGGGTCAAAAACGATCTGTGCGTAGCACCCCATGGCCCGTTTTGGCCATCAGAGGCGCTGCGGGCCGGTCCTTTGTTATTTCCAAGCTGGCCCCACAGGCCAGATTTAAGCATCCCGCAGGCCAGTTCAGCCCGCATGCCTTGAGTTTGACACCCCTGGGCTAAACTGTTGGATGTACATTTAAAAAAAAAAAAAGATTCTGTAGATTAGATAATTATGGTAAATAGTGACCAAGCTAGGAGAACCGGAAGTGTCGCAGCGAGACTGGCTGGAAAATATGATGAGCCTGGCAAAAATCCAGCCAGACAAACCGCTGTCGGGGAGTCTTTGGACCGGAACCGTCTTGTAGGGATGATGAAGAAGGAGAGGCATCTCGGATGACTAAGAGGAACAGGCAAGTCCCTCGAAAAGTCAGAGAAAACTCTTTGATCCGGTGGTGGGGCGGCGGCCATTGCGACCGTCATGAAGCTGGGGTAACTGGAATAGGAATTGTGCAGGAGCGGAGTTTTGGCACCAGGTGAGTGATTGGCCAACTCACAGGTAATAAAGAAACAGTTGGAAATTTTTAAAAGAAGTCCCGGCGTGGAAATAGCAGCTAATTAGCACCGGGGAATGTTAATCAAGTGAGAGGACAAAGCCAAAGTAAAAACACTAAAGCCCAAAACGGAGTTTGATATTTGAAATTGGAAATTGGTTTTGGAGAGATTAAAAGTATTACAAGAAAAAGAAACTTGAAAGAAAATACTTTTGGAACAGGATTGGATATAAACTTTAAGAAAAAATTTGAATTTTAATGGAAGAATAAATAAAAACTTAAAATAGAAAAGCCCTGTAAAGGATTTCAATTGGATTTGAATTGTGTAAATTTTGAATTTGGAATATATAAAAATTAAGGAGAGAAAGAAGAAATTAGAAAAAAAGTTTGACAAGTGGATTTAATGTACAAATTGGATACTTTGTTAAATTGTTGATTTGAAACTTGTGGATTGGAGAGAGCTATCATCTGGTGGAAAAAAAGCACTACATTGAATACTTTGAAATTCGAGGGGGGGGGAGAAATACAGCGACCTTGATCTACGAGCCGTGAGAAGTTTTAAGGAGGATTTGTTTTCTATTCAGCTACTGGACTTTGATAACTGAAGGAGGTAGAAAATAATAAAATTTTAAATTGGAGTTAAAAACTAATCAGAATATCAAAATGTGGCAAGAGCTAATTGAGATGGTTAAAATGGTACGTGTATCATTTGATTTGGACAGAAAGAAATCAAGAATTTTGTCAGAACATATTCAACTGGATAAACAGGCTATCAATGAGACGCAAGAAAATAACACTGAAAACAAAGATATTGATGAAAAATTAAATTACATTGGGAGTAACAATGAAAAAAAGAGAAGGGTTAGGAGGACACAACCAACAAAAAAGAAGCAAATTAAGTGAAGAAAAGGGAAAAAGAAAAGATTAGAGAAAAACATTTTTAATAATTACACTGGGATTAACAGTGGTAAAAATAGAGAGGGTAGAAAGAAACAAAAGAGACAAGAAAAAGGAAAAAAAATTAAATGATTACACTGGGACTAACAGAGGGGAAATAAGGAAGGTGAGAGGAGAAAAGGGGAATAGATCAGATGAGAATATAGGGCAAACTAAGCGAGTAATGGATTTAAGAGTTAAAGGAAGGAAACAGGAGAAAAAAGATAATAACTATAAAAAGAAAAAAAAGAAAATGTATGGTTTGCTAGATGGACCAGGAGAAAATGGCTGAACGGAGTAATTAATGGAAAGGAGGAAGGATAATATGATATATATGTATGGTAATAATTGTATTATGATTACTATTGGTGATTGTAATAATTGAATACATTATGAAATGTATTCTGTAATATGAATGGTAGAATGTAGAAAAATAATGGTTCTGAAATAGAAAATGAAATATTCAGAAGGGGTTAAGAGATGGAAATCTAAATGAAATAGAAATGGAATAATTATATTATTATTATGTACAGATTTGAATGAATTGTATTAATATTAGGATTGTAAAAATTGAATTTATGATTGGAAATGATATAAATTGTGTAATATAAAAAGATTTATTTAGAAGGGGAAATTGAAATTGAAATTGAAATAGAATAAGATATTTTTACTTAAAAAAGGTGATGTGAAAATTTTTTTCAGGAAATATATTGTTAAAATGCTAAAATGATTAATAAGGAAGTATGATAAAATAAACTGGTCCACCTTTGGAAAACAACTGATATTAAAAAATAATTAGGAAATATTAAAATGATTATGTTTAAAATTAAAGGGTTTCAATAGAATAAAGAAATATTGAAAAATATATGTGATAAAGGGAGAAATAAGAGAATGAAATGAAATAAGATTAAGACTAGGAGGTTAGGGCGGATTAAATTTGGGGAAAATAAGCTGTATAACCTGGTCAATACTCTATTCAGAAAAAATGTATTGTATGTTTGTTTGTTTTAAAAAAATAAAAAATTGTTATTAAAAAAAATAGCGACCAAGCTCACACCTACAATGTCATTATGTGTTAGGACATAAAAGACTTACACTGTAGCCCACACAATGACTGGAGATATGGACGTAGATACCTAACACTAGATTAAATTTAGGCATGTAGATTACTGAACAAGGAGTACAAAGGAATTAGAAAGAAAAGGTACGTATAAAACTATGGGTAAATAGACATTGTATCAAATTTCCTGCACAGAATAGAGCATAACTAGAATACTTCTTTATATTGAAGATTGAAAGCTATTTTATTATAGGAATCTAAATTAATGGATTAACCAAATAACATATTGCAATGAAAACTACATATTATTTCATCATGTGTCTATATTTCCAACATTATAAACTCCTGGGTAAAGCTGATAAAGTAAGGAATAATATGACAGCAAGAAAAACATAAAAAATAAACTGAGCCAGTATTTGCATATGTAAAACTCATATATGCATATCATAGTTAAAACTCAGTTTTGTGATCTGCAAAAGTACAGTGGCCTACGTGAACTCATATAATATTAAAAACAACAATAACTATCCACTATTTCTAAAGGCCTGTCAGAAGCAACAGTAGTTGCACTAATTTATCACTTGTTTCACGCTACCAAGATTTATGAGGTTCAATTAAACACAGAATTACGGGCAATTTACAGAAATACTAGCTTCGGCTAGGTAAGCAAAACTGTATCTTTCAAGGGAAAACAAAAGAATCTCAAGCAGTACAAAAGCCAACAGGAGGACAGGAATCATGCCTATCAGGGCAGATTCTCCACAGCTAGGAACATTTGACTGAACATTACAGCTCTATTTTTAAACATTCTTTTTTAATAGGATTTATTAGACTAATGATCTTTGATTACCTCAGGTCTGTTCTGGGAGAAGAGTCCTATGAACTGGTCAGGAGATGATTTGATGCCTCTATTAAGAAGGGCTGAACCAACACATTCTGCTTTTTCTGCAACCTGGGTGGATGGGGATATGGGTAAGAGGAAATGACAAATGCCTTCATTAATACAGTTGGATATTTATGGTTTGAAAGTTCCTTGTAATTTTATTCAATAATGTCTAATCCCTGAACATACTTTATATACATGCTAATACATTACAATAGGATGAAATTCTCCTTAAGAAAGGAGATGTCTAAATGAAGCTTGATGAACGGGTGTGCAGTGTTTGGAGCCCAATTGTGGTTGAATTAAGTTTTGCTTCTGTGCCTTCTCTAAAGTTGAGGTTTTATAGATGACTAATATATGCTATCTTCGCTCAAAATACTAGTTGATTAGGAATCATTAAGGCTTAATTTCTAGTGATACTGTATGAAAATGGGATTTTTTTTCCCTTTAAAAAATGGTATATTATCAAAAGGAGAGCCAGTTTGCTGTAATAGTTAAAGCATCAAGCTAGAAACCGGCTATGTGATCTTAAGCTAGACTCTCAGCCCTTGGAAGAAGGCAGTGATAAACCATTTCTGGAATTTTGCTAGGAAAAGGATCGTTGGTCTTACCTGATACGTTCCTTCTCGTTGAGTGGAGACAGCAGCCAGCGTGGGTAGTGCCCATCCAATCAGCTTGAAGGACTGAGCCTGCCAATTATTCTTAGTCCCGCCTCCGTTGCCGGGCAGGCCAGCTTTGGCGAAGACTGGAAGACAGACTCGGTGTGTGGGACAAGGAGAAACCAAAGACAGAAAGATAGAAAAATGCCGAGTCCAGCTTGAAAGGGAAAAAAAGGGGAGGGTCTGGCTGCTGTCTCCACTCAACGAGAAGGAACGTATCAGGTAAGACCAACGATCCTTCTCCATTGAGAGTGGAGACAGCAGCCAGCGTGGGACATACCCAAGTTCACTGTCCCGATGTTAGGGGGGGGTCACGCTGGACCGCATTGTCCTCTCCGGCAACAACTCTTTGCAGAACTCGGCGACCAAACGAGGCTTCGGCTGACGCAAACTGGTCGAGTTTGTAGTGTCTGATGAAGGGGCTAGGAGAAGTCCACGTGGCCGCCCTACAAATTTCCAGCAAGGAAGCCTGTGTAGCCCAAGCTGCCGTCGTAGCTGCGCTGCGGGTGGAGTGAGCTGTCAAACCTGAAGGACGCGGAAGGGATCTAGCCTCATAGGCTGTGGCAATAGTTTGACGAATCCAACGACCAATGGTTGAAGACGAGACCTTGCTGCCCTGAGAAGTAGGTAAGAAGGACACAAAAAGAGACTCCGAACGACGGAAAGGAGCCGTCCTCTTCAGGTAAACCCGTAGTGCCCGCCGGACATCAAGGGAGTGCCAACGACGTTCCCGAGGATGAGTGGGCCGGGGGCAGAAATTTGGCAGGACAAGCTCCTGGGCACGGTGGAAAACAGAGTTGACCTTCGGCACGAATGTCGGGTCCAAACGGAGTACCACTCGGTCTGCGTGGAAAACACAAAGGTCTGAACGAGTAGACAAGGCAGCGAGTTCAGATATGCGGCGAGCCGAAGTGATGGCCACCAGGAAGGCAACCTTGCAGGTGAGAAGTCTGAGACTGGTAGTCCGAAGAGGTTCGTACGGGGAACACGTAAGAGACTGCAAGACCAGAGAAAGATCCCAGGTCGGGTAGCGATGCAGAACAGGAGGACACAAGTTCTTAGCTCCCCGAAGGAAACGACGGATCAAAGGGTGTTGAGCCAGAGACGACAAGGAGCCGCAGGTAAGTACCGAAGATAAAGCTGCAATGTGTCGGCGGAGAGTGTTAGGAGAGAGACCCTGGGAGAGACCCTTTTGCAAAAACATCAGAATATGAATAATTGAAGGTTGTAGAGGCAAGACACCGACCTGAGTACACCAGTTGCAGAAACTCCGCCAGGTGGCAGAGTAAATGCGTTCCGTAGAAGGCCGTCGGGAGGACAGCAAGGTATGCACAACATCTGCCGGAACTTGTACCTCCCTCAAAGTGCACCGCTCAACCTCCAAGCGGTTAGATTGAGCCAGGCCGGGTCTGGGTGTTTCAGGGCGCCCTGCGAGAGAATATTGTCCGAGAGAGGGATGCGCCACGATGGGGTCACCGATAGGGACACGAGGTCCGCAAACCAGGGTCTCCGAGGCCAATGAGGTGCCACAAGGATCACTTCCGCTCGCTCGGATAGAATCTTGCGGATGACTCTGGGAAGAAGGGCCGTCGGAGGAAAGGCGTACAGAAGGCCCGACGGCCAAGGAGTTCGAAGAGCGTCGACGCCGGCCGCTCGAGGATGTGGGTATCGTGAGAAGAACAGAGGAAGTTGAGAGTTCTCGTGAGTCGCGAACAGGTCGATCACTGGACGGCCGAAGCGAAGAGACAGTTCCTGGAAAAGGAGCGGGAGGAGACGCCATTCCGCGTTGTCTATCCGCCGACGACTCAACCAGTCCGCTTGAACATTCTGTACCCCGGAGATGTGTTCCGCCCGAAGGGAACACAGGTGGCGTTCTGACCAGACACCCAATGTGACAGCCAGAGTTAGAAGAGACTTCGACCTGGTGCCCCCCAGTTTGTTCAAATGAGCCTTTGCGGCGACGTTGTCCGTGAGGACGAGGACGTGGGTCCCGGAGACCAGATGGCGGAATGATTTTAGAGCTAGGAAAACCGCTTTCAGCTCCAGCCAGTTGATGGGATGTCGAGCTTCCGAGGGAGTCCAAGTCCCTTGAGCCAATTGACCTTGACAATGGGCTCCCCAGCCCAGGAGACTGGCATCTGTCGTCACCACCACCCTGGAGGGCTCGAGGAAGAAGCAACCCGCCGAGAGAGCGGGGGAGCGCCACCACCGGAGGGATCTTCGTACCGCAGGAGGAAGAGGGATCGGCTTCAATGAAGTGCCTCTGCCAGCCTTCTGCAAAGGCAAGAGAAACCATTGAAGGTCCCTGGCATGAAGTTGAGCCCAGGGAACAATAGCTATTGCAGATATCATCTTACCTAAGAGTTGAGACAAGACATAGGGGGAAACCACCCGACCCCCTTCAACTCGGGAAATCAACTGCCTCAGACTAGCCTGCCTCTCGGGAGAAAGAAAAACTTTGCCTTGAAGAGAGTCAATCAGGGCACCCAAGTGCACTAACCTAGTAGAGGGGGAGAGATGGCTCTTCTCCAAATTAACAGAGAAACCGTGAGCCGCTAACGTCTCAACCGTCAGACGAATATCTAAGGCAGCCTGTTGCACAGAAGGAGACAGCAGCAGAATATCATCTAAATAACACAGGAGGCGGACTGAACAGAGACGGAGCTGAGCCGCCAAGGCAGCTAGCACCTTAGTAAAGGTGCGGGGGGCAGAAGAAAGGCCAAATGGAAGAGCCCTATATTGATAGTGTGCTCCGTTATAACAAAACCTTAAAAAACGTCTATGGGATGGTAGGATAGGGATATGAAGGTAGGCCTCAGTTAGGTCAATGGAAGAGAGGAGATCGCCCCTCCGAACGCCGTCCAGAATAGACTTTAATGATTGCATTTTAAACTTCCGGTACGCAACGTATCTGTTCAAACGTTTAAGGTCCAGAATAGGACGCCACCCCCCCGAAGATTTAGGAACCAGAAACACCCTTGAATAGAATCCCGAACCTTCCTGACTGGGAGGCACAGGTTGGATAGCCCTGATAGACAGGAGATGCTGAACCGATGAATCCATAAGGGACCTCCTAGAGGGATTACGAGAAATCGGACAGCAAACAAAGGTGTGAGGAGGGGGTGCAACAAATTCAATGGCCAACCCAGATTTCAGGGTGGCGTGGACCCACTTGTCCGAGGTGGATTCTTCCCAGACAGCGGCAAAAAGACCCAATCTACCGCCAATGGGAGGATCCAAAATGCAATCAGCGACGGCGACGGGTGAAACGACCTCCTCCCCCTCGAAAGGGCCGCTTGAAGTTAAAGGGACGCCCTCTGAATGACCTATCGGAAGAACCCCGTTGCCTGCTGAAAGACCCATCTCTCCTAAATGTGGGAAGGGAGAAGAAGAGGAGGACCCCCCATCCGCACCTCTGGAGTAAGAACGAGAAGGGTAAGGAGAGAAACGAGGCGCTCCTCTTCGGAAAACAGCTGCTAACACCTTCTTTTTGTCCCTGGTCTCTGTGAGGAAGGGTTCCAAGGCGTCCCCGAAAAGCTTCGTGCCCTTAAAGGGAACCGAAGCCAATCGCCACTTGTGCCTGGCATCAGCCTGCCAGTGACGGAGATACAACAAACGACGAGCCATGACAGCCGAAGCCAAAGATTTTGCGGAGAACCTGGCAGCATTCAGAGTAGAGTCAGCTGAAAATTGAACGGCGGCCACAATTTTGTTCAGGTCTTGTCTGATACGAGTATCACCGGGGGCTAGCTTTTCTTGCAACTGACGTAACCAAAGCAACGTTGTCCGATTGAAGAAGGACGCTGTAGTAGTTGCTTTAATCGCCCAGGAGGAACTTTGAAAGGCCTTTTGAAGAACCTGATCAGATCTGCGATCCTCAGGGCGGAGACCTTCGTCTGGCTCGCCCAGAACATTGGAGTTAGGAAGAAGAGCCGCAACTGGGGCATCCACCGAAGGAATTTGAAGAAGAGCTTCAAGATCCGAGGATACTTGGAAGTTTCTTTTGTCATTAGACGAAGGCAGGGGAGCAGATGCCGGGGAATCCCACTGTCGTTTCACTACGTCCAGGAACAGAGGAGGAGTAGGAATGGATGTTATAGGCCTAGCTGGTTCCGCGAACATCGGGTCCAAGGATCCAGAGGAGGACTCAGGGGGTACCGGATCAGTGGTTGGAGAAGACAAACGGGCCGTATTAACAGCCTTGAAGAGCAATGATTTGAACAAGGCCTGAGGAAAGAGACCTGTGAAAGCAGGCTGATCCGGGGGAAGGTTCTCATCCTCCGACAGGTCAGAATCAGGATCTCCTTCGTCAATGAAGGCAGAAGGATGACTGTAATGTGAAGAAGTAGGAGAAGCGGAGCGAACTGAATGGGAACTTCCTTCGTCACTACGGCCCGCTGAAAAGGGAGAAGGCTCTCTTACCGATCCCTGTCGACTGGAAAGGCCTGAACGGGCGGCTAAGGACTTTTGAACCGCCGCCTCAATCATCTGCTGCAACTGATCTGGAGGAACGACTGGATCCAAAGAGCGGGCAGGAACAGAATCAGACGCATGAGCCACCTGAACTGTTGCTGGATCAGGGGCTGGTTGTTGAGGAACTGAACCAGGGCCCCACAAATTTTCCTCAGAAATAGTCACTGGACAATCCTGCAGAGACAGCTGGTCAGGAGTAGGTGAATGGGGCACGGTGACTGGAGATGGACTAGAAGGAGCAGGTGGCAGAAGAGTGGAGGGAGGCAGTTGGGCGCATGCCTTGTCACATAATCTGGTTAAAACCTTGTCTCTACGTTTTTCCACTTTGGAAGAAGAGGATGACAAGTCACGAGAGGAAGACTTGTTATGGGAACGTGAGACTTGAGAAGTCCTGGAATGAGACCTGGAATCTTCCTTAGTAGATTGCTGGGTAACAGACGTGGAGTCTGATTGGCCAACATTTCCAGCACTGGCCTTCCGGCCGTGCTTAGATTTTGAAAGGGCCTTAGGCATAGCTCACAACAAGGTTGTAAGTAACTGCCCCCCCCACGCACCAGACAGTGTATTAACAATTATTTTCTGAACAGATAGCAGGGAGCGAAAGGAACTCCACGGGAAATGGCCTTGAGTAAACTGTTTCTTAATTATTACCAACCAAAGGCCCGACAGACTAAATTGGGAGCGTAACAACTCCACAAACTGGAGGATTGGTGGGGGGGGAGGGAGGCCGTTTGAAACGTTAATGAATGAGAGGCAATCAGTTAACCAAGCAATCAGGCAAATTAAGGCCACAGTCCTGTGACCGTTGAAATCAAGAACACGGATGGGGGCGTGAAGCTCCACTAATCCTCAATAGTGGCCAGCGCCTATACAAGAAATCTCTGCTACAGGGAGGAGGGGGGGGGCGTGAAGCTCCACCAGGCGCAATTTGAAAAAGGCCTCCAGATTCAGGCCACTGAAACACAGAAGGGAGAGGAGGGGCGCGAAGCTCCTCAGCTGCAAGGATGCAGCGAACAATTTGCTTGGTCTGCTTAGAAAGGCCACGAGGTAATTGGAGCAGGCAGCAGCTACTTTCACAATGAGCAGATATGGGGGCGCGAAGCTCCTCAGGAGAATTGAGCAGCTCGCCACACTTTGCAACCAAATTAACAGCCTGAAAGGGAGCGATCCGGCAGGGATTGATAGAGGGAGGATCGCTGGCCGCTAATTAGCGCTCTCTCCCAACGGCGGGAAAAACCTTCTAGCTTAAAATGGCGGGCGCCGCTGTTAGAACGCCCGCCGAAACTGCCGCTGATTGAAGGGGCGAGAAGAACTCGCAACCGGGAGAATGTCCCTCGAAGATAATGTCCACGAAGCCCTCCCTGGAGGAGATCAAGGGCAAGGAGATCCCCCACCCCTGGCAGAGCCAGGGGAGATCGAAGTTAACAAGAAGTCTATTTCCTACTCACAAACTGCTAAACTCGATGTCAGAACGGTCCAAGTCAGCCAGGAAAAATCAGTCAAAGTCCAAATCGTATCACCAGAACGCAGTCAAACAGTCCAAGTCAAAAAACACGAAAAAATCCAACACGAAATAGATAAAGGGAGACTTTTAGCCAGAGAGAACGTCCCACACACCAGTCACGCTGAAGGACTGAGCCAAAAGCTGGCCTGCCCGGCAACGGAGGCGGGACTAAGAATAATTGGCAGGCTCAGTCCTTCAAGCTGATTGGATGGGCACTACCCACGCTGGCTGCTGTCTCCACTCTCAATGGAGAACTGCAGGGACTTGTCCAGGTAGTTGTCAGGAGTCAAGACTGACTTGAAGGCACCCAAAAATCAATCAATCAATCAATCAATCAATCAAAACTATCCCTTGTTCTTATTTACAGTATAATTAATTTGTGACAAGAACTCCTGATTCTCTTCATTTTTATCTTCATTTTTCTTTTCTTTTCTTCTTTTCAACCTATTCAATTGTTGGTAGCATCTCCTCTCTCTTTCTCTTGTATTCTTTGAGTTCCCCCAGCTTTCCAGTTATTTTCCATTTAAGGAAAGGTCAAATTAACACTTTATTTGCTCTGATAGAATACATCTAATATATCATTGCATTCCAATCACATACACATTTGTCTATCCACTTACCTCCTTGTAAGAAATCCATTCATATGGCTGATTTGGTTTCCTTACACCTAAACAGGGTCCATTGTCTGTAGAGATTTAAAGTTCAAAATGATAAATAAAATTTAAAAATAAGTAAAATGAAGCACCAAATAACATTCAATGACTTCAACATTCAAACACCTCAGTTCTGGATTTTTATATTAGAATACTAAAATTCTAAATTCTAAATACTAAAATTCAAATTCATGTCGCTAGATTCCATTTCCCAGAGAATTGATATACAGGATTCATAAGTTATCTAATTTCAAATGTTAATTCTCAAGTCCTATGGTTTTCAGTTTCAGTATCTAGTGATTGGAACCAGTGTATATGGATGTTCATATCTGGCTAACTGGTATGGCTCCATGAAAGTCTGTAAAATATGCTCCTTCCAGAATTATTCTTCCTTTCCAAATGATCAATACTCACTTGACACATGCATGCCCCTTTGGAAGATTTCATAAGCCGTTCTCACATCATCATAGTAGTAAACAAATGGCTCATCATTATCAATTAGTGCAGAGCGTCTGGCAAACTCTCCACCCTGTATGAAATGAAGTAAAACACATATACTTCTGTACAACCTCTGTACAGCTTTTTCTGTGATCATGCACAACAAACACCATGTAAAAATTAGACATACACACATGACACATACTACTTTCAATTTGTTTCTAGCCTGGTGTCAAGGGAAATCATTTACAGCTTGTGAAAGTTATATTAAAGCTACAAATCACAATACTTAGTGTCAATAATTTAATTTGACTGCATGTTCTAGATGAATGGAAATGTAAGCTCAGGAGTAGAATTATTCCTGTTAACTTTTTAAATAGGCTTAACTAATGTAAATTTAAATAGGGTAAATTATTTATTTCCACTATTACTCGTACTCTACTACATGTCTTACATTTGATGTTATTGTAGCTTTATTGTACTGCATCTGGCTGGACAATATTTTTGTTGATTTGGGCAGAACATTTCAGCCTAGGCAGTGACATGGATTGTCAACCTCTCATTTCAGCCATATCTCTGATGTTTCTAACACATTGCCAAATATAGGCATTGCTTACTAAGTTATGAAAAAGTATCAATTAGTATTAGCAGTTACTGTTAAGAAAATTGCTTTGCTGACTCTGTTTAAAACAATATCATAATTTCAAACCCTGCACAGCACAGGATGGGAAGATGAGAAATATAGAAAACTTTCTTATTTGCTCCTCTGTTACCAAATGGGTCAGAAGGCCAGGATTTCTGTAACATCAGCAAGTGCACATAATAGACATTTTGAAAGCATGTATATAATATAGAGGGAGAAATTAAATATCCAATAAGTACATCCTGGTCTCTTTTAGCCACTTTGGAAAAATATACAAGCTAGTTCATGAGCTAAGCATCACATGAAGCTGAGACTGTGGACACCAAAACGGAAAGGTTATGCTCCCTTCTTAATGCAGGAGGAAAACATGTTAGGAAATCTCCATTTCCAGGTATTCTTGGTGCCTTAAAGGCAAGACATTATATGTGTCTGTGTGCTCTATGAATACCTGCAGGAGAGAATTCTATCCTTGTGTATCTCAGAAATTTGACAGGAGGCCTAGTGTATAATAACGGCTATTTGTTGTTCTAGAAACACAAATTTTGAAGATACCTCCCCCCTCAGCCTCTGCAATCTTTTGTGAAGTTCAAATCCTCTGGTTGAGAGAGATGGAAAGTGCAAATTTAGATCAGACAAAATCTGTGGGGTCATGAAGACTATTGTGAAATTAAGCAATTTCTATTTTGAACTCTGCACTTGCGAATCAATATCTGGCCAGATCAAATATTTGAAAGCTGAGTTCCAAGAGATTTCAAGAAAGAACCAGTAACTACTTCATCAGAAGAAATGCAAATATCTTTTTTGCATTACCAAAAAGTATTAAATATTTAGGCTTGAATGCATTGTTGGAATAGTACTATTGAATCGTTGATCTCAGTGAGACACAAGATGCAGCATGTTCCTTATGACAACTGTCCACTAATAAGCTTATATTTCCCAATAATTTTAATGTTATGCATGTGAAATAATTAGCTTAATACTATTTGCTTATTTGTGCAAAAATAAAATCTTGGGTCAAGTACTATATTTTTCATGAGCTTCAATATGCAATCTGGACATTTTTACATGTAAACATCCTTGCTTGAAAAAGAGACTTTATATATGAAGGTGGCTTCCACATGTATAACAGATGCATCACTAAATCTCATGAGGGTTCAATTAAGTTACCAGCTGCATCTCACTATGAATGTTGCTGTAGAATACCATCCAACTACCAAACATCATGGCCAATGTTTGTCTGAATTAATAGACAATCGTTCTTCATTAGATGGCAAGGCATATGGACTCAGTCAACAGAAGATAGTAAATGGGATTGTATTTTGCCTGGTTGTAAGTATAAATCACACGTCTAGAGTCCTAGAATTCTACTGAAACAAAGAAAATAATGCAAAGTTCAATCATAGCTCATGACTGCAATAGTCTGAAGAGAGCAGAGGGAACTGTAACTTAGCCATTCTTTAACAGCTTGACCTTTTTTCCCCAAATCTAGTTATGCTTTAGGAGAAAAAAACGTTGGCAACCTCCAAGATTGCCTAAGGAATCTTAGGCAGGTTTTCCAAAGGAAATTTCATGAGTACCTTGTTTAAGCTTCAAACGAGAGGTGCTTTGAATCGGCGTTGTACCCCTCCTACAAACTCTACTGTCCATATTCTACAAGACTTTACACTGTAGTCTGTTGGTCAGCTAAGAAAATTCAGGTTCTACTGCTTGCACTAAGCACAAGATGCAAAACAATGTTTCTCAGTATCAGAGCCTTTAAGATGTGTGTACTTCAACTCCTAGAATTCCCCAACCAGCCATGCTGCTTCTTTAAAGGTGCCGATTGAAAAATATTGATGTAAAGTATTATATAGATCCTGAATTGCCCTTTTTAATCAGTTACAAAATATTTTATCTAAATATATTCATTTATCTTAAAACCTTAACCTAAAGCTCTTTTTTGTAAAGACTAACTAAAATTACCATGGCAGACCTTTTTATGAAGTAAGTAATCAAAGAAATAGAAATGCATGACTGCTTACCTCTATTTCTACAGACTGCATAGCTAAGTCACATGGTGGTTTCAGAGCTTTAGGTCTTGTGGCATACCAGTAAGTTGTCAGGGCTGCAAAAGCACCAAACCCCATCAGTGTGTTTGTCGGAAGAGTACGTACATATTGCCTTACATCGCCCAGTTCTGGCATTCGCAGATGCCGAAACAATTCATGGGCTTGCATTGTGATCGGTTGCATTTATTCAGTCTGCTGCAATCTATGCCTGCTGCAATCTGTTGACAAAAAAGAGAAGTGAGCCCAATCTCATATGGAATAAATGAAGCCTTCCTCTTCTGTGAGGGAAAGTATGTATCTTCCAACACCATACCAACTTAGAAACATCTACAGGTAATCCCTCACTTATGACCAGTCACTTAGCGACCATTTGAAGTTACAATGGACCTCCCCAGAACTACTTACAATCCAGTTTCAAAGTTCTAAGAGCTTCCCCACCCCCTGGCCATGTGGTCCCGTTTGAGGGACTAAATAACTGGTACCCATTTACATCTATTTGCAATGTCCTGTGGTCACATGACTATGATTTACAGGGGTTTTTTTTGTCAAAAAGCAGCTTTTACTTCTAGTTTTTGGTAAAAAAAAAATCCACTGGGTAAAATGTTTTCATTTAATGATTGCTCCAAAAAAGATCATAAAATTGTGTGTGATCATGTGTGACCTACTTAACAACTGACACAATTTATTATCATTAATCTAGGCTCAATTATGATCATAAGTCAACGACTGCCTGTATATTCTACCCAACAGTGAAAAGTATCTTTCTATGGCAGAACTTTTAAAAACAGAGACTGCCAAATGACATACTTTAGTACAGTGATGGCTAACCTTTTCTGGGCTGAGTGCCCAACCCACGCCTGCACATCCGAACCCCCCAAATGCAATGCGTGTGTGGCCCCCTGCACATGCCCCGCCCCCCGCATGTGTGCACAGCCCCCCGTGCATCCGCATATGCCCCCCGTGCACGTGGCCCACCCTGTGCATGCGTGGCAAAGACCCAATTACCAGCTGGACAATGGGAAGGGCGCACACATGTGCAGTTGAGCTGAACTGGGGCGATGGCTCATGTGCCCACAGAGAGAGTGTTATGTGCCACCTGTGGCACACATGCCATAGGTTCACCATCACGGCTTTAGTAGATATACCCTCCAGGGTTTGAACATATATTTGTTTGCATTTTTTGTATCTACTTTAGGCTGAAGGACATATTGCCTTAAAATAGTTTTAAAAAGTTGCTCTCTGACGAAACTTTCTTTCAAGCTCCTTAAAAGCTGCAATGCATTTTTTAAACCATGAGCTTATTTGACCTGCAATCCAATTTATAAGGTTTTTGTACATGACTTGACACCCTGGCAACAGAACACTGAAGGAATTTTCTTCTACTTGTTCCTTTAAATCTCCAATTGGGACAAGGAGAAAAAAAAAAGAGCAAAGATTTTTTAAAATTCTTTTTAAAGTCCTGGTGTGTCTGTTCATCTTATGTTTCGCTCTGCTGCCAAGGTCTCTTAGAACATCCGTCACATGCTCACCCTTACATTTTTTGCCCACTAGGCCAAAGTTTACCAGCAGACAAAATGCATACTTAGCTTTGAGACAAAGTGGGCCAATGGAAACAAGAGTCTGATGCCATCCCACTGCACGCCCCACGGAACGTGGCATGCAAAGAAACAATGTTCACCTCAGAAACACACAATTGGCAGCAACATTCCTTACTGTCCATCAACAGCTTATTCTTATTCCCAAACAAAACATGGAAAGATCAGATATAGACAGTTTTGATCTACTAAGGCAGCAGATGTTATGAAAACAAGGGTAGAAAGCCTAACATCTATCTATTTTTCATAGTTACCTAAATGCTAACAGACTCTGAAATCTTGCAGCCTCTCCCTCTGGACAGAGTCCTGAGTTTAAACGGAGGAGCAGACCTCCTCTGTGTCACCATATTCACCCATAAGAGTAATTGCAACTAGAATTTACTCAGTTCTCCTGGAACAACATTTCAGAATCTTCTCATGAATCTGGGATCCTTCCTCCTCTGCAATACAGGGATAAAATTGATCTGCTTTGGAATTGTTGGTAAATATCGCAGAATGCTTTGATCACTCAGAAACATGGCATATAAGCCAATGATTACCAAATCATTATCAATTCTTTATTTCAGGTCAGCAACTCAGACAGAATGAATCATATTAAATAAAAACCTACACAGTGGAACCACAAGATAGAACATACAGATTAAAATAAAGCACACAAGATAGAAGACCTGCAATTCTCCTTCCACTATTTAGTTATCAGCAATATACAGGTTTTACAAGCTATGCAGTGCAGTGGCAAGAGTTATCTTTGGGTCTGCTAGTAGAAATTGTATTTACATTTTTTGAGTCCATTCCAGAATTAAAATTACAACAGGTGTCAGGAACTCTTTGCATATGCCTCAATAAGAAATTAGAAAATAACAATGAGTTTGTGTTTCAGCATTACCATAAATTCAAGATCAAAGCCTTTCCAAATATGGAATTTTATGAAATTTTCCCTCAAGCTAATATTGAACCATTGTTATGTAAATGCTTCTAGTTGAAAATTGATCTAGGTACAATGTTGCCTTATAATGTTCACAGCTGTGTTCCAATTGTAAGATAAGCAAAAGTTTACTATATTCTGACTAATTCTTTATCAAGGATCCTTTGCTTAAGAATCACCATTGCCTGATTTTATCCCATAGGCTTGAGTATCTCCCTTTCAATATATATATATTCCAA